>NW_026850560.1:0-685901 GCF_030913465.1 Colletotrichum navitas
CTGAACAGCTTCCCCCCTTGCTGCAACCTCGAACACTCTCATACACTCCCCAAAGAAAACCTACTGTCGTTAAGGAAACCCGACGTCTCTATCTTGCCATCTTCCTCCCCTTTCCCTATCTTTCTTTCGCATAATAATATTCTCATTAACCTGCGCGCCTGGCTTATTTTCGAATCTCCCACCGACCGGGCACTCCCTCGCAATCTCCACTTGCCTTTTCATCCCTTGACCAGAACCGGATCCCCCAAAAGAGAACGAGTCCTGTCCCTCCCGACCGTTGTTTCCCCGATAGTTGACGCCTATCCGCCGTGCCGTCGTACACTCAAAGTAACTCCAATTCGACGCACACAACCATACCACCCAGCCACCTTACCTCCACGACACCTTCCCACCACCATTACGCATCGTCCCATCTCGACTCCTCTCGGGGAGTCGCTAACACCGTCGACCTGGCTACGAGGCTAGACTCCCGCCGTTCTTTGCTCGGCGGCGACCCAAACTTTGCAGCCTTTGATCAAGAACCTGCTGCACGACAGTACGCTCAAGAATACCAACAACAATATCAACAGCAATACAACCCGCCCCCGGCATCAAACAACCAGGGCTACGCTTTTCGCGAAGGTCTCGCTCCATCCACCATGAACGGCTCGCGTCCTAGCAGCGGTGCCAGTGGCCCGCTCGGCTTTGGCTTCATGGGCGTCAAATGGCCGAGGATCTTCTTCCTCATCACTCTCGTCCAGGCCATAATTTGCCTGGCATTCGAGTGGTAAGTTATCGTCGACCGGAACTGTCGCGCATGTCGTGCTGCTCAATGCTAATTATCTCGCAGCTACGTCTTTTGGAAATTCCAGACCGGGTTGACTGATCAGGACTCTACTGTGCAAACGAACGAAGCCAACGTCGACTCACCAAGGCGGACGATCCCGACGTTCCTGACCCTTTTCATCTTCGGCTTCTTGTACGAACTGGTTGTCGTCTGGGATGCCTTGCGGGCCAAGAACACAATTCAAGTCATTGGCGTGTGCATCGCCAACCTCGCATTGATGGTCTACACTGCCATTCAAGTCGAACAGATCGAAGAGGCCTTGGACCAGTTGAAGGTCAACCAGTCCCTCAAGAACCCGCAAGATGACATGTGGGCAGATGTCAAGCCGTACCTGGTGGCCATCCCCTGCATCCTAGCCTTTGGTTCCATTGCCATGGGCTTCACTGCCTGGAAACTGTATCAAGTCTTTGCCTGGGACATTCTCAAGACGATAGGAGCCGACTACAGGATGAAGAAGCGTTTCCTACACTATCAGGTACGGGTCATGATTATCTGTGAACCCTACCATCCGTTTGTATACTGACCGAATCCAGATTTATATCGCACTTCTGAAGTTTGATTTCTTCTTTTTCCTTGGGTTCACCGTTCAGTTCTTGGTCATTGTTACCCCAAATACCGACGCCGAATTCGGACTGACGATAGCCGCGGTCCCCATCACTATCGCCATTTTGCTTTTGGCAGCCTGGTTCACCAGAATTGAAAACAAAGTCGGCATGAGTACGGTTATCGTTCTCTATCTCGGCGGCCTGACCTACTTCATATATAAGCTCGTCCGCATTTACCAGCCACAAACAGAACAACAGTACAAGGCGGTGCGCAAATCGCTCACTGCCTTTGCTGTCATCACCATCCTCCTCATCATTTGCACCATCGCCAACTGCATTATATGCATGCGCAACTTCGGAGCTGGTCTGAAGAACCACCTCCGAAAGCCGTCCCGGGACCTCGAGAAGAATCCGGACTTGAATTCTATCAACCTGCAAGATGTCAAACCGCAGATTGCAAGCAGGATGACGATCGATTAAGGAAAAGGGGTGGAGCTGGCTTGACCCGACGAGGCAAACGCACGATCAAAAGAGATACCGCTCGATTGTACAAAGACATGATTTACGACACAATGCCACCTTTCTCATCCAAACCCCCTAATGGGATTGTGGACGGACACGGCAAACACGCAGGGCCGGGCGCGTGTTGGACTGCTTGAGATTCCCCATCGACTCTGTTTTTCTTTTCTTTTCTTTTCTTCCTTTTCATG
This sequence comes from Colletotrichum navitas, assembly GCF_030913465.1. Classification (NCBI taxonomy): domain Eukaryota; kingdom Fungi; phylum Ascomycota; class Sordariomycetes; order Glomerellales; family Glomerellaceae; genus Colletotrichum; species Colletotrichum navitas. Next base: position 2,082 of record NW_026850560.1, read on the forward strand.
TGTGAAACACACTATATGGCGTTGATGATGCCTGCTCTCTCCACCTGCCGCGGGGGATGAAGACTGGCCCAGCGGTGGAGTTATGGACATGTTTTATGTAAAGTCGCGCTGGCGACCAGGCCGTTGGTCAGGACGACACGATGGACTTGGGGAGCAGCGAAAGGGGGCTAATAAGCCTTTGTACGCATTACATGCCGTCGAAATCAGCGATTTGCTTCAGAAGTTTCCTTGGTGTAACCCAGTGTCACTCAGCATTAAGGTAATTCAAAACCTTCGATGAAAATTGTGTCCTTGAACGTGTTCATGATCAAAACACTTTCTTCCACCTTGACGTCTTCAAACCTGGGTAGGCTGAAAATGGTAATCTTACGTGAATGTGACACTTGGCTGTATGTCTCGGCCCACACGTTCCTCCCCGTTCTGGATGCTCGTCCGTGTCTTTACGCTCCGTCCGGGTTGTGCCCCCGACCTTGATTTTGACTTTGGTATCTTTGCTAAAGACTACGGCCTACTAGTTCAACTCAACCGGGCGTGAGTCACCCAGGAACAGCTTACGTTGGTTTGAGGGATCGTCGTGGCAGAGTTGTACTTGCATTTCCCCTTTCACTCTTCGCTATTCTGAACAATAACCAGATTCGCTGTCCCATACCTGCGACCCAAACCGAGACCCTCCAAAGAGACAAAGAGAAGAGGATTCCTGTCGTGCCTTTCCCAGAAACAATACAGAAGAGACCGCGAGAAAAGCAAAGAAGAAAAAATGACTCCCAGACTGTTATACCGTTCGTTGCCCGTGAAAACGCCTTCGTGCCCTACCCCACCCACATGCCCGAGGGCCATGCCTGCATCGCGTTGCCTATTCCCGACAGCCTATCGTAAAATAAGAGCCTATTTGTTCCAGAAGGTGTCTTTGATGGCTCCGATCATCCTCCTGCTCCAGCTCGAAGAATCCGAACTCGTCCTACAGCTTGATCTCCCGAGCGTCCTTGATGTGGCCTTCGTTGGGGCAGTACGGACACTTGAAGCGGGATCCCTTGGTCAGGCGCTGCAGCGACTCCTTGCAGATGACGTGACCACACGGCAGCATCATAGGTGGGTTCTGCTCCGTCGTCTGCTCCTTACTCACAGGGCAGACGAAGATGGGGTGGTAGATCATGCTGCGGGGCAGAGGCGTCTCAAAGGCCAGCTCGTTCTCCGTTGTCCACTCGGTGCGCTTGGCCTTCATGTAGGTGGTGTACTTGATGAGCTGCGGCAAGGCGATGGCACCCGCCGTCACGGCGACGTAGAGGGGAGACTCGGCGGACAGACCAAGCAAGGAGCAGAACTCGCGAGTGAAGGAGAGGGCGACGTCGTCGAATGCGGCCGAGGTGTCGAAGACATTTGCGTAGGGTGACTGGCTGATGTTGGACGCGTACACCATGGCGCACGACAGCTGCTGGATCTCCTTGAGGTGGCGGGCCTGGAAGCGACCGAAGCTAGCCTGCGCGTAGCCGAGGGCCCCTGTGCGGCCGTTGCGGGCGTCGTCGGGGAGGCCGTTGACTTCAGGGCCCTTGAAGAGCCAGACGAATTGGAGCTTGCTGAGCTCAAACTCGAGGTTGGAGCCGCGGCCCTCAAGCTCCTCGCTGTTGGCCCGCGCCCATTCGATGGCGGGGACGAGGTTCCTGTTCTTGAGCTCGTGCAGGATCTCGTACATGTTTGCGAACTTGTCTTGGAGCTCTTGGGACTGCAGCGAGTGTATGTCGGTATCAAGGGCTGGGTGGTTCGGGGACGCAGGGGGAGGTCGCTCGTGGGCTTCTCGGAGGAAGGTCGAGGCCACACTGAACTGGCCCTCCCGGAGCATGTGCATGGCGACAGCGCGGTTGATGAGGGAGGAATATGGAGCCATCGCGTCGTAATCCGTCGATAGGGGTCGCTGAGGGAAGGACTAGAGGGGGGAGCTGGTGTTAGTCGGACGAGGGGGGTTTCATCCGTGTCTTTGGTGCTCGACAGGCGCTCACCTTGTCGAGGGCCTTGCCAAAGGCCTTTTGTGCTTTAGAGACCTCCTTCAAGTCACTGTTGATTGCCTCGAAGCCTGCGTTGACTGGGTTTTGAAGCTTGGTCATGGTCAAGCTCGCGCGGTGCGGATCGGACGCTTAACCCCACGGATGAGCACACGACCACCAGGAAATGACGGCGGGGCGAGTGACATACCATTTGCAATCTGCTCTCTTGCCTGCACGAGCAAGTCGAGGAGCTTGTCGGCGTCACTGACGGCAGAGTTGAGTGTCGCCTTACGGAAACGAGAGAGCTCAGCCTGGAGCGTCATCATGGGGTTGTGTTCCGCCATGGTGGTGGCGGAGTTGGTGGTGCGGGTTGTTGGTATGTCTAACAAGTTTAGTTAATGTATGCTGCTGCTGTTGCGTGTAGCTCGAATATCGGGAGACTATGACGGGCAGAACATTGCTACAAGTCGTACTGGAAAATCCGAATCGTCAACGAGGCAAACAAAGAAAGAAAAGGAAAAGAAAAAAAAAAGGCAAAGTTCACTATCGGGATGTGTGAGTTCGCGTAGGTTCACTGGTCCCTGCTGCGCTTGGTAGGTAGGTAGGCAGTTGAAGGTTATGGTTGGAGTCGGCACACGTCTAGACGATTACCGATAGCCACTGATAGTGCGGTAGCGGAAAGCTTCCTCGGCTGCGGGGCCACTGACAAAACACCAGATGTGGCCGACCGCAGACCGCTCAGGTGGCACGCTGTCAGTCAGGCAACTAACCGAACTGCCGGCGAAACAGCGGCCCGGGAAACGGTGAGCGTTTAGGGACGAGGGGGCCTTGGAGGAACAGGGGGGACAGAGCAGGTTTTAGTGCCTGCTTGGGGCAGATCGAGGCCATTGCGGAGATGGGGGGCCACCGCTTGCCTTTGTGCTACCCCTTCCAGCGAGATGGCGGTACAGCTGCCGGCCCAATCAACTAAGCCACGACAACGAAGGGACATTGCGTCACATGCCCGGCCACCCAGGGACAGCGAGAGAGGACGAGACGGGAAACCCATCGAGAGACAACGACAGCGGCTTAACCCCAGCGATACCCGTGCGAGTCACATGTAGGACAGGACAACGCCAATTTCTTTGATTTACTTCGACTTCAGCACATTGAATAGCGACCGGGCCCTAGGAAACAACAACCCACCGCAGGCAGGCCAGTCCGACGACTATGCCTTCGTCTTCCTGCAGATAGTCGCTGCGTTGTTGTAGGCGCTCTCAAACGTGTCACCGCCCACCGCCCACACCGCGCGCTTCCGCAAATGGAGATGGCATTCCGTTTCCCCTTTCCGACCAACGACCCGCGCATGCACCGCGAGGAGGAGCTGACTCTGGCGAGAGTTGCGTCCCAGCGTGGGGGCAACCGGCCGTCTCCTCTGGACACCCCCTTACCGCCCGAGCCGCAAAAGGAGGCCTCTACAGAGCCCGCGGTGCCGTCTCCATCGTCGGCCATGAAGAGGAAATGGGTTTTTGCCGACCCAGTGGCCTTCAGGCAAGTGCTTTGGGTATTGCACCCATACGGTTCATTACGCTGACCACGTTTCCTTCAAACAGATACCTAGAAAGCGATCCGTCAGTCACTGTCCTCGAGCGGAGGGGGGTTTTGCAAGGGTACGAGCTATACTTGGTCGAACAATGGGCGTGTTCACGAAAGTCGCCGACGCTAGTTATCGTTACATATACGGGTGACCCGAAACACTCGGTCGTCGTCGGGGTGCTGGCCGTCCCAGCAGATGAGAGCATCTGGTCCGACCGCCTGCGATTCTACTTCAAGGCCATCCATCAGTACCATGCACGGCCGAAGGAGACACCGTTGGGCGATGTGATGGTTACGAACCTCAGCAGCTTTCCGTCAGCTCTGACAGTCATACCCGTCCCTGAGGGCGATATCCGCACCCATCGCCAGGCCTTTATCGTCAATGAGAACCTCAAGCGGTTAGGATGCTCTGGGCGATCTGGCATGAATCTTTCGGACCCTACTCCCGCGACTCAGGCCAAATTTTATCAGCTGTTCAAGACAAGCGAAAAGGTTCCCTTTTCGCAGTCCGCGGTGGAACTAGTCAAACTATGCCAAGTATCCCTATTCATGTTTGGAAAACTAGACATGGAGTACATCGATGGCCTGTTATGCGACAAGACGGAAGAGTCTATCGGGAACTGGTGGACAGAAATTGGGGCCGAATGCTACAACGTCGAACCTACAGATGGTATCTTGGGGCCGACGACTGTGGCAGCGTTGCTGGGATTGCTGATGGGTGCCCGCAACCGGCTGCATTACTACGGTGCACCGGTTTCAAAAGATGTTTTCGACATCGAGAGCACGAAAAGGGGAATCGGCTACTTCCAGAAAGCATACAAGCTTGAGCGGACAAGGCGACTGGATCGCCAGACGATTCTCAAACTCCATGCCGTTACGGCCAAAGCAGCTGCTGGCGAAGGATGGGGCGTGCAAAAGGCTGTCAAGTCCACCGTGGCCGAAATTGGCGGTAAAAGGGGCGAGCTTGTCATCGGCATGGTCGGCGGAAAGGACAAGGCCGGCATAGCTGACATCGAGACCATCGACATTGATAAGTTCATTGCCCTGGCGTACGGTGAGCGCGCAAAGTGGCTCTGGTACGGGAAGCCCAGAAGGGCCGCGCCAGAGCTCCAGGAGAAGCCAACGGACGTAGCACAGCCACTATTCGGGAAAGATGAGGTTCCTCCACCGTCAGGCAAACGAACACAATCGTTACCGCTGGAAGAGGAACTTCAGCGACAGAAGGAGGAATCGCCTGGTGTTTATTCGACCCCGGCGCCTGCTTCAGCCGTGAGTGTGGTCGATAACCCGGTAGAGAAGGATGCACTTAGGAAAACAGTCTTCAAATCCGTCGCCGGCAGAGTCAGTGACGCCAAATCTGGCCTCGGCCGCATCAAGGACGTCGTAGGTACCGGCCTGAGAGGCCATGCGAGCCGTCCTAGTAGAGACGACTTTGGCGAGAATGGATACAGTAACAGCGCGCCCGGTATCTCAAACTTGGTACAGTCTTCTGCGACTCTATCCCCGGTCATGGCTGGTAGGGCCTTCACGTGGAAGAACAAGCCGGAGGAATACCTCACTGCCTTTAAGAAGGAGGCAGAGGTCGCGCAGGAGCTGCGGGAGTCGTCACAAGAACTCGAAAATATGCCGGTAGTGTCCAAGCCAACCCGCGATGCATTGGAACCCAGCTCGGCGCATATGGAGGGCGGATTTACAACGCCTCCCAACGAGTCGGTGAAAGAAGGGCTTGATCGGGTTCAGACGTCGGTTGCTGGGTCTGTGGTTGACGAAGCTGATCTACACGGCCCCTTCGAAGCAGAAAGGACAGGCAACACTGCTTTGAGCTTTCTTCAGCGTCGACACAGCATCGCCGTCTCAAGGCTTTCGTACAAGCACCCTATGAACGAGGCTCGCTGGCCCCGGCGGCTGTCCTTCGGAGATGCAGAAGAGGCGGTCTTGCGATGGGAGGAAATCACTGAGCTATACGACGACAAGCATTTTTCCACAGCCGATGCCTTGCAACAGCAGGCTAGTCTGGCTGAGTTTGCCCGCAGTCTGTACGACTCTATCGCGACCATCACGCGCGAGGTCAACCCGTGGGTCGAGTCCAAGATCAAGGCTGTGGACTCTCTGGACGAGCACTACAGCCGTGAGCAGGAAGGCCTGCAGACTGTCTACTACCAGCTCAGCGAGGCGTACCACCGAGTCAAGCAGAGCTCGACGGAGCTCATCGCCGAGGAGCGGGCGCACATCACTGAGGCGATTAAGGAGGTTGAAGTGCTTGTGGCGCGGCTCGAGTACGAGATCAACGGGCTTGTGAGCAAGGTGGACGACGTCGAAGACGGAGTCCGGCTTTTCGAAAGGCAGGTCGAAGACGTGGAGAAGCGCGCCGAGGAGCTCAAAAGGACGCTCGAGACGGAGAGCTGGGCGCACTGGTTCGTCAGGACGCTGACAGGAATCGGTACGGGGCCCAACATCACAAGGGGGACGTGAAAGACTGGAGGAAGGAAGGCCGGTGGCCTTCAAGCTGCATAGCGTGGTTCATCTTTATTGTCCGCATCGGGAAAATACCCAGCAACGAGTGCTCCTTTGTGCATCTTCGTTCCGGAAAGGGCTACATGATTTCATTCATCCAACGCACAAGGGTTTACATACTTGCCGACCGAGGCCCATAGTTGCTTCTAGGGAAATATATGCATAATGTTTTAACCAGCCATACAAGTGTTGGGCACTTCTATTGCATATCGCCACCAGAACAGGAAACAGCAGTGCACTCTACTTTTGATCAGAGTCTTGTTGACAACTATGACCCAGGACTCGGACAGGGAGAGGGAGTGCCTTCTTTCGGGACAGCCTAAGGTCAGGGAAGCAGTAAGGATCAGGTTCTCTGGGACCGGGAACATTATATTCGGTGTAGATATCTGAGCCCAAGTAAGTGATAGGGGCTTCAATTCCATGAGCAAGAACGGCCCAAACAAAACGGCCCCCTCTCGAACCACCACCTTGTATTCCAAGTTTCGATTTTCTCCATCGCATGACCGTCACAAGCCCCCTTTATAGTAGCCACTCATCCTGGACCAATCCCAAACCTCCAACCCAACGCCGCCGACGACGAGCTTCCCATCCCCGATGACCTCGATGTCACCGGCATCCGCAACGCCGCTGTACTCGTCAGCCACGAGCGTGACCTCTTCTACGCCTTCGCGCCACCTTAGCCTCCACGCCTTGACCCTCTGATCGTTACTCGCCGTCGCGAATACCACCTCACCGTCGGCCCCTTTGGCCCCTAGAACTGTAAGCCCGTTGATGGCCGCCGCGTGGGCCTTCCTGACGCCCGCCCTGGCCACGGGCGCAAAGCCGCCGCCGTCTGCCGACAAGCCGAGCGTCGTGATGCCCAGAGCATTGTCATCGCCTCCGGTGAGGACCACGGCCCGCCCCGCAGACGGAGCGTGTATGTCGAGCGCCTTGATGCTGCTCTGGTGGACCCGCACCGTGTTCTGGAGAACGTACTCGGCACCCGCTGACCGCCAGACGGCGATGCACCCGTCCGTCGCAGCGGTGACGACGTCGAACGCCCCTTCCCGGACCTGGAGGTGCCGCACCTGCGTCAGACACGCCCCGGTATACTGCCCCTGGAACATCAGCTCGAAGCCAGTGTCGGGCGTGTACCTATACGTCTTGACAAACGAGTTGGAGAACGCCATCGTGATGGCGGCGGCCCCGTCCTCCAGCCTTTCAACGTCGAAGCTCGTGATCCTGAGGTCCCCGTCTGCGCTCCGGTCCGCGAACACAGCCTCACGCATCAGGCCCAGACCGGCCACACTGCCGAGGTCGCTCGCCCGCCAGACCATGAACTCCTCGTTGCCGCTGCAGCTAAAGAGCAGCTCCTCGCCGAGCCACTTAAGGGACTGTAGCCCCGCAGTGTGCAGCTTGACTACCTTGACGCAGCGCAGTTCCCGTCTCAAGGGATTCGACTCCGGGACAGCGGCGTACTCCCAGATGCGAATGGCCGTGTCCTCGGCACCCGACGCGATGTACCGACGCCCGGAGTACGCAACGGCGCGGACTTCGCGACCGTGCGAGCCACGCTTGAGTGTGCGGTGGTGAGCGACGGCGGCCGACGCGGGCGGCTGGACGTAGACGCCCAACGTGGCGGCCTTGTTGTAGACGAAGCGCAGCCCGACGTCACCGTTGCCGTCTTGCGGGATGTAGGCGAAAGCGCGGTGCGCGCCGCCGCAGTTGACACGGAGAAGCTCCTCGTGGCGCGTCTCGTTCCAGACGATGAAGTGCTTGCTGCGGAAGCCGCAGAGGACGAGGTCCGTCCCAGCGACCCAGGCATCTTCGATGTTCGGGACCGCGGCGGGGGCGGTCTCTTGACGGAGACATAGTGGGGACGGGAAGGCGGAGGGGGGAGTTCGTAGATGCGGTAGTTTCCGTCGCGGCTTGTTGTGATGATGTGAGGTGCTGTAGAAGAAGGGGACGGGACGGGGAGGGGGTTGATGGAGGTTATGGCGTCGTTGGTGCGTCTGTCTGGCGCCGCGAGCGTGTCGAGTTGGCCGTCGGTGCGGCGGAAGACGGACATGTACCCATGGCGAGAGCCGAGGATTAGGAGGTCGTTCATCTGGCAGGCGGCTGTGACAACGAACCTGCTATCCAGCTCGGGAACCGAGACCATGGAAGTGACCGTGTAGGTCTCCAGGTCCAGCGTCAGGATCTGCGTGGCCTCCTCGCCTCCCAGCATGGTAACGAGGAAATCCAGCTTCGGCGTCGTCCCCGAAGCGCCGCCCAAGCAGAAGATGTCGGCAATCTTACCTGGCACCGTGCCGATCTGCCGGAGGGCCGAGTCTCTGTAGAGGAAAACCTTCTTGCTCGCCGTGCCCAGCAGCGCCGTACCTGGCGCAGGACTCTTGACGCTGGTGCAGGTCCTCAGCGCCTGCAATGTATCCGCATCGGTCCCAACTTCAGACCACGTCAGCTCCGCCCCGAACGTGCCGATCAGGAGACGGCCGGTGTTGTTCGTGGCGAGCAGTTCTTCCCTCGAAATGAACGTGAACCTGTGTAACGCCTCCTTCACCTCAGACGGGGTCGCAAAGTCGGGGTCCCGTGCCGGCAGCTTGCCGATCACGTCCCGCATCACCAAAGTGCGCAGCTCGCTCGGCAAGTCCCTCACCTGGGACACCCCACCACGAACCGCGCGCGAGCGGTCCGAGAGAAGGTTGATCTTGCTATCGGCGCCGCCTGTGGCGACCACCACCTCGCCGCCGGCCGCCTGCGTGAGCGCCGTGGCCCAGATGTGCTTGCCGTCGTGGCGGGCGTACGTCTCCTTGTGCGTGATCGTAGCGGCGACCTGGACGTCATCCGCGGCCGCAGGGGCAAGGGACTTCCGCCGCCATTGCCCGACGTCGATCTCTAGGGACCAGGTTTGCAACGTCGAGTCCTCGCCAAAGGAGTATATCGTCGTGGCGGAGTGGCTGGCTAGCTCGTCCAGTGTCTGCGGAAACCTGACGTGCCAGATGCGCGAGATGTGGCCCATGACCATGGCCAGGGGCGCGTTTGACGCCACCTGCGTCGCAGCGAGATCCGCGGCAGCACCTCCAAACCCCGTCTCTCGAACTTCGCTGAAGGCGCCGTACTGCAGCCGCCGGGCCTCGGGCCTCTCGGTGATGTCCCAGACTCGTATCGTCCTGTCGTCGCTGCAACTGGCCAAAAGCCTCGCCTTGCCCCCCTCGCCGATATCGATCTCGGGGGAAATGTCCACGCCAAAGATGGAGCCCTCATGGCCAGTGAATACGAAAAAGACCTCGCTCCACGGCTTCTTTTCGGCCTCCGCCGCATCGCCAGAGAAGTGGCACTTCCAGACGACAATCTCACCAAAGACGGTGCCCCCGGCCACTAGGACGGAGGTCTTTGATATCCACGTGAGGCTGGCCGAGTACAGGATCGGCCGCGAGGGCGAGATGATGCAACCGAACTCAAGAGTTCTGTCATCGTCTCTTATGGAAAACTCGAGGACCTCATTGTGCGCCGTGACTAGCACGCCACGGCCCGGATCCTCGGGCGAGATGGCGCCGTCGTAGATCCAGTCCGGCGCTCTGGCCTCCACGACTTCCAGCGGCACCGAAGGCTCATCAGCCTTTCCATCGGCAAGGATGAGATCCTCGACAACGCTGGCGGGTATCACAGTCACCGCTTGGTTTCCCCAGAGGAGCACTTGCCGCCTTTGCTGGCCGTCCTCTTCACCGGCGCGGACGTGAATGCCATGGATGGACTGGGCACGGAAGATCTTGAGCTGACCACGCAGTCGACCCTCGACGTCATAGATCTTGAGCTCCGAGTCTTCACCGGCGAGGAGATACGTCTCACGGTCCCTAGCGTTGAAGAAGCTGAGACCGGTGACCGGGGTGAAGTAGTGGTCCCGTCGTAGGGGCCGGGCTACGGATGGCTGTGTTCGCTGATCAGTCACCTAGCTCATTTCTTGACCTCATTCGTAGGGAAACGGGGGAAAACGGGGTAAAAAAAAAAAAAAAAAAAAAAAAAGAGAATAGCAAAACGCCGTGTGTGTTTGTGGTTTAGGAATAGCCTCAATTACTAACTGCGGAGTCTGTTTGGTTCATGAGGAAGAGCGGGCAGCCGGCAAATCAGGCCTGCCCAAGTCAGGTAATATCCGACTTTTAGAGTCTCACTACCCTGGCCTCGGACGGCGTCAACGGTAGGAGAGTGCGTTTCCGTGTGAAGTGGTTGCCTAGAGACCCAGGATCATGATGCTAGTTTGCGGCTGAGCTGAGCTGAACTGTGGCAGAAAAGGGCATCCTCCGTTGGCAAAAGTATGTATGCAGTTGGAGGTGGTGTATTATGTGGTGGATCGAATCATCCGCCTCCTTCTGCCGCCTAGTGGGGTTTTTCCTTCTCTCTCTCCCCCCCCTCCCCCTCAAGTGACTTTGTGAAAAATTTCGAGGCAATCCCTCGACAGTGCTAATAACCGGAAGGACATACGTTGTCGTGTAAGGTAATCCTGTCCAGCACTTAAACGCATGTCAGATTCATCCGACTCATGACAAGGCTGTCACATGAAACGCTCAGTTTTTGTGACTGGCAAAGAGATTTGTTGGTGAAACTAGTTATGTTTTTTGATTGCATTAAGCACGTCTGAGGTCTATAAACAGTCAGGCCTGGATGGGTATCTCCAATCTCCAGAAATCCGAATCCACCAGCAAGTCCGTAGCAATCGTCACCCCCCACTGACGATCACCTCCATTGCCAAAATAAATGTTCATATCCATCTCTGTGCGTGTCGTTCGTTCTCATGAGTGAGCCGTTACCCCAACGCCAAAAATGCCGTAATGAGTAATGTGTATTGATAAAAAGAAAGTTGCCGTGCCCATAAGAGCAGCTTCGTCTGTCGAGTCGCCATATTACCAGGTCCTAAGATTTAAGACCGATGAGAGTAGGGCTCGTAGGCCATGTCACCACGGGCGCCGTTGGCGTAGCGGGGAGCACCGTACTGAGCGGCTTGCTGCTGTTTGTAGTAACCGTTGTCCTCGTGGATGGGCTGATAGCTGGCGGTCTGGGGCAGGAGCTTCTCGCCGTCGCTGTTGCGCTTGGATTTCTTGGTGTGGTTGGGGGCACAGCAGCAGATGGTAAACATCCAGAAGAAGCCGGCGCCGAGTGCCATGGCGGCAGAGACCCAGACGAGGGCGAGGTAGCTGTTGTTGAAGCCGGCAGAGACGCCGTAGAACCTGGCGGTGCCCTCAACGGCGCCGACAACGATTACGGACATGGCGGTGGACAGGGCGGCGGAAGCGCAGACAGCGAGTGAAGCGACCGAGGCGACAAGGAAGGTGATGCAGGACATGGCGCGGGTGCAGTTGGCGAAGATGCCAAAGACGATCTCGAGACCCAGAGCGATGAATGCGATGATATAGGCGACCTGAGTCCACTTGGTGGCAGTCTTAAAGGCGGAAAGAGCAGTCTTCACCTCCTTGGGCAGCTCAATCTTACGGCCAGCAGCGGTACCGATGGCCTCGAGGGTAGAAGTGTTGAGGTAGTCGGAAGCCCAGTCGAACTTGGGTTTGGTGCAGGTCTTGCCGCCATCGGTGCCGGTGGTGCAGTAGCCCCAAAGAGTGATGTCGTAGAGGTTGTTCAGGCCGAGGTCGGCGGCGGTGATGTTGCTCGTCTGCGTACCGTCGGCGGCAGCCTTGGAAACGGCATCGTCGGCGTCGGCGGTAAGCAGAGCGCGGTTGTGGTGGGTACCGAAGCTGACAGCGCTGGCGTCTCTCGATACTATACTAGATACCGAGGCCGGGCTGACTTCCAAGTCTGTGAGGTTGACACGGAACATGTACAGGTCCTTGTTGGAGACGCCACCGAGGGCGGCGATCATGAGGAAGATGAGAGAGCCGACGGTGAGGATGAATGGCAGAGCCACGCAGATAACCCGGCCGACACCCATTTTTGCCTCGATGGAATATTCCTGCTAAGACGCGAGAGGTTGTGATGCTTATTTAAGAGATAGGCTGATTCGGGTAAGTGGGTCGACCTTCTTCAACAACGAATGTGTCTAGGAAGCAGACGAGGGCCGGCAGATGGAGCAAAAGAGGGGAGAGATAGGTAGATAGCGAGGGAGGAAAGGGCGGTGATAAAGAGCCCTTAATAGTATTGGATTTGTTAGGGAGGTAAACGGATGCGAGTGATAAGTGTAAGAGGCACAAGGCAGGAGGCTGACACAGGATGGACGGACGAGTGCTGATGTTTATAAAACAGACGAGAACGAGGAGGATGTAAGGAGCCATTACGTACCTACTTCGGCTGTAAGGCACGACGACAGTACCGGTACGTGCAAGAAGGCGCAGGGCAAGAGCAGGTTAGGATTGGGACAGGAAACACGACAGGGGCAGGGACGTGGCCGTGGCGCAGTACCGAGTACCTACATGTGAGCGCAGCAAAGCAACCAACCGTCCTTTTTTTTTTCTTCTTCTTCTTTTGGGTGGAGATGGGACGGGTGGATGCGCAGCTTTGCGCCGTTGGCTGTACTCCGTACACCAAATACACTACCGGAATACGCAGGTGGGTGACTAAGTGTGAGTGAGAGAGTGAGAGACACGGAGTGAGCTCAGCCTACGGTAAACAGGTTCCATGATCCGGGTACCTTCTCACCACCCTGCTTCTACGGATACTGCCTTTGCCAAGCACATCTCTTCTTGACTATTGGCTGGCTGGGCGCCGCCGAAGTCGACATTACATTACGTTGCTGACGGGCTGCGACCCGACCTGCCTCCACGCAGCTAGCGGCCACGACTCAGCCCCGGCCCTTCTGGGAGCACCCATGATCCCTCGACCGAGCAACGGGGTCGAAAGGCCGAGGGAGCCTGAAGAGCGGAGCGAACCACGCGCAAAGAGAAAGAGCGTTTGTGATGCCTTCTCACCTACCGTGCGGAAACACTGTATCGGACGCGGCCCCGAATCAGCATTCACTTCTGCTCTTGATGTAGCCTCTCTTCAGTATAAACTCTAACGATGACGGCGGCTGGTGACAGCTTGGAAATTCCCAAAGAGGAGGGAGAAGATGGGGGACACATACAGTACCTGCCCACTCACCTTCACCTACTACTACACAGGCAAGTGAAGGTACCTCTAGTCTCTTGTGGTGCAGGACTGACGACGCCAGCGGGAGGTACAGTCTGGCTGTGCTACCCGCGCACGGGTACCTTCTGACACAGCAGTCAAACCTTGCCCGTCTAGCTTAGAGTCCGGGATTGCGACTGTTCGAGTCATCGTCCAGATGCGGCACTTCGCTCATTGTGCAGTTTGAAGCCGTCATGTCTGGACTGCTGTGGCCTGCGGGACGAAAGAACAACCCGATCCTGTCATCTCATCAGATAAGCCGCCGCAGATTGATTAGGATGCAAGCCGGGCCCAGAATACACCCTCTAGCCTGCTGCTGCTGCTGCTGCTGCTTCCTCTTCTTCTTCATCACGTCGTCGTACGCGGCCTGCTCCCTAGGCCTCTCATTCGCCCTTGGACGACTTGTGTCTGTCGGACTTCCAGGATTTCGCGAACATCAGACGGAACCGGCACACACATAGTAACTGTCATGATAGCTGTCACACTGTGTACAGGTACATGTGTGTAAGAGAGAGAGAGAGATACCAATGCCGATCTCCAGGGGAAGAAAAAAAAAACCCCCCATTCGGGAACGAGTGGCTCTCCACTGCGACCATCAGCAAGATTCGCTGTCAATCACTATCCATGAGCAGACGATCGGTGGCCTGTTGCTGAGTCGACAACAGAGTGAACCTCAAAACAACACCCACCAAACCTGGCTCGTAGGGTCCCATCCTGCAAGATCTGCCTTGATCGGTGCCAGTCTCGCAGTCTGACACGTCCAAGCTCCAAGTCGGGCCCCTTACGGCTACGCAGTCAGTTGAAAAGCGGCCCGGGGTTCGTCATCCTGCGGGGGCTCAGCTCTTGTGTTTCTCTCCCACACCGACTGAGCATCATCCTCGTCGGCCATCAGCGCGGGAGAGAGAGAGGTATGAGCATAACAGACCGCGTGAGAAATAGAGAGCAACGGAACACACACGATTCTCAAGCGCAGCAGCACTCTTAAGCCCGGATTAATCCAAAGCCCACGCTCCCAGACCATGTCCTCACCTCAGTTCCCATGTCTGTCGAATACTGTCGCTAATCGGTCAGAGCCAGGTAAGGTGAGAGGTGGCACCCAGTTATCGGGTGCGCGACGTGGTATGGTGGCGGAGGTAGGTGTAATGTTTGGTTAACTACCTTTTTTTCGGGGCTCGCCAGATCCCCCCCACTGAGGGCCCGCTCCCCGCCACTCTAAAAGGCAAACCGCATCTGTCTGTACACTATACGGAGTACATGCTGTACAACACTTTGCCCAATTCTCACTAGCCAGAAAGCCAACGAGGCGGAACTCACGCATTCATCTCTAAAATTAGAAGCCATTCGTTTTTTTCGCACTCGCCGAACCTAGCACCGCCGCCGGGATACCACCACTCTCTCCGGTCGTCGGCGCCGAAGATGGACCTGCAATCTCGAACATGATGCCATTGGTCGACGTGCCTGTTCGACGCGTTGACGAAGTCATCACCGCCACCATCGTCAAGCTGAAAAACCTATGACTGCCGGGGCCTGGTCCGCTAGTTCCCGTTCTGCCTGTTCCTCGGCGGAGCATTTCGGGAGAAACAACCTAGCAGCTTATCTGGCCATCGCTATGCTGAGGCAGCGGCAGTTAACTCCGCCGTTTCTTTCAGAAAGGGTCTTGGACGTCGAAGGAGACCCTTCACCCCCTCCTCAATGTTGACAATCCAGCAAACCTTTATCTAACAAGGGTCCAATGACTTGGCAACCTCCCCTCCATGTTCCGAGCTTGACGCCATGTTGATAGCTCCCGCACATGACGGCTCGGCCGTGCAACCCCATTACGACACTGTGACCCCAGCTCGATTTTGGCTTGTGGGCGCGCGCGTGGAGAGACGACTGGACCCTCAGAGCTTCGGGATGCGGTTGGTTTGGTCACAATATCCGACTCCGACTGCTTGTGAAAAGTTCTCATGGGAGACTCTTCAAAGCCTCGCATGACAAGGCTAGTCTGCGCCCGCGCTATTTACATTCCATATGCTGCGGGTCCCCTTTCTTACTGAACCTCTCGGCGTTTTGTTTCTTCCTTTATCTGGTGGAACTCGGACGGGCCGTCATTTCACGAGATGCCGGTCTTGGCTGCAACACTGCACGTCGAGGAACGAACAGCCCCCCCAGATGCCGGGAAAAGCCACGCCATCAAACCTCAGGTTGTTCCGTCCCACTCATTTTATGCCGCGATTGCAAGAGCCTCGACTGATCAAAAAAGGTCAAATCTAGTCGAGGCCTGTTTCAGCGACAATAAGTAGCATCTGTTCTCTTTTTTTTTTTTTTTTTTTTTTTTTTTTGTCTCCTTGATTCCGTCGATGACGGGGCAGAGGAGGCCTGCAATAGCGTCCCCCCGTGGGCATGATGGCCACCCAACCTTTGTTGAACGGCTTCCGCTTCCACGGCAGAGCTGGTCCGAGTTCGTTCCGCGGTGGGGCTCGATCAATGTCTCCGAAGCAGCGGTATTACCTGTACTCGGCGGCAACATTGCAAAACGGCTGTTCGTGGCAAGCTGCGCCCTGGACGGCATCATATTTGCGATACGCATATTGCCACAAACTTGCAGCTACATCGACATTCTGCACAGCGGTCCGACATGTCATACAGAGCACATTCCTGGCACTTTAGCTTCGTGATCTTGGCAACTTTCTAAGCAAGCCTCCGCCATTGGAGTATTTTCTCTCCCTCTCTCTCTCTCTCTCTCTCTCTCTCTCTCTCTCTCTCTCCCCCTTTTTGAATTTTTGAATTTTATTTAACCCTGTATATACATATTGAGGCCCTCAACTGTTGCGCAGCAGGCAGCTGCAGCACGTGCTCGTGCCGATGCGGGAACAGCGCAGCGAAGGAATGTAAGCGGGATTGGAACGTGCAGCTATTGGTGTCAGGATCCAGATATCTGAGTTGGCAAGCGATGCTTGTTACTGGAGTCATGCCGGTGCAGAAGCAGTCGGCGCTGCCAAGACTCCTTGTGACTGTGACCGTGGCCGTGTAGGGTGGTTAATGCACTCTCGCACCATTGGACCGGAGTTGGATGGAGATGGGAGTTTGGAGACTTGAAGGACGGAGAAGGCAATGGATGCGTAAGGACACAACGACGGGTCCAAGTGGCGATTGGCAGCGCCCATCCACCAGGCATGTATGCGGGCTTGCGGATCGCTTGGACGATGTCAGCGGGGAAGTCAGACCCAATTGTCACCGGTTCCGCGGCGCTCGGCGACAGCTCTGCGAGGATGGATGATGGATGATGGCAGTGGAATGCTTTCGGAACCGTTAGGGTGCGAAGGAAGCGTGCCAGCATCGGCGGGGGGGGGGGGGGGGGGGGGGGGGATCATTCTCGACTATTCATCCCCCTCAGGACTTTCCACCGTGGCCCAAGGCGTGGCCTTGTGCTTCCACCTCTTCCCACACTTCCCCTCCGTCCCCATTCCTCCCCTCCCCGCCCGGCTCCCACACCCAAACTTGAGGTGCATACGACGACCGGGAAGTACCTAGGAAGCCCCGCGGGTGTTTGTGATGCCGCCACCAGCAGTTGACCACGCGTTGACGGAACGGTCGTGTGCGCTTGCATCTCAGACACCGACGGTTCGCGTTAGTAGCAAACACCCTTGCGCTACGAAAAGACGGTCGACAGCTACTACGCAGTAGATGCCAGAGTATCGTCACAGGGCAGGAGCCTCGAGCTCATTTATTCCTGATCCAGTACAGGCGGGAATGTGGAGGAAAGGATGAGGGGAGGACAGACGGCGAGAGGAACATGTGCCTCTGCGCAAACAAACGGTAAAATGGTACCTACCCACGACTACCTACACTACCGTAGGTGCGTCTCTCCACGGGATGCAACATCTGGCTGCAAGCGGTGCAGCGGTGCGGCGGCGGAGAAGGAGGAGGAGGAGGAGGGATGAGGCCGGGGTCTATCGACGGGGCGGAGTCGTCTCACACCCAGCCCGCGACCCGATTGGCACCCGGTCTGTCATTTTACCATGCATTGCATCAGTCACCGTCGAGGTGCATGCGGAGAGCTTTCAACATTATACAATAGCATATGGAAGGGTCCAATACTGGACATTTGAGCTTCACTTGGCACGGACCAAGCGAAGCGGCGAGCAGGCAGTGGATTAGGATACGATGTGACAGAAAGGAGGAGCCTCCCTGGGTAGGAGATAGTGTGTGCACATATCATATGCGACGTCGACACAGCACATGGCGTGACTGCATCGTCTTTGTAACCTCGAGCACTCGATGATGGCGAGCATTGACTCTGTTGCCTTGGGTAGTTTCCCCTTTGTCGGGTCACGATACTGAGCTGGTGCAATCTTGAGGGCCATCCCATCCCATCTTTCAGACTTCGTTCCTGACTGACGACCAAACGGATTTACATCCCGCCAAGCTGCTGCACCCGCGCCCATCTCTTGTGCTCGTCTCAATCTTGTATTCCCGCCTTGCGCCGGAATTCTCTTCGTCCAACATCGACACAGGGGCCGAGCACCAGCCATCCATCCAAGCGCCGTTTGCTTGCTCTTTTGCATCGGCTGCTTATCACTTTATCAAGAAGGATATCAGGCTCCTCTCTCTCTCTACCGTATCGACCTCTCGCTCAGCGAGGGTGGCCGGAGATAAGCACCCAAGCGGCAGTTGTTGGTGCTTGATCTCTGCCCAACCCAATATAATCCGTCAACCCATCCACTCATCCACCCTGCCCAACTTATTGCAACGCGAGGGACAGGGCGAGGCGAGGCTCCTTTAACGATCCAGAGCAACCCCCCGGGAGAGAAGCAGCGCAGCA
Organism: Colletotrichum navitas; assembly: GCF_030913465.1. Classification (NCBI taxonomy): domain Eukaryota; kingdom Fungi; phylum Ascomycota; class Sordariomycetes; order Glomerellales; family Glomerellaceae; genus Colletotrichum; species Colletotrichum navitas. Next base: position 20,043 of record NW_026850560.1, read on the forward strand.
CAGACAATAGAAGGAGAGTGGCCTACCAAGGGAAAAAACATCCTTGGTTGGGTCAGCCCAGCCCACTGGGCCAGTAAACCCGACGAGTTTCAGGCGCCATTTCGACAGGGAAGAAAGACGGTGACAAGGAAAATAGCGAGACAGCATCTGCTTGCTACCTGCTCCTCGAGACCATTCACCCCCTCTTCTCCCCTCCCAAGAGCTGCTCTAACTCCATCTTGGGGTCCTTGGCGAAAGCAACCCAGCACCCGGCCGCCAAACCAAGACCTTGGGGCAGCCGGGCGCCGCCACTGGGGATTGGCTTTGGTTGTGTTAAATCCAGAGTACTCCGTACCAGGACGGGACTCGACTTCCTCTTTGCAGAATCCGATCGACTAAACTTTCTCACCACCACCACCACCACCACCACCACTACCTTGCCTCTCGTGCTTCTCCTCTTTCTCTCCCCCCCCTTCTCTCTCTCACTCATACACACACACACACACACATTAACACTCTCACTTCCTCTCTTCCTCCTCACAAACACATCAACTACCATCGCCCCATACGCCGCCGTGTGCCACCTCTGAACGCCTTGGCCAACCTTGGCCAACAACAAAAGACACTCAAAAAGTCTCGCCATCTCTCCTACTGACTGGCTATTCTTTGCCTGCTGCATCGCTTGCTGTCTACATCCGTCCTGCCCCCCCCCCCCCCCCCACATTCCATCAATTGAACGAACTTGTGTCTTTCCTTTCACCGAAAGGGCCGTAAGTCACGGGCGTCTCTGAGTCCATCATCTATCGAGGTACGGAGCCCAAACCTAATATCCGCCGGGCTTGTCCCATGCGTGTCGCCTTAGCACCCTGCCGCCGTCCTGCATTCATTCGTCCCCCCTCACCCTTCTGACCGTAACGGCAATTCGGACCTTTCGCCTTATCTTCCGCCTTCGCAATCCGACCGAAGCTGACCGTAATTTTTTCTTTCCCTCCTATGCAGTGCGCCGCTTCGAACGAACGCTTCAGTAACTTCATTCCATCCGTGCCCGCCGACGACTAACCTCCCCCGTTTTCTCTCCTTCTCGCCCAGCCCCAGCGCACCCGCCGCCTGCGAGCCACGTATACGTCACTCGCCCGCTTTCTTTGCTCACTGAACGACTCCGACTCCCCTCTAGCCACCGATCAAAGGCAATCGCCTTCACACGCCCAAAACGGACAACTCAAGCGGACACCGCTCTCCCTCCCGCATCCGCTTCCTGTCCATTCTCGACCGCCTCTTCCATCCTCCCTAGGGCCTGCACTGCAACGCAGCACCGCATATTACCATTTCGAGCCCCTGCCAGACCCAGGCTGCTGCGGCGAGACGTCTAGGCTAGCCCACACGTCAGACGAAAGACGAGGCCAGCCCACGCGTACAACCCGACCGGCGGAACAAACACCCGCCACCGTTCGTTTTCCTTTGCATCCACACGAGATACACACACCATGGGAAACCAGCCATCCAAAGACGGCGGCCATGCATCTAGCAAGGGCGCCGGCGTTGACGGAACTGCCGAGACTCTCAAGTCATACCCTTCCTTTGGCAGATCCGACACCAAGGACTCGTCGCGCTCGTTCAAAGCCCTTCGATCCAAGATCCCCGGTTCCAGCAGGACAGACAGCCCGAGGAACTCCATCGTCACCTCCCCCACGGACGAAAAGTCCGACGCTGCTTCTGTCAAGTCAGGCAAGAGCGCAAAGTCCGGTACACCCCGAGGTCGCAACGATTCCATCACGTCGCCCATCTCGCCCTCGGGCGATGTCGAATCCCCGCTCGACGACTCTCAGCCGCCGCCATCTCCCACGCAGTCGAGCACCATCAAGAATGGAGTTCATGATGTGAGCGCCGCCCAGGCCTCGGGCGAGGTCGACCACGTCTCCGACCAGCCACCGTGTGCTGGAGGCAGCTTGAACACCCACATGCAGCAGCCAGGCAAGTCAATTCTGGCCACAAAGGGCGGTGACGGCACTGCTACTCCCGTTGCGAAGACGGCCTCGACAAACTCTGGCGACAAGCAGGAGGGCGGCGTTACCATGAGCGAAATCAAGGACATCGACCTCGACGACTTCATCAAGCGGCTTCTCGATGCGGGCTACGCCGGCAAGGTTACCAAGAGCGTATGCCTGAAGAACGCCGAGATTGTGGCCATCTGCCAACGAGCCCGCGAGGTCTTTCTCTCGCAGCCCGCCCTCCTGGAACTCGATGCTCCGGTCAAGATTGTCGGTGACGTCCATGGCCAATACACGGACATCCTTCGCATGTTCGAAATGTGCGGCTTCCCGCCCTCGTCCAACTACCTCTGCCTGGGCGACTACGTTGACCGCGGCAAGCAGTCGCTTGAGACCATCCTCCTCCTGCTCTGCTACAAGCTCAAGTTTCCCGAGAACTTTTTCTTGCTGAGAGGAAACCATGAGTGTGCCAACGTCACCAGGGTCTACGGATTCTATGACGAGTGCAAGCGCCGCTGCAACGTCAAAATCTGGAAGACGTTCATTGACTGCTTCAACACGCTGCCCATCGCCGCCATTGTTGCAGGGAAGATATTTTGCGTCCACGGCGGTCTATCCCCCGCTCTGGGTCACATGGACGATATTCGCAACATTGCTCGTCCCACCGACGTCCCCGACTACGGCTTGCTCAACGACCTCTTGTGGTCCGATCCGGCCGATATGGAACAAGACTGGGAAGCCAACGAAAGAGGCGTGAGCTACTGCTTCGGCAAGAGAGTGATACTGGATTTCCTTGCGACGCACGATTTCGACTTGATTTGTCGCGCACACATGGTGGTTGAGGACGGGTACGAATTCTTCAATGATAGGGTTCTTGTGACAGTATTCAGTGCCCCCAACGTAAGTCTCGGTCTGTCGGTGCGCCGTGAAATTTGCTAACAAGATACGACAGTACTGCGGCGAGTTCGACAATTGGGGCGCCGTCATGTCCGTCTCCAACGAGCTGCTCTGCAGCTTCGAGCTGCTTAAGCCGCTAGACTCGAGCGCGCTGAAGAGCCACATCAAGAAAGGCAGGAACAAGAGGCAGAGCATGCTCAACAGTCCGGTGAGTCGATTCGAGATGCGTGACGCGGAAAAGAAAGCAGACTGACAAACATGACAGCCTGCACACGTCGAGCCGCGAAGCGTTTGATGAGGTGGCCGTGCTGGGGAGACGAGGGACAGCAGCAGACAAATCTCCATTCACTGATGGATCATTACTACGAATTACAACTAGTCGGGCAACCGGGCAGAACATTTTCAGACCAGAGCTCTTCAAGGCGACCGATGCGGCTTAGGCGTCATGACGAATACCCTCGGCAGGTGGAACTCCCCGAAGGACATGAGCGTCAACTCGAGTCCGGTGATTGCGGACGGAAGATGCCTGCAAAAGGCGTAATAGCCGAGTCGAGCGATGGCCAGGTTGGGATACTTGGCAGGGTCAAACTCCAGCAGGTGCCGTTCGTTAACGTTTCAGGTCTAGACACGGGCTTGGACAAGAGCTGGAGACAGCTGGGAAACAAGCGAGTTTATTCAAGGAAGTGCCAGGGTAAGACTTGGGTTGTTATCGAGTCTGGCTGGCGATGAAGGGGTCGGCTCTTGATACCAGCCTGTCTTGGGCAGACACAACAAGGAGCTAGCGATACTGCGTACATCTAGTTCGTTTACGAACGTGTATCGATGAAAGCATCGGCTAGCGGGGTTTATCATCTTTTACACAGAGAGATAGTCATGTAATGGTACTGGGACTTGGTTTATTTATTTATTTTGCAAATTTGCCTTCCAACTCGGTGACAATGGGAATACCCGTCCCTACGAGAGAGTCTTTGCGCATATGAACAGCCGGTGCAATCACGAAGGGCCGTCGCATTGGTTTCGCACCGCCTGCCTGCCTACCCACCCGCCGCGCGTGTAAACACGCCTATCTACTTTTGCGCGGGCGAGTTGAGGCGAGGCAGTTGCCCCTCCATGAGGCAGCCCCACTTTCCGCCTCAGCTGAGCCTGTGACATCAACTCTTTTTTTTCCCCCTTTCCACCACGACTTGACAGAGACTCGGTGTGATTAGACTTGAATCATTTCGATATCTTTTAATTGCTGTGGGGGAAGCAGCAAACCAACCCGGGAGATTCAGTTCAAATCATCGAACTGAGATTGTTGATTCTTCCTCGGGTGCATGCCTCCTTCCCACGCCAAAATTGCCCCGCAGCGTAAAGTGAGATTTTCCTCTCTTCCCTCTCCCTCTCGTATCCTTTCACCAGTTGGCTCGGCCTTTTCTCTCCTTAAACCCACCCACACTTTTCTTTCCCAATCACCTTGCAGCTGGTTATTTATTCTACCTCCCCGGTATCCCATTCACCAGTGAGACCACCCACGCTCACATCTCTGTCAGGTACAGGGCAGATCCGAGCAAGATGGAGAACCAGGCCCCTCATATCGATGAGTCTGAGCAACGCGCAGCGAAGCGCCTTAAGGTGGACGATTCTGCGCAGCCGTCCGAAGTGTCCGCCGCGGAGGAACAGCGTGCCGTAGTTGATGAGGCTTACAAGCACGTGGAGTCTGTTCCTGCCAATGGCAACGCCGGTGAGAAGGTCGACGTCCAGATGAGCGAGGCCCCTGCGGCCGACGAGAAGAAACCGGCCAACGGTGGCTCTGCCGCTGTACAGACGAGTGACGCGACCGCAGAGCCTAAAAAGGACGACAGAGATGTGAGGCGTGGCCAGGCTCCTATCAAGGCCGAGTAAGATACATACCAAGACCTTTGAAGAGGTCTACTTTACTGACAGCACTTGTAGGTTCCTCGTTTATAGGGAAGGCCAGGCGAAGGAGAAAGAAGAGGTCATTGATGACGATGCGGCAGAGGGTCGCGATCAAGGCGACGGCAGAGATTCCCGGGATAGCCGTGACAAGCGCGACAAGAAGAAGCGTGAGAAGGGCCAGAACAAGGAGCGCAGCTTTGGCCACTTTGACGATGCCCTCCGCCTCTGCAACAGTCGTGCCTACACTCCCGAGTTCTCTCCTCGCGATTGCAAGTTCGGTGACAGGTGCAACATGCTTCATGACCTGCGCAAGTACCTTAAGGAGGGTCGTCGCGAAGACCTCGAAACGTTCGACGGCAAGTGCCCCGTCTTCGAGCAACTGGGTGTCTGTCCCTCCGGCTGGAAGTGCCGTCTCGTCAAGAGCCACATGAAGGAGATCGATCACGAGGACGGCCGCAAGGAGCTGGTTCTCATTGAGGAGCCCAAGGAGGCGAAGACGAGCGGCGAGGCCCCCACTGACGCCGGACGCGAGGATCTCAGGCCGGGTGTCTACAATAACACGGAGAACCAGCTCAAGATCGATCTCAGCCGCAAGCGTGTCGACTTCACTGAAACGGACAAGTACATCACCTGGATGAACAAGGAAGCGAGACTGGGCGACGAGTTCCACCAGCGCCGTAAGGATCATGTCATTAGCAATCAGGAGGACCTGCGCGCGCAATTCGTCGACCCGCCCTTGAAGCCGTCCGAGAAGCGTAAGCTTTACTTTGGCAAGGAGACGCCAGCCCTCGCGCCGCTGACCACCCAGGGCAACCTGCCCTTCCGCCGACTCTGCGTCAGCCTCGGCGCCCAGCTCACCTACTCGGAGATGGCGCTAGGTATGCCCCTGGTGCAGGGCGTAAAAAATGACTGGGCGCTGATGAAGGCCCACGAGAGCGAGATCAGCCCACCCAAAGTCGATCAGACCAGCAGCAATATCGTCCAGGGCTACGACAACTCCCGCGACCTCAAGTTCGGTGCGCAGATCTCGGGCAGCCAGGCCTGGCACTGCGTCAAGGCGGCTGACCTCCTCAACCGCTACGTCCCGCACCTGCGTCTTATCGACCTCAACTGCGGCTGCCCCATCGACATGGTCTACAAGGCCGGAGGCGGCTCCGCGCTGCTCGAAGCCCACGGCAAGCTTGAGCGCATGGTCCGCGGCATGAACACTGTCTCAGGCGAGATCCCCATCACGGTCAAGCTCCGCACGGGCGTCCGGCAGAACCGCCCTACGGCGACCACCATCCTTGGCAAGCTTGCCTTCGGCTCCCGCGAGAACCGCGACCGTCTCGGCGCCCCCGGCTGCGCCGCCATCACCCTCCACGGCCGTAGCAGGGAGCAGCGGTATACGAAGAAGGCCGACTGGGGCTACATCGCCGAGTGTGCCGCCATGATCAAGTCGTACAACGAGGAGAAGGACAAGATCACCGACACGGCGCGTGAGGCCGATGAGTCCACCCTCCCCAATGCAAAGGACGGCCGCATGTTCTTCCTCGGAAACGGCGACTGTTACTCGCACGTCGAGTACTACGAGCACATTGAGAAAGCAAAAGTCGACACCGTCATGATCGGCCGCGGCGCTCTCGTCAAGCCCTGGCTTTTCGAGGAGATCGAGAAGGGCCAATACCTCGACAAGTCGGCGACGGAGCGCCTCGCCTACGTTGAGAAGTTCTGCCGCTTCGGCATGGAAGCCTGGGGCACCGATGAGCTCGGCCTCGGCTTCACGCGTCGTTTTTTGCTAGAGTGGCTCAGCTTTGCGCACCGCTACGTGCCCATCGGCCTGCTCGAGTACCTCCCGCCCAACCTCAACGACCGGCCCCCGGCGTATCACGGCCGCAACGACCTCGAGACCCTGCTTGCCAGCAAGAACTACCGCGACTGGATCAAGATCAGGTATGCGAACCCTCGCCGACTGCTTTTGAACAAGGGGGAAGAAGTTTGCTAACTCTTGCTAGTGAGATGTATCTGGGCCCGGCCCACCCCAACTTCACCTTCCAGCCCAAGCATAAGTCCCACTCGTACGAGGCCGAGGGCTAGGTGATACGTCGACTCAGTGTTTTCGTCAACGGAAAGGCCTCGTACATTGCTTCTCGGCTATGGGAGATGCATGTTTCCGACGATCAACAAGAAGAAATATGATCACTGCCCCAGACTGGAGGCCATGGAGACGGAAATGGACATTTGACATCTTGGGCTGCTTTTTGTTTTCTCTCCCTTCTTTTTTCTTCTTTGCTCTTTTACGCGGGATGCCGCGTATGGATGCCACCTATCTGGTCCTTTTGAGGCGACAGAGGGAGCTCAAGCCCGTATGTAGAATATCATTCAAATGCAGACAAGCCGGAAGCTGCTGCACAAAAGGCATGCATGCGCCACGATGTTAGGGGAAAAGGGCAACCGCTCTTGGTACGGCGTTTGGGATGCTGAATTGCTAGCTCCCTCCCGTGCCGTCCGATGGCAAGGTGAACAACCTGGTGGCCGTGCATGATGCCCTCATTCCCCACGTCCCATACATACATCGATCAATCACAGGAGTACTGCGCAGGTTAGGGTCTAGTCGCATGCTTGCTGCTTGTGCCGCTCTCGCTTACGAACAATACCAAGTTGGAAGAGCCGTCAATAGACGGTGTCGTACCCACGAGCCCGACAAGGCGCGCGCTACGACGGAGATAAAATCCGCATTACGCCCCGGACCCCGGGTACGGTACATCTCCCGGCCGGCCATGCCTCCTAGCAGTGCGTGGACTTTTGGGAATGTGCGTAGGAGCAAGGCTCGCTCTGTTGGGAGTCGGAGGTGTAAATGTCGAGACGCCGGAAGGTCTTTTCTCGCCGTGCGGAACTTTCCTGTAAGTCTGTTTGTAGACAGCATTACTTTGGCGTGATCAAACGTGAGGAATGATGTGGGTCATAGGCAGTAATTTGCGTCAAAAAGCGAGACCTTGATTATAGCTATAACTCAACGCCGTCCAGGCTTCCCACGCATGCATCTCATTTTAGACGGATCCTTGATCCGGAGCATGTTCTATAAGCTCACTTTCTCCTTTTTTCACCGTACCTCCACGCGCGGCGGTTTGCTGTGCTAGGATTAAAACAAAAGTCGAGACGTTCGACACGTATCTTCTTTTCCTTTCCTTTACTGCGCCTTCTTGTTGCCTTGGGGCTGTGTCTTGGCGTACTGGTCCGAAAGCTCATCGTAGCTCTTGTGCAGGCCGGCGCTCTGTTTCTTGAGCGTCTCGATATCGCGGTTCTTCTGTTCGAGCTCCTTGCGGAGCTTGGCAATCTCACCGGGCTCGCCGGCGACGGCAAGCTTCTCGCTCTCCTTGGTGTTGCCCTTGGTGCCCTCGTAGCTACGCACCTTATCCTCAAGACGCATCACCTCGAGGATCATGACGTAGGTACGGTTCAGGATCAGCGAGAGGAAGAGGGTGAAGCCGCAGAGGTACATGTTGCGCTGGGAGTAGAACTTGCGGGCCTGCACCTCGAGGCGTTCGTGGCCCATAACAGCGGCGCCGCTACAGAGACAACCATCGTTAGTATCGTATGCTTTGATCGTCCTCGAGGATCTGTTGTTGCGGGAGGGATTCATGGGAGCGTCACGCGAGTGAAAGAAACGTACCCGCTGTTCTGCTTCTCAGTAGCAAGCGCGAGCTCGACCTGGACGCGGTAGACACGGTTGACACTATCGATGAAGAGGATAAGGATGAAGACGAATGTGATCTTCATCCAATACTGGACTTTTGCAACGACTGGACTTTCAGAGATGAAGCTGCGAGTATGAAATCAACGTTAGCGGTCGAATCACCGGGGAGGAGGCAGGGCCAGGAGCCGAAGAAAAGGTTGAAACTTACGTAAACAGCTTGCGCTTGACAGTGAAGGGAAGAGGCACGATCAGGAGCATGAACAGCCCCATCTCTGCCATGAGCAGAACAAACACCTAACGCGGGAAGAAGAGTCAGTATCGACTGTCGTCCATGAGAACATGCTTCCCTCTCCAAACTCGTCTGGAAGGAAAGATAAGAATGGAGCGCGGGCGAGAGACGTACGAGAGTGTAGTAGAGAGTCATCTTGAACGGTGAGGGGAAAGCTTTGGCTCCCGGAACGGCCTGTCAAAAAGCTAGGTGGGTCGTGTGCTCTCCTTTGAAGGCAGGGAGAGAAGCAGTAGTGATGGTGGATACACTCGGAAGCCCAAACTGACTTGTTTCTTTGCGGTGAGTGTCGGAATAGCTTGGTGGGAGCTGTGTTTTTCGGGGGGGTTTGCTGTGGTGTATGGAAGTGGTGTAGACAAAGCCGGGCGGAGCTGGCCTTATGTAGGATGTGCGTAAGAGGTGACGATGGGGTAAGGTAATTCCTTCTGGCAGAGGTGGCAGGTACGCACAGCGAGGTACCCTCTCTTTCTCTGCGGAGGCAGGGTTACGTAGCTCGAGAGGGACCTTGGCGAGAGGACCAGGGCTGGCTGGGAGCAGCACAGCTGGTGAAAATGGGACGTAAGTCAACAACGTCATCGGTGGCTCGTGCGGCTTCAATGGGGAGGGCAGGGTGCTGCGGCTTCGGGCTTCAGCTTACTGTGGCTTCGCGTCCTAAAAGGTAGGTATTCGGATGCGGCTGGGTTTCACGGCTGGCACCAGATGTAGGAAGGACTGCCACGCGCCTGGCTCTTCCTGAGACCCCAGACAAGCCCGAAATTCACCACTGGCCCGCCATCCATCTGACGTCAATCGCGGGAATGACCCAATGCAGAAAGATTAGGATGCGGATTGCGGATATTCATGTGAATCAGTCCAGGCTCTGCTCTAAGCCACAGTCAAGTCGCAACAGCACACTCGTCGCCATCGAGTGCCCGCTTCTTGCCGCACGCCTCTCGCCCATCACGCATCGCAAAATCTTGCTCAGGACTTGCCGGGTGATAAGGATCGTCATCAATAAACAGCTAACTCTCTTGACCTAATACGTGCGACCTGCCTTCGTGGCTTCACTTTGGGTATTCGTGGCAAATTGAAACCAAAGCAACCAAGCGGCCACATAACCGCTTCTCATGCCACGACTTATTCGTAAACCTAAACGCCCAGCTTTTGAGTCCAAAAAGAAACAGAGGACCTCCTCAAAACATGTCGAGATGGAAAAGAAACCCCCAAAAAGAGTGCCGGATCGTACAAATCTTACAAAGAAAACCTATAGCACCACCGTATCGTTCTGCCATCGAGGTTGCCCCGCTGACCGCAGGTTCGTTTCTTGTTTAGTTATAAAATACGCTCTTCTGGAAGCTCTCTGGTGACACATCGCCAATCTTCGAGTTGACTTCCGGTGCCTTCTCCGGAACGGCACTGGTCAGCGAGTTGGTTCGACTGCTGTCGCTAGGGGCAGCCTTGATAGCGGCCAGAGGCTGGCCAGGTCGCTTGATGACCTCGAGGTACGTCGATGGGAGATAGCCCTGACGGCCGTCACGGGCGCGACACCTCCACCACTCGCTAGGATTGCCCATAGGATCGCTCTTGGAAAGGACCGCGACGAGGTCACCCTTGCGCACGGCCATGTCAACGTCCTTTACGGCATTGCCGGGCTGAGGGGTGTAGTCGTAGAGAAGACGGCAGTAGTCGAGCTTGGAGGGGTCTAGAGGTTGTTGCTCGCCAGCCATTGCCATGCGACGCCTTTCCTCTTCCTCTGCCGAGGCAGCCATGGTGTTGATCATTTTGCGCATGAGGTACGGAAGACCGAACGCGGCAAGAAGGAAGAAGAAGAGCGGCTTACGGGAGGCCTTAGGAGGTCCCAGAGGAGCGCCGTCGGGACCGATGGGCTGACGGCCCTCGAACTTGGCAAAGGCTGCCGGTGTGAGCGCTGTCGCGTCGGCCGGGGGTGGACGGCCGGTGATCTTGGCGATGAGTGTGCGGATCCAGCGCATCAACGTAAAGATGCCGAGGATCGAGCCCAGAGTATCCCTCAGGTTGCTGAACTGCTCGGCTACCGATACCATAGCTGAAGTGATGTTAGCCCACGTCACATACCGGTTGAAGGACGGGAGATATACCGAAGAAGCTCGAGTGTGTGGCCATGTATGTACTTTCCAACATCTGAGCAAAGCCTCCGAAGGCACCGACGATACCCTCGAGCATCTGGAACGTCGCTTGGGTGCTGTTGTTGAATCGGTTCGTCAAACTATTCGGGTCGTTGGGCATTCCACCCATCCCCATACCTCCATAGCCTCCCATACCACCGTACATACCCCCGCCGTACATGCCGCCGCCCATGCCGCCGTAGCCGCCATACATGCCTCCGCCGTATCCGCCGTAGGAGCCCATCCTAGAGTACGGACTGCTGTAGGGTGAGGAGTAGGCGCCACCGTAGGTTCCGTAAGGGCCGTTCGTCGCACCGATACCGCTACTGTAGGCAGCGGCGTTCTGGTTGACGGCAGCGTTGAGGGAAGCCGGTCGTTCGGGGACCGCGGGCGGGGTACTACCGGAGGAGGCAAGGGAGGTTGCCGGTGTCGGGGTCGCAAATGAGGCGGTAGTCGGGGCCGCTGCTGGAGTTGTTGTTAGCAAATCTCTGTTTGCGGCGTCATGGACATTCGTTTGGTGTTCAACGCACTTGAGGCAGCTGTTGTTGTAGCACCGGCCCTTTCCCAGGGTTTTGGAGGGGAAGCCATATTTACTTTTCCCGTGAGGAAGAAGTTTCCTTGGATACTGAGTCGGTTCGGCGTTATCTCGCAATCCCACCTATCGGTAAAGGTGGTGGCGAATTCCCTCGGCCGCGTGTTTTCGGTCGGTGTGCACGCCAGGCTCCGGAAAAGCGACGAAGGATGGCTTCAACCGAGCCAGGCTCCCAGAGTGAAAGCAAGCAATCGAGTTCGATCAGTCGCGATATCGGACGATAAGACAACGGCGCTGAATGATGCGTCGAAGAAGAAGAAGAAGAAGAAGAAGAGGGGGTGGAATTCGAGTCTAGGGAAGAGACGAGTCGCCGGGATTGCAAAGGCAGATTGGGCTCGCGCTTTGGGGAGGAGTCGGTGACTACCTATACTGTCTGTACATGTAGTCACAATGCAGGCTTGGGTGGCGGGCAAGTGACCTGGGGGCTCGTGCTTAGCGTTTGTGTGGTAGAACTTACGTACACTAAAGAAAACATGCGGTCGGGGTCGAGGCGGGTCCCCTCTAGAATTGCTTTGCCTCGGTTCGTTTTCTCCTGGCCCACCACTGCACTGCCATTTTTTGGGCCTCGGTATCTTTACGCACCGGCTTACAACCGTGGGAGATTGCCTTTTATTATATTCTGGCGTGGAAACACCCTCGTTGTCAACTATAAGTGACATTTCTGGCCTCCTCCTACGTTTATCTCAATCGCATTTTCGCATTTGCCAACGTGTCGTGGCTGTCAAGCTGCAGGCCTGCGGCAATTTCAATGACTTCAGGGATCACAGAAGCTCAGGTTCGCGAGTCAGCGGCTTAGGTATTGAATCAACAATGGGCTTCAAGAGTTCAACGAGCAATGGAACATCAGTTCTTCAAGCTCGACGCATTTTATCAGCCACTGCCCTCAGAAACTAGCCACCCGCCCAAGTAACTCACTGTAGCCCGGCGAAGACCTTGGAGTTCTTCATATGCTCCTCCAAAGTCGTCAGCTTGTCCTCCACAATCGCATGCGACTCGTCCAATTTCTCGCCGCCGTAGTACCCAAACTCATTGAGCAGCCTCATGTTCTGCAGCATCTCCTCCGCAACAAAGTCGGGCATGCCCTGGCTCTTGAGCGCGCCACGGAAGGCATCGTGCGAGGCCTCGTTGTACCGCGCCGTCTTGCCCACCTCTGGGTACACCTTCTTGAATACGTCAACAGCCTCGCCAGCCGTCGTGTACGCTGTTGCCGCCAGAACCCGCTTGCCGAGCACCTTTTCGCGGTTCAGTACGATACCCTTAACGAACTTGCCCGTGTCAGCGGCTGCGTCGAAGAACGGAATCGGCGAGCTGGCCGGGATAGGGAGGGTGAGGGCCCAGGCGTTGTCCGGAGGCGTCTGGCGGAGCATGCCGCCGGGGAGGTTGGACATGTAGAAACCGGGAAGGAAGAAGGTTGATGGGAGGGAGGTTGTGCGGATGTACTCCTCGACGGCGGCCTTGCTGTCAAAGTGATAGACGTCGGGGAGAACGCCGTTAGACACTGTTTTTGTGACATGTCAGTCGCTTGTCTCGCATCGTGAACATGGCTTTCTCAGGGAAGAGGGGAGTGACTTACACTTGGTGATGTCGAGAAGCGAGCTAAAGATGAAGTGGTCGACGCCAGCCTCCTACTACAAGTCAGTTTGCGTTCTCCGCAGGAACAGCGACCAATCTACGCACCAGAGCAGCGTCGGCAATGTTCTTACCCTGTTGGACCTCGAGCTCCTTATCAAGCTTGTCCCAGTAGTTGGTCACGGCGAATACGGCTGAGGCGCCCTTTACTGCCGCGGCGAGCGAAGACTTGTCACCGAGATCGGCCTTTCGAGCGAAGATTCTTAGCACGGGGATCTCGCCAGCTCCTGGAGCATCCGTGAACTTGACTTACAGCGACAATCTCGACGCCCTTGGCTGCTAGAGCCTTGGACGAGTCCTTGCTGGCATCACGAGTGACGCCGCGGACTTGCCAGTCCTTGCTGAGCTTGGGGTCGCTAAGGAAAATGGAAACGACGCTGCCACCCTGGGCACCGGTGGCACCGAACACAGTGATGAGCTTCTTGGACATTTTGAAGGTCGATGATTGTGCTTTTTGGTATTCAAGCCGAACTTGCACTGCGCTGCTACATTAGATACAGCCTTGGTAAAGATACACCATGTGATTGGGATAGATATGGGCCCACATACCTTGAACAGCTTGTCTCAATCGAGTGCTGAATATGTATACGGTCGATGTAAGTAACAGTGAAATGTTGCTTGTTTAATGAGGTTCAAAGTTCAGCATCGAGGTGAGACAGCGGCCATCGCGCCTTTATACATCGAGAGTGTCCATGAGGCTGGTCTTCTCCCTCACCCCTCCAGGACGTACCGACGCACCTCGATATGCATTACCAGATTGGGGTGCGCCACTGCGCCAAAACCCCTCCCAGCTTGCAGCTCAGTCTCACGCTGTCGTGCTCGTAAGCTTGGCTGCCCCCCCCCCCCCCCCCCCCCGCGCGCAATTGCTTCAATTGAATTTGTACTTTGGACATACATGTATAGCTGTATGTACATCTACATAGGTAGTCATTGTCCGTCCCTATTACCTACTTACCTACCTACCTAGGTATCTAGAGTACGTCGTGTCCTCTTCAAGCGCCTAGATCTAGGTACTTCACAGGAGATGTTCTGCCATTCAGTCAATACAGCTGCTCATTCCATCAGTCCAGACTATAGAGAATCTTTACATATACAGCTACAATATGGCGTCATGTTCGTCTACACGTACAAACCGATTACATGCCTCACTCGTAAGGAAGATCCACGAGCTTTGGAAGTGGAGTGGAGAAGCTACCTATCACGTATGCTCCTTTCTTTGTCATGGGCCCTTCCCCGCCAAGATGCAAGCTTAGCAAGCCTACTATAACCCCGGCTTCCGACCCCACAAAGAGTCCACGGGCTTTCCAATCTCCAGAGTGAACGCGAAAGCGCGAGACGTCAAATCTGTCCCGGATGTCGTACTAACGCGATTGGGAATGTTCACAGAAGCAGACACCGCTTCAATGTGAATCTACCTCATATCAAGACTCTCGCGGGTCGGACTTAAGTGGACCTACCGCGCGGAATCCTCGAGGAGGAGGGGGGGGTGCTCACTCTGTCTTACCTGAGCATAACTGAAAAGCATTTGTAAGGGTGCGGACGAATGGCAGCTCGGATTTCCGTCCATGGCCGCAGGCGCGAGCGCCACGTTTACTAAGACCACCACCATTTAGATAGGTCATTGGCAAGGCATGTCAAGGCAACATCTTTGACGATGATTCCGAGGCTACCTGGACAGTTCTCTCGAATTCGACGAAATTTCTTCACTCTGCCCAGTCATTAAGAACCTTTGGTGAATCTGCAGAACCTTAGTATTATCATGACCGGTTATGACCCACCCAGCTCTCGCGGTTAGGACAAGCTGGAAAGACGCCAAAGGGCTTGTGTGACGTCGCAAGTCACACCCAATCATACTACTTATGTTGTCTTCACTCAAGCGAGTTACGAAAATGGGAATAGAATTCTGGTCGATCCATCACGTGATTCAGACATTGCACAGTACTGCGACCAGATTTTTCAGAAATTTCGCATCAATTGACTGCTTCTCTCTACTTAAGAGAAGAAAACTCCGTCCACCTCTGGACCCCTGTATAAAAAAAAATCATCATCAAAAAGGCGCACTTTTCTGGGGCCGGGTATCTTCTGTCTTCGACGCCTGAGAGACATGTTCATTTTGCAAGACCCCGAACTACCCGGGGCGAGGCGTGACTGGCATCCTCGTGTATCAAAAGAGAAAAACGAATCGAAAAAGTCGTGATC
Source organism: Colletotrichum navitas (assembly GCF_030913465.1). Taxonomy (NCBI): domain Eukaryota; kingdom Fungi; phylum Ascomycota; class Sordariomycetes; order Glomerellales; family Glomerellaceae; genus Colletotrichum; species Colletotrichum navitas. The sequence goes on from NW_026850560.1 coordinate 35,311, forward strand.
GCGTCACCAAATGCCGTGGATACAATGCCAGAAGCTCGCTTGACTCGGCCAAGAAAATGGTAAATGGAGAATTTGCGAATGCCTTCCCATCACAGATGTGCAATCATGGTGCATCCCAAATCCCAAAATCGTCCTTTTGCGAAATGCTTAGGAAGAAAGAGCAAATAAGCTGACCCTGTTGGTTTTTCCACCGGTGCTGGCGGCCGAGAAAGAATCGGCTGACAGCCAGCTGTCAACTTGTGAGCGAGAGAGGCCAGTGGAGAAGTCGACGTCGTCGCTGAGAATCTTGACAGAGACTTGGCCTGAGCCACCATCGAGGACGACGGCTACCTTGATGGGCTTGCCAGTAGGACGGTCAAAGTAGTCGGAGGAACCTCCGGGAACGTTGGAGTGGAAGGTGGACTTGCACTTGGTGTCGCCAGGGGCAAGGACCTCAAGGATGTCGAGCTCACCGCAGTCAGGCCAGCAGGAGCACTTGTTGTACTGGGCAGTGCGAGGGATGCGAGCGTTGAGGAACCAGAACGCGGACATGTCTGCGTTGAAACCCGATGTACCGTCAAGGGGCATGTTGAGCTCGAAGAGCCAAACAGAGTCCTCACCCTTGAAGCCGTCTACAGAATGTTAGTTCAGTAAATGTATAGGTGTTTATCAAGGATATGGCTTACGGTAAGCAACGGAACCAGGACGTGAGTAGCCGCAGCCTCCGTCGTCGCAAGACCTGTCACTGGCAATAAGGAACTCTTGGTTGGACTTGAGGGTGACCGGGTCCAGGACCTGAGGGGAGGCGGCACCACCGGTAGCATCCGAGTTCAGGTACGACAGAGAGTTGCCAAAGACGCTGTTTCCAGTCAGAATTCGCCCGAGAATTTGAGCTTGGTACTTACTTGTCGAACTTGCCGGAGCCCTGGCCACCATAGTTGCCGAGAAAGACGATGCCATCAGCAACAGCCTTGTCAGCGTTGTAGTAGCCAACGCGAGTGTAATCGCCAGTGGCGGTGCTCGAGCTAGAGCCGGCAACCCTGGAGTTGCTGGCAGGCTTAGGGATAGCCGCAGCAGCAACAGCAGGCTTAGACGGAGCGGGGGTAGGGCTTGGGGCCGCAACAGGCGGGGCGATGGGAGCGATGGGAGCGATGGCAGGAGGGGCAGCCTCAGGGGTAGGGCCATGGTAGGTGTTGATCCAAGACTGGACGATGCCGTCAATGGTCGCGGTGACCCAGACGTCGCCACGCTTCTCCTCGTTGTGCTCATGCTCAGCATGCTTCTTGTGCAAGTGCTGGTGGCCATGGTGGCCGTGACGGCGGGCATGGCTGTGAGAAACAGCAGGAGACCGCTTGGCCTTGGGAGACAGGTTGTAGATGGCAACCTGCTTGAGGTTCATAGGACCACGAAAGACGGGGACAAGCTATGCTCATGTTAGTACGCGTGTGACAGGCTCGGAACAACTTGCATTTGAGTTCAAATGAAGAACAATGGAAACTCACTTCCTCGTTGAAAGGGGCCAGGGGACCAGAGAAGGGGACATCCTCAAAGGCGCAGGATCCATCATCGGCCATGTTGCTCACAGCCTTGTAAGTGCCTGGGTGGCCGACGTTAGAGTACAGGATCTGGTCGACAGCACCACACCACCAGTTACCGCCCTCGTTCTTAGCAACGCCGGAGCACTGTTGAAGGGCCTGGCAAACAGTGGCTGAAGCCAGCATGACGACAGTGGAAGACTTCATGTTGTTCTAGTGTGGGTTGCACAGAACTTGCTTGGAATGAAAGATAAAGTATCGATATTGCTGAGAGATCTGCGTGAGTTTCCTCAAGTATTTGACCCGCCTTGAAGAGAGTCGTGCGTGGCTGGTAGAAAGGATGCTGGAATGGTTGAACGAGGTAGAGATATGGTCCAGATTGTTCTTTGACTCGGCTTGCGAGGTGTGACTGGGAATGGCCAGAATGTTAAGATACTGTCTTGAACCCTGTTCAATGGTGTGGCGTCTCTGAATCAACGTGGTGTGGTGTGTTGGAGGGAGACTAAGTGTCGAGTGTGTGAATAATGAACGACTGGAGATGGCGAGTCTCGTGTAAGGAGTGACGATGCTATTCAGAATCCGGCAGGACGGAGTTGTGTATCAACACTTGCTCTTGGGGAGTGGGAGAACGGAAGGGGAAGTAGAAGGGAGGGTAGGGGAAGGTGCGGGAGGTATACGCTAATAAATCAACCAAAATACACTAGACGGGGGAGATAGAAAGAAGTGCATATTGGTGAGGTGAACTTCAGCCAGAGGGTACCTGGGATCCAACATGGTGGACTTTGGGCCCTGGCAGGGACGGGCAGGAACGGGCAGGAACGGGCAGGAGCCAGCAGGGGGGTCCAGTCACTCCTTCCCTGGGATTTCAAGGTGAATACAATACAGCAGACTCTTTGATGTATGGCCATTGATATTCACACGCCGCCTTGCCTCCTTCCTTCTTTGCCATCGTGTGTGTGTGGAAGTGAATTGTGTGAGTGGGCTCCTCTCTATGTGGAAAGAAGAGCGCAAAAAGCCGTTGGATAATTGGACGAATCGAGGAAATCCAACTGAGCCAGCCGACCAATCCAGTCGTAGGCTCCATGAAACACTGGTTTGGCCGTGCTAGGGGGGGGCTGTACCTTGCAGCTAGAGCTACCTACTCACAGGGGGGTCACCATTCCTTGGCCGGCCTTGGGCTCAACAGCCGCGAGTGTACCTACATCTCGACCTTCCTCTCCTCCTTCTTGCCGACCGAAAAGCCGGCTCTCTCACCTCACTACGGACACTCTACTCTATACAGCGTGCTCCCACCGTAAACGCCAAGTGCCAAGATAGCCCGTTTCGCTCTGCTTATTGAGGCCTTGGCAGAGACAACCAACCATCACCTGGCACGCAGAGCTGGGCTTTCTCGGCGTTCTGGGCTCCAATCTTTAGCCAAATTGTCATTCAAGGGCAACCACGGCGCCGACTGGCGCTCATATCCCAACACGATAACGGCACGAAGGCACGAACCTAGTCTGGCCAGAACGTGACAGAGCCAGCCCGGTCGAGATAGCAGATCAGCGGACCACGATGAAGAAACTACGCGCTTAGATTCGTCCGCCATTGAGTGGCCAGTGCTGACTGAGTAGCACTCACTGACCAGATGATGGCTTCCGCAATCCTCATGCATGATTGTGGCTGGGACTTGGTTTGGTTCCCCAAGAAATCCTCCCTGCTATTCATCACGTCCATCCCTTAGCTACACAAAGAACCTTAACTAGGTAAATCTACAGCAACGGAGTAGGTCTATATTAGCTACCTATTGTCAGTTAACTGCAATCAACAGTCGGGCACCTTGTCCTGCCAATCCGTTTTTAGGCTATCCAAGGATTACAACACCCGCAAAGAGCCCTGCCATTGCCTCTGCTTCGGGTATTTGTATTTGGGAGTGGCAGTGATAGTATCGGCATTGCTGGTCGACTGGCCCGTGATAGAATCAAGCTTACCTTACGGTCCCCCCCCCACACGGTGTATCCTTCCTGGCTCAGGTGGAGACCCCGAACAAGTCGCTCACCGTGGTTCGTCCTTAAAGCCTGGATGACATCTCGAACCCTCTCGCCGTCCCAATCACCACGCTCATCCAACACGAACGGACGGCCCATTTCATCCGATGGTTAATCACGCATCACACCGCTCGATAGGCAACATCCCAACATCGCGTGCTGTCCCAGCCCATGCTTCCACACCGCGGAAGAACGGGATGGCCCTCTGTCTTTCAACCTTGACACTACTTTGCCTCCACCCCCCCATTCTGGAGCCCGCCCAACAGCCTGCAGAAAATGCCGGCGATCACTCCTCTCATTTGGAGAAACCCGCAGTGCGGGAGTCCTAGCTCTGTTAGGCAGTTTGTTCTTTTTCCTCTCTATGAGGAATGGCCCCATGGCCAACTGATTCGCAACCCGGTCTTGGCGGGCGGCACAAAAGCAAGCAAGAAAGCCTGGCACGATAACCTGCGGTACAATGAGGAAATTTTCCGAGGAGATTAGAAAAAAACCGAACCCCCCCCCCCCCAAAGTTCCCATACCGCCGACCCCCTCTTTGCCAGTCGTTGTGCCACATAGCAGCGATCTGGTATTGGTTCTTTCGACGACCACCGTCCACGCTGACGTCGTTGATTCGCAGACCCAGCCATAGGACGCGGTGTAATATGCTGTGGCAGGGCAGAAGTAACAGCTGAACGCCCCAAACCACGAGCGTATCGGAAGAAGACAAGGCCACCCATCACTCAACAAGAATAAGCAAGTCGAAGCTGCCCGAGATGAAATGAAAGGTTTCGCAATCATTGCCATCCGTCCACGACATCTTGCGTTCGCTGTTCCTGCATTAGAAGAACCGCTTAACCTAGTGCCCCGATTGGCTGCCCTGGACCTACGTCTGCATCTGCCGTGGTGCATTCCATCTGTCCTAGCTGTGGCGAATACTCATTCGACGGCATCGCACACTGTTGCTATCCACCGTTTGATTAGGTGGTCTGCAGCCGTCGGTCACAGTCGGCGAAGCGGGTCAGAGCGCATCACATTTGGATATGCCGGCACACTGTCCAATCCTACGCTTAGCCATTCATGAGTCAATCCTTCGATCCCGGCCGAGGTCACATACCCTCTCGCCCGCGATGATTACTATCAAAGTACTGATATTGTCATGTTAGTCTCTTGATTTTGATTGAACCGGTGGTCCACCCATCCGAGTCTTGTCTCTCTCCGCCCACGGCGGCCTCGTACGGCATTTCTGCGGTGTAAAACTGTAAAACTCTAACCATAAGTGAAGAAAACCCCCCCCCCCCCCCAAAAAAAAACCCCCCGAGCTTTCGCCTCCCCCAAAGTCTCACTCTCTCTTGAACACACACACATACAGGGGGACCCGCCACGTGGGACCCCCCAAAGATTTTCCCTTCCCTCCCGTCCGATTGGCGTCAAGAACCAATTTTTTCTTGGCTATTACACGTGCCCGCCTGGCAATGGAACAATGTCGTACGGTACAGTGGGGTGCCATAAGTCTCCTGACAGCCTACAGTCGCTCACTAAAATAGGCATTCTTTAACTATATAGATTATACTCCTCAGACAAGTTGAAGTTATAATTCAAAATATCCATAGAAAATATATTACTTATCTTAATAACTTCAAGATACTATGGTATAAAAGTGCTGAGTTTAGTGAATTTTGCGTAGTGCACTATAGGCTGTCAGGAGACTTATGGCACCCCACTGTAGCTACCCGAGAATCACTCTGGAAAAGCGGATTGGCGAACGCTTGTACACATCTGGTTCAGCCCTAGCCCGCCACTTAATTCAACGACCCTGCTGCAGCCTGCAGGATCAAGCCTCGAAGAGCGACAACCGTCTTGTGTCCGGACCTGCATGTAGGAATCCGCTCGCCCTCCCCTCGACCAGATCTCGGACAAGTGCCGCCGGCCGCATGTGACTCATCCCGTTCTAGAATTTGTCTTTGTGGATTCATGCGTTTTTTTTCTTCTCTTCTTTTCTGTCCTCCCGCCCGGGGGGTGGTCCTGACCCCAAGTAATCGCCACATCAGGATCGCAATAGGGCTGTGAGCTCAGGAACCAGTCAGGGGAGATAAGTTGCTGTTTACGAACTCACCTCGTTACTATTGGCCAGCAGGTAGTATAGGCTATGGGATACAACCCCGTCGATGGCACCGACGAAAAACCCACAAGCAGGCTCTAGCAGTCAAAAACCCGCCATATGTGAAGGGAAACGCAGCATAGGCAAAGGTTTCCATGTCATGGTATCATTCATTTCGCATCTACTTAGATGCCTTGGCCTTCTTCCCCCGATGGGCTCTCGTTTGGGTGCCCTGTTCTGGTCGCCCCTCCTCGGCGTCATCAACAAATTCATCCTCCTCCTCCTCCTCCTCCACTGCCGCAGTCCTCGCCCTGGTCTTTCTTTTCCTCGTAACCTTGGCTGATGCTGACACATCCTCCTGACCCGCAACAGCCGTTTGCTCGCCATTGGTATTGGCCCTTAGCCTACTGACGGCGTCCGCCATCCTCTTGCTCGTCGCGCCCTTCTGCCTCGGCGCAAAGGCGTCTCTCGCGCCAACACCTACAGTGCCCTCAAAGTACCTCGTGATGTTCGTCTGCGTGCCCTCCATGTCGCGCTTGTTCATATCCCGGATGACGGGGACCAGTACCTCGTCGGTGCGCTCCTTGCTCCACCCGATGGTAGCCATGAGAAACTGCCGCAGACCCTCGAGGTCCGGCACGCCCCACTGGAAGTGCTCAGGGCTGCTGTCGACCTCCGGGCGGATGTATGCATCCGTGACGGCAGGGTTCGGGAACCCCGACGGAAGAAAAAGCTTCGTGGCTTGTGACTTGCGGAACTTACGGCGGAAAGGGGAGCCCGCGTCGGCCTCCTTGGGGCGATTGTTCATCTGCACGTCCTGCCACCACTCCTTGAACCCGTTGAGGCCGTCCTTACCAGGGAACTCTGAGAGAATCTCCACGGCCGTGACGGGACCGACGCCGGGTAGGCCCTCGGTATAATCCGACCCCAGGAGCTGAGCAATGGCAATGAGTTGCTCGCGCGACAAGGAGAGCTCCTTCTCGAGGTCCGAGCTGAGATAGCACTCGACAAATTTGTTGCTGTTGAACATGTTTTTGTAGATGCGCGTGCCGCCAAATAGGAAACAATCGGAGTCGTCGGTGACAATGCCGTCCACCAGGCCCAGTTGCACGAGCTCCGCACACTGCGCTTCAGCTTCCATTGGCGCTGTGATGTAGGGGATGCCAAAGAGACGGAGCAGGGCCTGGCACTCGGTGACCATGACCTGTGTGACCTCATCGGCGTCTCGGCGGTCCTTTTTCTGTTGCGTGCGGAGCGCCTTCAGTTCCCTCTCATATGCCTCTTTGTTCTCGTGCTCCGACTTGTTGTTCAACTCGCTGGCGAAACGGGCGTGTTCCTCTGCTTCCTGGGCCAGGTTTGCGAACAGCTCCTCGTCCTCCGGGTCGCTAAACTCGTCGTCACTCTCAGCGAAGACGGCAGCCTCGACATCCTGCACGGGGTCACCCACCGTGTTGGGATCGTCCGATTGGGGCCCGCCCATGAGTTCTTCGAAGGTGAGCTCATGTTCTTCTTGAGCAAGCTTTGGTTGTTCTGCATCGATAGAAGCGTCCTGCATCGCCGGGTCTGGAGATTCGGGCTTTTGTTGCTCGGCATCGACTGTGATATCTTCCATTTCTGGTTCCGGGGAGTCGGGCACTTGCGTAATGGTAGCTCCCATATCTTCATCAGCGTTGTCTGGCCACCCTTCTCCGAAGTCGGGTTCTGGCGATGGTGGCGGTTTCCGAGAAGTGGCGTCTGACTTCTCCAAAGACGCAGCTGCTGATTCGTTCTTCTCGAGTGACCCAATCTGGGCGCTCGGGATAACGTCGTTCGATATGGCTCCATCAGCAAAGGCAGTTTCCTCCTGAGTGGAAACCTGCTTCGGTGACGGGGGTATCTCGAGTATTTCAATGTCGCTGCCTTCGTCATCGGACGAATGGATTTCAATGAGTTGGTCTTGCCTCTGGCGCTCGAGCCGACGCTCCTCTTCTATTGCTGCCTCCCTGTCTTCCGTATTGATCTCGCTTTCCACCTGTCGTTGTTGCTTAATCGATTCACGGATATCCGTGTTGTCCACCATCCAAGGGGGCAATGGCTTGGGTCGTTCTTCTTGCGGCCCTTTCTCGAAACCACCTTCGTCGTTGTCGTCGTCATCGGCGGCGGCGGCGACTGGTTCCTCCACAGAATCCTCCGCCATAAAACCACCACCAAACTCGGCGTCACCGTTGTTTAACGCTGACTTCTGTGCATTTGGTGTTGGCTGCTTTGTTGTCAACGTGCCTTCGGGCTTCTTCGATTGAGCCTTCACTGAGAAGAGAGAGGACCCCCAGGCGAGCTTAGGGAACGGCAATGGACCGTCGAAAGGATTCTTGATGTTGGGCACCGCCGGCTTCGGCAGAGCTCTCTTCTTCTGCCGGGACGCCTTTAAGACTGCTTGCAAGTCCATTTCATCGTCACTACTACTGACACTGTTAACGCGTCTCTTCGGGACGGCTGCAGTAGACCTGTTATTGACGATGTGAGCCACCATGCGGCCGCTTGTTGCAGCAATTGGCCTGGGTCCCTCGACAGCTTTCTGCTTCCAGGTTGGAGCTTCCATTTCCACGTCTTCAAACTGTTCATCCTCTTCGGAATTCTCTACATCCTTGCCGTGCTGATTTTGTAAGGACATGGCAATAGCACGATTAATATCGTCCTCCTCGTCAGGGTGAGTTGCCTCATCGCCGCTGTCCTTCCTTCGATCTTGTATTTTGGGAACATCGCCGCCTACGAAGAGGCTTTGTTCTTCTTCTTCCTCCTCAAATAAGTTGTCGACCTCGCCCTCGCCCTCGCCCCCTTCTTGGCTTCCGTACAGCTGTTGTCTCCGGAGAGCGACTTCCCTGGATGAAATCTTGGGCAATCGGTTTAATCCCTCTACGGGAACGTCCTCGAAGTCGTCCTCGTCGGACTCCTCGGCCTTGTCCTTTTGCTGGAACTGGAAGTCTAGAGCATCGACATCGATGGGCTTATGGGCCTCGCCCAAGTCCTTCTCTTTGCTCACGACACCCAGCGCCCAGCCGCCCTCTGCTCCGTCATTCTTTACAAGTATGTACTCTCTGTCTCTCTCACCGGCGATCCTTCCGCCGCCCGTCAAAGTGAGATCGAGGCCAGTCATGCCGGCTTCTTTCATGAGGCGCTGGGTCAGATTGTTTCGCTCACGGACTCTTTCGATTTGAAACCTCGAGAATGCCATACGGTCCGGGAACATGTCGTCCAGCTGTTCTTTGCTCAACCCCATTCTGAGACGACTCCTCAATCTGGCTGCATTTAAGATGTTGTACCTGTCCACCGCGGGCAGGCTTTGGAAGAACTCGCCGTCGAAGTCGATCTTGCTAAAATCGTAAAGATTGATATCCTCTCCGTTGTGAAATTGCCGCGCATATTCCTCCAGCTCTTCGATGCTCATGACCCTGGGATCGTCTGCTTTGGCCATTGAGGCAATGTCCCCGTCAAGTTCGGGCAGATGGTACGCGTCTTGTTTGAAGAACTTCCTCGTTTGCTGTCGCTCCTGCCGAGACATGCCGACTTCATCAACGTAGACGATGTTGTCCGCATCGGGTATCTCCTCCTGAGGCTCCTCTCGTTCTCTTTGAATGCCCCTGTCCGCATCGCGTTTCCTTCTCTCCTCTTCCTCTTCTGCGATGCGCTGCATCTGTACAGCCAACAGCTTCCCGGCAGTGCGAACTGCATCCTCTCTGCGGCCTTCGCGGCGCTGCTTACGACCCTGGATCGTCTGGCGCTTGAGGGCCGGAGCGCCACCATCGAATACGAAGACGGGCTTGATGCCAAACCAAAGGAGCTTGCAGATGCGACGAAAGAAGCCGACGACGTGAGAGTTCCGCAGCGCATTGCCCTCCTTGTCACGAACCGCCTTGAGAAACTGGTATATCCAGATGGAGGCATCGACAGCGAGGCGCTTTCGGTTGAGGGTTGCGAGGTTCGTCGGGCGCGCGCAAGGCTGCACAACTGTCCAGAGACCGTTCACACCCATTGCTGTGAGGGGATGGCGCTGTTGGATTGGTATTCACAGAGGGGTTTGCTCGATGGGATGATGGTTGCTGCGAGAAGCGTTCTTCTCATCTAACAAGTAGGTAATCTCATTGTAAATAGTAGGCACGATCTCCCGGATTACTTCCAAACGAGCATATCTCAAGGATGCAGTCCTTAAACCCCCGAGGACGTGATGACTATTGTGAAGAACGCAGGCAGCTGTGGCTGCCTGCAGGCCATTTACAAAGAGCTCTGGTTAATGACGCGCCTGTCTCCACCAGAGGCGTCGTTATCGTGCCTTATCGCTTATCGGCTGGGGAACGTGCGAGAGCGATGGGGCACAAGCCTTTGCCGCCGACAACCACTGTTAGCGAAGCGCAACAGTGCGCTCTTCCTACAAACCACTCAACGACAGTAGCAGAGCGATGCCCATCATCGCTGTCAAGGGGTCGCCATGGACAAAGACGAGGGAAGAAACTTCTTGACCTCGCTTCTCAACAAGAATCTGCGCATCTTTGCCACTGACGGCCGCATGTTTCTGGGCCAGTTCAAGTGCACAGATCCAGTGGGTATCCCTCCGCCGTCCTCTCTTTCAAGAACGCCTTGCTGACTGACATCTCAACTCTCGACAGGACCGAAATGTTGTCTTAGCACATACCTACGAGTACCGCCAGCCGTCGGCGCAGCGGCGGGCCGAAGCAGCCCAGAAGGCGGCTGAGGGAACAGGCACCGTCTCGATGGACATGACATCCCGATACTTGGGTCTGGTGGTCGTCCCTGGACAGTACATAGTCAAGATCGAGGTTGAGGAATTCATAAGCCAAATCAAGGGCCAGAATCCATATTCAGATATCGTTGCCTAACTGGCAGATGGCATTAGCTTTAGGGCTAATGTGTGGAGGCCCGCAGGTCTTACAACACTGGGCAAGAGATCAGAAGCCCAAGGACATGGTTGCAAGGTACAACCCTTCGGATGGTGTAACAACTGAACATTAAAAACTACGCAGAGAACTGTTTTACCCGTGACAACCCCCCTACCTGCCTTAATCATTGCGAGCCTTCTTCGACCAAATCACCAAGGCGCCTCTCCCCAAGCACCAGAACCGAGCTACCCTTACCATTGTTAACGTACGAACATTACTACCATCACGAGCCATGTGCTCAAAGTCGTGCAAGGGCAAATGAATGCGGGAAACACAAACCCAGGTTTGATGTATCCCATTCTTATGCCACGATGTTCTCGTGTTGACGGCCTCTGGTTTCACCGTTCAATCCATCGTCCGTACCGGTTGCGGAGTGGTGGATGTCATCTTCTTCCTCTTCCTCATCCGTGTATTCCGTCTCCTTGTTGTGTGCTCGGGTCCACGAGGAGTCGTCATTCAACGGCACATCCTGCCCAGAGAGGTCGTGACCTCCCTCAGCACGCGTCCTAATGTTGTTCCTACGGCGCGTTGACAAAGTGCGTGCACGGGTCGACAGCTTAGATGAGACGGCGGCCTGAGATGTGACCCAGTTGGTAAGAGCATCTTCGCAGTCCTGGATGATGGCTTTGCTGGCCTCGTAACCATCATAGGCTGCACGGGTTTCGCCAGGAGTGACGGGCGTGTCATCAATGAGCTCGAGAAGATGCTTTCCGTACCCGGCAATGATGGCGACCTTCTCACAGTGTTCTCTCAAAGCATCGAATTGGTAGGTGTACGCAGCCTTGATCTTTTCACGCGTGATGTTGGACAGCTGGGCTTCCGCAACCAGTGACTCGGCTTCAGCGCGAACCAGTTCCTGTTCGAGAACAACAATTTTAGGGGAATTGGGTTCCTTGTACTTAAGCTGGGCAATCTGGTCGGTGATCTTCTGTTTACCTACGGACAACAAAGTTAGCAAAGGGCAGTGTATAGTCACGGACGGAGTCTGGCTCACGGTCTCGGCTTGGCTGCACCGAAGCCTCAATGTTGCGGATACTCTTGATCGTCACACGGTACTGATCATATCGGTCGACGTATTGGTCTTCAAGTTCGCCGATCTCGTAAAGCAAAACGCCAAGCTTGTCGGTGACATCGGAAACATCCTCGTCACAAGCTTCGCCCCAGATTGAAAGTTGTTGCTGTGAGAAAAAATCAGAATATGTTTACGAAACTGGCAGCAAGCATGGGCAACTCACAGCGACCTCCATACGCTCTCTGGCTACTTGTTCGAGACTGCGCATGACATTCTTCTCCATCTTTACCAGCTGTGACAGCTTCTTGGCGAGGTCTGGCCCGAAAGCGCCTGCAGACTTGTGGCGGAGGGCATGGCCTATGCAAACATATCAGTCAATGGAAACCACTTGTTCAAGCTGTGCGACGTAGAATAGGGAAGATGGCGGCGCAAGGAATACAAATAGGGCGACATACCAAAACCACCACGAAACAGGCGGCCAGATTTGGTTGAAGAAGTAGGCGGGGGAGGGTTCTAGAAACAAAGTCAGCATCATTCATGCCAGACAGTCTCAGCGGAGAACCACTGTCTATGTTTCCGTGGCGCATACCTGAAGTTGGGAGGCGGTAGGCGCCCGCGTCTGGCGCATGGAGTATGTGCGATGCATGTTATTGGCGTTTACGGCGTAGTGAAGCGGCGACTGTAGTATGGCACGGTATCGAGAAGATGCGAGCGTCGATACGGTAACGCGCTTGGAGGTAAGGTATCGCGGGTTGTGACAAGGAGTATGGGTGTGAGAAGTTCAAGTGAGGGTCGGAAGACAAACCTTGGGACCATGCGAAGCCGGGTGTTTATATGTAGGACATGAAAAAGGGTCCAATTAGGTGTGGTCTGCGTCGGCGTCGGCGTCTAGGCTGGTGGATGTTGCGGAGGTGACGGGGACTTTGACGAGCGGGAGGTGGGCTGGAAGGACGGGACGAAGCAGCGCAAGGGTGGGAGGTGACGGTTGGCCTGCTGTGTGTCCCCCTCCCTCTCGTGTGCCTCTTTCGCGCTGACGACGTCATCAGTGCTGTTAGCTCGTCTTTTTGGCGTTGTTCGCAGCGTCACCTAGGTACCTAGCTAACTTGATGCCTGCCGCAAAACATGGTACACGGAAAGGTACAAGGACGTTGCTCCACACCCAAAGTATTTGTTGTGCTGCTCATGGCTGGTTCCGTCGTCAGAAGCTACAGCACCAAAGCTTTGACCGTTGTCACTCACTCCCGCCCTTTCCTGGGCCAGCCTTAACTCGATACGGTCTGTCGGCCTGACGAACCTTGCTTGGCCAGTTCGTGGTCGACGGCGCGGGAAGATGGAGAGCACCGCCGCGCCGCACCGCACACATCTGGGGTGAAGGGCAAAGGCTCTCACGTCCACCCGAATCCCCTCGCACAGCTATGATGATCGCCATCCGGGATGGCGCCGTCTTTTCGAACCCTTTGCCCAATGTGGGCTCATGAAACAAACGGCTGGGGAACCGAGGAGTTGTTTGGGACCAATATGGGATGAGAAACACAGCAAGCTTTCGACGCAGGCTGCCGGCCCCGACGGGGACCCTCAACTACATAGCTCTCGCAAGAGTGTCGGTCCATCTCACTCATCCTTTCACGTTTTTGGACCGCCGTTTGCGCCTAACAAATCTCGGTGCAGAGACGGCCCCTACGATTTCCATGTCCGCTTCTCAATACCCGATGCCCAGGTTGTCACCAAGACTGGTTCAATGCGATGGCAGACTTTGAGGACGGGTAGTCGTAGGGCGGGTGCTTTGCTCGATGGGCTGGCCATCCGGCGTCTCCGGGGCATCGGTCAAACTGGTCGCTCTTCCGTCTGGAGCTCCGAGGCTAGTGCGCTTGCCTTCCAGTTCTTCGTCGTCGTCTTGCACGGGCATTGGGAAGCGAAGTTGATTGTGCTGGGCCAAAGAAATGAGCGATGATTTCATAGATCTCTCCTCCAACTTCCAAATACTTCCTTAGCGCGGGCTTATGCCGTTGGCCTGGCCTCTCGACCCCAACCACATGTGCCTGTGCGACGGGCTTGTCGGATTGAGACTATCCGGTCAGTTACTACGACGAGGAGCCGACTCTAGTCCAAGGCCATAATAGCGAATCATGACACGACTCAGCCGCCATCTTTTTTATTTGCTAGCTGAAACGCTTGCTTGTGCTTGAATTGCATTGAGCATTGCGAAAACTAAGATTTGCTCACCGCACGCTGTGGTCATGAATAGATTTGTCTCAACTCTACTTCGAGACTGTCATCGTTTTCAAGTGACTGAACAGCCTAGCGCACCCACTACACAGACTCCGTGGTCATGGGCGACCCCATTCGCATTTCAGCATCCAGTTTCGAACACGACCTGAGTTCGGTGTCCCCATTCAGTTTGAATGAATTTTTCGGTTATGAACTTTGCGGGCTAGGGTGAGAAGATCTGGTCGAGTGCTCGGTTATCAGCGATTACAAGGAAGCTCCAGAATTTCTGGTTGATTGCAAAGTTGAAGGGCTGATAGAGCCATGTTCCTCCAGAAAGGAAGGGGAAAATAATTGTTGGCTTAATGCTCAGCTGAGACGTGTGCGACGTCTCTGCACATAACTAGCGCTTGGAGACGTCGAATTGTAAGAAGGACAATGATATCAAAAATTCGGAGTTGCTGTTCACGGTTTCCATGACACCCATTGAAGAATTCATCTCATGAGGTTTCAAGCGCACCTACCAAACTCGGACGTCCAGGCAGAGGACTGGAGGCAAGAGGTTGATAACAAACAAGACTGCCCGATAATGGGGATGGGATTGAGTAAGTATTTCCAGTACAATGCATCACCTGACCTTACAAAGAAAGAATAGCAAAGACTGGTCTGTTTAAGAGCACCTTTTGATGAGTTTCATCTCGCGACAATAGGGTCCAGATGTCTGTCTGCACGGGTTTTTTGTATCGGGTGGCTCGAGGTACAATCCTTGCCCCCGCTCTTTTTTTGGGTCTAGCGCCTCGCAATCTCTCCCTCCAGCTCTTTCCTTCCCTGAACGCGCTTAGTCTCCCAGTTCACCAACGCGTCTCACAATATCTCATCTTCTCTCTCATCATCAACCTCATCCCAGAGGGACGGCTTTAGTGATTACCTACACCTGTAATCATCCCCAGTCATCTCTAGGCCCATAGAAATTTTACGCGCTATCGTCGTACGCCCACCGCAGCCTGGCATGGTAGTTTCCTAGCCAATGTTTACAGGCCTCACTGACGCTGACCACGGGGACGAGGACATGGTGAGCGACCGTGTCTACGTCTGTGTCTGCGCTTGCAAGTGAGGGGGACGTTGCAACCACCAGCGGCTCGGGAGGAGACCGCTACTGTTGCTACTTCCTTCGCGCCTCCCGCTCGCTTCCTTTTACTCGACATGTCTCCATTCCGCGCCGGGACCGATCGGGACACTCCTCCTCAAAGAGGTCCCTACAACGACTACGCTATTTTCCGCCCCGTCAGCGACCGGGTCACTCCTGACGACGCTCAACCCGAGCCTCATTCTCGCTCTCATAGACTGTCGGGAAAGACGATTGATGTCATCGACTTGACCATTAACTCAAGCCCGCTCTTGCGTCCACAGAGTTGTCACGATCCGGATGCCGACCGCGCGTCACTCGTTGTAGCCAAGGCTGAGGCTAGTCAACCTCATCCGGCATTCTCATTAGGCTCCGCACATTATCTTTCGGACCCCAGTGGAGGCTCAACCGTTGTTTCCAGCAATGCAGCCTCGATTCTGGACCCTTCGCCCCCGCCTGTATCAGTCCAGCCCTCGGTCTCGTCTGTTGACCTCGACGACGGTTTGGATGCCGAGATGCCTCGACCGGCGCGGCCTGACGGCTTTTTGAAGAGCCCTCAGCAGGTGACGCCGCCGTCTTCTACGCGCCCACCAAGCCACCAGTCTCCCAAGAATAGCGCCATCTCCAAGAGGCAGACCCCAAAGAAGGAGGTTCCTGATGTCAGGCAGGTTGTCACTTTGCTGAAGGGTTTCTCTGCCGATATCGGCAAGGCTCATTCGCAGCTCGCTCTTTACGCCCTCAAATCCACAAAGCCCATTGAAACACGTGTCAAGACCGGCGTCGATTTCTTTGCCAACGTCAAGCTTGACCCGGTTGAAGAAAGCGAGGGGACAACCATGTCTATCAGAACCAAGGTCAGTGTGGTCAACCTAGTTTAATTTCCACTGTCTTTGGCTCTCAATACTGACCTTTATACAGCAACATTTCCGTGGGAGGAAGTCTGACCAAGCCAAAACTGCGCACTACGTGCCTACTTGTATCAAGTCTAACAAGCCTGCCGTGCCCAAGTATCGCTTTCATCACACGGAAATTGTCAAAAACTTCCTTTCTCCCAACTCCTTGCTCAAATTCGTGCCTGTCATTCGGGACCTTGCACCCGAGGAAGAGCGGAAGTACAACACCTGGTTAGGGGAGCTAGAGAGGATGGACGAAAGTTGCGGTTTCAAAACCCTAGGAAGTCGCGACCAACGAGTCACCCGAACCATCAAGAAGGAAAGGACTGCCACCTTATCGCTGTTCCTGGACTCGTGGCTCAGAAAGCTTGCCATTGACAACTGCAACCGAACCACATTAATTCGCCATATGGCTAACTCGAACCTCGACGACGCTATCACGCCGCAGCAGAAGTCGAGCCTTGTAAACCTGCACAGCGACGGCAACATGGCTGCAACACCACGAGCCCTGAAAGCGGCAAGGGTATTCACTGATGCTTTTGACCAGGTGTTCTATCACAGCGGTCCTCAGAATATGGGCATTTTGCTATCAGATGTCTTGAAGCTCGACAAGTCCGTTGATGAAATCGTCGAAACGAAGAAGACGGCCAAGGTCGGCCAGGACGACGGTGATAGGGTGGATTCTCTCGAGCACTGGATTGAAACGCATACAGTAATGGGATGCCTCATCTGCTACAGCAACTCGTGCGAGCATGGAGACTACAGTCTGGAAAATCACAAGCGCAACTTTTCCATGGACTGCATCGGAATGTATGGGCGGATGTTCTCGGCCAACCGAGTCCTGTCCTCTAATGATCCGATTGAGCATGCACCACCTCCACTGCCGTGCAAGCGAAAGTGCTATCGGATTCTCGACATCGGCAGTTCTGATGATGCCCAGTCAAGGCCATGGACCGAAGACGAAACATTTCTGCTCCGCAGTCTCTACTCCATCTTGGACCACAACAAAGTCCGGGTCAAGGCACAATGTGCCACCGCGGAGATCTTGGATAGAGAATGTTGGGATGTGCATCGTCATTTGCAATCTCTCGACATCAAGCTTCCGCCCATCACCACGATTGACCAACCAAGAGCCAAAAATCTTCCTTGGTACGATCGCAAGAAGAAGATACTCATTGGCGACTGGCAGGACCACACCAATTCCCACGACACCAAGGTGCGCCCATCTAACGATCCGTGCCATCACGAAGGCCCCTGCACGGCCGACAATGGGTGCCCTTGTGTCCTAAACGACATACTCTGTGAGCGCTTCTGCCGCTGTACGGAGGATTGTTGCGCGTACAAGTTCACCGGCTGCGCCTGTCACGCTAGCGGCAAGACATGCTTGCAGAAGCAAAAGGAAGGCCGGCCTTGCATTTGCGTACAATTAAACCGCGAATGCGACCCTGACCTATGTGGTACATGTGGTGCCGTAGAACGAGCAGACCCTGCGAATCGGCACGATGATGCCCTATTTCAGACAGGCTGTCAGAACACCGCCATCCAACGGGGCGTAAGCAAAACTGTTATCCTCGGCAAGAGTCAACTGGAAGGCTGCGGTTATGGTCTCTTCACAGTGGAAGACATTGCCCAGGACGAGTTCGTCATTGAATACACGGGCGAGCTCATCGTTGCGGACGAGGGTGTCAGGAGAGAGGCCAGGCGCGGCGAAGCTTTCTCCATAGAGAAGAGCACATCATACGTATTCAGCCTCCTGGATTACGAAGGCATCTGGGTCGACGCTGCTATTTATGGCAATCTCAGTCGCTACATCAACCACGCTGTAGAGAACGCCAATGTTCAGCCTGGCATTCTCTACGTCAATGGCGAATTTCGCATACGATTTACTGCCACGCGTAATATCAAGGCTGGCGAAGAACTCTTCTTCAATTATGGCGAGAATTTCCCTAACCTAACGGAGAAAATGATCAAAGAGAAGGCCGGCGACGGAGAAGATGCCGCGGAAGAGGGTGCGGGACCAGTCAAGCGTGGACGAGGCCACCGCCGCCGGGCAACGACCGGCACCGAGAAGCCAGCCACGCAGAGGCTCACCAAGGCAAAAATTGCCAAAAGCGTCAACACGGGAGCTCGTAAAGAGGCGCCAACGGTGGTGGTAGATGACTACGAGGCTTTAGCGGATTTCGACGCGATGCCCAGTTCGAATCGAAAGCGAAAGCGAACCGCAAAAAGCGACGATGAGGACGAAGAGTTCCACCCTTCTTTGGAATCTGAAGAGAACGGTGAGACGCGGGGCGTGGAAAAGCGTGGGTCGACGTCTCGTCGACGAGGTGGGATCCGCCGCGTGAGGTCGATGGGCTCCATTATGCCATCAGACTCGGAACTAGAGGACTCGATGAAGACGGCAGCTCATGATAAGCGTGCACAAGGACGTTTGTTCGGTTCTCAACTTCCTAGCGGGCCCCAGCCGACCGCGAAGAATGGCGTGAAGCTTGCGAAGCCAGCAAACGTAATACCGCCACAGAAGAAACGTCGTGGGCGTCCGCCCAAGAATCCTCGCCCAGCTAGCCCCGTTGCAACAAATGAACCACAGGTTGAGCACGTCGGAAATGAGATTCGTGCTCATTCAAACGCCTTTCGACATTCAGAAGCCGATGGCAATACGATCTCCGTCGACTTAGATAATCGTCCCAGATCTGCCCGTGGGCGGAAGATAATTGCAGCCAGCTTCAGCCAGTCGATGGAAGATCCAATGGACATTGACAAAAACGAGCCCGAGGTGGACGCGACCCCGACACGGTCCAGAGGCCGGAAAAAGGCTGGAGAAGACGTGATCACAGCTCGAGGACCATCGCGGACTGGACGTACGACCCGTCGTCTAACTATTGACACAGACGGTGCAATGGAATCGGATGAGGAGCATCTGATACCCACCTCGGCATCCAGACAAAAGCGTATGCAGAAACCTTTTTTGATTTCCCTGGAGAACAACGACAGTGAGTCCAGCTATAAGATGCAGGGTACCGGCACGGACTCTGACGATGATGACGACGAGGGGCCTATTTCTTCTCTCAGTCGTTCCTCCAGAAAGAAGAAATTACCGGCTCGGTTTAGATCGTCGTCAGACGAGGAGTCCTAAAGGTATCAACTACACACACTTCCTGGAAGGATTGCTGGGCATGGATCCTTCAGCCAATGCCTCAAAAATGCCATGTTTAAAATGATGGACGCAGAAGGTTATCGTTGAGGAGGTAGTTTAGGCTTGTTTTTTGCATTTCACAAACAGCATCCAGTTGGTAGGCTTTACTAGTCTTATCGCAGGGCTCGATTGTGCGTGTCACATTGCTGCTTAGCTGGGGGGTGTACATTTGATTGGCGCATTCAGGAGTACAAAGCATACATCGTTCCTGCTGCGGATGGGACGCATGACATAGTGTCTCATTCACGTGGTCAAACACCTTAGCTTTGAATATACGTACTTGCATGCAACTGCGCCATCTAGCTATGTCTTCCAAAGACGGTTAACCGATTTGGCTGTGTTTGTATGGTGCTGGTTCCAACCTGAGCTGCAGTTATTTGGAAGTGGTCTAATTGTGGTTAAGCTGTGAAACCTGTCGACAGTTTAGGGTTTCGTATCTTTGTTAGTCTAAAGTCTGAAGTAAATTAAAGCTATGGTTTTATCGTTAAGCCTATCTGCCTTATATAATACAAGCATGTTTTTGACTATCGAGGATTCCTAGAACCATGTCTTCAGGCTTTCTAGCTCTAGACGTTGCAACATTCCGCAAGTCGGTAGAATTCTCTTGTCAGACTGGCATAAAAACGAGGCCTATTAATGCACAGGTATCCACATCTTGCAAATCCCTCTCCCCAGTTGGTAATGATTAATATCACTACTCCAAAAGAGCATAGAACAATTTTTTTTTTTTTTCACTGGCAACATGCAAGGCTTTGGCGAGGTTTAGTGCATATGAGGTCAAAGAGTCTCCTTTCAGTCCTGATCACGTATCAAAAGGGAGAGCGAGGTGACTCACATGCAATGATACTTTCCAAAAGGGCCATTGCTGTTCACGAGATAGGAGTTGCTATGTTTTCTTTTCTTTCTCTGTGTGCTCGTAACATTCTTCTCTGACATACGCTGCATTACAGTTAAATCCATCCTCATGATCTTGGGTTTAGAGACACTGAAAACGCCAAGGCTGTAAAAGATGACCTTGCGACTTTACTTTGTGCCGAGGTCCACATCGCATGCAATACATGGAAAGCTGTTCCTAACAACTAGAAAGGTACAGGTGACATTCCGCACACCTACAAAGCAAAACATGCCTGTTTAATAGGCCAACAAGATTCAGACAAGCACCATACCATGTTTCATTTTGACCCTCATAAAACGACATTCTATACATTAAGGCAACAGCATTATTTCTATTCCAATCGCAGTACGACACCTTCAGAGTTCAGGTCTATTTCTTGATTGCTTACATCTTTTGGGCCCCAAAGCTGCGCAGCTGAGAGTAAAAAGGAACCATGCCATGTGCATACGGGCAAACGAAAAAAGGACTTCCAGCAAGCATGTCTACATCAATATTTTTCAGGCAAAGTGGATGACTGTTTCCAGTCTTTGAGCAGATGTCCCTTTACCCCAAGTTTTCTACTTCCCACAGCGCCTTTCCTGCCAAGTTCTCTGAGGTTCGGTTACACGTTCTTTGGAATAAATAGACACTGGGGCTAGGGGGTATCTTTGACATGGGTGCGAAAATAAACTGATGTGGAATAGTTTGCAAGGGATCGATTCGCAGGACGCTGTATCCATGTTTTTTATCTAGGCTTCTGAACATGCGAACCCGAAAACTTGTACGGTTTCTCAACAACGTGGTGAAAAGGTCGGGTGCTTAGCTGTCAGTGACTCTGCGTCTGTATCAGAGAACAGAGCAAAGCCCGGTTCCGAAAACGTGCAATTTGTATGACTAGCGCGCATTGGTAGGATCCAAATTACAGACCAGAACAACAATTCAAAAATCTGGCTGCGCAAAGCACTATAACATAAAGACAAACGACAAGAGCTGGGGAACCTGCGCCCCCCCCCTTTTTCAAATAAACTGGATTTGCACATGGGGGCTTTTTGGGGTTTTTGTTTGCGGGTTTACATAATTCAATTTTTGACTTTGACAGCCGCTCGATGGCTGTCAAACATAACCCAGACAATATCCGAAAGTGCTCACTCAAG
This sequence comes from Colletotrichum navitas, assembly GCF_030913465.1. Taxonomy (NCBI): domain Eukaryota; kingdom Fungi; phylum Ascomycota; class Sordariomycetes; order Glomerellales; family Glomerellaceae; genus Colletotrichum; species Colletotrichum navitas. The sequence goes on from NW_026850560.1 coordinate 56,323, forward strand.
CCGACAGAACGGCTCAAAGTTCACATAGCTAGTATACATTCGATGCCGAATACCCCAGACGCCCATAGACACCCGTAACCTCAATACATACAACTCACTCAAGTGTGCCTATCATACAAGATCCCACGTCGACCTATTGAGCTACCTCTTGAACAAGCGCTTCTCAAGTGTACGCAGTCCTATATACGAAATCGACGCAAAGGCGAAAGCCAGCTCAAAGCCAATGTCACCGCCAAGGCTGCCACCGGCAAGCTTGCCAATAGGGCCAGTGAACCATATCTGTGACATGCCGAGGATGGCCCCCATGACGCCCACCAAGAAGGCCGCCACGGCCGCCAACCCCGGCGGCAGACGCGACGGCGTACCATAGTCCTTGATGTCGTACCCGGCGATGCCGCGGCGGAAGACCACATGGTCGGTGACGCTGATGCCCGCATAGATAGCGAGCCAGTAGGCGATGACGAGCATGAAGTTCTCGAGCCAGGCCTCGAAGCGGTTATAGCCCGGGATGCTGATGGCGATGTAGATGCCGGTACCGAAAAAGACCCATACGAAGCGCGGTACCCTCTCCGTTTGCTTGGAAAGCACCTGCAATGAGAGGGAGACGGAATAGATGTTGGGGCAGTTGTTGGCGATGATGGACAGGGCGAGGATGACGAGGCAAAACTGGCCGAAGCCACCTAGGCGGGGAACGAGCACGGTAGCTAACAGGCCGCCGATCCCGGAGGCCGCGTAGGCGTCGGAGTAGGCGGGGTCGGAGACACTCGCGGTCATGACGGCAGCGCCCAGAAGCTCGGTGAAGCAGAGCGTGAAGAAGAGGCCGCAGAAGGTGACAAGGAAGACCTTCATCCGAGATGTGGACGCCGGGTAGTAACACGTATAGTCAGCGGCATAGGAAGTCCAGCCGGTCGCGAAGCCGTAGACGCTGGCGGCGAATGAGAGAACTGAGCCTGCTTCGGCGGGCCCTGAACTCATGGGGAGCATGCTGTTGAACTTTCCCGAGTGGGCGAACACCCCAAGGACGATGAGGAAGATGATGGCGCAGGGAATCCAGGAGAACCGCTCGTAGGTGTGGACCAGACGGTAGCCGAAGGTGCAGATGATGAGCGTCGAAATGGCGATGACGAGGATGCCGGCCCAACCAGGCATGTCGTTGTTGACGGCGTTAAACAGCTGAGCGCCGACGATACAATTGACGGCCGACCAGCCCAGGCATGCCAGGATATTGAATATTGCGACTAGGCCCAAGAAGTTAGTGTGCTGCCCCTCGTGTAGTTCTCTTGGCATACGTACTCAGCTTGACTGCGTAGAAACCAAACCAGTAACGGGAGAGGACCATCTGTCGCAGTCCGAACACGGGACCAAAGGTCGAAAAGAAACAGACGGGCATGATTCCCAAGAAGTTGATAAAAATGATGGTCAAAGCCGTGTCAGCGAAGCCGAGATTGAAGACGGGAATAGCCAGCACGCCGATAGCAAAGGACGATACAACCATGTTGGCCGAACACCACTGTAAAAGAGTCAGGACGGTTCCCGGGACTGAGTGCGGATATCGGCTGGACTTACCAACGTTCCGATGTTGGCGATGGTATCGTTGATTCGCTCGTCTTCAGGGACTCTTTCGATGCCCCTCTGTTCTACACCCAACTTGCCCGCCAGCCTTTGGAGTTTGGCATATGTGCTGGTGCTGGCTGCGAAGTCCGCCTTGTGGATGGCGCCGTCATTGGTCACGAATCCTTGCTCGACGTCGCTGGCCGGCTTCTTCTCCCCGCCGCTCGAAGAGACACTGCTCTTGGTCTCGAATACAGCCATCTTCCGGTTTACGGACGGCACTTTCCGCTGGATTGGTTATCAGGTTGGAATCAGGGTTCACCGATAGCACATAGCTCTACTCGACAAGTCGGGCAGGAGGAGGTCTATCTGGACGGGCGGGATGTTTGACGGCAGATGCTCGACAGAGACAAGCAGATGCTCAAAGCACCGGCGACTGTGAGAGGATGGAAGATCCGCGTCCCATGCCAGGCATACGGTGGCGAACCCAACAGTAATATTCGTTGCGGAAAGTGGAGGTGCCCTTATCAGGGCGCGACAGGCAGCGGACCGAGGCTTCTTCGCCATATTTCTGGACTCGAGATACCGTCTAGCCGCGGGCCCTTTTTTTTTTTTTTTTTTTTTTTTTTTTTTTTTTTTTTTACGCGGAGCAGAACCTAGTCTTCTGACGCGAAACTAGTGGGGCGTAACGGAGCGAGCAGAGATAAGAATCGCAGCATAGAAGACGTTTGATGGCCCACAAAGGCGTTCCTTATGGGGGGGCCCGATGTGGTTCGGAAGTAGGCCGGTACTTGACAGTCATCTAGGATAGGTTGGGCAAGGGGAACTGGAGCTCGGCAAGTGAGCCACTACGTTGGTTAGAAGAAGAGTTGGGTGTGCCGAATTGGTCTGCCCAACCATCAGTCCTGGAGGAAGAGGGTCTCTGGGTAACTACTCGTCGGTCAAGATGGAGGCAGTCGAGCGACAATCGCGGACGTCACTGAGGACGTGTCGGAATGTGCTGCGATGTGAACTTGTCTCGAGTCACTCTGACCTTCCCGACCTTTGGTGGATGGATATAATGAAAAAGAGGACGTTTGTCCATATGGGTGCAAAGTTCCATTCCTGCTACTAGCATATCAGCAGTCAAGATTCCGAGCCACACCCTCGAGTATTGCCGATAGGTCATCCGTTATCTCACCTCCACCTCATCGACAGGAAGTAGATTTTTTTAGAGCTCCCATTGGTTGGCAAGACGCAGGGTCTCCGCCATAGGGCCGGTTCTATTTGCCGCGTAGCCGAATGCATGCAACGAAGAGAGATTGGTGGCTGAGGGGTGTTTCTTTCAAGCCCTTACTGAGTGTTCTCCGTAGGGTAAAAGACGTTGATGCTGCCAAAGTGTCAGCCTGGGGGGAGAGGGTTATCGCCGAGGTGAGGAACGGGGGGCCACAGCAAAATCAAGAGGGCAGGCAGGGTTCATGCCCACAAAGCTTAGCAATTAGGCCATCAGCCACCGGCCGACGTGGCGGTGCATGTCGGCCGGTGGATCGGGATTTCCTCGCCTGGCCCTCAACACGTTCCCCCCACGCCATGCCACGCCACGCCACGCCACGCCACGCAAAGGTCAGCATTGCATTCCTGCCCCATCACGCTTTCCCTCGTTGGCGGCAAGTTGCTTCCAAAAAAACTTTGTGTGGCTGGATTGCATACTATTAACAACTTCCATGTGGCCAAGGCGATGCTGTGTGCCACTCACCGCGCGTTGCAAACAAACGAAGCAAATCTGCCCCCGCCAGACAAATGCGTTTCAGGATTACGGCTCCTCGTTGCCGCTCTCTTGAAAAGGAAATGCAGCTGTTTCTCGTCTAACTACCTAGGTAACTCGCTCCCTTATCAGACCTTGCCCGAGCAGCCGAACAACCAAGTGACACAGCCAATCGTCGCAACACTCGACCGGCACTGTTTGCAAACATGATGATTCGGGCCACCCCAAATCCCTTCTATTCTACCACGGCCTGGGATTGCTATGTTTTAGTGGGGCGGACGGGACACAGCATCGTCGTTGATCGCTGGCACTACGCGACTGCCGTCACGTCTTCTTGCGACCTCGGGTTGATGCGCAAGTGAGTACAGAGAGTTACGGGCGAAAGTCAAGTCGAGTCTAGACATGCCGTTCGCTGCGGGTTGTTTTACAAGCTCGTCTTCGTCCCGAACCCCCGTTGACGCAGGAGAAGCAACACATCAGCCACCCGTTCAATAGCACCCATCTTGACACCCCCTTCCATCCCTCGTTTAAACAAATGTGCATCTGCAACCGAGTTTTGGCCGCTTGAAGTGCACTTCTCCCATCACACACCTACCTAGTTACACGTGTGACTGTTAGACTATCGCCGTTCGCCCTCAGGTCGTTGCACGGTCTCGAGCGGACATCCAAACGGCGGGGTTCCAGTGGGTGAGCACCCGCCGTGTTGCGACCGTTGCGCGATTGGAACGGCCTTGTCGATGTATTGAACACAAGGGAGACAAACATCGACTCCAAGGGCCATGGTGGAACCTAAACGAGGCGAGGCCCTCGGGCCATGAACCTCACCGTCGAGTCTGATGGTCGAGAGACAAGGGAGCAAGACAAGAGCAAAACATGGTCAATACTTGACTGTTTGCTTTTCGATTGTAACAAAGACAGCCATTGGTCCATTCATTAGAAAAACATCCCTTTCACGCACGCTATCTGTGTCCGCCATCATCCGACTTGCGTTGTCTCCTCTCCGTCACAGTTTCCATTGTGCCGCGCTTCATTCTTGCTCAGACTCTTCGTACGACTCAGCTCCCCACCACAACATATATAAACAGTGCCAAGCCGCTTCTGTCTTGGTCCCGCCGAAGGTCCCCCCCGGCTGTACTAGGCATTCCGAAGCATTCTCGGTCCCTGCCGGAAAGAGTTCGCGACAAATTGTCAGTAGCGCTTGTATCCCTTTCCTTGGTCTCACCCCATCTTACGCCCTCGCTATATCTTGTTCCTGACAGAGGCTGACCGATTTATAACCACCCGGCTGAATCCTTCCGCGTCAAGTATCCCACCGTGGCATGGGAAATACACGGCATCTCCGGCGGGTGTGAAGCCACCGGCAACGATTCCTGATAGCACCATGTGTACGGATACGTTGGGGGAAATGACGAGCTGCTGTGTCTCAGTGATACCGTGCAGATCTTGCGCGGATTTGAGATGTGATGGAGAGAACCTTTTCCCCTGCCAGCCCACAATTCTGGGCCTCATTCATTCACCCCTTTGGTCCATCATTGCTTCCCAGAGCATCCGTCCATGAGGACCCCTGGCCCCCAAACGGCCCTCATTCTTGCCCCCCGCCGTCCATCACCCTGCCACGCGTGAAAGAAAGATGGGTGTTGCCTACGGATACCTAAGAAAGCTTCGAAGCAGAAGGTGCTGCAAGGTGTGCCGGGTGTGGGGGGGAGGGAGGGGGGACTAACACCGTCACTCATTGCTCCCGCAGTTTCCTGTCAGAGCGGCGTTCGTATACGTCTCTGTTTGTTTGCTCGTATTAAAGAGCATTCCCCCCGCCTTGCCAACCAGCCTCTGGTCGCTTGCATTCCTTCAGTCGCCTGGTCTGCATCTTCTTCAAGAATTCTCTTGGTTCTCGTTCCTGTTATATCTGCGCTCTTTTCCCTCGCTTCGGGCTTGTTTTCCTCAAGTGGTCTGTCTATACCATCCTCGATTCTTGCTGTCTATCAACACAACATCAAGACACTCGCCCTACACCATCACTACCCGTGTACGAACCACCCGAGAGCACCCTTCTATACTCGCATCTCTTTTCTCCCCGACCCTTTTGACCACGCACGAAGCAAAGATGCAGCTTCCCACATTGTTGTCCTTGGCTCTTGCTGCCGCTTCTCTCAGCGTTTTCGTCCAGGGCCGCCCGCTCCCTTGTCCCGATGTGCGTCCCCGGCCCCGCTGATGCGCTCCCATAGACAAAATCAAGACGCTTTTTCTTTTCTTTTTTCTTTTCTTACTTTCTAACTCTTATGTTACAGGCGAAGCGTGATGATATCCTGAACGGCAAGGCCAACCCCGAAATCTGCTGCTCCTACGGCATATGCAAAGGCGATGTCGTCGTCAGGAGCGGTTGAACGAGCCGAACGCGGGGACCCTGAAAATGCTTCAATGGTAGCGTTGCGCGAGCAAATCGCAGACAAAACGAATACCACCACAGCAACGACAAGGTCAAAGCATCGGTCACTGCGCCTCTTCTCACCACGTCGCATACCTTCGCCCTTTCTCTTTCTGACACACACATACACACACACACACACGCCACGGCATATGTATATATCGGCGTTCTAACAGGTTGCATCATCGACAGCGGCGTTACGGACACAACCATCGACGACTCTCCATGCAGTTTGTGAGGGAGGTGGGAGAGGCTCCTGTCCATGGTCGAATTGCAAACACATGCACTCGGATTGCCCTTTCGGGATTGGTTGCGGATTTTACGCAAAAGAAGCGGTCGGGCGTACACAGTCAGCCCATGCTGCACATCCCGCTATCTTAATCCTTGGTCGACGAATGGGATCCCCGGGAGTGGGCGTCGGCCATCCCCCCGGCCCACTGGCGGGACCAAAGAATCGAGAGACGCGGGACTGGTTGTGCATGAGATGGCCACGTTAACTCGCACGGGGATTGGGGATCGGGTCGTCGTTGGTGAGCCCGGCGAGGCGTGAAGGCGTTGAACGCCGGGCCAGGCCTCACGCTCAGCGGCGTCGCCAGAGACGGTCATGTGGATCAAGCGATATCACGAATGAACACGTATAAATAACGAGCCACATGGAGGGGCCGTAGACTGGGTATTACGAGACATGCTGTCAGCCAGAAACGAATAGTCAAATTGTTTATTATTTGGAAGAAACGTGCGTCAAAATCGTGCTGACTGGAGCGCCTCCCGGAAAGATAATTCGTAACCACCCCCCAAACCCACGCGTTCGTCTATTGGCCCGCTGTCTCGTATCGCGACAAGAGCGTCTTCCCGGCCTCTTCTAGCAGTCCGGTCTGCGCCTCCCATCCACCGTCAGGGATTACGCTCACACTAGGGGGGGGCAGCCACTGGCGTATCGGGTTAAGTCACCGGCAGACCACTCTGCAGAAGTACGACGCGGGTTGGGCTGATACCGTGTTGAATGAAAGGGACTTTCGTGAACCCCTCTCACAAGACCTCTTACGAGACCCTCCCTGCGAGAAAGGTCTCGCTAGAGATGACAAACCCGTACGAGCCCTGCGGCGGTTAGTGAGCGCCCGATCGCCCGTGGCTTTTCCAGCACGAGACACGCGAGATCCGCATAAGAACGTGATTCGGGCACGGAGAACGTTGGGAAAGAGGGGGGGAGCGACTTACGGCGACATTATACAGACATACCTCCTGGGCCCCGGGCGACTTGGTCGCGCAGCAGTCCTCGATCATGACGCAGTCCCACCCGGCGTTGTAGGCATCCGTCAGCGTGCTCAGGACGCACTGGTCCGTGTTGACGCCGGCGAAGAGCAGCGTGCGCTTGCCCCCCTCGGCGGCGGCCCCGGACCTCTCCAGGTACCTCCGCAGCGGCTGTTCCCGGCTCCACATGCCTGATATGCGGTTCTTGTTGCAGCGCACGTCCTCCGGGCGGGCGCTCCGCTTCAGCGGCTCGTAGATGTCGGCGTTCCACTCCCCGGCGACAAGGCACCGCCCCTGGCCGTCGCCGAGGTCCCCGCCGAGGCCGAGGCGAACCACCTTGTCGTCCGACTCCCCGAGGATGAGCGACCGAGAGAAGCCGTGTTGGACGCTAGCAGGTATTGCCGCGAGGTCATCGTCGGTCAGGCCCCAATTTAGCCAGATTACCTGTGTTTCGCGCGTGCAAGGGTGAGCTTAGCTACCTCAACGCCGCCTCCCGTAGGGTAGGACGGGGACGTGACGTCTGCCGTAGAGGCCCGAACGTCCGACTGGCGGAAATGACAAACCGTACCTGGACATCTAATTTGCGGCATTTCTCAATGACCTTCTCGATTCTCTCCACCGCGGCCAGACCAGTGGGGTGGTCTCGACACTTCGGGTGCAGGAAGTAGTTCTGCATGTCGACAATGACGAGAGCCGTGCTGTGGGCAGCCACCGAGATGGACGTCTCCTCGGGCCCTTGGCTCGTGCGGACCGTCCAAGTCGGTGACTGGCCCCTGGTGAGATCATAGGTTCGCGATGGTCGCTCGTAGTGCCACTCGTCGCCCGGCGGGCCAAAGGTCAAGTCTGGGCGCATGACAAAGGCGAGGACGGCCCGGGATTTTCTCCTCGGGTAACCTAGCCTTGGCTGCGGGTATAAGTCAGAACTACTCCCGGATTGCGGGGATTCTGTTTTTCTTCTCAAGCGATTGGGCGGAATGGGTATGGCTGGTGTAGTCGAGAGGATGAGAAACGCAAAGCACACATGCAACTAACTACCACCAAGAAGAGTCATCTGATAAGAAATCCCGCAGTGCAGTGCAGAACGCAGCGCTTGCGCCGGATGTACGTGTCAGTAAAGTTTACCCATCCGTCCATCTATCGGGAAGGAGCATGCGTCGGCGCGGCTATTGGCCGATCACGGACGAGCAATGGTCCATCTACAGGAATACTGCATCACCTCGCCCTGCCAGCGCAGAAAAATTCTCGCAAGGGCAGGTAATTCGGTTCTACGTGCACATATGGGGAAATCAGACAGCTACCCGGAGAGCCCTTCCATGCAGGCGCATATCGAAATGGGAGGTGTAGGTAGGCCCGAGGTGCCAGAGTCAACAACCACGGGCTCTGCCGCATGCGATCAATGGCCCATACCGCTCCGGGTCCAGGGGAAACAGGGAGCAGTTCGGGGCCGACCGCCAGAGTGTTTCAAGACTAGCAGAGTGCGTGTAGAAAGCCCATGTACATCTTGTTTCGGGGGACCTTCGTACCTAATTCGTTGAGCGACATGGTCCCCAGCTGGTGACAATACAATGAGACAGACAATGGGAAAAGGGCAGAAAATCTTCAAACCCCATCAAAGCTCCGGTCCAGATACCACGTGAACACATGAAAAAATGAAAATGAAAAAAAAAAAAAAAAAAAACCCCCCGAAACCAAATCCCCGCCCTGCGGAATGAGTCTCCAGGCGGTCCCTCCGCTACCGACGCGCCTGAATTGCGAGTTGCGAGTCCAGCGGGCAAGAGAAGTCGCTTCGTTTGGCAAGCGTGTCGCAGGGGAAGGGTCCATGTCGGGTACGGACCGTCGTTGTGATTGGAGCGGGAAGTCGCAAAGAGGAAAAATCGGTCTTACAGCGACCGAACAATTCCCACCTTGCGGGCAGCGCCCCACACCCTGCCAACAAGCTTCGACCCTGCGTGACGTTGCGGCGTGGGGAACTGGGGGGAACAGTTCGCCTCGAGGGGCCGTTCTCGACGAGGTTGATGAGGGGCTGGAGCTCGGCATCGAGGGGCCGAAGAAGCTCCTGGTTGCTTGTTGGCCCGGAATAAAATAAAACACAACAAGAAGCCCACAAGGCCTCCGTGGTATATATCCAGCCGAAAGACCGTTCAGCCGTCTGGTTCGCCCTCCAGTCCTACTCTCTTCTGCTCCGTCTCCTTCGCCTCTCTTCTTGTCCCATTCTGCCGCCCTTCAACCTCCGTCGTCTGTAGCCGTCAGTCGTCTCGTAGGCCTTGCATCCGCGTTTCATACCCCGCCGCATCTCTCTCTCCCCCCCCCTCCAGCCCTGCTGCATCACATACGCGTAAACAAACAGAACAAACCCCAGAGTCGTATCTCACAATGTCCGCAGCTGTCGGCTCCGTTAAGCCGTCCAAGGCCAATATTGGTGTCTTTACCAACCCAGCACACGACCTGTGGATCAACGAGACCGAGCCCAAGTTGGAAGCTGTCCAGGCCGGAGAGGGATTGAAGCATGGCGAGGTCACAGTGGCGATCCGAAGCACTGGCATCTGCGGGTAAGAATCCTGACGACGGGCGACGTGAGCTTTTGGAGAGGACGAGACTGACAAAGGCCGTACAGGTCTGACGTTCACTTCTGGAAGCACGGATGCATCGGCCCCATGATAGTCGACGGTGATCACATCCTCGGCCACGAATCGGCGGGTGAGATTCTCGCCGTTCACCCCAGCGTCACCCACCTCAAGGTCGGCGACCGCGTCGCGGTCGAGCCCAACGTCATCTGCAACGCCTGCGAGCCCTGCTTGACCGGCCGCTACAACGGCTGCGAGCAGGTCCAGTTCCTGTCCACCCCGCCTGTTCCGGGTCTTCTGCGCCGATACGTCAACCATCCTGCGGTCTGGTGCCACAAGATTGGCAACATGTCATACGAGAACGGTGCGATGTTAGAACCCCTAAGTGTCGCCCTCGCCGGCATGCAGCGTGCCGGCGTGCGGCTTGGTGACCCGGTCCTGGTCTGCGGTGCGGGCCCCATCGGTCTCATCACTCTCCTCTGCGCCAAGGCGGCCGGTGCCTGCCCGTTGGTTATCACGGATATTGATGACGGACGTCTGGCATTCGCCAAGGAGCTGGTGCCCACGGCCATAACCCACAAGGTGGGCCGTGGAACAGCCGAGGAGGAGGCGAAGCGTATCGTCGAATCCTTCGGAGGCATCGAGCCCGCTGTGGCCATGGAGTGCACCGGCGTCGAGAGCAGTATCGCGTCGGCCGTCTGGGCCAGCAAGTTTGGCGGCAAGGTCTTCATCATCGGCGTTGGCCGCAACGAGATCAACTTCCCCTTCATGCGGGCCAGCGTTCGCGAGGTCGACATCCAGCTGCAGTACCGTTACTGCAACACATGGCCCAGAGCCATCCGACTGGTGGAGAGCGGCGTCGTCGACCTCAGCAAGCTGGTGACGCACAAGTTCACGCTTGAGGATGCCCTCGGCGCCTTTGAGGCAGCCAGAGATCCCAAGTCGGGTGCCATCAAGGTTATGATCCAAAGCCTGGACTAGGCTGTGTGGGGGGGCGACATGGTTGGTGTTTTGGGCATACTCTGGCGGTGTTGGCGATCTGGTGCCACGGATGGCTTTATTTTCTCTCTTGTTCTTCCTTTTTCTCTCCCGATATAATTTAGAAAAGGTTCTTAATGGCATTGCATTGCGACATTGCATGTTTGCGATCTGTGTTTTGTGCGAGCGATGTTGTGTTACGTACCTAAGGAAGGTGGTGTTTGGGATCTGGTGTGAGTAAGGATAGATGCGGGATTGGACTAGCAACGTCGATGATACAAAGTGCTTGAAGGACGTGACAATGAGGTGTGATGCAACGGAAATCGGCCAACTAATATAACTGACTGCCAGAGGCAGGCCCGGAATGGAAGGAGGCAGTTGAGACGTAGACCTCTTTCTACTTACCTACCTACCTACCTACCCCAGTACATATCTTGCTGCCCGCCCGTCGGGTTTAGTTCACCAGACAAGCCACAGGCGGCTTCTCTCACGGCGGCAAGAGCTGCTGCACTGAGTACCTAGGTAGTGAAGAGAATACCTGCCCCCCGGCCCCACTCACGTTGGAGGAGAGACCCCCCGCATTTGATTGGCCAGATCCTCAAGCGGCATAACCCGTCCACCTCCCGTCCCTGCCAGCGCGATACGATACGCTGTCCCTTGTACCTGAACAACCTACCTAAGTGAGTGAGTGCCTGACGATTGGGTTTTTCATCTCTTTGCCTTGGCCAGCACCAAGCACCCAGCACCGAGCACCCAGGCTGGAAATCGCACGCACGGACCACTCGTCCGGCTCGCAACAACAGCACAAGCGAAATCTTCCGAGAGGTCGGAGGCAGACTCTGGCAGGAGAGCTCTTTTTTTCACCTCACGCAAAAACATACCCCCATCACCACCCCCTTCCCATCAATTGGCCGCCAACGAAGCTCCCTCTTCGACCCTGGAGCCGCCCACATCGACCTTTTCCGATTCGACTTCTAGATACCCCGTTTTAATCCCCTTCTCTCCGACCTCGACGTCCCCAAACGGTCCTCAAAATGTCTTCCGCTCTCGCCCGCCCGCTGATGCGGACCACCGCTCGCACTCTCCCTTCGCGCCTCGCCCTCCGTTTCGAGTCTACCACCACCAAGAAGGCCACTGAGTCCGCCAAGGATGCCGCCAACAAGGCCAGTGAGTACTCGGCCAAGGCCGCCCAGGGCCTGAGCCGCGCCGCCAGCGCCGCCGGTCCCGCCCTCTCCAGTGCCGTCGGCGCCCTCGGCAAGGTCGGCGGCCGCACTGGCAAGGTCATCAACTTCATCGAGAGTACGTGTCACCCGGGACAAACGGTCCTTTGAGGACTGGCGTGATCGAGAGCGCCTTCTTACTCAACTTTGCTTGGTCAATTGCTGACGGATATGCGACTGCAGAGCAAGTTCCTTGGGTTGTCTATTACTCCCGCGTCGGCCTTGAGCTGTCCAAGATCGTCTTCCACGGCCAGAAGATGGCTCCTCCGTAAGTGGGCCTGGTATTGGAATCGGCCTTTTAGCTTCTAACGGCCGGTACAGCCCCGTCAGCACCTTTCAGTCCTACTTCCAGCGCGCCCTGGATATCCTGAAGAACCCCAACACCCTCCTGAAATCCGTGTCATCGACCGCCAACTCCGCCGCTGCCGCCAAGCCCGCCGACATCGCCTCGCGCATCAACACCGCCTCCGTGGCCTTCGGTGCCGTCGTCGCCGCTGAGTGCCTCGGTTTCTTCACCGTCGGAGAGATGATCGGTCGCTTCAAGATTGTCGGCTACCACGGCGAGACCCACGCCGCCCACCACTAAACGAGCCGACTCCGAGCTTCCCCATCTCGTGTCGATTCGAAGGGAAAACGTGATGGGGGCTGGTTGCTTCCTCATTAATTCTAACTGCATCTAAAGGGAAAGAGCGCAATTGGTGGTATCGGGATATAGAAATCGGTGGAGGGGGGTGTTTTTTTGGAACCATGACGTGAATGCTCGATGCCCTTGGTAGAGGTTCATGTATCCAGTCGCACAGCTCCCGGTCGAGATCTGTTCGACCGCTACGGAGCTGGTTGTCTGGGAAACGCAGAAAGAGAACGGTTTGACGGCCTCGGATTCGGTCGTTGGGTCGCTTCCTTGACAGGCACCTTATTATTTCCTTATGTAGACTCTGTACATCACACGTCAAACGCAGCCCACGCACGCTGCGAAACCTGCCTCCTGCGGGTAAATAACAGGAAACCATTTGAACCAATCGTTTTGTCCCTCTCGTATCTCAAACGCCATCCCTTGGTATAGCGTCAAGATTGGAGCGGCCCTTCTCCCTCGCGCATGCGCAACTCTGCAAGACTTTCAGGAAGCTGCCTAGCTGCGGCAAGAATATGGAACTCGAGTACCAGGTCACAGCGACCCCGAGGCGAGCAGCCGGTTCCCGCGACGGACCTCAAGGTGATTCCTAACTCTTATCTGGCTCAGAACCCGTCATGACACATTGGCTGTTCAGAAAAAGGATGCGCTCAAAACAAGCCATGGCTTGGACCTTGACGGGAAACCAGAATAAGAATGGCCTCTGGGGGAACATCTGGAGATGGCAACAGGACAAGCCGTAAGGCCTAACATGATGGTGCCAAAGACAACATCTCTGAGAAACTCGGCCCCCTTCTGTCTTTTCACTTCATCTCTCATGTGTTCCTTTCCTCTGAGGGGTATTTCAACGTCATGGCATGCCATTTCAAACAATATTCTTACGCAGGCTCACAATCTACCAACATATGCCCTTCCTCTTCGTACTATAGCCTGCAATAAGAACGCGATGGTGTAGTTTCGACATGAGTGTGTCGCCAATGCTGAATGTTTGGACCCTTTGAGAATTGTTGACAAGGTCTGATTTGCGGCCGCCGGCTTGCAACCGGGCGTCTCATTCCCGTTTTCAGTATGAGTTACAACATGCCATCATCGGAGGCTACAGCCTACATGCTAGACCCATGAGCCGATGGAAAGGACGTGCATGAACGGGAGCTTCTGTGTCAGCCTGATCATGATGAATAGCAATTGGCACGGGATGAGCGTTTCCATGTTATGTCGAAATGTTTCGGTGCTTGTCGATCCCCTTTGTCTATGCAGTGTCCAGATACTGATTGGTTGCTCGTAGGTTTGGATTGCCGAATAGCTGTATGATAGCGTGTATGCGTATGTATTTTGAATTATGTTTAGACCTCCGCGCAGACGCACATCACCTTGAGTTCCATATTTCCCATGAGAGCAGCAGATATGATACTCAAGTGAGGCGAACCCCATTTGACGCTTCCTTTATTGATACTTTGTGGCTGGAAATTCAGACTATCCTTTGCAACACAAGCCAGCGAGCATCCATAGGTGGAACGCACCCTTCGTCAGGAATTGGCCTCCCATGCCACGCTTTCGAGATCGTTTTATAGCTCTTGAGTTGTGCCTCGTTGTCTTCATCAACCCATGGTCCACAAAGAGGATGACCGTATGCATCAACTTTGGCCGACGTCTGAATCGCTTCAATCCACAACCCATCAGGCAGCATCTGCTCGTATCAATACAATCCCCGCACCTCGATAACAACTACCAACCCGGTCTCTTGAGCCCGGTTGCGCATCTTCCCCCTGTTTTCGTATAGTATGATCCGGTCTTTCGGAACCCCCCCAAACCAAACACCTCTTTAGCTCAGCTTACACACCACCGCAACCACGACGCTTGGAGCAAGGCAGCAACTGACTTCACCACCAGGCAGAGAACAAGGTCCGAGCCCTTGTATTATGATGCGAATTTTCTGGTGCTGCAGAGCTATTGTCGCGCCGGCTTCGTAACTTGGGCATCAGCCCCATTCAACGGACCTCCCCGGGGACCTGTCCGTCTACGGGCCCAGGAAAAGGAAGCCGGGAAACCCAAAGTTGCCCTGCAGCGTAGTACATCCTGTGAAATACACATATTTCAAGGTATCGATGTCGAACAATGCTTCCCGTGACAACCAGGGGGGCTGCGAACGATTGCTATCATGCCTCTCCTAACCGCATCTGTACAGAACACGACCGAGTACCGCAAGCAGGGGCATGGATCTACCTCCAAGGACTGGACGATATGGATAATATTCGTCCGGGGACGAAGGCCGGAGGGTCCTATCCCCTAAACTGAATACAAGAGTTTGGGGACTTTCGCAAATCCACCGCCACTACCTCCCCACGGTACGGTATCAATCCCTCGGGTTGTCCCATGAAAGCAAACAAAGTGGTCAAATGAGGGCAATGGTTTTCCATGGTGGTGGTCAGCCTAGGCGGGCAGCCAATAAGGACAGTGGTGGCTCACAATACAATATATTGATACATCAGCTGAAGGCGACGAAAGCTTGAGAGACATGCTTTGCCAAGAATATCATCCATGATATTCATATGCAGGGGAAGTATATAGGTGATTTTAATAGTAAGAACTCCCCATCCCGTACCTATGCATCGGACATGCAGGGTATACACACTTTTAAGTCCAGATCCGAGCTCACAAGACTACTATCCAGCACAGAGAACGCAGCCCAGGGCAATCGAGATGAAGCATGTAGTCTCAAAACGGGGCTTCTGGTGATTCCGAGTTTCCGTACTCACGTAACAGCGCTGATGCATGTGGAGAAGCACAATCTAGTCTTGATGAAGAGTAGAGAAAAATGCCAAAGCAAGGCAGTGTGCTCTTGGCCCGGCAAAGATCGAGATCGGCGCCCTTAACCCGCATATCCCTCACCACGTCAACAACAGAGAAGTAGAATAAGTGATAGACAGCAAACGCATCCAAGACAGAAGAAGCAACAGCACACCGGAACCCCCTTCCCCGAGATACGAGGACATCGATTTACGCCTTGGCCCCCCATCAGAGACAAGATTAACAACGAATATCCAATGCTCGTCTCCGCCTCCTCGATTGCCTGCCAGCTCAGCTCCCCCCTCCGCGCCCTCAGTCTCCTGTCACCGAGCCTCTTCCAACGTCGCCATTTTCAACCTGTTTCCCCAGTACTGCCAACCTGGTTCCAGGTAAAGGAGGTGGATCGCTGCGGGCCGTGATCCTGCCGACCCTACCAACGGGCGCAGCCGTCCAACTTCGTGCCCACCAACCTGCAGAGCCAGCTGTTCCCGCATAACAGCTCCCACCCGACAAGCGGCCCCGGCCCTGGAAGCCCTGGGCCAAGCTTGGTTCTGTTAGGGCTAATTCACGGCAAGATACGAGCGGTTGTGGAAGACAGAAGGGAGAGGGAGAGGAAAAAAAGGAAAAGAAAAGCCCTGATTCAAAAGAAAGGGAAAGGGGGGGATAGGAGGCTACTCTTATGCTCGCGTATGGTCCTACTCCCCCCTTCCACCGTAGCCTACACATTGGCTGTCACCCCAAACGGCCACAGGATAGGGTAATGGCCGACGGCAAGACGGAGAGAGGGGTTGACATGCCCATTTTCACGCGAGCCACTCATACCAGGGATCCGTATTCCCGGATCCAGGCGCTCGATCGTGTACAGGCACATTCATAGTGGAAAAGGGAGAGATAAGTAGGACATGTGGGGGTGGCCTTTGCTAATACGTGAGAGCGCATGCACATGTATTGCATCGCGTGTGGGTGTGGGGAGAGACAAGAGGAAGAGGAGGAAGGGGGGAGGAGGGGGCGAGAAGGGCGCAGGGCGGAATTCTGAAGCGAGTGTTTGGGCAAAGAAAGGTCGGCAAATCCACCAACGGCGACTGCAGGGTCCGGAGGCGTCTGGCTTCTCTCCGCGGCATGCACGTCGCACTTCGAGGAGGCTGGTGCGGCCAGCCGACTCCACGGCGTGGGCGAATCCTGCCCTATTCCAACCTCACTCGGGCTGAGCGACACGCCACAGGCAAAACATTGAGAGGGAGAAGGGCAGGGGCGGGGACGAGAAGGAAAGAAGATGCGGGTCGGCAAGGATGGCATTAGGAAAAACCTCAAAGAACGTCAAACGTGCAAACAGGACGGTTCGTCGCGGACCCGGAGATGCGCAAATACACGCCGTTCTCAGTTGCGAACCTGCGGGAGCATGAGCCAACAGCATGAAGCACGTACATGATGTGTTGTTCCTTAGCGGCATGCTCGACCGACAATGCCGTCTTTGCGTTTCTCCCATTTCCGCATATGTATGCCGGTCGGCTAGGCATCTCTGAGCATCTCATTGCCCGGCCAAAGCCCATGCAGTAGTGTAGTTGCCCAACCCGGTAGGGGTCTTTGACGAAGGGATTGTAACGTTGCCAGGTAGCCCACGACTGACACGTTTTCAGTGGAAGGGGCGAAAAGGGCTGGCCAACAGTCCAATCATCCAACCAGGTGTGGCTGACTGGTGCGGATGAGCAATGCGGGCGAAATGTGACCTGCAGAATATGGAGATGGAGATGGAGATGGCAGGGCAGGGCAGAGGGGGGAAGAGAAGGAGAACCAACTGTTCCACAAGGCTCGAGGCCGCAACTCGATTACAATCCCATTTAGGATTGGTTTACTTGCGAACTCGGAAAGAGATGTGGCGAGGCTTGCCGTCAGTCTTCTTCTTCGCCCTGCGCCATAGACCGTACTCGTAGCTCAGTCACAGAACACGACTCGTCAAAGTATGAGAACACCGAACCCGGCCGTGACCCAGGCCGGGCCGTCAGTCAAGGTCTCAAGCGGCCTCATGCGCGGCCGCAATTTGGCATCATTATCCATCACAGTCCGGTTTTATTTTATTTACATAGCCAATTTGTAACAGGTTCAAAAGAAAACAAACAACGGCCGCAGACACCAGCCCTTCCCCATCCTTAACGCAGTCGTGACTCGATCCGCCGGCTGACGTGTCTCTCGTCGGCATTCTCTATCCACACCATCCCGTTTTCCCATGCGCATGCACACCGATAGCCAACGCCTCAAGTTCAGGCCCGCGCTCGACGCCGTGGAGAAAAAAAGGGAAATAACAAGTACGGAAACTCTCAACTACATGCTGTCAAGTGCGCGTCGCTATATTTTTAGTTGGACCGGGCCGTTTCCTCCCCACCAGTGCATTGTAACAAAAGACATAGGAAACAAGAAGCCAAACCGATCTTGGCCAGTACTTTACATGGGCCAAATCAGTGTGTCAGGTGCTTTCTTAGGAAGGCAAAGGGCCTGTATAAGACGAATGATGTTGGTATAACCATATACCACAGTGGGTTAACGCGCCGAATTGGGTTATATTGTTAATGTGTGCGAGGGTCTGTGCTTGCTTGCTTGCATCTAGCCCATGTAGAGGCACTAAAGGCGGCTTCTAGGGGAGGCTTGGCTGACTTTGTTGTATATTCTGTACGACGCGTGATTATAAGCCAGGTAGAGTGGCTTTAGCGACAGATCTACTCGAGCAAGGTGGATTGACATCGCGTAGGAAAAGCTGCAGGTTGGTTGCGAGACTCGTTGCGTCTCCCACCGTGTGTGCATGCATCTAGCCAACGTGATGTGGGCAGCCGGCGGCCCTGGACGGATCGAGGGATATGTGGTGACGTGTGGGACCAGACCAGACTCCGACGAGATCTCAGGCAGGTATCCGCGAGCGTAATTCGGTATGACCAACATGATCGTCCACAATTCCACCCACCCCGAGGAAGACCGAGGCTAGACAGCGACGGCGCAAACCGCATTTCCGAAGGGCTGCAGGGTGGAAATGATGCCGTTGGGTGAAGAAGCGCCGCAAAGGGAATCGCAAGTTGCAGGTTGGCTCGCTGACAACGCGGTAACCGAAGTTATTAGGCAGTTGGCAGTGAACCCGAGGTGATGGAAAGTTGGATGGTGTAAAATAGAAAACATAATCGCTATAGCGGTCCAATTGATAGGCGTCTCTTTGCGAGAGATGTCCGACTTTGCAGGCTCGCCTCGTCTCATTTCGGGCCCACACCGGCTTGCAAACGGGAGGATAACGGCATGAGAATCACCAACGTCGGCAAACCCCGTCTTGTGTAATGGGGAACCCCCTCGGCAGGTTGGGTTGCCCCCTTCCAGATCATTGGCCGGGCTTCCTAGCCGTCCAGACAAACCTAGACTCGTCAATTAGAATACCGCGCTCAGAAGAAGAGCTTGCAGATACCTCGGCGGCAATCTGCATACGGAAACTCACATTCTACAGTAGGCATGGACGTGCAGCCGACAGATATCCATCTTAAGGTCTTCCACCAGCCTGTCCACCTGATGCCTTGGCCAACCTTCTATTTGGACAAAGGGTGCGAGTGTCATTGCCTCAAACCCATGAGTGAGGCCGAGGTTAAACCACCGGCCAATCTCCTGCTCGAATTTGTCGGCGCTCCACGGGTTGATCGGTAGTTTGACTATGTTCTCGGTGATGTTGGTGAAACCCGCGGCGTGAAGTTCGGCTCTAGTATCCAAAATGTCAATTGGTTGCCTGTACGTCTGCATCGCACGTCGCAAGGTGTTACCCCAAAGAACGAGGGGCGAGTCCGGTGGTAAGGTGTTATCGTCGCTACGGAACATCCACTCGATTTCCACATGCTCAATCGAGCCACCGGGCCTGATATGTCTGAAAGATTTTCGGTAGAGGTCTGGCCAGTCTCGTATGGCCCCGAGTAGCATCTGTATATGGACCATGTCGAAGGTCTGCTCTGGTGCTGGCCACGGCGCCTCAACATCGGCGCGCACGAACGAAACACATGTGGGAATTCTAGGGAAAAGTCAGCCTATGTTGCCAAACCCGCGGGGGAATACACGATAACATACACCTGGGGCTGAATGTAAGCAAGGTCGAGCCCTAATACGCGGCCCTGGTTGTCCGGGCCCTTGTAAAGCGAACTATGGCGAGGGTATTAGCAAACGACAGTGCTAAAATCTGGCGCAGGAGGAGCAGGATAGGCTTTCTTACTCGGCGACGTCGATCGCCCAAATGCCAGTGCCCGTCCCAAGGTCAAGAACTTGGGCCCTATCGGGCAGTAGCGCGTCATGTAACTTGCTTTTTCTTGCCAGGAAGATGAGCTTGTGGAATATATCCAGTCTGTCTTGTTCGGCCTAGAGATTGTTAGTCGGGGAAGGGGAGGGCTTCCATCTCTCACAAGTAGACTCTAAGAGCAACTTGCCTCATCGATTGGAAGCAGATATCTTCCTCGCCGAAACCCTTCATAAACGCGGCCGTGATCAGAGTAATGCGACGAGGTATCCGGGGTCCCGCTGGAGAGGGCACGTTAGCGATTGGTCTCAGCGAACACAACTATGTCGAAGCCATGGTATGGTCATAATCATGAGAAAGACATACCTGTTTTGAGACATTGTTACCATACAGACAATATGCGGATTGTGAGACGGGTGGGCTTTGATGGAGGTCGCTGTTCAAGACGAGAGAGCGAGATGGCTGAACAGATGATTCCCCGGTGAGAGACGGAACCGGAACATCAGCCAGGAAGCGCTTGATGGAGACTGTCAAGAGCCGGGAGCAGGAGTCGTAAGTCAGTAGAACCGCCTTGCCTCTGTGGCAGTCTTCCTTTCGATGAACTTTGGCAAGTCAGCTTTGACGAAACATGCGTTGACAAGCGATCAACAGATCAAGCTATGAAATGATGCTGGTGATTCATGAAACATGGAAAGGGAACTAGATGTGGCAGGATTGAGAAGCGGGCAATTTAAGAGTGTGTGCGTGGGTGTGCAGTCTGGACCGGGAAACGAAACGAAGTGATGGCAGCGGTGCAGGCGGCTGCAAGTCGATAGAAGCACTCGCTGATGGCATCCAGGGAATAAGGCCGCCCAGTACAACTGACTTTTATGGAGAAGGGGACCCACGCAAGAGCGAGCCCTTCTTTGCGAGAGGGAGAGGGTGCCGGAAACGAAGAAATGAGCCAGCTGCAGCGAGATGTAACGGACATCAGTGGGAAAAAGAGGGGGGGGGGGGGACTGTGACGAAACTAAAGCCTGTTCCTGCGTCAAGGGATCTGGGTAACTCGACAGCTTCTTGTATTCCGAGGATTGGTACACTGACACCGCTTCTTTCTCTCCCTCTCCCTCTTCTTCTCCCACACGCAGCAGCAGCAGTGATGGCCAACACGAGTGCCACATCAATACATATGACATCCTCTGCACTTGCACTTGCACTTGCACCAGCCGACGTGCGCGAGCGCGCGCATACATTGACTTGAACGCATCTTTCTGCTTTGGGCCCCCCTAGGGCACCCCTTCAGTGCAATACAAGGTTGTCAGCACAACACAACAACTCATGGCCCAACCAACAAGCTGGTGAACGGTTATGTGACTGCAGGACGCCTTTTGCCTTCAAGGCCGGCATGAGGATGAGAATGACAAGGGTTGAGGTGCATTAACTTAGGGCAGAGACAAGGGCCGAATGATGGGCCTCGATAGCGTACCAGTACATGTACCTGCATGCACACAGTTGCAATTGAGCCTGTAGCTAGAAAGGCAGCAAAATTGTACACAGTACATGCGTGCGTGTACTTGTGTGTATGTATGTGTTCATCTGTGGGACAGGCTCATCTTTCCTACATCACCTTTGCTGGGCCTTGGCCATTCTCAACACTGCCACAGGCACCAACCGCGAAGAGCCAGAACAGAGGAGGAACGGATTGTGCATCAAACAAGGCAGGACAAGATATAGGGGAACGGAACAAGATGGCCAATGCTAGGGTGGAAGTGAAATAGAGAGAATGAGAGAATGAGAGAGAGAGAGAGAGAATGAGAGAGAGAGAGAGAATGAGAGAGAGAGAGAGAATGAGAGAGAGAGAATGAGAGAGAGAGAGAGAGACGAAGCAGAATGAGGTTGAAGTGAGAGCCAAGGGGTCAGGCGGCAAAAGGAAATGCGCTGCAATTGACGTACATGGTAAGAGCGAGCGGGGAGCCTCGTCGTGGCTCGGCTGGATGGCCAAAAGAGTCGACTGGGGTCACACAATGAGTTGGAGAGGTCGTACAGACGAGGACCGCGCTGCGGTAATCGGCGGCTTTCTTGTCGTTGCGTGCTTACTGGGTGGAGGCGATAGGTTGCGAGAGAACGGGCGGCGTCGCAGGAGGCGAGAAGCCGTTGGTCGGGTCGGGTTGGATGGGTTGGGGTTGAAGTTTCAGAAGAACGGTTTGGGTTCGATGTCTTGGCGTTGGTGTAGATGGGTTCAGGGCCGAGAACGAGGAAACGAACGGGGAATACAGCCAGGCAGGATGAGGCAGGATATGCGGCAACGGTGAGAAGTCACGTTGACTAGCCAGGCCGAGGCATAAGGAATAGATGAATAAACAAACAAACAAAAGAAGGGCAGGGGAGAAAGAGAGAGAAAGATGTCGACCAGACAGCGGTCAAGTTTCGGGTCGAGTTAAGGTCGCGACAGAGGTCGAGGTTCAAAGTAGCCGCTGGCGCTGGGTGCTGCAAGGTGATGTATGTGATTGACGAGGTTGAAGTCTCTGTTGGGCAGGTTGGGTCGGGTTCGTTTCGGCGACGGGCGGGAGCGGAAGGAGCAGCGATCTGATGGATATGGAGCGAAAAACAAGGGGCAAATACCAATCGCCGAGAGAGCACGAACGCGCAAAGGGCAGGGCCTGCAGAGACAAGGACCTCCCGACCTTGGTACCTGTCTTGAGGGGCGGAGGCTAAGGCGATTGAGTGAGTTGTGTAGTCGTGTGTGTGTATGTGTGTGTGTGGTGTGTGTGGGAGAGAGCAGAGAGGCGTACTCTGCGACGTTGAAAGGGGGGAGGGAACACTGCAAGACAAAGCTTTGCCAGTGAACGTTCCAGGTAAGACGCAAAATCGGTGAAGATGTAGTAGGCGAACGGGCTCAGTGAGAGAGCAATCGTCAGTCTACTGCATACGGTAGTGGTGGTGGCAATAGTGGGGAAGCGGTTAGTGATGGTGCTGCTGTTGCTACTTTAAGATGGTGTCTAGAGGGAAAGGAAGCGAGAGAGATATCCCCCCTCGATCTCGTGTACTTGCGACAGAGAGGTGGGAGGAGTAGTGGTTATTGTTGTACCCGTATGCAAGGTCACCCCAAGTAGTGTGGTTTGATCTGTAGGTCTTGGGGAACAGCACAGCAGAGGTCGTACGTGTAAGAGGCGGGTCGGATCGAGTCGAGTCGTGTCCTCTCGGCCGGTAGAGAAACGGCGGCGGCGTGAAGTTACGATAGATGTAGACCAAAGAAAGGGTGACGTCGTTGGTGGGAGACGAGGATGGAATGACAGCAATGGGCGGGTTGATACTCGAAAGTCGACGAGCAGGTCTTGTTAAAACGTTGCTCTTCTTGTGCAGACGTTGAACACTCTTTGGCGGGCGTTCCGTGGCTCGAGGGGATCCTCCGCTGTTAAGTAAGTAAAGTTAGTGGGCTTCTTTTTCTTTGTTTTGCGCTCCATTCTCCAGTCCCCCCCACCCCCTGTCCCTTGCACTATGGCCGCCATTGCCATCGGTGCTGTGAGAATTGGGGCAAAGGTTCCCGGACCCCCCCCCCACCCCTGGAGACTGGAGGGCGCGTCGATATGATGAACGGGGCTTTGAGATGATGGGCTGTAACTTGGAGATTTGATTACACTGTGCTGTTTCCTACCTTCAAGATCCATTCCTGGCGGGCTTCCAGAGTTTTGCCTTGGCGGGTGCTTGTGATTGTGTGCGTCTCTCATCGAGTCGTCGTTCTATTCCCGTCGTCTCTATTTCGCCTTGCCGACCCTAGGCTTTCTCCTGACCCCGGTCATCATGGATGATGACACTTGGGGAGAGGCATCTGCAAATGCAGATGAGGGCCTGATGTCCTCTTACCTTGACTGCAATCTTAACCCTGGGCTGGGCAGTCCGTCCGAATGGATGTCTGGTGAAGGTATCGAGGATCGAGGAGGACGGCAAGGCACAAGAGAGACCGGTCGGCCAACAAGACAAGGGACAAGATCGGTACCGAGGAACGAACAGGTGGCTCGTGATGTACCTAGGTTAGCTGGGGACCCGGCGAGGTGGGAAAAGTCGATTGAGATGATGTCGTGCGATTGAGGTGAGGTGAGGTTTGGAACAAGACAGGACAGGATAAGACAGGAGCGGGTGGGTATTCATCCACCCACACACTCAGTAGCAGCAGCTCGCAGGATAGCGCGGATGTCCTATACTTTCCCAAATTACCCGGACCAAGTACGCGGGCTGAGCTAAGGCAACGCAACGCAGCATAAGGACGAATGTACGGGCAGAGCAAGGCAAACCCGAGGACGGGAAGCTCCAGTCAAAAAAGACGGGAAGAATGGCGGGTAGGGCATGCATAAGGGAAGGGAACTGGAACCCGTCTACTGGGGCTCCGTGGTTCTATTTTGGCGACCATGGATTGGCGGGCACGCTTTACCGTACTTGTACAGAGCAGAGCAGGTAGGCAGTGAGTGTACCTACCTACTTACTTTGCGTCAAATTCCCACGTTCCATCAACCAGCCTGCCACTGCCAGGATGAAGGCAGGTCCGGGTTTGTTCACCATCGTCATTTCCTTCTCCTTCTCATTCTCCTTGTCCTCCTTCCTCCCCTCCTTCCGCTTCCCCTTCTGCCTTCTCTCGGCCGTGCCTGCCTGCCTGCCTCCTATTTCTCACCTCATCCTACCATGCCGTTCCTTCACATTGTTCCCTTCTTTATACATGGCGTCTAATTACTGCCCTGCCCCAAGTTCGGAAACAGGAACCCACCCCAGTCTAATGCTTAAACTTGGATGCATCTACGTAGGTACCTATGTACCTATCTACCTATTAAAGAGGTGGGAGGTAAGTGTGTGCCTATTTCCGAGCCATCTCTGGTACGTACCATACACCATCTGAAAAACCACGAGAAACCGACTGAGTTTATGTGAGCAAACAGCTTGGCTTGGCTTGACCCTGGGAGGACTTGACTTGCCATGCCTGCATCGCTCTAGCGTACGACATCCGGCGCCACTGAAGCAGCCGCTTGTTCGTCTTCAACCTCGCCGCCGCCCCACGCAACCTGCGGTGGTCATCGTCCCAAAGGCAACTCCCGCCATGTCCCACCTACCTAGGTACGTACCTAGCTAGGTATTCGTCGAATCCAATAGCCTCGTATCTTCTTAGTAGGCTGCACTAGGTAGGCACCACTGCTGATCGGGCCGCACATGTCGATCTGAAACCCGCTCTCGACTGCCCGGTCGGCAAGAAAACGGGTGAGAAAAGGGTATTAGGTACGAAAGGGGGGGTTGTGTGTGTGTCTTCTCTTTTGGTCTCTACAAAGTACAAAGGGAGCAAGTAGTATCGGTAACCCACTGCGAACACCATGTTCCTCACTCTGGTTCACTCATTTCGTTGCATGTCCAGGGTCCGTCCCTCTCACACTCTAGTACACTAGTATGGCAACGGCGCTAGTGTACTATAAGTACTTCGACTATCCGTACCTAGGTAGGTAAGGTACCAGAAGGATAGATTTGGTGGAGAATCAGGGGAGGGTACCCGCCAGCCCATTTCAAATTCCTACCTCCCATGCCATGTTATGTTCCTAGGGACTGAGATATGAACAGGGCAGTAAGCCCTCCGCCCGACGTCTTCTTTGTACGTAAACCTATTTATTCATCAACAACGCGTACGGACGCCCAAAGTTGGGCCATCTCATTGTGGGTGTACGTGTAATAGCCTTGATTCTCTGAGCCACCCATGTGTTATCGGACTGCGGCAGTTGCAGAGCGGCTGGAAAGCGGTAATGAGCACTCGTTGACAAACAGTCACCACCAGACAAGGCCGTGGTGGGTTAGTAAGCTATATCGACAAGAGGCGTCTGAGCCGTACCGGCATCAGTTGCATCCGGACGCTCCCCAGTAAACTTTCTACAATATACTACAAAGCAAGGTACATAGTGCCCGTCACGGTCTGTTGGCTATCCCTTGCTAGAGATCCAAGGTGTGGTTTTAATCAAACAACTACTACGTTACTACGTAGAAGACCTGACTCTGGAGAGCAGTACGGCCCTGTTCCCGCCTCACCCCGACCCCGGTCCCGGCATCGGCCCCGTCCCCTGCAAGCCATCTTGACCAAAGAGACTCAGATGTTCCTCTTCGACTACCTTAGCCCCTTGTATCCCCTCCCGCGGCCCCATTCCAATCGTGCGCGCCTCTCCGCTCAACCCTGATTCGGTGAAACAAGATGGACTCACCCTTTGAGAAGTTGACCGTCGCGGCATGGGTCGAGTGGGGATCAAGTAAGCACCAACGACCCATTGCAAGCCAAGCAGACCAGCGAAGGGCACCCAATTTGTATTTGTGCTGCTAAACTAGGCACCAAAGTAAAGTAGGATACGTCGGCGAACCCGCACGCCTTCAAAAATCAGTTCCGCCAGCTTGTCATTTGTCATGCCACTTGGGCTAAGGCATCTCATTTCACCCTCTAGTATCTATCTCCTTTAGAGGTACGTAGGGTACGGCGGCGTCTCAGGACCGGCCCTCGGTGCTTCTCTACTCCCGGTACCGTCCGATGTCATCCCTGCCTGCCACGTACAAATACGTGTACTGTCAAAAAGAAACACGGCCACAAGGAACAACGGCAACTGCACCCCTGGAACCCGTCGAAGGATGCTCCTGCCGTCATGCGGACATTTCATGCGGTTTCTCGTCATATCGGACACCTTCGGCCGACATCCATCGGCAGACGCAACTGGTTTTTTTTTATTCTTCCTTTTTTACACTTTGCGCTAGGAGAACTCCCCCGCTCGCCAAACACACAAGACTGCCAGACAGGAACACGAACAAGTGATGCCCATCAATCAATCTCGGGCATTTCACTGTTCGGAACCCGCCCGCCTCACCTCTGGCTCAAGTTCCGCCCCTTGAATAGATGCACCTTCGTCTGTCCAATGTCTCTGCGTCACATCAGCGCGTGCTGGTTCTCGGACGATGTCGAGACATAAAGACAGATGAAGCAATCCATAGGGACCTTTCAGACCGTCAGCCCGGAGTCGCCTCCGGTATCCCTCCCCCCGTCGACTAGTGGTCCTACTCTACCTATTGGATGCAACGTTGACAGCCAAGGAAACAAACAACAACCCATCGAGTCCATCCACCGATACCAACTGAGCTCACCGACTCCTCGGTTCCGTCAGATCCAACACGCGCACTTGAATAACCAATCCTTTTGGACCCGTGTACCGGTACTCTACTCTATTTCTCACAAACAGCGACAGCGACTTCTCCGCTAGCAAAAGCAAGTTGCCGGGCGAGACGACGATCATGAGACGGCCCATGTTGCCGGATGTATTAGCGCAGAAAACATATCAAGATGGTAGGTACCTTCCCTACCCAGATAAGTATGCAATCACACATGGGCCAGAGCAAAACCTGACGCACACCGCCCCTCCTCCCCCGCCGCAGCGCTCCCAACCTACCTTGATACACACCCTAGCTCCTTGTTCACCGTCACCGTACATCGTAAATGAGGAGTCGTCACAGTTCCTTTCTCGTCTGGTAACCATCCCACAGAGGTGCAAAGGCGTGCCAAACAGCCATGTTTAATCCGCCTCCACCAGGCTCACTGCCTAACGCTCGTCGGCCACAGCACCGAATCGCAGCTGGCCCGTTAGGGTGAAGCGTCTGCGACGCAACGACGGCGAATCGTTGGATGAGGTACCTACTCTTTGCGCAGTACGCAAGCCCACCAAGTTCAGTTCACATCAACTCCCACCGCCCTGTTGTGGGAGTAGTGTACTTTTCTTTTCTGCAGGGGTGACGTCGGAACACCCAGCTTCTCGGATTCCCCACCCCCTCCCTCCCCGCCGCGACTGGCAACTCGGGTTTCTTGGAATTTTCACGAATCCTACGACGAGTTTAGCCGCCATGACCGCGCACCAGGACAGGAAACCGGTTGGCTGCCTTCCTGCTCCAAAAAGCCGGCTCGGCTTTTGACATGCTCCAGACATCTTTTGGACTACTGCAAAGTTCCGCATTCTCGACAATACTCGTAGAGCTCTCAAAACACGCAACCGACATTCCCGGCTCTGGTGCCTCGAAACTCGTTGATGATAGGTACACCGCAGTTACGGGCGAACCGGACTCAATGGCTGCCAGCGCTTCGAGCGCAATAGCTCTGAGCTCGTCCAAGTCCAATACTGGACTGGTCCCGCGTAGGGCGGCCAGCTTGCAATCCTATTTTCATCGAGACACAGGACCGCCAAGATCCGAAATAACGCAAGCCACCCGTGTCCTAGAAGCGATTTCTCAAGTATACGGATGGATACATGCATCACAATTCGTACCTGGAGGCCCGGTCCCGTGCCTACGGAGTACAGAGTACATGGAAACTGGATCCACGAGATCCTCGTTGGGGCCGGGGCCAGCACGCTGCTCCTTCGCGGGCATTTGATACTCACGTGGCACACACATTATTCTACCACAGCTCGCAGCCAGCTCTCGGATCCCCGTGGCTGGCTGCCTGGATGAGGGGGGGATATCCCGAGCCCGGTGATTGCAAGGTCCGTTCCCAAGAGTCTGGTCGCACCGCGTCATGCAGCCAGCTCACTTCTGCAGCATGGGGGGTGCCTCGTCAGCAGGCTCCGGCGGCATTTGAGGTCCAGCACATGTGTACCCCCTCCCCTCTACCCCCTGAAACACAGATCTCAGTACTTATACAGACAAGGAATTGGAATGAGTTTGGGTCATGCTTATCATGGAGTCCGAAGCGATGGGCTCCAGTCCACTAATTCAATGCCAGGCTGCCCTTGAGAAAATCTCGGTGGCCCACTCACTGTTGCGAGGGGTACGTACGCATCGTCGGAAGCCATGGTTGGTCCCAGCCTGCTGGGACCGATCGGCGCGAGCGGTATTAATTCCACGAGACGGTTGACGACTAAGCGGCTATACCTAGCGTGGCCATGGTCGTCTTTTTGCCCTTGTCTCTTTTCAGTCCAACCAAATCCTTTGTCCTGCAGGCTGCCAGCCAGCCTCAAAAGGGCGTCAAGGGGCCAGATCAAGTCCCCTTGCAAGCATTGGAAGACGGAGCCCTCATCGAACGAAACCTCTGTGATGAAAGTTATATCCAAAGTTCCTTCCAATATGGCATCGATGACCGATACGATGGATGGGGTTTCGACCGGATAATTGGCCGTTGCTGGCCATAAGTTCCACGGCTTTCCCGCTTCCGTTCGGCGCTGCATACAAAAACGTCCCAGGGTCCGTAATGTTGTCTGAGGTTGACATCGGGGTTAGATGAGCTGGCAGCGGTGCTCAACCCTTGACCCCTGACACTAAGGACCCGACACTCTGGTACTGCATTTGGCCGCTACGCTACCCACCCCGTCCCCAGCCACCACCCGACTACGGTACCTAGTCACCTGAGTCGCAACCTACCTACACTAGGTAGCTGCCTAGTGTACGGAGGTGCGTGTCAAAAGTTCATGCCCAATATGCTAGGACCAAATCCAGCTAGTGGACCCACTTAATATATATCTAGCCAATCAGAAAGGCAGGATTAATCCACTGTAATTTCTTCTTTACAGGGGCTAAAGCAAAGTAGCCTATAATAATAACAACAACAATAACACTACCTTTTTGCCCCTTTAACTATTATAACTTATAGTACACGTTAACCCTTCTTTATAGGCAATTATTCTTACCCTCTAGAGCTATATTAGAGGTAAATTAGCTAATAAAGTTACTTAAGCCCTAGGGTTATCTAAGTATATAGTTAATAATATTCTTAACTAAGTAAAAAAGCAAGGCTTTAATCTAACTACTTCTATCTTCTTTTTATAACCTAAATATATTAATAATGCCCCTTAAGCTAGCTAGCTAAAGAAAGCTACACTTATAGTAGCTAAGCTTATTATCTAGAAGGTTTACTATAATTAATATAGTAAAGAAAAGATATATACTAATATTACTAGTAAGCTCTAAAGTAAGCTAGACATAGATCTTTTAGTAATAATAGTCTACTATATTCTTTAGTAAGCTAGCTTTAGAAAAACTAAACTAACAAGGAAGCCTAGCTTAATAGCTTAGATAAAGCAAAAGAGGCTTTCTTAGTGTCTAGCTTATTACTACTAGTTACTTAAGGATTAGAAGAAGGTTATTTAGTTTAATAAGACCTTAGTAGTCTTAGGCTATTACTATAGTAGCTATTATCTATAGTAATAAGTATATAAAGCCTATATAAAGTTATATATCTATACTTAATAGAAAAAATACTCTAAGTTTATATTCTAGGGCTACTTTATATATAATAAAAAAGGCCTTTTTTACTACTAATTACTTAAGTTAGTAGTAATATAAAAGGCTACTAATAAAGAGATTATAAAGTTAAATACTAAGCTAGAGCTAGTTAAGTGTCTTAAATAGGAGTTAAAGAAAAGGATTAGCTAGCTTTAGCTTTAGTAGCTCCCTAGCTATAAACTAACTTTTTACTAAAATACTTATACTAGTAAGTTAGTCTACAAGAGTAAAAAAAAAATTAACTAGTATTATTACTAAAAGGAAATTCTTTTACTAAAGCTTTTCTTATTTATTTATAATAAGTGCCTACTTAGCACTCTTGTTTAAGAGGATAAAGCACCTTCTTATAATTACTACTTTATCTACTAGATATATTTAACTTATAATATTAAAAAGCTCTACTAGTGTAGTAATAGCCTTAACTTTAACCCTATTAAGCTTTACTAGCCTTAGATAAAGTAATTTATAATAAGGAAAAGTGCCCTAGTTAACTAAGCAGCAGCTAAAAAAGTATAGTAATAGTGCTAGTAGGCATTACCTTAAGAGTAAATCTAGGCCTAGATAAAGAGGCTACTAGCCTATATTAAGGCTATTATTACTCTTAATAGTAGCAATAAATATAAGGAGGGGCATTATGCTAGCAGATATTGATCAGAAGTTCTAGACAGGCATCATTAAAATATTAGTAGCAAATTTATTTAGGTGGCTACCCCTGTAATTACCCTTGTTAATTGACATGGGGTGGTCTTGGCATATTGGGCATGAACTTTTGACACGCACCTCCGTAAGGTAGGCAGAGATGAGCAGAGCCATGTGGGCCCTCTTGTGCACGCAGTCTCTGAATCCGAACGAACCCCAGCCTCCGCGGACAATACGCACCAAGGATTCCAGTCAGTAGTCTCCTGTCTTGCCGTGTCCCAATTTGCCAGGTTGACGAATCCTCATGCACTCTCTCAAACCCTCTTGCAAGACTCGGGGACGCAGCAAGGCAGGAACCGACACCTGGGCAGAGCAGCTGCTGATTGGCAACCTGCAGGTCTCGACTCCAGGCTAGTGATCTTTTCGAGACATCGGACGCCACCGACGGCGCCAAACCTTAATCGAACATGACCGGTGCGAGGAGGGACTTTTGCAATGGCCAACGCCAGCCCGGATCGTCTGGAGAGGAATGTGTGCGCCACCCAAGCGCTAGCGGCCGATTGTTCAACCTCGGGCAACCTGCAGAGTGCTCGTGGCGGAGAGGAGAGACATGACAGACAGCCTGACGCTGGTGATGTGAGAGTTTTGCATTGTCACTTACAACCAAGAGAGATAGATAGCCTACTACAGCATCTACGATTGATTGGAGTTGCTATCGCCTGGGTCTACTTTTGCCAACATGTCTGGAACGCGAAACCTCCTTGGGAACCTGTCCACGCTACTGCTGAGTGACTATCGCCTGTTCATCGTCTGCTAGCCACGCAGGCATCGATGTTGACGCACAGGTTCTCGACGGCCCAGGGCGTTCCGTCCCCGTCAAGGGCAAGGGGTTGCTCGTTGGCAAATTTCCGTCCATTCGTACCTTTGGGTGGTCGCTTGTCCGTCGCTCTGATGAATGATGAACTTCCTACTGTACTAGGGTACTTACTATATAGTACTATAGTACTATGGTGTCTTGCACGACAGGCGCTAGTTTGGAGCACAAACTCGGGGGGCCTTGATGGGCTCCACCGAGCAGGCCAAATAGAATAGCCCGGGTGTACCACTCACTCCCTTCGGAAGGGGCAGATCGATTCACAGAAGGCGTCAAATACGCCGACATGATGCAGCCTTGAGCCTCGTTTCGAGGTTCTGAACAGCCCTTAAATCCACTGGGCTGTGCAATGGGTCATCTCGAGGTTCTAGCAGCGCTTTGTTTGAGCCGGGGGTTGTCCCGGTCCAATAGGACATATCCTTGGCCCGCGGGAAGCGTTCTGGAAGCAAAAGTGGACTTCCTCACCAATCCCGTCCGGGGTTTCCGGTTCGTTTTTTTGTCTTTTTTTTATCAAGATGGCGCCCACCTTGGCCACCTTGTTGGCGCTTACCGGGACGTCGTGGACAGCTCCAGCGACGTTGTATCAGCGCCTACATGTACTGTACTCTCATTCGATTCGTGTCATCACTGCGGCTACGGCGGGCTGCTGCAATCGAGTTGCCGTTTATATGCCGCCGTTGGGTCCTGCTCGTCGATCACAATGCTTACGGCATAGAAGTTGCCTACAGCGCTGTAGGCGCTGGCATAACTACCCTTGCCTCGTTGACACAATATACAGTGCATAGCCCACCACATATCAGCGACGCAATGGCTCTGAACAACTTATTAATGCGGCTTGATGATCAATCATTACGTAGACGATTAGAAAAGAAGAAGAAAACAAAGTGTTATACAATCATGGAAGATGCAGCAGGGCCAGGCCACATACAACCAGACCACGAACTGGAGATAAGGTGCAAATCCTCGAGCGCGTATAGATGATTACACCAATTAGACTCCTCCCTTTTAAGCAATCCACGTCCGACATGAGGAGTACACACAACAGCAAAATCTCCGAATGAAGCTAACCAACAAGAGGAGAATTCTGGACGGAATCCTGCAATAGCGGTTCCGAGTTCTCGGGTCAGCACTACCTGCTCCTCATTGACAGACGGAGATCCCACACCTCGAAATCTGGTTTGTTCAAGTGGCTGCTACCCTCTCGGCTTGGATGGCATGCAGGTCACATCCAACGGTAGTTGGTAATCAGAGTACTTCCAAATAAAACTTTGGTATTGACTCGCGACCAGAAAGAAAGACCCAGTTGTTCTCCCAAATGCCAGAGCCAGATGGGCGATTGAAGTGTGCGTTAAAAATCCCATCGGTTTTCATATGCTGGCCGGATGTTCTCAAAAACTCTCGTACCAAGGTCCAGACGGCCGTGGATCGTGACGGCTGCAGAGTAAGCTGCCTGGAAGCAGACCCTATGTGTTCCCGACGACGTGCATGCTCAGTTCGGGCATAGCACGACGCGGGTTACAGCATTTTGAAATCATCATCCAACCGTGATGCGATTCAAACGTCGCGTGAATGCCGTCCACCCTGCTTCAGCCAGTCCTCTTGGCGCGGCCGGAATTATCGAAAGTAAGGGCAAATTGCAAATGGATCGGACCAGACCTTGCATCAAGCTCAAGGGTATGCATAATACATAATACGCAGATCTCCCCTTACCTTCGGGATCATGGGGGTCGGGTTATTCCCTGGCTATTGCTCGAAGACTAGCCAATAATGGGCGGTGGTGCCGCTTGATGGGCGTCTCGCTCTTGTTGCGCCGCTCAGAGAGATTGCATGTTTAGGCAACAGGTAACAGATTCAACATTATGCTAAGCGCCGTCATTGAACACCAGGTCCCCTGCCTTGGAAAGTTGAGAAACAACTGAAATGACCGACTCGTCACACAGCTTCCGAGCGTCTCGCCCCATTCACGACCAGTAGGAACATCGTCCAACTGTCGCGGGCTGCCACGCATGCATCGAGACCCTTCCCCGTTAACGAGACATACCAAGGTGCTTTGTATGAGATCAAAACAGCCAGCGCCATTCCTTGTTCACCAGGGTCGATTCCAGCGTGCCATTCGATCGATGCCTATCGCACACTTTTTAATTTTAGTTTTTAATTCGTTTACCCGTTTGGGCCCAGGGAGGCTGGGGTCGCAGGACAGCCACCGGTGGGCCCGCAACGAGAAAGATGACGATCAGAACCCACAAACCAAGTCTCTCTTATGGGCATTTCTAGACGATGGAACAGACCGCTCTCCTCGACCCAAGCGAGCATGCAAATTAAACGGAGCCCTGCTGGCGGGATGGCAGCCCTGTAGAAGCCTTACGTCGCCGGCGTTTCTGCACGAATACCCGCTGTGGGGTTAGCCATGGGAGACTGGCGGCCAGCAAGCGTTGTGAGCACGCGACGGTGGGCAGGGCTGGGGGTTGTCCAAAGTGGACGACGCCCTTGATTCGTTCCTGTCGATGGGTTCCCTTCTCACCAGCGTGTTCTGGGCCCTCTCGGCCCCGTGGACAAGTCTGGAGAGGAGCTCGCCGTCGTACGGATGGCCCCTCCCTCCGGTGATTACTCGGTACTCATGACCGAGGAGCTCGTTGGCACCCCTCCCCCGGCACCTCAGTTCCCGGTCAAGACACCTGTGCCTCTCTCTTGGGCAAAAATGGTCAAACCACAACTCGATCGCCCATTAGGGGGGTGGGGGTGGATGTCTGCGTCGAGCTCTGCGTCCAGCCGAATGGGCGTGGCTCAACGATACAGCAGTTCTAAGTCATGGAGTGCCCTTCGCCAGTCAATCAAGATGCCAGACGAGGCGAGAGGCGATCTCACTGCGGGCAGAATTGGGGAATGGACCGGCGGTCTATGGTTGACAGGCCGCGCGAGTGTGGGCGTGATAGACCATTCTCCACGCACGCCAACGGCTAGTCGACATTTTTGACAGAGCATTAGGAGACACGGGATCAGACCCGGAATGGGATGTATTGTCTGCAAAGGCTCATGGGCGACCCAGCCGCTGGACCTAGGTCTTGTACGTGGATGTCCCAGTGGCATCTTGGTTCACAGTTGACGAGAATGCAGACGCTGAGACGCCCCTTCGCGGAATGCCGATCTGGCCTTGTCATTTAAGCCCGGGTAGGATGATACACTACTAGCACGAGCTGCTTAGGCTCGTCTTCTATTGAAGCCGTGGTAACGGAGGGCGGGAAGTGTATCCCCCGACACAGTCTCCCCGGGTGCCTTCTGGAAGACAGTGCCGAACGTCACATGGGGAAGGCCGAGGGATGCCGCTTTGAACGAAATGGCCGTGGCTACAGAGCAAAAGGGATGTGGCAGCCATGAAGCCTACATGTTGGTGTGTTTTGACGGGCCAGCCATCTCAGCTTTACCTGTTTTGACCCTTTTTGTCTTTTGATCTGTCGCCGGCCCGTTTGTGTGTCTGACCGCCGGTCCCCCGTACACATGGGATAAATGCCGGCACAGGGAGTCAAATCGAAAGACAAAAACGCATCATTTTATGTTGGTCTGCTTTTTGTTTGTTTTGGAATCTTCTTTGACCGGGCCCGAGGGGAAGGGGGGACGTTGAGAGGAAACGGCTCCAGTAAGGTTTCTCTTGCACGTCTTTCCCATGATCCATCCCCTTTCAAGACTCTGTCTGGGTTGGGCATCTGTGCGGTCTCCGCAGGAAGGGGGAAGGACGGACGCTTGTCCAGTAGACGACAGCCGGCCGATCGTAGGATAGGCAAGGCAACCCAAGAGGCATGTTAGAGTTTGAAACAGTGAGACCGAGACATCGAGTCACGAGCAGCTTTGTGGCATGATCTCGTAGGCGACATGGCCCTTTGGACAATGGGTGACGGTTCCAACTGGGTTGAGGGAGGGCGCTACCATATGCTAAGAACCCCAGGGCAGAGGGAGTAAATCTTACCTCATTGAAAGGAAGCCATTCCCGCAACGGGAACTTGCTTTCTTGGAATACTATCGGCCATCTCGCGACCAGTTCACGTCAACGCAAGGATGGAGAGCAGGTAGAGGGGGTGTTACGGCAGCAGGTTTTATTCTAAGGGTAAGGAAACCGCATGTTTTACTGTTGTACACTTTTGGGGGGTTTGTTAAGTGTCGTGAAATGATAAAGGAGGTCGGCATTCCATCCATGACCTTCCTGATGCTCTCAAAGGAAACCTTGTTCTGATCCGCCTGCCGTGAAATTGTCACCTGCGCCCTTCACTTATGTCGACGAACAGCATGGCTTCAATGAACCTCTTTCTTTCGTCCCCTTCTCAGCAGGTAATGCTTTCTGACGTACTCTCTCCTTCTCTCTCTCCAAGCTCTTGCTTCTGATTAGCGCCAGCCCAGCTCGCCTCTTGGATCTTTTTTTTTTGAATGCAAGTCTCCTTTGTTTGTCAAGGCAAACACCAAATTGCTGCGAGCGATACGGATATACACTCGGGTGCTGGTCGAGAAGGCCCCCCCCAAAAAAAGAAAAAGAAACCTAGTCGCGTGATCCAAGTTGGTTTCTCGCGGCCAAACAAAAACACTGTGTCGAGGGGTGAGGGTAGACAGAGCCGTTCTGAAACGATATTGATGAGGTACCGAGTAGGCGAAAACCAGTGGCCTAGAAAGTTGCAATCTCCTGAAAGAAAACCCCTGAACTCGACGTCGCATGCTCAATGAGTGGGAAGCCCAGTAGTTTCTCATGCCTTCAAAGCCCGAGTTGGTTAAGTGGGCTGTAAAGAGTGCTTTACCACTCGTACTCCCCAGTGGCCTTATGAAAGACATACTCCTTGCCGTTGACGGTAAGAACGCCATCCTTCAAGACGCACTTCCACTTGTTCTTGACGCGCTGGACCTTGTCATACATACAGAGCATGATGTGGCCCAAACCCTCATCGTCAACTTCATCTTCGTCCTTGTCTTCGTCGGGGTCGTCAAGATCCGAGTTGATCGCGTCTTCATCAACTTCATCATCGTCGTAGCCATCGTATGAAGCTATACCATGCTCCTTACCCTTGGAGCGCGTGGCGGCGGCAGCAGACTTGTGTCTCGTGGCTTCCTTGAGTGGTAGCATCAATCCACCACCCTCCATGCTCTTGGCGTTCGCTGCAATCTGTGCGTGTATCATGCGGTCAATGTCGATGCGCCCGAGCTCGCGTTCGTTGCCATTAGCATCGCGGTGAAGTAGTACACCTTCAAAGTCGATGTCGTCACTAGCCCCATCGGTTTGCGAAGGATTCACGCCGGGTTGACCGTTACTAGGGGGGCGTTGCTGCTGCAGCTGCTGGCCTTGTTGAGGCACGCCAGGCCGGTACTGCTGCTGCTGTTGGGCAGGCTGGCCAGGCATCTGAGGAAGAGCCGGCTGGCCGGCAGGTCTGTTGGTCGCCGAGGCTTGAATGGCATTGATAGAGCCGGCTCCTTTCTCGCCGAATTGGCCCTGGATATGTTGAGCTGCGCGGTAAGCAGCAATGCCGGCACCCTCCTGCTGAGCCGAAGGCATAGGCACATTCTGCATGCCGGGCTCTGGTTTGATGTACGGCTCCTCCTTGACTGGCACATTTCTAACTTGGTTTGCAGGAGGGGCACCAGGCAGAGGAAGGCCGGGTCCTGGAATCTGAGGACTCAGCTGAGCCTGAGAGTATGGAGCGGCTGGTGGGGGCGCAGCAGTCGTTGGCGGTGGTGCAGTAGGAGCAGGTGCATCCTTCGGGGGATCCCAAGGGAAACTCGCCACCTCGAGCTGGGACAGCTTTTCCTGCCAGCCTTTCTTAAGTTCATCGAGAACGCTCTCATCAACTCCGCCCTCTTCGAAATCAACGCGCGAGGAGTTTATGACCTCGGCGATGATCTGTTCATAGACCGCACCGACCGCGTTGTTCGACATGGTGAAGATTGGTTGACAGTTATCGCGTGCGTATTTGTCGGGGAGTTCAGCAAAAGCTAGGCTTCTGGGGGCGAGAAACCCAATGGATGAAGCACCTGGACGCACTTTCCGCTCCACGCAACGTTCCTTCCGCGGGATAATCGATCGACTGTGGCGAGTTTTCCGTCGTCACGCTGTAGGTTGCTTGCCGAGTCAGAGAGGATTGCCCGTTTGACGTTCGCCTGCCTAATCCACCACTACTTGCTGCCCAGAATGGCGTGCGCGCTTAAAAATCGACGACTGCAAGGCTTAGATTGAACTCTGGAAGTCTACTTCGTAGTTCTCGTCGACTCCAGTTGGTGAAAGGGGCTCGCTGGTACCCTGATTTTGCGACCGTTGGTGTGTATGGGACAAGGTTGTCTTTGTTGTGGATTTCGATTTGAGGATCGAAGCAGGCGTTCGTTTGCCCATTAGTAAGCTGCCTACCTGCTGCGGGAAGGCTAAACTCAGATAGGTACTGAGGCAAGTGGGTACGTATCGGTATTTAATGATCATCTAGGCCCCATTCATATGATAAGATAAGAAGACGAGTGGGTTGTACACTACCGTATCCTCTGGGCAAATTGGCCAACCGCTAATTCTCAGGCTAACGGCAAAGAGTATCGCGGCCACCAGATAAGGGCTAGCGTGCTGGCAGAAACAGGGATCTAGAAAGGCAAAAGCAGGGGTTAGTCATTTACGTCAGCAGGAAGTTAAGGCGTAAGAACAGTAAATAATGGGCAAGTGGGCAGGTGGGTGGATAGGTGGGTATGCTGACCGCTTTCTATGATAGGTTTAGCGCTATGAGCGGCCACTTTCCCCTTTACCGTTAGCCCGAGAATTAGCGGTTGGCCAATTTGCTCAGAGGATACGGTAGTGTATGTCCGAAATGCGGGGTGAGGGAGGACCGCAATTGTACGGGGCAGATGTCTCGACTCTGTGACACATGTCGGCATAAGCCTTCAAAGTGTTCAAAACCAGTTTTATTTATTTGAGGGTGGCAATCTGTCACTTAACTACTGCTTACCCCCTCTGATCAAGAAGCACGTAATCAAGGTGCATTTCTTCAAAAGCAGTACAAATCAATCTGTCCCCTACTGGGCCAGTAATGAATGGTATCGTATCGTCTGCCGTTACTCATGACCAAGCAATTTCATTTCCCGTCGTGGAGAAGCCCTTTCATGCCACGCAGAGTCGGATGCAACAAAACCCAAACTCCTCGCTGAAGATGACCCCAACCGCCAGGAACCCATGACCGACAAATGCCAGAGGAGATATACCTACATTTGATGACGTCGTTGGACCGACATTCGCCAGGCTTGGTCGGTAAGACATTTACCGAATCGTCATCTGCTTGACCATGTCCGCCTTGGCCGACGAGGTGCTGCTGCCGAGACCGGCGCTAGTTCCCGCCTTCTTCTCGAAGACCTTCCAGAACTTCAAACTCTCATCAGCGGCTGGTGGGCGGAATTAGCAAATGTCATAGTCGGAGTACAGTGAACTACATGTTTCTGACTTACCTGCGGTAGCAAGCATCTGTCCATCGGGGCTGAGGCAGCTGTGCAAGACTCTGCTTTCATGCGCAGGAATCTCAACGTTGCGAACCAAGGTCGGGTAGCTCCAGATGCTGAGCGAGTTGTCGGGAAACCCGCTAGAGCTGACAATCTCGCGGTAGTGAGGGCTCCAGCGGAGGCTAGTGACCTGCGAGCCGGTATCGATACTGTTGACGCGAGCACCCGAAGTAGAGTTCCAGAAGTGGATGTGGCGGTCATACGAGCCACCACCCGTAGCCAGGAGGTTCATGTTCCATGGGCACCAGGCAAGGGCCTTGACAGCGGCCTTGTGGTTGGTCTTGGTGAACTTGGGGACAGAAAGGGACCGGGCATCCCAGATGGAGACGAGGTTGTCGTTGCCTCCAGTAGCAAGCTGAGCGCCATCAGATCGCCATTCGAGGCCACAAACCTCAGAGGTGTGCGAGACCAGCTCTGCCACCTTGTGCTCCGCGACGCGGACATCGTGATTGAAGACAAGTCCGCTGCGTGCACCGGTCGATAGGAGGTGCTTGTTCCAACCCATGACACCAACGCGGGTGTCGTGGCCAAACATGCTGCGAACCTTTTGAGCCTCAGCAACATCCCAGATCTGGACTTCACCGGTGCCAAGCCCGACACCGACGTACGCGCCGTCACCAGACCATTTAACACTGCTGACATACGTGTCAGGACTGGTCTCGAGAAGGCAGCTGACGCTTCCCTCGTCGGCGGACCACACGTAGACGTTGCGCTCAAGACCGATGGCGACCTGGTTGCCAGAGCTCCAGTCGAGAAGGTTGAGGTAATAGTCGTCAATCAAACCAGGAGCGTCGAGAACACGCTCCGGCGCGGTAGCAACGCGACGGCGGAACTGGGCAGAGGTAGCGCTGGCAGGCTTTAAGGGACGGTTGTACTGTTGACGAAGGTCGATAGGCTTGGAAGACTCAGGAGGTGCAGGCTTGAACTGAAGGATTCGGGTGTTGAGACTAACGCCGCAGGCACTCGCAAGAGAATCTTGGTAGGCGACCGTGTTGGGAGAAGGACGGGAATAGGTAGCGGGCTCCTCGTCTTCAATGTTGAGGCCCTCAAGGGCAGCGATAGCGTCGTCGGTAGCAGACGAAAGAACGTTTGAAGACTCGCTAGAACTAGCCTTGGACCGCTTGTCGGGACGATCAAGTTTGCTGCTACCTGCGTTGGAGATGGCGGAGCTAGCGCTACGGTTGGGGATGAACCGGTCACCGCTATAGTTGACGGTAGTCTTGGCTGTCTTTTGTCTCAAGGAGCTCTTCTTAGACTTGGCGCTAGAAGGAGTCTTGGAGACCCCAGAGCTGGTCAGTGTGAAGTCGGAGACACCAAGCTCAAGAGCTCTGCGGGGAGTCGAGACACCTCGGGCAATGTTGGACTTGGGCGA
Source organism: Colletotrichum navitas (assembly GCF_030913465.1). Taxonomy (NCBI): domain Eukaryota; kingdom Fungi; phylum Ascomycota; class Sordariomycetes; order Glomerellales; family Glomerellaceae; genus Colletotrichum; species Colletotrichum navitas. The sequence continues at coordinate 96,344 of NW_026850560.1, forward strand.
GTCGCGGTGGGATGACTTGGTTGTGGTGGATCTTGCCAGGTGTGCGGTCAGGTTGCCACTATAGGTCGACTTGCCAGATGCACGGTAGGCATCGTTGCCCGACTGCTTTTCAGGGGTGAAGGGAGAGGAGTTCAGGTTCACTGATACAGAGGTGGTCGAATGCTGACGGGGGGAAGGGGTCAGAGGCATCCGTCCGCCGGCGGTACGGGAAGAGAAGAGACCCTTGTGGGACTTGATGGGTGTTGATACTGATGCAGTGGCCATTTTGAATAGCGTATGTATGTGGTATCGTGATAAAGCGAGTGGTTAATCTCCGACGGATGCAACAGATGCGCCGAAGGAAGAGGTATTGAGAGCTCCGAAAATCGAACGAGCTCCAAGAGACTCTAGCTAAAGGTTCCTGGATATTGTGGTTGTTGTTAGTATTCTGTCGTTGTGTGTTGCTCGAAAGTCGAAGTAGTGCCTTAACAAGAAAGGCTGCAAGTCGGAGGCGACCAAATGGCTGAGGACAGCAATGAGATCTAATAGACTCTGGTTGTTCTTGCGGGAAGGCTGTTTGAGAGGTTTGACCCAGCTTGAGGGCGTAGAAGAAGGGAGTCTGAGATGGGTGTGAGGGTGAATAGTGGAAGTGATTGAGGTTGGATATGGAGAGAGGAGAGCTTCAAGCTGGTCGGGAACTCTCACATCTTTTATTTACTTTGCGCCCCACCTACGTTGCGGCCGGGCAACGACGCTTGGACCAGCTCTGCGAATTCGACAAGGAGCCGGGTGTACTCTGGCAAGGGGCGCTGGCATTGCTGCCAATCACGTGGTCGTCTGCTCAGGCTCTGCCGCTAGCCAGGCAAGCCAATCAACAGAGGAGCCCCTCTTCACACCGTCTGCAGTTGCCACGACAGGAGACGGAGCCTCGGATTGTCAATGCAGGAACATTAGGACCTCCACTATTCCAGCGTGCGACGGCAACCATCGCCGTACGCTATCGAAACTGCATCCTGCGGAGCAATCCTATCCTTTATCACCCTCTCGTTTCGCGCCCCTTCGTTGCTGCTCACACTACACTCCTGCTCAGGCAGCCTACAACACAGAGACATCATCTTTTCAGCGACTTCGGCGATTGAGATGACTTGTTAGCAACGTTGCCCATCATGGCCCAGCCCCAACCGTCACCAGCAACACCCGGAGCGCTGTCTCAGTCTCTTTTCGGCGGACCCGCCTCACAAGCCTTGACGACGCCGAATCAAGCCTCGACTGCGCTGTCGCAGCCGACTCCGTCGCCGATGGACCAAACACCAGGATCGGCCACGTCGAGCAACAATACCTACATCATGCCCAACTCGCCTATTAAGAACAGGGGTACCTTAGATGGGTATCGTCCCAGGGTGACAAGGACCTTGGGGCAGCGACCGGCATGTTTGGTCAACGCCTCGGTCACGTACTGCGGCAACAACCACATCTATGCCTTCGGAGGTTTTGATCAGTACACCGATGAAGTGTACAACCACGTTCTCAAACTGGACTTGGTCAGCCATCAGTGGAGTCTAGTGGATAACTACGGCGATATTCCCGGCGTACGCATGGGTAAGCTCTCTGTGGGATGACGCGCAGTGGCTTTCGTCATATCTAACACGGAGTCTAGGCCACACGGCTACCCTTTATCAAGGCGACAAGTTACTCGTCTTTGGCGGCGAAAATGAGCATCGAACCTACCTATCCGATTTGATTATATTCAACCTGAAGACAGCGCATTGGACACAGCCCCAAGTTACAGGTCCTGTGCCGAAAGGTCGGGCACGACACGCGGCAGTTCTGCACGAAGACAAGCTTTTCATTGTTGGCGGCATCACCGGTCACGATACTCATGTTCTCGACGACATTTGCTACCTCGACCTGAAGACCTTTACCTGGTCACGATCCTGGCGTTTCGTAGGTCGATTTGACCACTCGGCCTATATATGGGGTGACAGAGTATGGGTCTTCGGCGGGCTTTCCGAGGATATGGACAAGATCGGTGATCTCTGGTGGCTTGACCTCAAAGGGAGTCCAGCTTTCGAATCCACACCTCAAGTTGGTATTTACGATCGTCAGGCGGGTATTAGTCGAGCTGTTGGCTCGCCGCGACAGCCCTACTCACTGGCACATCCGCCGCCAGTCGTTGGTACGTCTGGGTATGCCGCCAACTCCCGGACACAGCAGGTAAACCCGCCATCATTTCAACTCAAGGCTTTGGCTCCCATGGCTCCCGGAACCATTTCGTCCCTCAAGTTCGTGTCCGGGCCCAACATACCCTCACAAGGGTCTGGTATCCATTTTCATGTGTACTCTTCGGGTACCCTCCTTGACTTCGTCACCCCAGCGGCAACGATTACTTCCAAGGAGTGCTCTTTATCAGCCTTGGATCTGGCGACTCTTCGATGGCAAAAGCTCGCTGAGGGCCGTGATATATTCAAGTCGGGCTATCGTTGGCACTACTGCACAATGAACGAGGATGGCACGAAGGCTTGGCTTCTGGGCTGTCCAACCGACCCGGCTGCATCGGATTTGGGCCCTAACGGGTTTGAGGAATACCTCAGGTGAGTTGTTTCAGCAGGACCTGGTCGTACATGTCTTTCTGACAAGACTTCTCACAGTGATATCATGGAGATTGATCTGCGCCGATTTGGCTTCCTCGGGAACAACCTCTCCTCTGAGCCACGCATAGAGTCGAGGCCAACGACGCGAGTGGTTGACCAGCCTTCCAAGGGCCTTGGTGCTGATTTGGCTAAATTATTCGATCAGCCTCCTGAGAGTGGCAGTGGTACTGACTTTGTCATCACAGCCCTTGAGGGCGATTACGAAGACGATGATATGATGAGCCGAGCTGCTGAGGCCTCTGCTGACCAGAACTGGTTAGCACCTGACGCCCCTACGTCTCAACCGATTCACGTTCATAAACTTATCCTTCAAGCTCGCTGGCCGCATTTTGCCCGACTTTACAACTCCCAGATGGCAGAGTTCCATACCAAGAAGATGCACATCCCTGAACCATATACAGTGGTTAAGGCGTTCCTGTATTACCTATACACAGACAGCATCCATGGAACATCAGTCAATGAGAGTGGCGCCACTACGGACTTGTCGGACGTGGCAGGCCTACTGGTTATGTCAAACATTTACGGCATTCCCCATCTCCGGCTGCTCTGCGTGAATCGACTTTCCAAGGAGCTAGATGTCGATCATGCCTGTATCATCTGGCACTGTGCTGGGCTTGCAAATGAGGAATGGCTCCGCAAACGTGCAGCGCAGTTCTGCCTCACGCACTGGGGTCGCATCGTCCGCACACAGGGGTTCCTGCGACTGCCACGATCAGCGCTGGTTGAGCTGTCTCAAGAAATTGATATGGAAGGCCGCGTTGTGGGTGGCGACGAACTGGAGTATGTTGGCGGGCTGGCAGGCTCACGTTTTGGTGACGGCTGTTCCATCGTAAGTCGGAAAGAGAGTATCGGCAGCAACCACACACAGTTGCTTGACAGCGAGGCCGATGACGAAGATGGCATGGAGATGAGCTGAGGTCTTATGGCAAATAGATGCCAAATGGTAAATGTTGCAAATTGCGCTTGGTCCCGCAAAACACTTTGCTTGCTTCAAAAGGGGGACATGCAGCAGGGGACGAACTGGTGGTAAGGTACTCAAGACCAACTAAGCTGCTAGACGTGCTGGCACGGTCTATCCACCCTCACTTTTACGATGGCGAACAACGACGAGATGGCTTAATGCATGGTCTGGTGTTGCTTGTTTTACTACAGGTGCGGTTTTTGTTTTTACTTGGATGATGGAGTTGTGGCCTTGTATTGTAGTCTTTATTGTAGACAGCGATATCCCTAAAGTTTAGTAGCAGAGAAGAGATTTGCTTTTTTTTTTCTCTTTCTCTTCTTCACCTCGGAAGTGTCTTCGATTCGATTCACACGTTCATTCTATAGTATGGGAGATTTTAAAGCGCAATGAAAACAAAAACTCGAACTTTTCCCATCCGATGTCCGACTTCGACGCCTGGAGACGAATCATGCGTCATCAACGCGCAACCCCAAAACCTTGATGGGAGACAATCATCTCCAAAAAGACAACGAAAACAACAAGGCAAGGAACTACTTGATGGCCGCGATACAAAATAGCCATCCTTGTCTGTGTTTTTCTTTTTTCTTTTTCTTTCTTTCTTCCTTCCTTGTCCAAACTCATAGAAAGCCACCTTCCTGACCAGATCCATCCATCAATCATGTCCCCATGGCCCTTCTTTTGGCCTTTTCATGTATCTCCGTGATAGCATCCTGTGCATACACATACTGTAAACGTGCCTGCAACACATTCGTCGCCTGCCGTTCCCGATGGCAAGGAAAAAGACGCCCCAACGCGAGGCAGTCGAATTATCGACGAAACTCAATCAGAAAGAAAACCAAACAACGCTGACCTCCTATCATGGCCTCGTAGCCATCTACGCTCGTTCGCTACCGCAGAGGCGCGTATTAATCTAAAAGGGGATGTGCCGCGTGCCAAGCGTCGCAAAGCGATACTGGTAAGTCTATGAGGGTATAAAAACGGAGAAGAGCAGGCTCGGTCGACCAAGGAGCTGTCCATGAAAGCAACGAAACGCCACGCCGTATGCCGCAAGCCACCTGTGGCCAGAATATATAGTCGCGACTCCACGACCGGGGCCAGGTTGCAGGAGAGATTTGGGTGACCACGATAATCTTTCGAATGTACCAACCGAGTGTCGGGACCGGTGAGTGCGAGAGAATCCCCAAGGTCGAAATGCTCCGTTACATCATCTGGTCTTCGCCGATACCGGGTAGATTGGACATCGAGTTCTCCATGAGGCCCGGCAGGCTGGCGAGGTTATTGAGCCCCGCAGCCAGGAACTTGAAGTCGGGGTTACAAGGTGCCGAGTGTCCTTTGTGCTGTTCTTCGGGTTAGACTTGACAGCTCGATAGTTTTGAGGTAGGAATTGAACTCACGTATTTGAGACCGTTAAGGTTCTTGTAGCGCTTGCCACACACGTCGCATGAGAACGGCTTCTCTTTCTCCATTCCCAGCGTGCCGGGATACGGTGTGCTGGTTTCAGGGTTGACGATTGAGAAAGTTCCATCGCCGTTTTCGTGCAACTGTTGTGTCTGGTGACCGTGCGTCTTGTGGTACCTGTTTCGAGTCATGTTCAGCCACAAACTACATTAAATCGACCGAGTCAAGAGAAACTTACTTGAGACCGTTCTGGTTCTTGTACGCCTTTTCACAGCCAATGACAGGACACTTGAAAGGCTTATGCTCCTCTGGAATCATCATTGCCCCAAACTTCTGGATGAGAGCCTTGTTGGCGGCGCTATTAGGCTGGCTAGGGTCGAATCCCATTCCAATGAGGTGCGCTTGGATAGCTCGTTGCTGGTTGGTTAAAGCACCGCCAGGGCTGAAAAGATGCTTGCCGGGGTCATTGATGCAGAATTCGGAGTTGCCGTTGGAGTTGCCGAAGCTTACGTCCCCAAAGTTGGAACCGTTGAGTTCCATGTTGCCACCCATAGGCATTCCCGGCAGGTCTTCGTCCATGTCGTCCATAGAAGGCATCTGTGAGTTTTGGAGAAACCCGTTGTTCGGCCTCTGCTGCTGTGGCGTTGTTTGTTGAGTAGTAAGCGTGGGCGTATTGACAGAGGATACCGTGGGGTTGTGCTGCAGACCAAAGCTTGCGGCTGCAGGAGTAGGCGGCTGAGATGTCCGAAGACCTTGAGTGAGACCCGAGGCGTTGACGTGCAACTGGGGTCTTTGCTGTTGACCAAACATTTGTCGAGTCTGAGACATGGTTCTCTGGCTATCGTCCATCTCCATTGTTCCCAAAGCGTCGTCCATCTCCATGTCACCAACTGCATCCATTTCGTCAAGATGCGACATCTGTGCGTGCTGTTGACCAGACATGTTCTGCTGACCAAGCTGCATCCCAAGACCTCCTATGCCCCCGCCAAGATTAGAGCCTGGGCGACTTTGCTGGCCGAGCTGCGACATGGAAGTTGTGTTTTGTTGCTGAGTCTGGGGCCTTGCGCTGCTGGCTCTGGAAGATGGCTGGGTAGGTATCGCGGCGAATTGAGAGGAGAAGGGTGCGTTGCGCGCTGTGTTTGGGCTGGGCTGAGTATGCGATTCTTCATAGTGCTGCAGAAGATCGTGGAGGTTGGGCAGGTTGAGACCGCAGCAGGTAAAGTCCTTCATGAAGCTAGCCTCGAGTTTAGGCAAGTAGGAACCAGAATGGAAAGATGGCGAGGCTTGGTGGGCAAACGGTGATGTGCCGGCCATGGCAATGCTAGTGAGAGCGGTCAGTACGATTTCTTGCGCGCAAGGGCAGCGTTTTAGTGAGTTGGGCAACATGTGGCAGGTCGCCACCGAGGAATGCGGGAGACGCAGACGATGAACTGACGCCGGGTATGGGGGACATACTCATCGCGAATAAAACTGCCGAAAGACATTCCTCCCCAGCTTGCGCCGCCCATCAGGCTGCCTGCCAGGGACTCTCGTCGTTGGCGGTTGACATGATCGCGGTTAGGATTCGCCATAGAAATTGGCTTGGGACCAGCGCTGACAAAGGAGTCCTGACGACTCCGACCCATGGCCGAATCCATGGCTGGGCCAGTGGTCATATCAATACTCTTTGTCGGAGGGGGAGGAAGAAAGTCGAAAACGTCGTCGGGCAAGGCGAACGGATTTCTGTCGAAGCTAGATTTGGCGGGGGGCACTGGAGGGGAGGTGGATGAAGGGTCCCTCGTGCTTGTGGGTGTGGCAATGGTGATTGGCTTGGAGGTCCAGAGGCCTGCGCGGGAATCACGCACGTCCAAAGGATCGGTGGGCGTGAGTGGCTGAGGGGAGGGAGAGTTGGGGGTGAGAGAGACAGAATTGGAGGAGCCGGGTGAAGGAGTCGCAAAGGCAGCGTTGTCAAGAGTAGAAGATGTAGGAGCGGCGGCGGCGGCGGTGGTGGTGGTGAAGGAGGAGGTCGACGCACGATAACTAATATTATCGGCGCTGGCGTAGTCACTTCTGCTGGGCGTGCGCCTGTCCTCGCTGTTGTGGGCGGCGGCGGCGGTGGACCGGGGCGACGGGTCCCTTGGGTCCTCGGTACTTGTTGGGTTGAACCAGCGAAAAGCGCTCCTCATGACGGCTGGAAGTAGCCGTTGTATTGGGTTAGGTAGGGGGGCCGTGGCTCCCAGAACGTTTCTCGACCCTTTCTGTGGGTACTTATTAAATCGGGCCACTTGCTGCAGCCGTCGGATGAGCCCCGAAAAAGGAGATCGAGTCCGCGTCTCAACTAGCAAGATGTCAAGAGGGCCAGGTCGGAGAGAGAAAGCAAAGGGTAAAAAAAAAAACGAGGGGTGGGATTCTGTAAGATTTGTTTGTGCGGTTGCCTTTTGTTTTTTCTGTCTTGTTGTATTGATCTGATCTCTCCTTTTACACGCTGTTGTGTGGATGTGTTTTCTCACTGGAGAAAAGCTCGGGAGATGAGAGGGGGGGGGGGGGGGGGGGGGGACTTTCGGCAGAAGCGACTCGCTGTGGAAATATATGGATGGATGATGGCAGCTGAAAGTGAAGGATGGTGGTGGTCGAGGTACCCTGAGGCCAAGCCGCCCTGTACCTGATTGAGTAGCCGGTTCACCGTGGTCGACCAGGGAGGCGAATAAAGGTGGGTTGGGGGCCGACCGAGGATGGTGTTTCCGGCGACGGCGCGTGGTATTGGTAATGACTTGTAGAGTCGCGTCGAAGGCCAGAGACGAGTCCAATCAGGGGGGGGCAAACGAAGCCGACTTGATCGTTTTTGCCGGAGTACGCAAGTAGTTGGCCTTTAAGAAGCAAGCCCGATCCAGCGCTGGCCGAGAATTGGTGTAGGTAGCACTGTTGATGACGGTTTGATGATGCCTATCCTCTGACTCTGCGACCGAAACTCTATCTAGGGCCGCTGAAGGCCCTCGGGTGGTGAAGCCGAAAGGGTTTGTGGCGATCTGATTCCAGGTTATCGAAAGGCAGAGGACAGACGCCTGGTCAGTCGAAATGATTCGAGAGGAGCTATATAACGATGGGCGGTTGATTGGGTGGTGCCGATGTTATTTATTATGATTATACGCAGTCGTCTTATAGTCTGGGCAAGGTTGTTCCAGTGGGTGCCGTATACTCAGCGCTGGCTCTAGTGCAAGCACAGCTGTGAATGCGGTAAGGTAAGCCTGACAACTCGACACGACAAGCCTGTTTGTCGAAGCAGCTGAGGATTGGAAGCGATGGGCGTGAGTGGTATGCAAATGTGATCTGTAACAGCGGTTTCTGTCAAAGGTCGAGGTCAGAGCAGACGTCGAGGAGCCGGCTGGGAGGGGGGAAGGGGTTATGAATGAGAAGATGGACGGTAGATCTGGATGGAGATGTGCATGCATGCGTCGACTCGACTCAGGAACAAATCCGGGTTGCCCTGGTGTCGGAGTCAAGGTGGTGGGAGGGTATCCATAGGATAAGGCAGAACAAGAACCAGAGCACACAGAGACGGCCTCTCGAAGAAAGCTCGGCCGATGTTTAGGGGTTTGGGTTTGGGGTGTCTTGACGACTGGGGTATGATGAATCGAGGTCACTGGTTGCTTTGGTCTACGATCGACTGCGATTGCTACCTACCTACCTAAGCATTCGTTGCCATTACCTCTTGTCTACTTACCTAGGTAGGTAGGGTAGGTAGCTAGGCATGCGTAGCAGCAACATGAACCGTGGGAATGGCAATGGGAACTAACGGTCCGTATCGTCCGTACCGTTGGAGTCTCCCCTTCGGCCTTAGAGAGAGTGTCAGGTACGTCGATTCAACATGGTTGGCTTTTGATGTCTCCAGATTGGAGCACGAGTTTGCTGTAGGTAACAGTGGCCCAGCAGCATTCAGTGCCCCCTCTTTCTCTCCTCGTCCCAAAGACAAGGCAGAAAGGAACTTGAAGAGAGAGAGGGCAGGGGCTGGAGGAAGACGGGCGAATGGCACCACACAGACGCACACCTTAACTGCAAGTGTGACTCCTCGACGACACAAGGTGGAGGACGGCTAAGGTGAAGAGGCGTCTGATCTTGTCTGATGTAGCAGGTACGCTGTTGAGTCCAACTCAGCCTGGGGCAAAAAGAGAAGAGAGACTGGGAAAAAAGCCGTTTACCCATGGACTTGGCTGATTGGTTGCTTGGTCCCGGAGGCAGGACGAAGGTACGGATACCTACACTACGACAGGTACCTACATCGTACATGCCTACAGGCTACAGAGGTGTGCATGTAAGGCAGTCAGGGTGATGCCTAGCCAGTAACTTTGTGGGTAGTGCAGAGCAGAAAGAACGGCGAGGTACGTAGCGTGGAACGGGCTCCTGCTCCACATTAACGATGGAGGCGGCAACGGAAGGAACCAAGGAGGGAGACAAGACACTGGAGTCGAGACCGGGCAGGCAAGTGCGTCGCGGGGCACAGACGATGGCGGCGAATGAAGATCCCAAAGCAAGGCAAGGCAAAGCAAGGCCATACCCGGCCAGAGCGGGCCAAGGGGACCTCCTCTTGTTACTCTCCAGGCAAGCAGGAAGGGACGTCGCACGGTGCGGCAGACGAGAGAGAGAAGGATAGGTAAGTAAAAATTAAAAAAAGCAATGACTTCAGTGTGTGTCGGCAAGCTGGCGCCCGGGGGCAGATAGACTGACAATACCTAGATGAGGCAAAACCAGGGAGACCAAAAAAGAAAAAAGCAACAACCTACCTAATCAAGACGAGGGCCTACCTGCACGTGAGCACATCGACGTCCCATTTGCATCAATCAACCCAGGCCGAATGCGGTACGTTGCGTATTGGCAAATGGATATCCGTCCTAACATCTTAACGGTACCAACATCCATGCTGTTTGGCTTGCTCTACTTCCTCGATCCCCTCCCCTTTGGCTAGCCGACGGTTCTTTCTACCGGCCAACCGTCCTTCTTCGATGATGTCCGACAGTGAATGCACTTCGCGCTATGCCTCATTGGTCTTGAGATGATTCTCCCCTGGCATCAACGACGAGCATCGGACCGCAGGTAGCAGCACCGTGCTCATTCTATATCGTCGAATTGTTCCTGAATCTGCTTACAACACGGCCACCACCAGCACCCACCAGCACCCGCCAACAAGTACTGGCACTACACTATACTACCTATCCCGGACCGGCCCCGAAAAGGAAAACGGTTTCTTGGCTGTCTTTCATGACACGATGGTCCAGGCGAAGATCCGTCAACGTCGCCAGTCTGTTAGAGCAGCCCGTCTTTGCGCAAAGACTTACACGCCCCATGATCGAAACACCATTGTATCCACTGTCTACTTTCAGGTACTCTCACCACCCACAATTACCAATCTCAATTCTCCAGAGCATGTGCAGGACACAGCGAAGAAGGAGTCTCGACCTCCCGTGTAAGAAACCGCCGTCTCAAAGCACAGGGGACGGAGTGGGACCCAAACCTTTACGTGGTCGACCCAGTGTGTTGGAGACCTTTCTGGATTCGCGGCATGGGCATGGCTGCTGCGATAAATGGGTCCTAACTCCGTCGACCATACATACCATGCCCAATCACACCTCACACCAGGTCGTAGCCTACCTAATACCTAGCGACGGCTACGCACTTGGAACCGTGGGATTATTTCATCATTTATCATCTCCAAGACGGCTTATTCGTAACAGGCACGATCCAGGTTGCCAAACAAGGAAACGCAAGCCCGCCCACTTCGAGCAACCCGGTGCACTGGGCCCTGCGTACTGAAAGGCAGGCTGATGGCTGACCATTCGTATGCGGACTGGCCTCATTATCTGGGAGGCTGGTTGTTGGTGGACTGGCTCGACTGTCTTGCGACTGATCGCCGACATGCGTTGCCGAACGAGACGTCATCACGCGCAACCCGATCATATCGACCACCCATCCGATCATCGACGAGGCCCTGAGCAATAGGCGCGTCTTGGAGCACGTTTCGCCAATCCTCTCCGGACTTGCTCACGCATCGTATAGGTGAGCGATGAGCGAAGACGCATAATGTCATCCTCTGCGGTAAGCTGCACCTAATCCAAGCTTAATAACATCGGAGAGACAATCAACGTCAGCGAACTACGAACAACCCAGGGTTTTTCCGCAGCAGTGGATCCTACGGTACCGACGGATGGCTGTACCACGCACGAGGCGACTGGGCAAGCCTGCTGCACAAGCACTTGCAAGCTTCCATGCTTGACTCATAGCCAAACATCCACGTCCACTAGTGTCATTGGGAGCAAGCCTGTTTGGCCACCCCATACACCATATCTAAGTCCCTAGCATACGTCGGCAGCCAGCCCATCTTCGTCGTCGTTTAACCGCCGTCGAGAGCAACGAAGACACATTCCAGATATTGGCATGACACGCCAAATGGAACATGGATAACCTGGGTACCTTGAAGCGGCTGAGCCTACGACATGTCTCGAGACAGAAAATACACAAAGGCGGTTCGGAGAGGCGCCAGCCACCGCTTTCTCGATGAAGTCAGGTCAGCTCCGATCTCTCATCACCGCCCAGGGGAGAAAATTTCCGGGTCAGACCGGCTGGCCTGGTCGCAGATGATGACAGCTGAGGGGATGAAAAGCGTGCCGGGCGGGTTCTCCTGAGAGTCTAGTGAAACACCTGGACCAAAAAAAATATTGTGGCAGAACCAGGGCCTCTTCATTCCCTCTGCCAGCGGCAAGGCGGTATGGGTATGGTCCTAATGTTTGGCTTCGGGGTCTTGGCTGGCATTTGTCTCGATTTACCCTCAACCTTAGCTCACTCATGGTGGAGGCAGCGGAACGCTAGGAGCATGGGGCAGCGGTAGAATGCCAGTGCGATTTGGTCGGCGGCCGGTGAGTTAAGCCTATTTAGGAAGGCACTGCCACCACCGCCACTGCCCACGTCCATAACCCATGCAAAAAACGCCCTTTTTGCCGCAAATCCACCATCGCCAACAGACGCCCACGATGCCCAAGATTAAGCCCTCATATCCAACCTTTAAAGAGCAACAGCAACGCATACGACTTTACTATCGCAATAAGGGTTTTACCCTTTAATTAAATAGGTCACGTGATATAACAGATTTTTAAATTAATTGTAGCTGTTGCCTCTATTTTGCCTTGACTTTGAATTACTTAAATCTAAAGAGTTTTTAACTTTATGTAACTTTCTGAATCCTGACCTTCTCATTGGTCAGTTAAGCCGGAATACTGTTTTTGCTGGCGCTGACATAATGTATTCTGAAATAGGTTTAACTCACAGGCCGCCGACCAAATCAAACTGGCATTCTACCGCTACCCAGGAGCATGATGCAGCGAATACCCCCAGTACCGATGCCGGCCCATCCTGGACCCGGCGAATGACAGTTTCAACAACAGCACCCCCAAAGACGTAGCCAAGCCCAGCACCGGGACGCCAGCTCCATGCCTCACTCGGGTATCCTTGCCAGAGGCGACAGCTAAAACAAGCCTAACGCTCGCCGTGCAACCCCGCTACGTTACCCAGCGTTCGCTCCCGCTCCGCGTCGCATGGGTGTGCTGCGCCAGGCGCTTGACACTTTGCTGTTCAGGGACGCGATCCTAGCGTTTGGCCTGGACACGCAGAAGCCGTAGCCACATGGATACGCCGCCTACGATCATTTCTTAATTAGCGCCGAAAGACGGAATCCCAATTTCGGCAATATTTCTAGCTAGTATACGACGAGCCAGTGATGAACCGCACAATACCACGTCGCGCTCGAAAAGAAAGGCGGTGTGTAACACATCTCACGGGCACCTTATTCGTACCTACCACGGTAGAGAGTCTTACATAGGTAGTTTGATATGATCTACAGTACAGAGTGCACGCGGTAGTTTTCTCTGGATACGCGGACTCCCCGGCCCATCCCATAGAACGTAAGCTCGTTGTTTGGATATGACCGAGGCATCCTCACTTCATCTGCAGACTTGACGATTTACAGGATCTTGAGGCCATACACAGATTAGAAGTGATGCGCAGCACTGCGTTGTTCTTCAACCGCGGAAACAGAACGTTCCAATCACACGATGCTGGTTCATAATGTGCAGTTGGCCAATGCCCTTCACACAACTTCCCCAATGGCTCCGTTCAAATTACTTCCGCCCTATTGGCGTGCGTAAGCCGATGGGGATAGGAATGGCCTCTGCTAGAACCGGCTCTTGAAATCGGAAATTTGTTCCATCTTGGATTTGCACTTCGCTCTCCAACCCATTCACTACGCTTCCAGGCCGTGCTTTATCGCTTATCTCGCCCTGCCATGTCATATCCCATCCCCTTCTTGTGTTTCACCGCTCGGCCGAGATCGCGGAGACGGCGACAATGACGGCGACGACAGTATCGGCGTTTGCCCGCCGTTCAAAGATTGTAAGTACGGCCAGAAACCTCAGCGGGTTTCCGCCTGAGATGCCGCAATCTCGATACTGGATGGTAAACTATCCATCACTGTCACGAGCCCACCTGTGGATATCCGCACACGACGTGGCATCCGTTTCTCCTCTCTGGGTAAGACATTGTTGCATTGAAGCCCGGCGCCGTACGTCACTGCTATTGAGCCTCGTGGGCCTTGAACCCCCACCCTCTAGCTGTATCTTCGCTAGGCGCCAGGTTGCCCATCGCCCATAGGAACCATAGCCCGGATACGAGTGAACGGTCTGTCACGATGGAAAAGCTCTCCGTTTATTGCAAGTACGAAACCCCACAGCCCACTAATTAGACGCCAAGTCTTTATGGCAATTACTTCATAGGAGTCACGGGTCGATTATGTGTACACATAGGTTGGGATTGCCTTTGGACTCAACGATCTTCATCGGACATCCTCAGCTGTCGTCGGCGAATGCGCACGGCGGAACATGCACTTGCCCAATTCGGGATTCGTCAAGACGACCTATTGGCACCAAACCCAGAGTGACTAGGTTGGTACGTAATACAACGTGATACTGTGTCGTCAATATCGGGCCGGGTCCATGCAAATGACTCGGCGCCTGCCCATGGGAGAGCTTCGGACTGGGTTGACCCAGGATCGCGCCTCGGAGTGCACTGGGCTTTCCTGATGTCGACCCAATAACGTGGGGCATTGCCCCCGACAAGTCTGCGCACCACCACTTGATGGTGCATAAGGCATGAATCATACATACATAGAGAGCCCTAGTGTGGGACCGAGGGCCAGCTGTTCGGACGAATGAACGTGCATATCAAGAGGGCTGCTTGTTGAGGGGTCAGTCTTGAGTTCTGACGGCCTCTAGGGAGGCGCACGAAACAACAAGGCCTACGAAGGAAGGTGTACCTATTCCAAGAGGAAACAGCCTCGGGAGGTCTACTAATGGAGACTCTGGTTGTCTGCAGGTGCGAACACTAGCAGGCGGCGGTTGACGGAACTCGGTCCTCTGGAGGCGGGCTGAGGCGAAACATGGCAGGACGGGTGCGCGTACTATTAGAGGACCCAGGTTGGTCCTAGCAAGGATTGTGGAAGGCTTCCAGAAGACCGTTCGGGCTGAAGAACAAGGTGCAACGGAGTCGCCCCCTTCATTAATCTTCTTCATAAAGAACCTGGGCCTTGTCCACGATATCGAATGGCATTATGCACGCAGCCTCGGTACTACGCAGGCCCCCCATCATCCAACCAGCGGTGAGGATCCCAGGCCACAAATGCATATCTGTATGCAGCGCATAATAGTGAGGACCCTGGATCGGGTGGAGGCTCTGTGGATTGTGATGGTCGGTGGACTGCATGACTTGGACCCTGAGCATCTAGAAGTTCTGAAACGCAAAGGGACTCGAAATTCAAAAAGATGGTCTATGGTAGTAGACACGTTGAAGGGTTTGGGGTTAGGTGACTTCGTGTTCCTCGGGGGGAAGGGCAGGACGCAGTAAGGAGATGACTTCCGTTCTTCGCCGCCGCCTTCGGGTGTTTATTTAACCATCGCCAAGTTGGAATGTTCCACGTCTACATCAAATCGGCCTTACAAAGCACAGCCCAATCACAGACATCCCCAAGCGTCGTTCTCATCGTTTTCTTCACGGAGATGATGCCGAAACAGCGGGGTAGATCTGGCCCCTTCGTTGCAATATGCCGCACACGGCTGGTGCAGGCAACATTGACCCATGCCAAGACGATGCCGGAAATTTTCTGCAGTTGCCGCAGTCCCCGCCAGACAATGTCGAATCCGAATCCCATGTGACTATTCACGCGGCCGCCCGCAAGGGAACGAGGTTCGCTCACGCCAGGCGCAGCAACAAATAGCAAGTCAATATCTCGAACTTGTTGCAACATCTTTAACAGCAGACAGCACACTTCACGGTGATCCTCTGGCGCGCAAATCGGAGTGCAGAGGATCGCAGGACAAGAGAGTGGTGCCAGAAGACCAGAGACGGCCCAGACTAGAGCATCAGGCCACTTCCGTCGTTCCTGGCCACACGCAACGAATAGACCTCTAGATGGTTGTGTTGTGACGATGCGCGGATAACGAAGGGCGCTGCGAAATGCGGCTTGCGGCCACCGCCGGTGAAGAGGAGCCGTTCGCTCGCCAACAACGAAGCTTCCCCTTGGCTGCTCAGACCTGTTGGCCATTCACCAACTTGGGGAGACTGCCGTAGGCGCGGGAATGCTTCGGTCATTAAGCACTCTGTGCATAAGTCGGCAATCTAGGAGGTCTGTCCCCATGTGAATGATTACTTATCCGGTCCGTATTCTCAGGGCTGTTTGAAGGCTTCGGGGAGCACGGGTTTTCGGTGTTTGAAGAGACTACGACTCACCTCCCCGACTGGGGCTGAGGGCAAACGGCGAAAATAGGAACTGAGCCAAAGTGGTCAGACCAGCGAACGACATTGGTAGGTAGCTCTTTAGCTGGAGGCGACATGCTGAACCAGTCGGAGCCGACCTAGCCCGGGTCTTTGCACGGCTGACTCAGCGAATTTCCAGCTTCTCAGTCAAACGCCGAGAAATTTCCGCCATAAGCCTGAGTCTTGTGAAAGCCGCTCAAAGGCCGCTGAAAGACCGCTGGAAGACCGCTGAGCTGTGGCCGTAAGGCGCTGAGCGCGGCCGGCCAAGACCGGGCAGCGTGTGTCGATTACATCATGCCGTACATTAGCGACGACGACCTCATGGCATGATTCTGGGTCCCCGATACGACTGACTTTTTCGCCCATGCCGAATTCCTCCAGGTTTTCAATCGCCGTTCTCAGTCATCACCTTCGGCGACCCCCATTCCATCCATTTTAATCCGGATATAAGGCCCATTAGCAGTCGGTTCCAGCCCGAACGTGCCATTCAATTAGCAATTCAGATTCCCGAGATAGCTATCTAGCACCAGACCACTAGGCCTCTCTGATCGCTGCACACACGAGCACCAACGGCAAGCTATCTTATACATTTAGCTAAGGACCCCCCCAACCGTCATCCATTCGTCACTCGTCACTCGTCACTCGTCACTCGTCACTGAGCACATCGTACGACATCATTTACCTCACGGCCGCTCCCAACGACACCAAAACTACAAGGCTGCGCACCTAACCCGACTCTGTTGCAGCTTCGTGTCACATCTGTTCTTTTTCTCATCCTTTTTACTTCTCCCAAAAAGGCGGGGCCACTACTCTGCATACCCTCTGATACCATACGCCTGAATTCCACGCCACAAATCCCAACCATGAAGGTCCTCAGCAAAGAAGAGGAGGCCGAGCACTACAGCGTCGTCGTCAAGGCCGGCCTCATCGGCGGCACTGTCGGCTTCGGTGTCGGCCTCGGAGGCGTCCTCTTCGCATCCAAGCGCTACCCGGCGTTCCGCCAGCTCACCCTGCCCTTCCGCTCCTTCCTCGTCACCTCCTCCGCGACCTTTGGCGCCATCGTCCATGCCGACCGCGAATCGATCCGCTTCGGCAAGGAGAAGGACCCGATGTACGGCTACAAAGACGCGACCGCGCGCGCCGTCGCCGAGGCTAAGGCCAACGAGCCAACAATGCAGAAACTCAAGGAGTGGGGCCGCGAGAACCGCTACTCCATCGTCTTCGGCTCCTGGCTCGCCTCCATGGGTGTCGCCCTCTCCATCGTCGGCCGCGACAAGTACCTCACCGGCCCTCAGAAGCTCGTCCAGGCTCGTGTCTACGCCCAGGCCCTCGCCGTCGCCATGCTAGTCGTCACCGCCGCCTTGGAGATGAAGGACGCTAAGCAGGGCGCCGGCCGCTGGGAGACGGTTATGATCATCGATCCCGAGGACCCGGAGCACAAGCACCTCATCCAGAAGAAGATTCACAAGGAGGACTACGAGGGCCAGGACCTGTGGAAGGGTAAGCTACCCCGCCTCCGGAATGCATCCGGCCTGCTCCTTATCTGGAAAGCTGTAACTGACTCGATATCCACAGACATGGTTGCTGCCGAGGAGCGCCGCATCGCCGCTCGCAAGGCTGCCGAACACAAGTAAACGTGTTCACCTACCCTACCTACCTATACCTTGCCACCCTCGAGCGCCTTCACCCACCTTACTTCCCAAAGGGGGGGGGGGGGTGATTTTCTGTAACATTTTCCAGGCTATTTACCTCTCTACGTCATCTCTTATGTCCTACAACTAATTAGAGGCTTCTCAAAAAAGCGCATTTCTTCTCCTGAGAGTTAGAGGAGAACGGCTTGCGGTTGGCTGGCTGGATGCATTACTGGCGTTATTTATTTATTTGGCTTGGGGTGAGAGAGGGTGGGCGTCAAGACCACCCAGCCACAACTGTTCAATGATATGAATGCCGAGGCAAGCGAGCGAAAATTGCTTTCTTAGACGGACTGATGAGCATACCATGGCCTAATTTATCAGGCGATTATGAACGTCTGGACGATCCATTGAATACAAATTCTCCATTAATCACAAAG
The DNA here is from genome assembly GCF_030913465.1 of Colletotrichum navitas. Classification (NCBI taxonomy): domain Eukaryota; kingdom Fungi; phylum Ascomycota; class Sordariomycetes; order Glomerellales; family Glomerellaceae; genus Colletotrichum; species Colletotrichum navitas. The sequence goes on from NW_026850560.1 coordinate 114,231, forward strand.
CATCCTGCTCACACAGGTAGTGTCTGGCAAGAGAGATATGTCCCCTGTCTATTTCAGTGCGAGGAAACGATTCTGCTTCGGCAACTCGGCTTGTTTGGGTCACACACACACACACACACACACACACACACACACACACACACACACACACACACACAGACGACAACTACCATTTCCCAGTAGCTGTCCTTGTCACTGCAGAATTGACTCGTTCCTATGTACGGCCCGCATCTGCCGTTGTTCCCATTTACAAATTAGAGAGTGTGTGACACGCACACGCCATATGCTTGGCTCACAAGAGTCGGAATATGTCACTCCCCCCCCCCCCACACAGTCCTCCACGGACGCGCACACCAACCCTCCCCCCTTCTATCTCTCTCTCCGTGGCCTTCCGAGGGAAGGCTCGCAGTTTGCTCCAAGTCTCCAATCTCCAAGTCTCCAACTGCACGTAATCGACCCCAAGACGATCACCGAGGCGCTAACCCCCTCACACCCTTGACTAGTGACGTACACACAATCTCAATCTATCCAAGCACGCGGGGGACAGTATCGATACGCGAGTCAGTCGAGGCAGCCGATCCGGCTCAGTAGACACGACAATCCTACGCTGGCTCCGCGAGATCTTGGGAGGTTACGAGTCCGTCACGTCACACATGATCAACAGTGACAGCTGGCGGTTTCAAATTGTGACTTTATTTAACAGGGAAAATACATGCCTGCCTGCCCGCCTGCCTGTCGCCCACCGGGGTTTTATGAAGCCGTTCCGTCATCAAGCATAAGTACTGTAGCTGAGAAGATGGTGAGGGGTTTGTTGAGGTCTAACGATACAAGTTGAGCGAATTTTGAGAACACTTTCACAATAACAAAGAAAGGAAAAAGAAGGGGGGGAAGAGGTAACACAAGATAACAAGAAACGCAACAATAACGGAGTGACAGGCCTCAAACCTCGATGGTGAAGTGGCTAATTTGGGAATAATATGCATGCACGGCCAACTCCAACATCCAAACATCGCTAAACACCTCGCTGCCGTCGAAGCCACCGATGACAAATAGACGGCTGTCATACAACACGGTGCCGTGATAACCCCGGCCACTAGGCGGCAGGCCGTAGACACGCCGGCGATCCCAGGTCATGGTGACGAGGTTCAGCAGAAGCACATCATTAGAGTATTCATTGCCATCGTGGCCGCCAATGACGAATAGATAAGAGCCCACGAGGGTGGCTGTGTGGGACAGGCGGCGGAAGGTTTGCGGGATGGAGACTGCCTTCCAGATGTGGGCGTCGACGTCGTAGACCCACACGTCGTTGAAGCACTCGCCGCCATCGGAGCCGCCAAAGATAATGAGCTTGCTGCCTACCATATTGGCGGTGTGATATCCGCGGGGTTTCGGGCGGGTTTCCCGGACCCCGGGAGGCGGGATCCGCTCTGGTCCGGAGACGAGCTTCCACGACATCTTGTTCATGTCGCTGACGTCAAGCCTCCAGACATCATTCAGAGCACGCACACCATCGCCACCTCCAAAGATGTAGATTCCGTTCTTATACAGGCAGGCCGTATGGGCCCGGCGTTTCGAGGGGGAACGTTCGCCTGTGATCTTGGGTCGGTGCCAGCGGAAGTTGGTCGTGTCGAGAACGTATATGTCATTGTAGTAGGCAGGCCCATCGCCGCCACCAAATATCACGAGTTTCTTGCCCACGGCGGTGCATGTCATTGCGCGCAGCGGAACAGGGATCTCGCCCGTGACATGGGGTACAGACCAGTGAAAGGAATCGGCGTCAAAGACATAGAGCTCGTTGAAACAAGCACGCGAGTCGCACCCTCCGAACACAAATATATTGGAGCCAACCAGCGTTGTCGTATGAGCACGGAGCGACGTGTGAGGAGCACCCGAGACGGGCGCGCGGGACCAGTACATGCCTGATGAAGGAGCCGGGGGTACATCTGGCGCTGTCTTGGGGTCCTGAAGAGGCGGGAAGGGGGTATACTGGCCCTTTGGGGCAGGTCGGGATGAAGAGGTCGTAACGGAGGGCTGTCGTATCGAGGACGATGAGAAAGGGAGTGAGTGCTTGCCGGCTATTGCGGACGTGGAGCGCATGGCAATCGGGAGGCGGCCATCACGGTCGGAACCGTGGCCGCCGGTGGACTCAGAACCATCGTTGCTATTCAGGGTTGTGGCATCGCTGGCAGTGTTGTTGGGTCGGAAGGAAGGCGGCGGTGGCTTGGGAGTGCTGGAAGTCGTGAGAGCAGTACGGGAAGGTGGGTGTACCTGTGCTGCTTGTGTTTGCGAGGCCGATTGGGAGCGTTGGCGAATGGACAGCTCGGAGGGTTTGCGGCAACGGTCCTGACTCTTGGATGGGAGATGGCCGGATGTGTGAGAACGGGGGAGGGTGCCGCCGGGGGCGGAGGGGACACGACGGTGGTCGATGTCACGGTCGCTGAAGTCTTCGAGATCGTCGGGCAGGCCGGCGACAGGCGGAGGTGGTGAGGGGCGCGGCGGATCGCCGGGCAAGGGACCGGATATCTTGTTAGAGCGGACGGCCTTGGACTTGAGGGGGGGCCGGGGGATCTTGTCCGAGGACCTGGCCGAATCAGCCATGGTTCGGCGGGGTGATGGTCATTGCCCCCCTCTCGCGAGGACGTGGATGAATGCCCGGGGGTTGGTTTTAGAGAGGCGATTGCGGCCGCCGTTGCGAGGGAGAGGAAGTTGGATAGCGAGGGCAGAGGGGGGGATTGGCAGGCCAATTGCCCGGGCAAGGTTGTCTTGAGATCCGTGTTTGGGGCGGGGCGGGCGTCGGGCGTGAGTCGTGAGAGGAGTTGGGTACAAGACGAGGTTGGTTGTAGTTAGGACGACCCGGCGTTTGGCGGCGGTTGGTGTTTGTGGTGGTCGTCTGTCCGGATAGGTAGGTGGTTGCAGAATGCTGGAGAATCGGAGCCTAAGCCCAGCCGCAAAATGAGAGCCCGTCCACCTTGGAGGGAGAGCACAGGTCACAGCTCTGTCCGGCAGTGTTGTCGGGGCTTGGAAGGCGGTGGTTATTACTGGCTCCGCTTCAGGGTCAAGCAAAGCGAGGCAAGGCAAGGCATGCCAACCGGAACAGGAAGACCAGCGAAGCCAGCCCAGGTCCCCGGGCAGGGTAAGGTGCGTTCGGGTTACTTGAGCATGGTGCCGGCCCCTTGCGCGCCATTGGCTAGACTACCACCGCGTCATTTGGCACCCTAATTCCAGCCCACGTATCACGAGTCTCGTTACGGTATCGCCGATGCTCAGCACGGACCACCGCCAGCACCTGCATTGACACCCCGCTGTTGAGCGACGAACGGTGTGATTGGTTGGTTGCGTACGGCGGCAACCCGATGTTTTTTGCTCAGCCTCACGTATCTGATTCCAGACTGTTGGTATCCGACATCAATCATGTCACTCGTGTGAGGTCATACCGAGTCGTACAATCTCGTGCTATACTCGGTGCTTTTGTAGGTGGATTCAATGTTGTTGTGTTCAGAGCAGAAGAGCAGATCCCAACGACTTTGACTGAAGGAGACCTTGAAAACACGCCGTCTCCAGGTACACTGAGGGAGCGTGGCGCGTCTCACGTCGTATCTTGGCCGGGCACACTACCAACTCAAGGGCAGATGCAATCCTATCCTCACGCCCATTCAGATCCTCCTCGTCCGGAATGGCTGTCTGTCGCCAGCTTGAACTCTGACCTCACAACCTCCCCACAACGCGGAAATTCACCCAAAAAAACATAGGCTGGTGCACCAAGACATCATTCGACATAGGGATGCGGCCGAGAGACATCCCCAAAACGTCACCAACCCTCGAGCCACGCTCAAGCGACTCGCCCGAGGGCATCATATCGCACATTTGCATGCAGCCCATGGTCCTGACCCAGACTGGTATCTGATAGCATGACGACAATCTCTTCCGCCGAGACGTTGAATAGACAGACGTCTGCGTATACCTTGTACGAGAAATTGACCTATGCTCTTGAGCAGGGAGCCGCCGGTGTCTGGCTGCGAAAAGGCGATGACTATACTCCATACACGGAGGAAGAAGCATCGATGGGGCTCCGACGGTAGGTTCCAATGGATTCTCGACACCTGGAGACGTTGGCGAAGGTCAAAGACAAGAGCTCAGCGCCACTTGATCTGGTCACTTGGGTTCTTGACCGTTCTCCGTCTAGTGACGAGCTGGCGGTACCTGATTCTCGTGCCTATAGCCTTTCTGGGGTTCTCTATAGCGTCTCTCGTCCCGTTGCTTGTTGACGAGACGATGCTCAGCCGCGTGAATAGCAAAGCCATGAGTCGGGGCTTGGGCTTCGACAGATACGACAGCTACATCACTGCGTCTATGTCAGTGAATGAATGACCTTCTCTCTTCGTTGCAGTTCGAATGAATCGCAATCCCCGAGGCTAACTGACCTACTTTTGTCCGATGTGATCCCCGCCTTAACCCCGCCTTAACCCCGCCCATATGTCATCACATCGGCTTTCCCACGCATCTTTCTTTGCTCTGGGGGCTTTGGTAAGTATCGGGAAGTAATACCTTTTCCCACACGCTTCGCGCGCGAGAACTACTGCTGCTACGCTGGGGATTCACCATTGGCCGTCAAGTGCCACAAGTTTAGATATGTGTGCGCAAGGCGGGGCTCCGCAACAAGCTCCTTCGTTTCTGCCGGCGGGGTCCTTTACATATCGTCAACAATTGCATTTCAACTTGATGGGTTACACAAACCCCACAAGCAGTATTTACAGCCCTTCCTGATTTGAATGATGCGACTCCTGCCGCAGTTTGGGTTTCACTGACTAACCCAAATAACGCAAAAGTAAGATAAGAAGGGGAAATCTAACCTGTAAAGATGGTATGACGCAAAGGTATGCGCTACCGGTACTAGTTCAGGGACAATCAAGGAAGTTGGCATCATGCGATTCACATACTCTTTTGGTTCGTCCAGCTTTTGACCACCGTTATGAGTGTCAACTCTTTTTCAGAAACGGTGACTGTTTAAGGGTACGCGTTCCGAGATGTACCAGGCATTTCACAAGACCCCTTGCCACTAAGACAAACCATATTCCAGGGGGAGGGCCATGATTCAGTTCTGGCAATTTCCTGCCAAAACCAGGGGAGTGTTGCAGTTGTCGATGGACAGGGCCTGGCCATACACGTGGACGGGCCATCACCGGATATATTGCCCATCAGTTTGATTGACATTGTGTTCCAAACATAATGATTGTTTTGCGTCATACTCTTGCCAATTAATCCTGGCGAGTCCGACGAACTATGACGGAGAACTGGACTGGGTAGATGATTATCAGAGCTTTCCAAACGATCTCGCCGTCCTTGCGACCTCGTACGTTGCATCAGCGAGTGCATCTGGATACGTGCCTCGGCTGGATATCGGTATCGCAAAGATTGGGGGGCAGCTTTCCCAAGTTCAGGTCATGATCAGACAAGGGCCTGAAGAAGCAAGGAGCCGAAACAGGCAATGGCGAAGACCAAAGTACTGTGTACCAACCGGCGTTGGATGCCGGATGTACCATCTACATCTGGAGTCCTCCACCACTCAACCCTATTCACAAGCCCACCCTCTATCTCCAATTCCCGATGAACCACACAACATGTAAGATCCATTCTACGTCATCCATACCCACACGCACAAGTGGTACTACACTTGCATCTCCGAGGACCCAATTGAAGCGCTGTAGTGGTGCCAAGGCAGTGGATAATTGTTGTCCATCCAGCGACTCGAGTGCCTTGCCTACCTGCGAGACCGGCCGGTGTCAGGTCCATCCGTAGCGGCAGGCAAGACCATTACAGTGATCAACCAACGGCAGAAAGGCCCACTCACCGGGGAATTAGGGACTAGCACGGATGCATCGGAGCGAAGCCGGTGCCATGACTCGCTCCGTATGGGTCACGTCCGGAAGGGGTTCAGTCGGATGTCACCCCTGATGTTCGGGGGGGTGCCCGGTTGTGGACGGATTCGTCTGCGCTAGAACTGGTGGAGCATCCGATGATCCAGGTGTTGGTTCTTGGGCCACTTATCGTTCAAGTTGCATATCAGCATCCGATATGGTGTAGTGGCCAACATGATGCCCTCTCACTAATTGAGAGGTTAGGCATAGCCCCGAGTTCGATTCTCGGTTTCGGAAATTTTGCATTATTTTTGTCCTTAATTCATATCTAACTTAAGGAAGGTGTGATTCGTGTTATATGGCAATAAACTATCAGAATAAGCAAGTAATAGGAGGAATAATGATATTGTCTCTGATTCTTACCTAGTAGTAGTAGGCAAATAATAGAAAACGTGTAAGCAAAACAGACACACACCTAGGGCCAGATCACATATAGATGGATGAATATAATAAATAAGGAGATATGGATATATATCAACAATATGTCATCATGGCTGAAGCAGGCAATTTGACACTGCCGATTTAGCCAAGCCACTTGTTCTTTCCGTCTATACCGACACTAAAATAATATAATAAATAAACTGTTCAACATCGTTCAACATTCATTAATCAATCGCCTTGAACGGTTCCGGGACATCGCCATGTTCCGCCACTGTCACGGTCCCTCATGCTCACTCCGACCTCGCCTCAACGTGTGATTTTAGCTGCAGCGTGCTAATTGTTCACTGTCATGCTGTGGGCACCTTGGCACCTTCAAACTACCGCCGATGATGCTTCGCCCCTTACCACTACGTGCCAGAAGGTCTGCGCCTCTATGGACCAGCATCCGAATGACAATTCTCAACGCCCTCTCGGTGATAGATTGAAGCACAACAGTCCTAAGAATGAAGGTGTTCCACATTGGAATCGGAGCCCTACTCGAGCAATATCGCCATGGCTCATGGGGCGGGGCTTCATCTCTTCCACATCGTGTTGTGGATGTAAGTTGGCGGGTGGCTTGAGAAGTGTATCGAGCGTCGATTCGATGGTTTCAACTTCATGATCTCTGAGTGGCTTTCCACATCTCGACCCAGGGGGGTATACAATAACGAAGTTTCCTGCATAGACGGATTGCCGGAGAACTACATTTGGACATATATATTCACCGTGTCCAACAAATAATAACGGCGGTAAGTTGAGCAAGATTGGCAGTAGAAATATGAAGGAAGTTCGGTGGGTATTTTTTACTTAAAAGGGTCAGAACACCAACCTCGCAATTCGCTCCCAGCTGCAGAATGCAGAAGAACACTTCGTTTTGATGAAGAAAGGCTCTCAGTGTCAATGACTGAAACAGGAAGAGAGAGAACTCGGTCCTTTCTCGCATATCTCTGGAAGACTTCTTCTCCCTCAACATTGAATTCCTCGTTTGACCGCTAGGGCCTTCCGGTGTTTAAGGCTATAACAACCCTTTTAAATGGCAGTGGCTGCGTTGTCATCAGGACTATCAACCACTCATTTTGGCTTCCTCTTTGTTGCTTCTCTTGCTCAATATCACGCTTTGAAGATGGTCTGAGGGATTCCTGATGTGGTTTCAACAAACTTTTTCTCTGCTAATATAATGACTTTTCCATTGTCGGACCAACCCCTCCGCCTCTAGTCGGAGATCTATGATTTTCCCAAGTTTACCGCCTCGGTCTTTATAAAGAGGTCGTTTTTGGAGATACCTTTTCAACCCGCGTACGGCTCGTGAGGACGGAATACCAGAGGGGTTCTCAGGTGGTCTGGCGATAACACACATAAACCACTCTTGTCCATGGTATTGTTTAACTGATTGAACAAACGAACGTGGCAGTAACAGTTGATGCTGAAGTAGACCCCACCCAATACGTAGGACGGAAAACGGCTCGGATTATACTAGTGGAGTTAATCGATTATCAATATGAGCTCCTGTTTTCCACCCAATACCTTCGATTCAGACGTTCCCGCTGAAGTTCATTGGAAACCATGCGAATGTAAGTCGTTGCCAGGAAAAGTTTTCAGTAAACCAGTGGCCATTCCTCCTTGTGCAATACCTTGGGAGTGGTTGCTAACTTGAGCTGATACATCCATGCTATGCTATCCGACGCCATGACAGGAGTACAACTAGAGACCAAAACTACACGACAGACCTCACCCTTCGTTCGGGATGGCTATCGGAATATAAGAGAAACGTCCCAAGCACGGCATAAGTAACTGTAAGTAAAGTACTAGCCCAGCCAAGACCTTTTGTCGATTTTGCCATACCCTGTTTTTTTTCTTCTTCTTTTCCCCAGTCCAACCAGACCCAGAGAACACTGGGCGTCCCCAAAAGCACACACACACAAGTACCAACCTAAACGCCTTGCATCCTTGCACCTTTCGTCCCCATCAGACCATGTCATAATTCTCAGGGAACAAGATCGCATTCGCCAGTCCTACAAGCGCCCTCTCGGTCGGATTCCTCCCCTCCTTATCCCCCCACGGCAACAAGCCCATGGCCCTGAGTCCGTCCTCCCCGCCGGCATCGCTGACCTCCTGCACGCCTGGCCGACCCATATGCGTCGTCTCCCCTTTACCGCCCCCAAAGTCCGGGCTCGGCTGGCCGAGGAGGAACGCCTTCCGTTGGCGGGCAAGGTAAAGCGCGTTAGTCTGCGTCAGGGGGCAGGCCGGGATATACATGATCGTCGCGGCGGCCGCCGATAGAGGCACTCTGTCGACGCCGTACACCATGTCCGGGTGCCAGACAACATAGTCACCTGGTCGAACAGTTGGAATACGCACAAGAGACTTGTCGAGCTGCAAGTGCGGGTGAAGCACTGAGTTAAGTTCTTGCGTGTACGACGGAACGGCGCCCTGGATGATACTTGTCTGAGCAAAGTCCAATGTCCAGTTTTCACTTGCAAGAAAGTTTGGAGCGGTCGGCGAGGAATTATGAGGTGAGAAGAAGGGGCGTAGCAGGAAATAGGCCGTGGCGAGCTGGAGCATGGGGCAGAGCAGAAGGGTGCCGTCGGCTGGATCGATGTCGGACATGGACAGCCAGCCCTGAAACATGCGGAACATGCTGCATGAGCCTGCTCCGTTGTAAAGGTCCGAGGTGACCTTGAGTCGGGTGCTGCTGTCCCAAGGGTCATAGTCCTCCCAGCGTCCGTCCCAGATCCGCTGATACGTTCCAGCGTTCCCATAGCCGTCGCTTTCCCAACGTTCCACGCTGCCGCCATCGACGTGGGCGTTTAGATGCCATGCCTCGTCTCCCGGGGTACGTATCCTTAGACGGTCAGCGTATGCGACGGGGTTATCAACCACCACGGGGGCGTTTGGATCCCGGGACCGCCACAGGCCCATCAAGAACCGCTGGGCGGCAAGGACATTGGGATGGGCACGACCCTTGATTTGTGCCGGAGACCAGTATATGCCAAAGAGGTGAGGGTCGCGTGTCGGCCAGCCCTTGGTATGCGGATTCTCGGAGAGGTAAGTCTCCGTCTCCTCCCGCCAAGCATGGGCTTCAGCAGCCGATACGACATTGCGGATGACGGCACCACCTCGACGCCGGAGCTTGGCGGCGAATTCGGAGACCCGGGAGTGGTCCTGCAGCTCGGAGAAGTCAATGGTGGGAATGATGTCAGACTTGATGACGCCGATGACGGCGATCTCGGCGCGGAGGGCGACCAGCAGGCGCTCCCACGACTGCAGTATTGCATACTCCTTGCCAGCGACGAGACTCCGTTTGATCTGAGCGAACCTCGGCGGGAGTGGGATTGGCCCACCGTTCTCTGTAAAGATTTCGTCGGCACGCATAAAGCCTCTTGGATGGTTGTCCAGAGCAATTGGGAAGGACTGAGACCAAAGCAGACTGGGGGTGTCAAAAGGTGAGAGAAGCTGAGAGAACAGGTCGTCGGGCATTGATGGGGGTGGCGGAAGCAAGGGATCATCCCCGCCCTTGTCATATTGATCTCCAAACACATCGTCGTCCATGATGCGCAGAAGATGATTTCAGAGTACAACGTCGTACTCGCAGTACCCTTGGTGTCGCGTGTTCTTCGTGCAAATGTTCCCGAAGTGATGGCATCGGGGCCCGCCGCCGACTGGGTCCCGGGGTCCAAATGGCCCGGGAAAAGGTCGGGTCGCCGCGGCTCAGTGGTGGAGGTCACTACTTCTCGCTGACGACGCCACAGACGGGCCGCTGTGCCGCAACGGGCCCTCGTCTGATCCTGTCTTCGCTCCAAGACCAGTGGGGGAAATTTCGGGAAGCGGAAGTGAGTAATCATAAAAAATAAAATAAGAAAATAACAAAAAACCTTCGAGGCCCGAGTCCGTTGTAGCCATGGATTTGGTACGCGATGATACCATCAATCCTTGGGGTTGTAGATGCATTCAAACCGGGTTCATTCCGACAGGCCCGTCGATCTGGATTGGACTATCTTGTCCCGGTCGGTATGGCCCACCCACCGTGTTTTGGACGGGCCTAATTTCTACCGTCCGAACATCTGACCGAATAAGCTCATGGTGCCGCCTTGCCGCGCTTCGATCGTCTGACTGGAACCTTATCTTCCATAGAGTCTTCGACACTCTTCCTCTTCTTTACTGACGCTGACTGATTGGGCTTCGACGTAGTCTTAACGGAAGTTGAGGCCAAGTCCGGAGTAGGCTTCGGAATAGAGCCCTCTTGTTTGAGGAGCACATAGGCCACTTTCTCGACCTCCATTGCCCCGACACCGAGTCTTTTCAGAAGCTTCCCAGCCTGAGAGTTGAGATGCTCATACTCTTTCATGTTGTACTTGAGTGAAGCCTTTTGACCCTTATTGCACAGCCAGTAATATGCCTCGTCTGAGAAGAAAAGGACTTTTTCAGGATAGTGAACTGCGAGGATAAGCGAGGCTGTGGCAGGGCCAATGCCCTTCATTGTGGTTAAGACATTCAGCGCAGCTGAAAGGTCAGCCATGTCTCGGTAGTTGTCGATGGCTTTCTTAACGGTGTCCTGGACAGCGGAGGAGTCGTTCGATGACACGAGTTTCATGAGCGTCGGGCGAAATTTCCCGTGACGACTGTAACAATAAAGTTTAAGCAATTGATGTCGTTCCAGTCACGAAAGGAATGAACAGTATGTGGCCTTGAAATCAAGCACTTTCAACGCAATGCTGCAACGGTAGCCTGGACCGAAGCCCCGCGTGTCATAACAATGGGGACGACGGTATAGAGGGAAGTGTATGCACTCACAGCTTCCAGTCGACGAGACATTCAACATCGTCATGATTCATGGCTCGTTTCGGTTCATCCTGCGAAAAGAGGGCCGGGGCGTCGACGAAACGAAACTGATCGAGTTCTTGCAGGGTCTTCTGGCCCGCCTTGGCTACACGGGGATTGTCAGGTACTTTGCCGAGGGGCCTCTTGGAGACGCGGGGAGGCCGCGACCAAGGGCCTACTTACCACCTTTGGAGGTTGAGATGGAATCGATAAGAGAATCATAATTGGCAAGCAGCTGTTGAAACTCTTCGTAGGACATGTTGTCTGGAGAGGCGGACCTAGCACTAGCCATGCTGCTGCGTGTCGTTGAAGGACAAATGCTCTGGGCGGCGACTGGTTGTGTGCTTGAAATTGCTTCCTTGCAAGTTGAGAATTACAATGGAAGGAAGCTTTGACAGGCACTTGTGGTGGCTAACGTTGGCTGAAGAGCGTTTGGAAGACGAACTAGCTCTTGTACAGGCAAGCGTGCGCCTCGATGATGATGCTGCAACGCGTTCTAGCTCAGACGCGTCTCTGAGACTCGAATCAACAAGGACTGGATCTAGAAAACAGAGTGACTCGAGCGACGGAACGTTACATTCCACGTGGGCATGACCCCCAACAGACAATAGGTAGCTTGGGTTGATTGACGTGCAGAAAGCTACATGCAAAGAGCCAAGCATCGAATCCCTAAACGTGTGGAAGCTGCACCCTCTATTGCGAGATATGGGTCCGCGAAGCGGAACGAGGCCGGACGAACGCCAGACACGTGAAAGGAAAGGATAGGACAGGATGAAACGGCGGGCTCTTGGAGCGAACTGAGCCCGGAAACCAGTAAAATCCGGCCTCCGGGCTTAGGTTTCGGTTGTCACGTCGGTGTTGGTAAAGAAACATCCCAGCCCCTCAGTGGAGGCAGCCACTAGAAGCCCGGGGGGCCCGTGCCCAAGACAGTCTGGAATGCAGATCCATGCAGGAGCGCCTACGGGGTCATCCGAGGGGAGGGGAAAAAAGTTGTCAGTCTGCGCCCGCTTTAGACCGTTTCTATTTTCCCTCTTTCCTAAATCTCACGAACACTTCCGACTCTTGCGCATATCAACAACCTCTTCAACAACCGTTTTCACGCACCACATACGCACTTCGTTCCTACTCAATAAGACATTCAAGATGGGCAACGTATGTCAAACACACTCTGCACTTGCTTCACCCCACTGCCGATCAGGGTCTGGTGGAAACCAAATTGAGGGGCCGGCCAATGCTGACAACTCGGATTACAGGGCGCAAAGGCTCAGCAGAAGCGTGATCGCAACGCCAAGGACGCGAAGCCCAAGGGCTCCCAGCTCAAGGTGGTAAGTCATTGACTTCTCGTTCAGACTGCATCGCATTCTGAACGGCCGTCGCTAATCACTCCGTACACAGAACGCCGCGGCCAAGGACATCCAGTGCCAGATCTGCAAGGCCACCTTCCTCAAGACCACCAAGGCTCCCGCGTAAGTTGTATCGCCCCTTTTGAGACCATCCAGTCCAATACTGACGATACAATCCTCGTCTAGTCTGACCGAGCATGCCGAGAACAAGCACAGCAAGGGACTCCCCGACTGCTTTCCCGCTTTCGCTGCCGCATAATGGGGAGAAAATTTACCCTTTGAGATACGGTGGAGTTTTTGTGAACGGTGTGGCGAGGAGTTGTGGTAAAAATCAGCGGCACGCGGACCCGGGGGGAGGCGTAGTCGGTCTAGTCGAGTCGGGGCATTCAGCGAAAGGCGTAACATTGGAATATTGCTCTCTTTTATACTGGAATACAGAACGAGCCTACAAGTACACATTCCTTATGAGTTTGTACGTGACACTTGTTGATCGATTGCAGAGCCCTTGCCTTGAGCCACTTCATATCGATCGTTCGTACCATGGCCTCCACACGTCAACTAGGCCGCTTTGTGCGCTATAGTCTCCGTTTCCAGGAACGCGGAGGACTTGGCGGCTGGATGCTAGCTCGCCTTCGAAAGTCTTCAGGTGAAGCTGTGCTGTCTAGCTACACAAGGGGTAGACACCCGCCTCTCAATGAGCTGGCACCGCAGCCGAAGACGCCGCAGGAACCCTTTTCTCGCTCCCTTCTGTTGCCGCTGCGGTGGCCCTCGCCTGTTCCTCCCTGATTGCAGCCAAAATGTCCGGATACCACCGCTCCCCGACATCTGGGTGACTCTTGACCCGATTCCTTAACGTCGCCTCGCCAAGCGTCTTCGCGACCCCGCCCTTCCGGAATGTAAACTCGACGTCGTCCAGCCTCGCTCCGCCGTTCTTCTCCAGCACCGCCCTCCTCTGCTCCTTGATTTCCTCCGGCACCTGCCCGACGCCCACGGTCTCCAGGTCCTCAAACTGAGCATCCCCCTTCACCCCCTGGAAGAATGGGATCGAAAACCGCGCCCCCTGACCGGCGGGCGGGCTCAGCACGCGGTGCGTCGTCGACACACACACGCCCTGCGTGAGCGCCTCCAAGCCCTGTCCGATGGCTACTACCAGCGTCCCCTCGACCGGCGGCGCGTCGATCCATTCGCCGCGCACGTTCTGCACCTGTAGCCCGCGGTGGTGGCTTGCCTGCAGTAGGTAGCTGCTCAGCATGCTGTCCTTGTGCGGGCCAACGCCCTGGCCCTGGGCGGCCGGGTCGGTGATGCCGAGCTCGTGCAGATCTGGGTACTTTATGACCTTGAGCTTGTGTTGCTGGTTGGTGTCAAAGTATTTGGAGAAGGCGGAAGGCGGGAGCTTGATGGCCTCAGCGATTAGGGAGGTGAAGGCGATGGAAACCTCGCCCATGCGGTCCATGTACTCAGTAAAGGTGGCACGGAAGCCGGGGATAACGGCTTCCGAGGGCCACTGATTCGGAGCCAGAAGGTTGTAATCTGTAATGTTTTTAAATAATTGGTTATTAAAAGCTCACATTGAATCACATTTAAGGAACAGTATCATACAGAGCGGATCGTTGGGCCCCGGTATTGGATGCTCCGTAGAGAGATCGATCTGTTCCCGGTGGTCTATCTTGCCTGCCGTGATCTCGGCCGAGAGTTGAGAGTATCCCAAGAAAGACTTGGCGTTCTTCATCTCAATCTTCAGTCTGCGAATAGTATTTAGTCCTATCTGTTCAATTCAACTCGGGTTCATCCCCGAATAAGGAGCTTACGGTACTTTTCCTCAGTCGGGATGTCAAAGAAGGCCTTGCCTTGCATGATGACTCTCTGGAACAGATCATCGGGGATGCCGACATTCTTGAGATACAAGAAGCCGACTTCCATGAGTGCTTGGCGGAGGTCGTCGAGGAACTGGGGTTTTGTCTTGGGGTCCTGCGCCAAGGCGAAGTCAAGAATCGGAATCGATGTGAAAGACATGGTGTCTCACAGTAATTGTCTCACTAGTGGCTACAGAAACTCGACGGCCACGCTGGGGAATAAGACAACTCGAGGAGCGTAGGAATTCTTCCTATTCTTCACTAATGTCTCGCGCAGGCCGTTCTGTGATATGATCTAGAATAGTAGCAACAGGTTCGTGATATAAACACACCGCTGTTAAGTAAGCCGATACTTGAGCTCCCAATGAAGTGACAGGCCTCGGGAATGACGTGCTTGGGCGGCGGGGCTCGGCGATCAGTCTGCCCCGCACTTCGGCGCCGCGGGGAACCCCCCTTTCTGACGCACGCCGGATCAGGATCCCCATCAGTCCTACAAAACGTGATGCAATTCAAAATGCTTTTACATTCTTCTTCTATTATCGGGTATAATGCACATAGATTGACAACTTTTGTGTGTTGTAGCCGTTTCATGACCCCAAAGGCTTTGTCGCCAACAACCCCGTAACCTTGTAGAACATGTCCTCGACAGAGGGCATGGCGAACGCCGGTGCTGCGTCAAACAACTCTGCCAGCTTCTGCCTATTGATGACGGCCGGCTGGGCATCGTCATCGTCCAGATCCATCTCGTCCCCGTTGGCAACGTGCTCTTCTTGCTCATTGTCGCTGGCCATATCCTCGTCCTCGATAGTCTCGTCAAGAATCGCGTCCGACGAGACAGGCTCGCCATCTAGCTGCATGTCCTCCAATGGCCTCGATAGCACCACGGATGCGGGGTCCGTAGCCTCGGCGATGGTCCAGAGCTGCGCGGCATCATCGACAGCCACGAATCCGGACGAGCTTCCAGTGGAAACGAGACTGGTGATGCGGTGGGGAATGCGCCTCACGCAGAGCAACTCAGGCTCCTCAGGCTTGAACACGGCAAGCTGGGATGCTTGACCGCCGGGCACAACGACGGCAAAAGTTCTCGACTTGCGGTCGATTGCCAAATGGCTAAACTCCTTCACTGCTGCGGCGTTGCGACCGCTTGGCAGCTGAATGCCGTATTGCAGCTCGTCAGCCACTACATCGTACACTCTCAGGTCGTCAGAAAGGGTGATAATGTAAGGAGAGAGGACCTGCAAGCGGCGAATGTGCCCCTTCCATAGGTTCTCCAGGGTTAACCTGATTTCGCCAGACTTGGTGTCAATGACATAGACGGCGCCATCGTTCGAGCTGCCAAATGCGACGAAAAGTGTCGAGCCGTCCTCAGAAAAACACAGACTGCCGCTGCGCTCGCTCGTCGTCTCTCCCGCAAGGGCAAGCGCATCGGCACCCACATTGCTACCGAGACCTACAGCCAAAGAGCACGACCATGAATGCAGGGCCTCACCAGTACTGTCCTTAGAGGTGAGTCCATCCTGCTGTCTTGTCCTCGACTGCCATATCCGCGCCATGCCGTCGTCTCCGAGAGTAGCAAACCTGTTTGTTGCGTGATCTGCCGCAAGCGCAAGAACAGTCTCCGGCCGGCTGGTGACGTGTGGGCTGTTAATCCTGGAAGATAGAGCAAAGTTCTCCTCGCCGGCCGTAGCAGACCAGAACTTGAGATAAATCTCGCGCCTTTCTCTCACAAACTGCTCACGCGCTTCTGGAGCGACCTTCTCGAGGTCACGCTTGGGCGGTTGCCAGTCGTCGACTGTGGCCAGCCAGTGGCCGTCTTGGGAAAACGCGACGTGGGTGATGCGGGGTTCTGAGATAGGATTTCCCTTTGATGTGATATTGACATCTGTTGGCTGAGTTCTTGCTAGAGCCTGCTTCGAGATGCTGCGGAATGACTCTATATCGAACGACTGCAGCAGGGGGGCCGACTGGAGTTCACCTGCCAACATCGCCTGCTGACCCGTACCAGTGCAAACGTAAAGCCTCGATGGCTTTGCAGGGTTCAGAGCAGCAGGGACAGGATGCCGCACTTCGTCAGACACTGACCAAACACGCTTGACGAGCAAGTCTTTGGGCGTTGATGTAAACCGCGCAGCCGATTGGATACCGGAGATGTACGTTGATGGCTTCATCTCCGAGGTAGAGAGAACCATGGCAGAATTGTCATCTAAGTGAAGGGCATACGATGCACCTGTGGGCGACACAACGATGTTCTCGATGCTTCCCGACAGATGGGGGAGATGATCCATCTTTCCGGTGTCCATCTGCCAGAGCACAAGAACGTTTTCTGAACCACCAGAAATCATGTAGTGGCCTAAGAAATAGATTAGTTTCCGATCGTCATGCCAACTCGACCGGGTAATACTCACCGTCCCTCGACCACTTCAAGCTATGCACAGCCCTCCTGTGCCAGTGGTATTTGCGGCCCTGCAGACTGTCCTTCTTTGACTTCGGCGCGTTGATATTCTGCAGTTTTCTGAGGATGTCGTTGTAGAAATATATGGCACCCCGGGCGCCGCCTGCAATGAGGTCAAGGACCAAACCGTCCCTGTCGTTCGTGACTCGGATATCGAGGGAGCAGACAATATCAGCCGTATCGAAGGTGAAGAACTCGCACTCAAGGCCCACGTCAGTCTTGGAGACCTCGGGGGCCACGGTCCCCACAACCAGACCCTCTCTCGTAGCTCCGATAATGGTCTTGCCGTCAGCACTCGAGCGGAGTAGATGGATCCCTTGATCAACCTGCTTCGACGTGAAGAGGATCTCGGAGGTGGGCTTCGTGAAGTCGGGACCAAAGTACGCCACGATTTCGCTTCTCGATTGCTTTTTCCCCTCAGAGACGTAGATGACCTCGGTCTTATTTTTGGCTCCCTCGATCGCCACCACGGACATGTCAAGCGCCGTTTGTGACTGCGTCCGGAACTCATCATAGACCGTGGTTCCCTTCTTCCAATTGACGCGCCAGACACGGCCATCGGAGCACGCCACCCAGAGAAAATCAGGCTTGACTTGGGATTGCCGCGTGGCCACAATCGTGGGAGCTGAAGCCTTCTCGGAGTATGTGTTTTGGACCACTGGCAAGGCAATTCTTCGGATCAGGAGGGACTCGGCCACAGAGTAGATTTGCAAGGATGTGTTGTAAGTGAGGATCAGGTACCTGGTCTAATGTTAGACAAGCGGGCGATGATACCATCATCGGGTGCACCTACTTCTCGTTCTCCACGAATATGGGGTCAATATCAGCCATACGGCCTCCCATCGGCATAGAAACCTGCCATCCTGCTTCTTGGGCCTCGGTGTTTCCAAGCTTGACAAGCTCGCTTTCGATTTGGTCGTCCGTAAGGTTCTTCTGGAGCTGCGACAGTACGTTTAAAGCATTGTCGCGAAGGTCGCCTGCGTCTGTCTGCCCGTTTTTAAGGGGTTTCCCGGGGCTCTGTTTCCCCCTCTGGCGCAAGCGTTTCGCTTGCCCGTCCCTCTCGTTCAGTTCTCTTTTCCTCTTCTTCGCATCCTCCCGACTTATCGGGGTCGACGGACCGGCCATTGTATTTTTGTGTTGAACCTGGCGAGTAAACGAATCCGATCTCTTCGTATGTTTCCGGGCGGAAAGGCAGGGAAGGGAAAGTTTGCGGCCTTAGATGTTCGTTCGGCAGTCTGGCTTGGAATTCCTGCTCTGTTCGCACACATAGGACCCTTCGCCTTTTCCTGGAAAAAAAAGTTCGATAGCCCAGAGAAATTTTGGTCCCGCTCCATTGCTGGGCCATGCAATTGGCGGAGCTCCCCCACAATCCGCGGTGATAAGATAAGGGACGGAACATTCACGGGCCGACGAATTTTCTTTTCGCATCGCACCTTCCCGCCCCCGAATAGCAGAAGGGTCCAAAGGTTCTTTGACGGCGGCGACGATTTGCAAGCGACGACGGTAGCAACAATAAAGGCGCGGTCAACATCACAAACCTACCCCGAGCTTTCTCGGTCTGCAAAAAGTCTTCACGTCGAGAGAATCCGTCAAAATGATTATTCCCGTTCGCTGTTTCTCGTGTGGAAAGGTCAGCCTGCAGAGCGCTTGTCTTTGCCCAACCTGGCCACTAACTTTTTCTCTAGGTCACGGGCGACCTGTGGGAGCGCTACTTGAAGCTCATCGACGACGGCATTACTGATGGGTAAGTCGCCTACGCTCATTTTACCATCCTTGGCCCTAGCATACTAACGTGTATTGCGATAGCGACGCGATGGATCAGTTGGGCCTCAAGCGTTATTGCTGTCGTCGCATGGTCATGACCCACGTCGACCTTATCGAGAAGCTCCTGAAGTACGCATGCTGTCGAATCCTCGTTATTTGGCGCATTGAAAGGCTTACAACTATAGATACACTCCCGATGGTCGCAACGAGAAGAAGATGTCCCTGAACCCGTAAACTCACCCATGAGAGGATGATACGAATGGAGTTCTGGAATTAAGAGCATTGCAAGGCGTTAGGGAACAGCACCAGGGCAGAGTGCCCAGTGTCAAGAAAAGACGGTCGGTTACTCATGCCATGGAAGACCAACGACATTACCCCGCGCCCTTGAGATCGCTACCACAGATTTCTCGCGTTCTTTGATCCCGCGCTCGACTGCGACGGCTGCAGTTGAGGCGTTGCAGAGTATCGCAACGGGGCGACGGCCATTCTAGTCATTGGCCTGGCAGATTCCGGCATGATAGAGATTTCTGGGAGGTCGACCAAGGGCATTGAAGGACGGTTGTTGCCAAAGCCGGTCGCCGCGACTTATTAGAATGCATGTATTGCCAAGACTGTGACAAAAAAGCTCCAGGCCGTCTTGCTAGTATTGTTCGCTAGGCAGCTACGGCTTTCTTACTAATTGTTTGCTTTACGATACTACGATAGTGATGTGAGCATATGAGACAATCCAAGAGACAAATATTGGAATATGCAGCAGCGGTACATTTCAAAGCGGTGGCTATAGTGTGTTAGTCGGACCGCCTGTATTCCGGAATGCAGGGCAAGATCTGATATGACGATCAAGGCAAAGAGATAACCGGTCCACACAACGCAGCTTCCTGCTAGCCGGCCCAGCTTGCATCGCTGACTGCTAATACGTCTTGTTGAGCCAGTCATGTAACAGGTGGCAGAGGAATGCCGAGTGACACATACAATATATCCCTCGGGCCGAAGAACCTCATCCACTCAGCATCGCCCATGTTCACTCTGAAGGCCAAGAGACGATGACTTTGCGCGATTGCGGCGAACTTTGGCGACTGAGCGACAGAGGGCAGCTCGGCTTTTCTTGAAAGCCTAATATGGCTCGAACCATTGCTGCCCAACATTTTCGTCGGCCAGCATGTACGGTATACTTTGCTACATTACAGTGACCCATATCTATACTGATTCAGGTTCTCACAGGTTGTAGCACATGTGAGTTGTTGAATGAGCGGTGCAAATTGATATGCACGTCGTAGTCCAACGGACAGCTTCCGCACCCGAGGGTCTGGGAATGGTGCAGCGGTGCTCTTGCCGCGAGGTGCACCAACATGATGTCTGGAATAGGAAGATATCCGCCGGGCTTCATTCCGTGGGCATTGATGATTTGCCGAATGGACGCAGGGGTCCCCCCAACGCACCCTGGTGTGCTGTATGGCGTTCGGAGTCCGGGGATACGTCTGTTGGATCGACGCAAAGCTGTAAACAAGCCACTCGAAGACAGGTAAACTTTGGTGGATCAAGTTCCACAGTCCCTATGCATCAAAGCCGCCGTGTTGATTCAAACGCATCAGTTTAAACGGGCTTTCCGCGATAGGACCTAAATTGGCGCGCAAGTGCACTAGTGAATGGTGGTCAGCGTTCGATATGCAGAAAATCACGGCTCCATATCGGTTGCACGAGGGCAGGCGATACCTGATCCGGAACCCCGAATCGTGTATTTCATGGAAACGCTTGTTGGCGCCTATGCGCCTTAGCCTGCATGCGTGATGCAGTCGTGGCTGCAGGGATGCCTTTCGACAAGCGGAGGCAGTGTTTAATACATAATCGCAATGTCGTATATTGACGGACGGGTCGGAGAACCCTGGTCGACGGCAAACGAAGGTCTGCTGCTGCTTGTCTGTGGTCACATTCCTTTGGCGTCATAAGAAAGCGGGGATAATGTCTGGAGTTTCGATATCGTATCTGATACTTCTCAAGGTGGAGGGGTGGTGGAAGAACAGACCGGCCCCCCATCGGCGATCAGCAACTAATGTCCGGGCACGGATTCCTGGGTCTTGGTTCCCTAGAGCTGACACCCCATGATAGAGGTGGCTTGTTCCCAGAAGTTCTATTAGCGCTGTGATGAGTGGAGGACACCTACATAAGATCCAGGCTCATAACCGCGCTAAAATTATGGCTGGGACATGATTCTTCACGAGATGGACGAGGATGCCAGTGAACCTACAACCACCAGCGCTGGTGGGCAGTTCAAGCAGACAACTCATGAGGCATGTGCAGACTAGCTCACGGAGCGAGTTGTTCCCAGATGAGGGAAACGGCTACGGGATATCGATGCTATGGGGTAGATGGGTGTTTCCTTTTTTGTTTCTCTTGTGTTTTTCTAAGATTAGACGGGTGTTCCAACTAGCCTATATCTCCGTGGCTTAAATCCAAGAAGGTAGATGATATGTTGGAACGCTGATATCCTCTGGTATAAGCTGCTGTGACCGGGATAATTCCGGAGGTAGGGTTGTGAGATGGCAGCGATGATGGTTGGATGTGCAAACATACCTGAGGGGCGAAGCTGTCGTCTTGACTTTGAGTTGAACCAACAGCGGCTTGAGCACAACCAACGGTGAAGGGTACGTACCCACTGTGCCAGTAGGAATTGATGCCGTTCACGAGCACGAGTGGCCTGTTAGACCTAAGGGTAGCGTCTCAGTGATGGTTGATGAATGGAGGAATAGGGCCGCTTCAGGTTAAACGGATACCAACATCCGGCCTCGCCTGAGGACATGTTTGAGTGGTGTTTTCCCTTCGCAGTGCTAGCAGCCGCCTGCTTGAATTATAGAAATAATTTACCACGTTGAATTGAAGTGGGAAACGAGAGATCAATGGGACATCTAGGCGCGTGTTGTAAGGTGTCCTCGACAGGCGGGCCAACTCCCCACGTGTAAGCACGCTTCCGTTCCTCCTTTCTCATTGTTTTGTACCTATTTTACACGCCAGCCTCTTTCTTTTCCGGAGTAAAATACCAAAAAATCGGCCTCCATTTTGACTGCATGCACGGCAATAACTTGGGGAATGGCAGACGAGCACGTTACCAGCCTCCTCACCCTGCCTGCCTAAGATGTCTTACCCAAAGGACGGGTACCGCTTGGCCTGGCGCTTCTCGGCCTGACTAGGCAGAATTTCATGGAGCCTGCAACATCAACCGCACGGCGGCTCATTGACAAGGGGAAAGAGAGCATGGCTTTTGTTTATTTGACAACCGACTCGGGCCACCATCTCCGAACCCATGTCAAGTGTCGAGGTCGAGGCCACGCTCGGTTCTGTCACGCTGGAGCCGGCAAATGAGGGCACAAGTCACTTAGACCTTACCGCAGTCGGCGCGGTAGAAGGTGAACGGTCGTGTGGTGTGGTGCGTCTGTTTCTCTTTCACTTCTGCTTCCAACAGCCCATCCCCGCTTTGTACCAGGCAAAGCCAAGCCAAGCCAATTCATCCACAGTCTGACCAAGGCGGTCAACATTCCCCGGCCGGGACTGGCGGGAGACATGGCCACGACGACAGACGGGCAGCGCCGTTCACAACCATACCTGCGCGTTGCGGCCCCCAAGTACGCACACATGGGCATACACAACAAAGTCCAGACAGAAGCTGCTTTAGGTAGCGTGAATACGTTCCTTCGTCTTGAATGACACGGCATCCTCGGATTGGCCCTGAACACGCCTTGAATGTTCTGGGCATACTTTGTTGCAGGGCAGACGAGCTGGGACGCGGTTGGAAGAGGGTTGCGAGAGATATCCGCCCATCCCTCCTTGGTGCGCGAGCAGCCACACGGCACGCAACCCAAAGGAAGACCGAAGTCCCCATTCAGATAATCCGAGGATGCAGACGGCGGTTGATGCCACTGAGCCCGGCACACCGGCTCAGCCTAGACACACTTGGCCCCTGCAGGCCGCATTTCCTTCGATATACTGGTGAGGTGAGGCAGATAGAGACCTATTCTAGTGCAAGTTGAGAACTCGGCTGAAGCGGGAGTCGGATTGCATACCGGAACTGCGTCGCAGACCGTCACATTCATTCGGCCTCTCGATTTCCTCCCATTCGACAGTTTATCACAACCGAGCTGGTTGGTTGTCTGTCACCTAGGGTCAATGCCGCAGGCGTTCAGCAATGAAAGCTTGAACCGGGCGGCCACCTGCCTACCTACTACTAGTGATCTTCTCGAGAAAGCCAAGGCACGTCCTGCCCTACGCTACCTCATTCCTCCACTCGATCGAAGGTACCAGAGAAACAAAGTCCTGCCATCCGCTCCCCCTCCCTGCCCTGTGCCATTTTTCTGGCCGGGCTTTCCTTGCATCTTGCGACCCTCCCCTCCTCCGAACTTAAGGTCGACCCCTCCATGGAAAGCGGGCCCCCCTGGCTACTTGCCCTGTGCAGGGATGCTTGTGGTTCGCTGAATGAAGTGGGATCCACCTCTGCTAAGCGCCGACGCCTGTCTGCTTTATGCAGCTCACAGCTTGACGACGCTCTCTTCGTCCACCGACACCACCTTGTGCTCACCTCTGACTGGTCCAACCCGTCAGAAGGTGCGCTGCGAAGACCATGGGAGAAGGAAGACGCGCAGCTGCAGCTCTTACTGGCCCATCGGCGCACTCGACATGCTTGCCGGTGCTTGCTTGCCTAAGCCGGGTGAGGTTCGCGGAGTGAGGGCCAAGGGCAAGCTGGTGGTTGCGTCCGACCGAGAGAGGAAGAGCGCGCAGTCAAAGTCGAACCAGATGACGGATCGGATCCTGCCTCGTGGAGCTCCCTCTCTACCTCTCCCCCACCACTGTCTACTTCTCGTCCTCCAGGTAGTCTCAACGCCTCGGCCTTGTCGATTTCAACCACTCCTTCTGCTAGCGTTTCCCCGTTCGTCCTGTCGGATCTCTTACTTCCCTAGCAGAACGGCCAGCGAACTCCACAACGATCTTCTCTGTTGGCCGCCTTCTGATACCCTACCATGTGAGGTGCCTGTTCATAGGGCGGGGCCATATTCCATCAGCCATTCAAACAACACCCAAAACTTTTTGGCAGCTCTGGCTTGTCTCCCCGTCACGACTCAAATCCAGTCAGACTTTGTCTTGCTCGTTGACCGACTCGAAGAGCATATGACGACGGCTTCTGCCTCCTACTCTGCAAGTACGACGCATTCTGTTCGTTAACCAAAGGGTCAGACTTCTTTTTGTTTGCCTGTACAACCAACCTGTCCACGCTGTGCCGCCTGTGCCTGCCTGTACGTGGATGTTAACGCCCACGTACTAGCACCATCTGCCTGTTCTCCGTCCTTCTGTCAGATATTATTTCTCCCCCTCGAGACCGAACAGACGACGAAGCCAGCGGTGGAGCCGTGCTAGTCACCTGTTTCGTCGAATCTTAGCCGCAGCTCTTCTCAACCGCCCCTCCTACGGCTACATTGCAGCATAATCGCCGACACGCGTTGCTCAGCCTGATTTCGTTCTCTGCCGTCTTTGCGCCGTATCGCTCACCCACTTTCACTCTTTTTCTCTTCCTGCCTCTCCCACCTAGGCGGTACCGCTCGCGTTGCCCGCAGGTCGAGCCAACGTATCTACCCCATAAATCGACCCTTCACTCACCCGAACCGCTGTTTTTGCACCCCTGCTACTTGGCCAGCAAGCGCAGACCCGCCGCGACGCAGCGCATCCAAGCCTGGCCCTGTTGATACTTCGCCTGAGCGAGGCACGAGCACGAGTAACCCGGGTCGGCCTGGACCCCCCCCGGTTCCCGCACCATTCGTCGCTCTACGCAGCATTGAGGTAGCATTGACGAGGCACAGCTCCTCTTAAACTGCCCTCCCCACCCTCTCGCTCTTGAGATCGTTCACCTTCAAGCCGGCTGCTGCTTGTCTGGAAGTTTGGTGATCTTCAGGCCGCTATTGACGAGACCTTCCAGCACAGCTTCGTTACTTCGCCTCGACGGCCACCAGGATCAAGGCCCCCCAACCCAACCAGTGTGGCCTGGGAGTCGGCTGAGTCGGCAAACAAGCGCGCTGCGTACGGTTCCCGAGGTATTCTCCAAACTGACAGGCACCAACTGCGAGTCTGCTGGACAGCCTTGGGAGCTTCTTGTGTTGTAGTCAAGCCGTCGTTGCTAGTATTCGCGAGCAGTCTCTTGGGCTGATCATGGCACTCGAGGGCCCCCTTCGGTCGTCTCTCGGAAGCCAAATATCTAGCTATTCCCATCACAACGACATTTCGATCTCGTCTCCCGACAACGGACCGTTCCAGTCTCATTTTGCCAACATGTAAGCCACCATGCAGATTATGTACAATTGTCCCTGAACTTACGAACCATTGCAGGTCATCGAACGCTTCAGACCACTCCAACCGCAACTCCCTCCGACCATCTTCCATTCAAAGGGTCCCGTCAACCAACTTAAACCTCATGAGTCCAAGCGATATTGTCGGTCCTTCGCCTGTGACGTCGACTGGTACGGAAACCACGGAGATCGACGACGAGGAAGCGGACGAAGTTCAACAAGCTCGTATTATGCATACCAACCCAACGCCACATCCCCAGGTACAACCGCTTTTCAGCTTGCGAAACGCGGTCAGCGTAGCTAACGCGGTACAGCTCACGATGCTCTCTACCAATATTCCCGACCATGTGCGGCAGAGTAATAGCGACGAGGCTGTCTCGGTCATACATGCGCCAGAAAGCTTCCACAGTTGGGTAAGTACCCAGAGACCGAGATGACTGTAGGCAGTGATTGATTATAAAGCAGGCTTCAACGGAGCCGACGGTGAAGCCAGAACAGACCAGCGAACGGTCGTCACCCAAAACCGATACAATGAGCCTTCCATCCGTGACCGAGAATGCAATCAAGGTACGCCTATCGGTGTCGTCGCTTAGCGCAAGTTGCTCACTGAAATGGAACAGTCTAGGTCACCTGGGCTGCCTACTCCTCCTCCCCTCTCAACCGACATCAGACCTGTTAGATATAGCCTAGACAGCGCAACACCCCGCGCCCAAGACCTGCAAGACATGCTCAATGAGTCTTCCCGGCTCAGGTCTAGCAGCACAAGTAGCCTTGAAAGTGCGTTCAGTGATCTCTGTTTTACTGAACAGACTAACGCAAAACAGAAATCGACGAAGGTAGAGAGGTAGAGACTGATGCCGAAAACTACGACGACGACGACGACGACCCCTTCACCACCCCCGCTCTGCTCCGAGAAGATTCAGAGATTAGAGCTTTACGAACCGCCCTCCAGGAATGTTGGACTCTTTGCAACACTCTGGCCAACCTGAGCTCAATTCATCGTACAAGAATGTTCAACAGCTCGGGGACACCTGACGCACACGAAAAGGCATGGATGGCATGCTGGAAGCTGTGCCAGCGTTTGTACGACAACAGAGACGAGGACATTTACGATCACCACGTGCGAGAGAACCTCGACCTATGTCGCGACTTCTGCCAGTCACTCTTCGATGTCCGGCAAAAGAAAGATGAAGTTGCCGACTCTGTCTTGCGGGTTAGTTTCGAACTCAACAACCAGTACGTTTGGCCCTGAAATATAATCATAGGAGCCCGGGGCTGACCACATACCAGTCTATACAGCGCTCAGGATGTTCAGAATCTACCAGAGCCCTTCCGCGAGCGAACTTTGGATTTCTACATCACTCTTTGTCATCGGCTGATGAAGCAGCGAAGCGAGCTGGCCGATGAAACCGACTCTTTATTGAAGGCATGTTGGTCTCTCGCGGAAATGCTATTTAGCCTAAGGCAGAACAAGCGCGATGGCAGAGCGCCCGATGAGGAGCTTCTGGGCTCGGCTGTTCAGGCCTGCTGGGAACTTTGTGATTTATTCAGAGATGGGTGGACTCAGGTTCGACCAGACCGAAACACCCCACGACCGAGCCAGACCAGCTTCTTTGGTCACCAACAACAGTACGATCAACCCTCTCGTGGCGAGAGTAGAGCCTCAAACCGCTCTTCCTATTCTAAGAGAGAAAGCCACAAGGGTCTGTCGGAAGAACGACCCCGAAAACCTCCACCGGTCCCGGAAACTCCCGTTACAGAGTTCGAAGACACGCCCATTTCGCCCGAGAGCTCCTCGCCTCGGGCCCCAAACATTCTCGTTCTAGGCACAACGTCGGACAGCGGACGTGGTCGATGGTCGAGCTCCGCTTCACAGCTTTCAAGCTATTCGCAGAGTAGCAACAAGACCTCGAGTACGGCGACGACCACAACGGCTGGAGAAGACAGCAATAGCGGCCGCATCAAGGCCTTGATCATCAAAGCGGCCATGAACGTCGGTTTTGCCCGAGACCCGGCCCTCGACAGCAAGGCTGAGAAAGCAGCCCTGCAGGCCTTCGTCAAACACATGCCCACGGGGTCATTCGGGTCTCTGCCGGCACACTCGACCCTCCTGCAGCACTACAAGAACCTCGTCCAGGCTGACTCGTCGTTCCGGGGATCATCGCTGCTTCCAGCCCGTGGGAAACGCATCTCGGCGCACGATATGGCCAAGAGCGTCCACTATATGAGCCAGAGGGCTACCCAGTATGGCTTCTTGCGCGACCTCTATAAGCTGGTGTTCGGCTTCCCACCGGAGGAAGGTGAGTCGAGGAAGTCGACCACGATCGCCATTTGAGCATCGCCAATCCACCTTATTTCCTTTCCCCTGCTTCTATCGACTCCCAGATATTGTCAAATGAAAATGGAGTCATCATTTTGATTATGATCTATAAAGAAGGAGGAAAGGACAGGCATTGTTCTTTTTTATTTTCTTAAAAAAAGTTCCATGCTTCTACCTTTTTCTTGACGAAATCTGGCTTGGAGAGGATTTCTGCATGGCTTAAACGCACACCACACGCATCACGCAAACACATGGCAACACTAGGGGCAAGTGCCTGTCTCTTCATTTTCATCGTACTAGATACCCACCGTGGACGGACTTTGGGGGCGCTGAGAGCTTGGAATTTGGAAGGTTAGAAAATCACCTTATCGTTTCTTTCATGTTCTCTACATGGAGGGTGGGGAGGGATGGCTTGGAGGACTCACTCATTCTTGACACGTGTCCCAATGGAGGTTTTGTGGCCCTATCTGGAAAGGGAAATTATATATTATAGCCCGCGTCGCAAGGACAGCCAATCAACTATCTTTCCATGTGCAAGTTTCCATCCCCGCTGGCCGGCCTTCTTCCTTTGTATGAGTATTTTGAAATTTCAAATTTGTGAACTGT
The DNA here is from genome assembly GCF_030913465.1 of Colletotrichum navitas. Classification (NCBI taxonomy): domain Eukaryota; kingdom Fungi; phylum Ascomycota; class Sordariomycetes; order Glomerellales; family Glomerellaceae; genus Colletotrichum; species Colletotrichum navitas. The sequence goes on from NW_026850560.1 coordinate 142,045, forward strand.
GTGTTCTGGGTGTACTTTGGCGAATGCTCTGGTTTGTTGTCTTTACTGATCTAGCTTGATTGGCACAAAGTAGCCCTATGGAGTAAGAGTGTGTGAAGTTGAGGAAGAAAATGCAAACTGTGGCCTTACTCAGAGTGGCCCGATTGAGTCTGGTCATCAACCTCTTGTGCTAGGTAAACACCAGGAGTTAGATCGTTTCCAAGAAGGGGATCAACACTCCAGTCAATGTCGTTGTCAAAGTCGTCGAGGCCGTCAAGGAAACCGAGACCATCACCGAACCCGGACTGTTCCGGGACCGCCATTACTTCGGAGCCAGACTGCCCCAGATTCTCGCCGTCACATACATAACCACTGGTATCCGTCTCGACGATAGCATCTCCAACGAATGCCTCCAAAGAATGTTGAACGGCCTGGTCCAGAATAAGGTTGTGTGCCTCCAAGAGCAGCGGAGAGTGAAATGAGCTGCTGGCTTGGCAATTGCTTTGGGGGCCGGATTCCACCTTGTTGAAGATCTGGCTCCATGCTGCATCTGAAAACATGAGACTTGTGTCTGCGGACACCATTGTTGACTGTGTTGCTGTAGACAAGGAAGTTGGAACGGAAGTTGGTCCTTGGGCCGAGGTGCTGTTCATGCCAGCGTTTTTGTCCCAAGTCTGGGGCATCTGAAAAGATAAAGGCAGCGGCAAGATGTCCTCGGGCTGGGTCTTGTGGCCAACACCTTCGATAAACTGGCTGCATGGGAAATGCTCGTTCTTGTTATCATCGGTGTAGAAGGCCTCGTCAGCCTTGTCTGAGTCAACGTGAGCGGCAGGTTCTTCAGAAGGGACAATATCGCAGAAGTTTGTGGTACCCTGTTCCATGCCCTGATGTTTGAGGTTGTCCATCGACATTTGGGCCGGTTTAGCCGTAGTGACCTGAGCGAAATTGTTATTTGTCAACTCCAGTCTTGCCCGTTTCGCCTTAGGTTCCTCCATGGACTCAGGAGCAGTATCAGGGGAGAACGATGTATCATTGAATCCATCAATGGGAAGCATCTGTCTTGCTGCAGAACTTGGAAGCATTTCACCAGGCTCCTCGAGCTGTCTCTTCTGGGTTGTAGAGGGATACAGAAGTTTGTTGTAGAAGTGCAGAACAGGCTGGTAGCCGTAAGGGGTCTTGTATACCGTCGGGGCATACTGGTCAAACCAGTACGTTCCAGTCGGCTCTGGGCCGCTGACATGTGACTGGTATTGCGGGAACTTCTCACGCTGCAGCTGCGACTGCAACCGCAGCTGAGTACGTCCCCCCCATGATGGCCGTATCAGTGATATGTTGAGGTTTTCGGAAGGCTTGCTCGTATTATCTATCGGATATTGCAACTTTTGATGCTCCCCTGGCGGAGACCTTGGATGCTCCCAGTTTAGCTGAGGCATGTGGGGGAGAGATGAATGGGGGGGCTCTTTTCCGGGTTGGACATGCTGAATAGTTTGACTTTGCGATTCCAGCTGATATGATAAAGCAGATGGAGGCTGAGAACCAACTAGTCCCTTTGGCGATGACTTGGCCATTTTCCTGTTTCCGCTGTTCTCAGGGAGCTTGCGGTTGATAAGCGCCGTACTGCCGAATGGTTATTATTCATTTACAAGTTCTCCTTTGCTCCATAACACGACAGAGTGAAAGAAAACAATGAACGGGAATAAATTTTAATAAGAGAAGATCGCACTTACCCGAACTCAGGGTCACGGCCATATTTAGTCTTAATGTATCGAAGCTGCGACGCAGAAAGAGATTTGCCGAATTTCTTCTGGTACTCGTAAAGAATGATATCGCGTTTCTTGTCGGCGAGAACCTGCTCCAGGACGAAGAATATCTGCTCCTCGGTGTAAGATATTTGGCCAACCATTTTTGTGAATGCTTTGTTGTGATTGCTTGAAATGGGCTGAGTTGGTCAAGTTGTTGGATTTGAGGAGTCTGTGGTTGCTGAGGCAAGGTTCGTGGCAGTGATTGGTATAGAAGTGGGAAGAAAGGAAGTGATTGGCTTGCCAGCAGATATCGAAGTTATATGAAGGCAGAGAAAAATGAGATGTGAGGGGAAGTAATTCACAGCGTAGTTTTGACAGTAGGCAGTTGCAGCGGATGCGATTCAGGAAGGTCGGTACATATCCATGCGATGGAAGGAAACAGCTGCTGCCTCTCCATAAAGGAAGGCTCAAGACACGGGAGTACAGACGAAAGATGAGGAGGTTATCTACCAATTCGGCCATCTGCCCGTTTACTACGGCGGTGAGCCATGCTCTAATCTAGGATTATAGATAGGCGTGTTTGCCAGCCATGCTGTCTTTCCTTCCATCTACTGTCTAAAGGCATCCCGAGTTTCTCATTTTACGAACAAGCATCCGCAACCTACATAGGTATGCTTGCTAGTTGCTATGCTTCGTGCTTGCGCGCAAATATGCCCCACCAGCATGTCACATTGATGACCTCTTCAGGCCCGCCCCAATCGTCTTGACCATCGAGAGTTCCCTCCTCGACGCAGGTCAGAGGCATCTCTTGGCTTCCCATGGCATCTCTGAATGATTTCAATAGCTGTTTCGTCGTTTCGTCTCGCAAAGGGACCATTACAATTGCACGCGCGTCGTCTTCAGTCGACAGCTGTTCGGAAAAAGCACCGGCTAAGAGGCCTGGGTGACAGTCATCGTAGAGAGAATCAGCGGCGAGGACGACCTGTAGAAGATGTAAGCAAGTTGTGAACGGTTATGCGGTCCAGTCACGCAAACCTTGAACTGGTTCTTCTTGTCAAATAAGTCTGAGTCAACTTCGTCTGCACCCGAGCCACCCCAGGTGAGGGCTCCCGCGTCCAGTGACCCCCCGAGCTTCTCCACGGTAGCCCGGTTGGTTTCAATATTGTGCCGTAAATTCGACATAATATCTGGCAAGTCACTTAAGACAACGTGGGCCTTCCAGAGCGCCGCCGCCGCGAGTCCGAGCAGGCCCGTGCCGGAGCCCAACTCCAATACGGACGGCCGTGGCTGGCCAAGTGACTCGTCGAAGAGACGGAAGAGGGCAGTCGAGCCGATAGACGGCAGGCTTTGGGCCAAGACGTACGAGGAGGCCCATGTCTTGAGGCCGAGCGAGTCACCGGTCAGGGGTGGCTCACGGATGATGAGTTCGAACGTCGGTGTGAGAGCATCTTCCCGGAAGGGCCATCGCCGAGTAATTTCGCCCATGGCTACACTCTGCGTAAGAGGCCGGGCGCCCGAGTCTGAGGAGCGGTAGTTCTATTTCTCACATACCTGTTCTTCCACAACGCTCGGCCATTCTGCGGCTGGCTTCCGACCAGATCTCCTCCTTCTCATCGTCATTTTTGATCCAGGAGAGACCGCTCTTGATGATGGACGATAGGTACAGTGATACTTCGCGTCGGAAATAGGCCGTTGCCTCCTGCTCATGGATAATGTCTGATCTTCTGCGGTTGTGACTCCAGATCGGGGGGCTGAGTTCCAGTTGCTTCAGTGTGTCGAGTATGTCATCACTTGACGGTTTCTGCCACATCTGCGGGAAGTCTTTTGGCTCGAGTAACATTGTTGGTGACTAATAAATGTCTATGTGCAGTTGTCTATTTTTGTTTTGTATTCGTGGATTTCCCCGAAAAATGACGAAAAGAAGGGAAAAGAAAGCAACGCCGAACAAAGAGGCGCGCGCTGTTCGCAAGCCAGAAAGGGAAACGTGCTGTTTTAAAACGGCCGGGAAATTTTCAGCGGCGGTCAGGACTTGCATAAGGACCCCATCGCCAAAACACGCCGCGACGACAGCGGCCATTCGGATAAGGGGCCCTTATCGCCAAGCTACCAAAATTCTACAAACCGTCCGGATCGGGCAGGTGGGGTGTCTGCTTTGGAGGGTCTTTCCCCCCTCCCGAGGTACCGACGAGCCCAGCTCCCTCATTGGCTAGCCTCATTTGCAAGGCTGCCATCGGCCCCTGCGACCCCACGTCACAGAAAAATCGTATATAAAGCTCCAATTTCCACGCAGGTTCTGACTCCCACCTTCTTTTTTTCTTCTTCAAGCACCGTCCTCTTCAACGCTGCGTTTCTATGCTGCAAACGGAGAGATTCGCGCGCAAGCAAGAATCTCTCATCACTGGCATATGAGAAATTCGGAGTAACTTCTTCACACCACTCACCCAATGTCGCCTGCCTTGTGCGGGATTGACGGGTCTGCCCGCGAGGGCCTGACGTGACTTCACGTCTGCAATTGGCATCAGAAAAGCAGGGCCCGGGCCGACCTCATGCATATCCTGAATTCCTTCCGGGGGATGCAGGAGAAGATGAGATTATAGGACTCGGTGTCCCTATGGGAGAGCCGTTGCGAAAAGATTGTGCAGAGCACTTGAGTGCGATACGCAGCGTCTGGACCCTGGCTGGCCTCGGCTGGTCAGGGGCTTGACAATTCAATTCCGATCATTCTGTTGAGGACGGTGCTTCACCACCTTTTTCCATCATGTAAGCAATGTCTCTTGCGCGATTGCTCTTGTGGATCAAGGATACTACTAACGAATAATTACAATACCTTTTCACTTAGACAGCCGTTTCACCCGGTGCTTCGCCTGCAACAACACAATTCCCGCGTCGTCGGCCATCAGCGTATCCAGTGCACTGCCAATCTGTCCTCTCACAACCATATCCCCGACTGCCCCATATGATCACCTCGTACGATGACTCTGTCGACCACTGTGCTCTGTCTGGTCGCTACGGCATTTTTCTAGTTGCTGTTGTCATCGGGAGCAACATACGTCTTCTCCGCTGCGGGCAGTTTGCCCAAAAGGCTTTTCCACATCACCGATTCGGGATTTGCAGCTGTCCAGGCCCTGTTCAAGTGCCAGATCAAATCCCCACACGCCAGATGATCCATGTGGGCTCTCTCACCAAGCTCTACAATTTCCTCGACAGCCTTGGTGACGTTCTTGAATTGACGCTCGATGATGGCGTTCCTCTCGTGAAGGCCATGGACCGAGGGAAGCCTGTCCTTCTCGGCTGATTGGAGGTGTCGCAAGCAGAGGCCGATCTGTGCCATGACGGAGTCAAAGTCGGCCGATCTCTCAGCCTGTGCCTCCTCTTGCTTCATCCCTGACTGTATCATGTCACTCCAAATTTTATCCAGCGTGTCTGCGCTGGCGAAGCTTTTGACGGCGTAGCACTGTGTTCTGAATTTGTCGTCGATTGTCTTGTAGACATTGTACGCCGTCTCAAGTTGCGCATGGAGCTGGCTCAGCAAGAGTCTGACCTCGATGAGTCGCCGCTCTCGAAGCCGGATTGAAACCTCGGGGTTGGCGCTGAGAGGAGACGGGCGTGTGATTGCGAGGGTCTTGTCGATCTGCTTGCCACGGTCGGCCACGTCGCGGCTTCCCTCACCGCCGCCTCTCCTCTCGTTTTGTGTCTGGCTGACGCCCTTCTTCTCGCGACGCTTGCGGTTTTCTGTCGGTGGCGGGACTTCGCGGTCGCTCGAACCGGGGTCCATGGACGGCGGGATGTCGCGGTCAGTGCGAAGCGGGCACACGGTGGACCAAACGATGTCGCCGGGTAACGCCGCGTAGAGATCCTCGATGCGGTAAGGCGAAAGCGACGAAAGCCGCGGGTTGTACGGTTGAGGTGGTCGGTTGTAGTGTGCGTGGTTGTATTCGTAGTACGGCATCTTTTCCGGTCTTGTCAGCGTTGTTTTTGGGTGAGGACGATGCGCGCTCGTTGTCTCGAATGTGTCCTACGCCAGTGTGGTTGATGATGAGGATCCCTTGCAAGTGGGAGATGCTAAGTATTCACTTGGGTGTCATTTGTAGCCTCGGCACATACGCATAAACTGGTCATTCTGGTGTTGTTGACTGCCTTGTTTCCCCTGATCTGACCGTTACCAACTCCCCGCTTTCCGGGAAGGCTGCTAACAAGGAAGACCAGAATCCGACTTCCGTTGGGATATCAAGAAGACAAACCCGCTTTCTTCAGTGTACCATCAGACAAACAGAGATGCTTTCACCCTGAAAACATTTGCGCATATTGCTTGCTCTTAGTTATCTTTTGAGGTTGAGAACCGGCAGCCGGCATTGCGTGATCGAAGCCGGAGCATGTGGGAGCATGCTCCAAATGCCGCCTTCCTCAGTCAATGCTAGCTTCTGCGGCTCAAGCTGGCTTTCTCAGTCTTACTATAGCCATCGCCGCAAAGTAAGGCGAGAAGGTACCCAGTTTCCCTAGGCTCACAAAGCCATGCGGTTGTCTCAAAGAGGGTATTGAGTGATTGTCTTTCGACATGGCAGTTTTAAATTTTGATGTATCCCACCCGTGTTGGTCTGATCAGTGCAAGGTAGCATCCGGCCTAGCTCCCCGGCCACCGATACCGAGGCCGCCGCCACCCTCACCACCACCTCCACACCACAACGACCCGACCCCCGGAAAAGGCTAATCAACGGTGGCGGGCCGGGAACCGAGTGGGTCTTGGCGTCGTTGCCCCCCTCCTTCCCCATCTCTCCGTCCCGATTAGTGGCTTTCAACCCAGGGGGAAGGCAGGAGAGCGGACGAAGGGTTCGCCCCTCGCGCCCTTCTATTTTGGGCTTGTTTTATGATATTTCTGGAAACGGCAGCAATCGGGTTGCCTTTGTACCTTGAAATTCAACAGCAAACTTTAGGGGGGGTTAAAGTTACTTTCCGCCCACTCTTTCGGCGACGGGTGGCAGAGATGCTTGACAAAAGTTTGAGATAAGTTTATGGCTGGCAGCGCAAACGCAAACGCGGAAGCAGACTCACAACTCGCCTCAGCCCATCCACGCAGCATGCAAACTTACGTGACAGGTTGCCCGAAAAAGTCATTCCACTGTTGCTCCTGGTCAACGACTTTCGCCGAGCAGGCGGATTGCGCGAGGGGGTTAGAGGGAAGGCAGAGGAAAATACGGCAAATAGACCCATGTTGTTCATCGTGGCTGCCTCGGCGCGGCCTCAAGGACCGACCTCCCTTTCCCGAGCCTCAACACCACGCCGGCATACTTTCTACTATATGCGTGCTTCCAAAGTCAAAATCTTACAAACAGTATACTAGTTTATGACAAAAAAAACAAAACAGAAAAAAAAGACATCGGGCAGCCGAAGCCGATTACCAAGTCTATATCGTTGTTTGGATGCTTATTGTACATCCCCCCCACTCCCCCCTCTCAATGTAGGTGGGAAAAGACTGGGGCCAGTCACTGGCCAATCCTGCGCTGACCAACACAGCTCCCAGCTCCTCCCCCTGGCCCGCCCGATATTACGATGCATTATTAATAACACTGCGGGGGGTAGCGCTGGTGGAAACCGCTCCATAAAAACAAAAAACAAAAAGAGCGTTGACAATCTGAGCCCCAATCTCGTGCGGAGCAGCGAATGGGTGGGAGTAAAAAGGTAAAAAGGGGACGCTGCGACGGCAAAGTGGGCACCTCCTTGAAAAGTAAACAAAACAGGAGGAAGATACCTGAGGGAAATTACGGAATGGCTTCAGATTCAACCCCCCCCCTCCCCCTTCCATCTCCCTCCATGTCATACAATCAATGTAGCCTGAACAAGCCGGCTGCATAACTGCAATACCTATGCAACGGGTTTCAGGAGGCGCACGGTCGACTTTTACTCTTTGTTTTTCTATTGTTTTCCAAAGGAATAAACCAGGGACTCTCATCTGCAAGATGCAACACCTGGAGCGAGAGGGATATGAAGTTACTACTTTGCATGAACAAGATGCCTTGCTTACTCCTACGGCAGAATCCCGAGGACGCCCATTGCATAAAACAAGGCAGGGGCCTAAAAGCAGCTCGCAGTCTTTGATATGGTTTTCATTTGCATTCTCTGCATGCGTCTGTGGTCGGCTACTGCCTGGTATCAAAAAAAATTGAAGAGGTAAAAGAAAAGAAAGGAAAAGGGGGAACACTATATCCAGAGGAACAAAATCCTGACCCGTATCCACGGTGTTCCAGTTGTGGTCCCCAGAGTCCATGCAATCCTATATGCTGGTCGCTGATGACCGTCCGAGCCCTGTTGATGCAAATGCGATCCCAGTACGAGGAAAATAAACAAAGAGAGAAAATCATTTCGCTGTTGCTGATGCTTTCGTGCGGCCGTCCTATCCAGGATTACGGCGAGATATCCCCGATAATTATTCGCTTGTGAAAGAAAACCGCCCCTTTCAAATCGTCAAATCTTTTTTTTTTTTTTAATTCGCCTTGCCCTTAGCCGTTTTGATCGCCGATCCATTGGCCTTATCGAGCAGTCTGAGATGTCCATCCTTGATCACATTCTAAGCGACCGCGATTGCAGGTGGACATTCCCTGTAGATCTCTGTCTTCATGCTCTTCAGTCGCTCGCGCATCTCAAGGAGGTCGTTCATCTTCTGCTGGGGCGGGTCGCGCATGTCGGCAATCTCCCAGTGCAGAGTCTCATACTTTTGGTAGAACGCCTTGAAACGCGCGGCTTTGCTGACCAGTTCAGGGCTGAGTCCGCGTTGACGCTTGGGAACTGGCTTGGTCCGGGCGCTCTCGTTGGAGTCGGAAGATTCCACCAACTTGCGCTTCTTGGGTGGCGCCGAGTGGTCCAGGTCTGATGCGTTCGTTGGCGGTGACGAAGCCAACGGCGAAGACTTGGCTGGCGAAGTGTTTTTGCTCTTGTAAGAGACGCCAGATGAATTGCGGGACGAGTTGTGCGAGACATCTGCGGGGCGCTGCTTCAGGCTAACGGGTGCCTTGATCGGCGCCTTGGGCTTCGCTCGCTTGGCCAGGGGGACACCAGAGCTGGAGCTGCTGTCGTCTGCCTCGTCTTCTCGCTGTCGCTTAGGCGGCTGCGACTTGATCGCCTTGACAGCCTCCCGAGGAGGCTGAGGTGATTTCTCCTTGGGCCGCTCGATCGATCTCTCAACCGATCGGTCCGCTGGCTTCTCCACCGCTCTGGGTTTTGGCTTTGGCACTGCTATCTTTGGCTTTGGCGCAGGCGCCTCGGGCTTCTTCTTGAGGGCAGGTGCGGCGGCAGGTACCGGCCTAGGCTTGGAGGCCACGATGCTTGCCATCGGCTTGTCCTCCGAGGACTCGGAGTCCGAGTCTGAATTGGTGACGAATTCTGCAGAGAGAACACGGCCGTTCTTGCCCGCGGCAGGCGCCTTCTCTTTACTTTTGATTGGTGCGGCCCTGGGCGTCGAAGTTTTCTTGTTCGTCGACAAGAGGCGCTTGGCCTGGGAGTCAGCGGCCTTCTTCGGTTTCGCTGGTAGCGGATTCGACGATGACCGTAACATTGTTTCGCCACCCTTCATCTTGAGGACGTCTTCGTCTCCGTTGTCGCTGGTTGCGTCGCTGACCTTGATCTTGGGTGGGGGTGCTGCGGAAGAAGCTTTGGCAATGTTCGCCTGCAACTTGCTGAGGATCTTGCCCTTTCCTCGCTCTTCCCTCGGCAGGAGCTTCTGCCAATCGGGCTCCGTGGTTGCCAACCGCATCTTGTCAAACTGTCGGATCGCGTTATCGATCGCCTTTTGCCGGGTATCTTGGGTATCATAGTCGTACTTCCACACATCCAACTCTCTCCAGTAGTGCTTTCTCAACGCCCACATTTGCGTGTCCGGCTCGAATTGGGCAACCTTCTCCAGGGCGGGCTTGAAGTCTTCCTCTTTACCCTCCCAGAGGCCTTCTAGGTAGTCGTATGGCCGGTCCTGTACCGCCAGCTCATGGACGATCATCGACCTCTGCTCCTTGGACTTCTCGACAACCTGTTGCGAGGACGAAAAGACTGGGTTTGTCGACGGTGAGCTGACGGCTACCAGAGCCGGTGAGCCCGAAGGAGAAGACTTGCCGCCGCCGTTGGCGTAGGATGTCATGCTCGACAGCAACGACTTAGCCGTCTTCCCTGTGGCCTTCTTGTTGTTTGATGGTGGTAACCTATTCATGACCCGCGACCTATTGCCCTTGTTAGTTGTGCCATGACTAGCTTTGCCCAGTCACCGTCCACATACTGCTTCTTCGACGCCGTCGCCGCGGCGATGGAATTTTGCAGATTCTCTATATCCGAGTCCATGCCAGACGACGAGGTCGAAGGGGCGCCCTTTGCCTTGGCTTGTTCGGCCTTCTTGGGGGCCTCGGAGCTGGGCAGCTTCTTCCATAATGAGGAGGTTTGTGGTAATCGCGTGGCTCGTTTAGTCGACTCGAAAGGTTTCGTGAGGAAGAGGTCGTGGGAGTATGGTTCGGGGACCGGAGAAAGGATATGGGAGCTAGATCCGTAGAGCAATGTCTTGGAAGGCAAAACCGTTAGCACGCTGGCACAAACAGGACTCGCGTCGGTTGACGGGTTTCGTTTGGGAGTGTCTCGAGGTTGCAGCCTGCGTCCGACCGGTAGCGGTGCGTTGTTCGTCATGCATGCAAAAGCAACTTTAGGTACCAGCAGCTCTTCCCCTCAACATAGACAATGGGATTGTATCAAGGGGTTCGGAATGTCGGCAGGAAAAGGTGCTGAGAACTGCTTACCGGGCTACTCCCCAAGGACAGTTGGAGGTCCTCGCCACTTTGCACACACCTGATCATGTCCTCCAGGACATGGTCGGATAGATTGATGGTAAAGGCCTGGGGCGGTACAGGATTGCCCGAGGCAGCCGAGCTCTCAAGAATGAGGCCGGTTTCGGGGACTTTGAGCGAAGGCATCGTGTATCTCTCTTTCCCTCTCGGATCACGGGAATCGGCTGTGTCGGAGGCTGGTCGCACTTTGCATGCTCAAGCTCGGCTTGAAAGATTTAGCAGCAAGAAGACGAGAGGCTAGTATGAGGTCGGATTAAACAGTCGAGAAACGAAGGAAAAGGTTATCGGGCTGGGTGGTTGAGTTGTTGCAGACTTCCAAGTTGCGTGTATTGTTCTTGCAGGCGGATTATGGGGCGCAGGTAGGCAGGACGTCACATTGTAATGGCGAGTCGAATGGGGGGCTTTTTCCGGCCTCGCAGGCAGTGAATGGGAAGGGGGCGACGGTGTGATTGAGGTTGCGAGCTGCCCCTTTCTTTCTTTTTTTTTTTCTGCCTCCTTCTCGTCCCAAGGGTTGTGCCAAATAAGAGGTTCACCACGATAACAAGGACAAGTGAGAAAGTTGCCTTGGAGGCAGAGAGGGTGAGGAGGAGGTGAAGGTGAGGGAAAGAAGTCGAGTTCAGGAACAGGAGGAAGAGTAGCGGAGATGGAAGCACGGCCAGTCAGCCCATGTCCCCGGCCGAAGAGGGTGGGCCGTGGAACGCAGAGAGCGAGCGAGAGAGGACTGAGTGAGCCCCCCCAGAGCAGGCGGCTGGACCGCAGCAGGGCCGCCTCCAGACGTAGCAGGGCACCACCCACCAGCTCGAATTAGTGCTAGTACCTTTCTGGATACTTCGAGAGGGTAGTGGGGCCGGCTGGTTGCCCGCTGGGAGGGCCCCTTAAAGACCGCTGGAGCACGCTGAGTTTCTTGCGACAGTGGCCAAGGGCCTGCTGAGATGTAGGTAGAGGCCGTGTACCCAGCCCCCATGCGAGACAGGGTGTCACGGCTGGCCAATAACGGGTACATGTCATATACTTTGCTGAGTTCATCAACTGAGTTTCCCAGTACCCATGAGGGAGGGGAGAGAGTAGGCACACTGAGTGACTGAGCAAAAGAGGAAGCAGGGGACCCGCCCTGAGTTCGATCTCTTGGGCAACCGGCGGCCATTACTGGCTGGGATGAAGAATCCGTCGGGGGCGAGGGAGGGGACGCTGGTCGGCGTGCTGGTACCTCTGATACCTCTGACCTTTCTGGTGGGTACGACAGGGGTGGTCGGTGTGGTGTCGGGATCCACGAGAAGGGAACGTCTAACTAAAGCACCTAGTCCTAGTCGGCCTGCCTCAAGAGGAAGAACAGAGGGACCCCAAGTCCCAAGGGAGTCGAAAGAAGAGCAAGGACTGAGAGTGAGGAAGACCCTCGATTCTGGACGGGTTCTGGCCTCCCCTCTGTCTGCGTGCCGCTCGAGGAACGACCGCGTTCAGCACTGGCCAGCCCAGAGAGGAAAACCGGCCGGTCCCCTCGTCCCTCAGAGACAGAGGGTGAGACGGACGGACCGACGGACTGGCTGGCTGGACAAGATGTTCCTGGGGCTCTTCTGGCTGCTGAGTAGAGAGGGGCTGTTCTGATTCATCGGCCAGAGCCAGCCCCGTCGCGCAGCCGCGGCGCCACATGAACAAGGGCAAAGACATTGAACGGTGGCAGCGAGACAACACAACACCGCCAAAGAGGCACCACCCGGGGTTCTCGATAGCGTGGGCAATAAATGGGCCAGAACCAACCCACGGGAATGGCTATCGTGCCATTGGCAAAGGGTACGACAGCAACAACAACTCGGCCGGGGGAGAGAGGGAGGGGGCAACCGGGGATTGCATCCGATGACAGGCAATCGCCGGTCCCTCACTTCGTTCCATAGCATCAATCCATAATCCTCGTCTGCCGGTTACGCGGTGCAGGTCCAATTGACAGCATGACGCTTGACAGCAAAAAGCCCATGAAGAAAGCGTAATAAATGAAGAATAAACTATTAGACACGCCCCAAGCAGCAAATACCCACTTACTAGTGAGACGAACACGCCGATTTGGCTGCACCGCAGCCGAAAACAAAGCGAAAGCAATACCTCGCCGTCCCAAGCAGGGTAAAGGTAGGTAGTATTCGCATCCACCCGTTTTTTTGTTTTTATATATCCTTTCCTCCTTCTTGAGTCCCACAAAGGTTCCTGTTCCCACTCGTTGGGCCCTTGTGACTCGTCTCCTGAGACTTCATCGCTTTCTTTTTGTCATGATAAACCGCCAGAGAAGAGGGAGACAAATCGCACTTGCTGACCAGTTGCTCGCTCAACGGGATCCGGGAGCGGGCAGCATGTGACAAACCCTCAGACTCTATTAGGCTTTGTCTCGCCGTTTCCATGAGCTGCCCATATCCTTCTGGATCAGCATCTTTGATTCATGTTTCTACCGTGTGGGGATAGAAACATCATGCAATATTCCACCCCTATTGGATGGGCAAAGGGCAACAATCCCATCGAGTAATTACTAAGGCGCTCTGCACTCGCCGTCTAGGTACCATGGGGTGGAGAGAAAGCCTGGCTGCTTCATTGCTTCCAATTGTTTGACTGACGGGCTATCCGTCCAAACTTGACACACGGCCGCGAACCTTAATGGGAACTGGATGGGGAGGAGAGGGGGGGGGGGCACCCTCGAGGACAAAACCGCGTTGTCCAACTCTGTCTGCCTAGGTAGGTCCTAGTCCCAGGTCGACCGCAGCTAGCGGATCTGCCACCCGAACGTGGCCCTCGCCCCTCCGTCTCAACTGTAACATGGTTACATGTTCACTACCTTCAATCGTCGGTCCGACCATGGTCCTTCCGCTGCTGCATCTGTCTGCAAGGCATTTCCATCCGTTTAGCTGGGACACGGATATGCTTGCACCCGCGAACGTGCAATACATGATTAGAGGAAGAATGCGACGGAGGAGGCCACTAAGTCTTGTACAAGTAATTTCGGCACTCCATTGCTAGAGATAATTGGGATGGCGCACATGCTTGATCCAACCCGCCCGTTGGCTGCATTCCTCCCTCGGTCGGCAGCATCACACTTGTAATCGTAGGGACGAATCCGATCCACTTCGGTGCTACAGTACTTCGTGCAGCGCAATAGGTATCCGTAGGTACTCAGGTGGGAGATGGGGTTGTGTCTCGTCCTGGTACCTTGCCGTCGGCGTGCTTGTATACTATTATTTCGGCGATGCCCAAGCCCAGACAGACCCACTTTCTCTCTCCAAGATGTGCCCGATACTGCAGCGGTACATGACCTCGTGGCTGCAACCAAAAGTTCGATTCTCCCGCGCCCCCGGCACATCGTCACCCGTCCACTTGGGCGCCGCTGGACTGACCGTAAAGAGCGCTGCAAGAGCAATCTTTGTTGCAGAACGGTTGGCGGTTGGCGGGTAAGTGAAAGGCGGCAGGCGGGCGGAGCTGCAACACCCAGAATGAAAGGCAGCAACATTCGCTTCATGTTTGTCTCGTTTCAACCCTCGGGTGTTTCCCCCATGCACCCACCTTTGGGTTTGCCGTCTTTTCTCTTTGCTGGTTTTTGATTATGATTTGATTCATTTCTTTTTCGACGCCAACGTCTTTATGCCAGATCGTATTGCTTCTTTCCTGGCCTCCCTTCAGCCAGCCAAGCTGACTCTGCGAAACAGGGGCGCAGCCTATCAAACGTGTCGTCTACAGGCCTCTCGCTCATCTTTGGGAATCATTCGAGTTATGCCAGTGACCGGTACCACAAACACGGAGTCGTCGCCCCGAGGCGGGAAGCAATCCATTCACCTGCTGACGCTGGGGCACCTGGCCGGTGAATCAAGTGACAGCACAAGCGAGACCGTCTCCATATGGACCCGCCTGAGATCCGCACCAGCTGCAGCATGAGAAGGTCAGGTACCACCATCCGCCCGTCCGTGACTCCGTTCGAAGGACGAGGCGACCTTGACGACATAGGTAGACTGCTTCCGCGTGGTCGTTCCCCTCCCTCGTTCAACCGCTGGCTGCACATCGACAATAGGCACAACACCTTGCATTTCGATCTTCCTAGGAGGCTTGGCCGGGGCCAACTCGAAGCTCATAGCAACAGGCCAACCGTCTAATTCACCAGACTTCATGTTCCCTTTCCTGGGCCGTAACGAAACCAGTCATATATCGATGACTGCGGCGACCAGCGACACGACAGTTGCAGTACGTACATGTATTGCTGGCGTGCCAGTTCAGCCGAACGCGGGCACGGCGTGGGCGGTGGCATGGCGGCGGTGTTGGAATGTTAGGAGGGTTCCCTCGTCAGGCACGCACCAGTTGCTGCGCACAACGTTGTTACGGTCACTGGCCACGTTCTGGTCGCAAAAGGGCAAGCCAAGGAGCATCAGGCAAGGTGAGGTCAGCCGGCGCCAATATGAGTGGTGTAACAGCAGCCACCGGCGGTACAGTCGTCAGCCCGCCTCGCCTTGCAATGCCAGCGAAGCAAAGAAAGATGCACAGAAGCCTCCCGAATACCCACGTCTGGGTTGCGTTCCCCGTTCTGACTCGTCGATCCTCTTTGTTCGTTTCGACTTCCCTCGAGTGGAAAGCATTCGCAAGACACCAAGCGGCAACATGATGCCTGCTCACCTCCTCTACGGCAACGTTAGATTCTTCCCCGGATACCGGGTCAGCAATTAATTATCAATCACAAACACAGGCGACTTTTGCCTTCTTGTCGAAGCCCGGCAGGGTGGCCACTAGCCACTACAAGCTCAGTGCACCCACCCTCAAACTGTCGTAGAGCCTGGGTATCCTTCAGACCCAGGACAGGCTATAGTCTGCGCCAGAGATACATGCCCGATACCTGGCTAGCCCCGAGACGGCGGTACGTACTTTGCTTAGCCAAGGTACCGACCCAGTGAGGTAGGTATTCGCGCCTACCTAGGTATCTAACTACGAGTAGGTACGGAGCAGATACTTCGCACCTACCTACATAGGCAGGTACTCGTAGTTGTGCACCAGCCAGTCCGGAACAAGTACCTGAAGGGCAGCTGTTGTGACGCCTGACGTTGTTGTACCTTGAGTATCCCTGCACATCTGGCTACTACGATGTACCTGTGGAGGTAGGGAAGCCCACGCTCATGGTCAGGCAAGCGCGTGGTCCAGTCAGCTCTTTTCTCGATGACGCCTCCAAAGTCTTGAGAGCAGCTGGTCTGATTCCCCGGAATGACGAAAAAGAAAGCACCACTCCAATCGACGGCGACGCTAAATGATCACAGACAACCTCTCGCAGAGATCGAACAATAACAAAACCTAGAAATCTCTCCGGCATGAACCACTCCCTGCCACGCAAATACTCGGGCTACCCGCAGAACGACCCGCCTGTAATTGTCTTGACGTTTTCCATGGCGAGTCGTTCGCCCCCCCCTGTTGCTTCACACAGTGACACAGCTCCTTGCAATAAATGACTGGCCAACGGAAACTGGACGCTGCCAACTCTCGGTGACCCACTCGGTTTCTTTCTTGGGGGTTAACAGAGGAAATTGGGCCCATTTTCGGGCCCATTCCCTCTCTGTGATAGCGTTCCCCGAAGCCTAAAAAGAGACTTTGATGGTTTGTGGGATGAATGGGGGTGCGGGATACCGGATCATGCTTCGAATTCATGGATCGGCTGGTTTTGCCCATACCGACTTGTTGATTCATCGTTCTGGAGGGTTTGACACGGCATACCCAGTACCAAGAGTGTTGAGTATCGCAAGCTCCACCCGCCGAACGTCACACAAGACTCAGAGCCCACGGCGCCCTGACTTGATGACGAATACCTTGATCGTCGTGCAGTCACTTCCGGGATCGCCCTCCGTCTACCGTCATTGGTCGTGTTGCTTGCTGTCAGCTCCGGTGCAAGGCAAGGCGTAATTGAGGCAACGTGATGTTTACAACTAGTCGCAACGAGCCCATCCTCGGTCACGGGTTGGTCGTCCACTTACCTACCTACCCAGGTACCGTAGGTAGGTAGGTAGGTATGTAGCACACATGCAGGCTAGCTGTAGTTTCCATTTGGTTCGCAGTCTAACTTAGGAGAAAAGGCAGATGGCAGCTGGCTGCTTGCTTGCTTGCCTGCCATACAGACTGTGCTTTTGTGGTTGTCACGTCTCGGTCGGTGCACCTTGGTGTCTCAACCTTGCCTGAAACACGCCCTTTCTTTCTTTGCCGTTTTCCCTAGCGACATAGGCAGCAAGGTAGTTGGCGCCTACCTTGCCTCCTGTCTCTACCTTGAAGAAAAAGAAGAAGAAGAAGGGGCAACAGAGTGGACTTCCCATTTGGACTCGGCCGAGACCAACAAGGCGGAAGCGGGTGATGCAGGCTCTCAATTGCTGCTGCTTCATTGAACGGGGAAGAACGCAAGGCCAGAGCACCTGCCACGACGCTCTTGCGTGACGAACTTGACGGGTGGGTAGGCACTTGACTGGTAACTCACTTCATGCCAGGTACCTCATGCAGTGTCTTGGCGCCATCAACAAATAGAAAGTAATCCTACCTAAGTGCTACCTACCCATGAGCACAGTCCTCGGCAACCGCCAGGTAATCAATTATGTACCTCTCGACTTACACAGGCACTCGGCAGCTCTCGCACACACCAATACCACCGTATTGCGAGCCGCAAGCACCCAGCGCTCTGGGCAATCGCCAGCACGTACCGCATGGCTTCAACTGGACTTTGCGTTAGTGCCATCCGCCTGTCTTCTGCACTGGAAGGTGTAAGACAGAACGACGAACAAATCGACGATCCCTTGCGTCTCACCTAAGCCTATCGCACCAAACCAGCCTGGCCCGGCGTTCCCGCCCTCCCCTGACTTCCCAGTCAGCCAATCAATCACTGAGCCCCTCGTTCCTGACTGTGCGGCCGGATTTTGGGGCATGACTTTTGGGTTGGTCTCTCCATCGATGGTATTCTCTGTGCTGAAAAACATGGATCATCTGTCTTGCGCTGGCTCACTAACAAATCTTGACAAGAACCGCCTTCACACACGTTAGCAACAATCACGGGTAAGCTTAATGGCATGACGAGCGTCCAGGGCGAACATGGCACCAGGAGTGTTTACTGCTAGACATCTTCATTCATATGGCGCCAACGCTCCGTTGATGCCGCCAGCCTCATTGTAGGGAACACAATCAACTTGAACACCCAGTCATACATATCCTGCGATGGGAAACCAGAAACACGTCTAGCCCGCCGGCCAGTACCAGGCTCCTCGGCGACATTCTCGCCCATGTACACCCCACCCCGCGGTCCCCCTTGCTGAGCAAGAATAGAAACCCGCTACCAGCGGCAACACAAGAATAATTCGGGCAAGCGCCTATTAGCCTGGTAATATGATCTCTACTTGACCTGCGAAAGGTCAATGTGTTCTCCTCGCGACGAGCTGAGGATCAGACACTACTTACTTAAGCTAGTGTACGACTGGAAAGGGCAACTATGTACAATATCTTTCACGGAATCGCACGATACTGGTCGCCTCAGCTCCCCTAAGCCGCTCAATAGCAGATCAATCGCAGCGCGTACAGATGCCATCGGTTTTCCGAGTTGTCCGATGTTGAACTGACCTGGCGAAAAGCAACAGAAGCCGGCAGCCTTCATTTTTGGCATTCGTATGTGCCTTGAGAAATTGTAACGTGAACCTTGCTTAACACCTCTGCCATCCGGTGCAACTTACTGCCCGGTCGCCGCTAGGCTTTCTCGAAGCAAGTGTAATCAGATCGCCATCGATTCCTCAGAGGACTCGAATTACCAAAGGTTGCCTAACAGCGTGCCATTGGAAACTCCCAAGAAAGCAGATTGGCCCGGAAAGCGATTGACAGAAACGTACACACTTGCAACACACATTAGAGGTGCCTATGTTAACTCCCAAGGTGGTTGAATAAGAGATGTAAGAGACATTGCTACGAAGCAGATGTTGGGGCAGGTAGTTTTTGTACTATGGTAACTATGGTACTCCGTACGTACAGCTTGCATCCGACTTGCTCCACCTACCTGTTTAGCATCCCTGTCCTTTGCCATCCGCTTGGTGGGAGTACATCATGTGGAATAATTGTACCACACACGCACTGTGTAGAAATGGGGGCGAGAGATGCATAATACACTTGGCAGGTGCCTCATTCCTCAACTCATTACTAGTACCTCCTCAAATGACCCCAGCCTCCAAGTGCCGACTGCCACTACACACGAACAATCAGGACCTTTTTTTGTGCAATTGGCCCAGGCTGGGAAGGATGGTACTGCTCTAGGCCATCGGATGCTTCCCGTCAACTCGACTCGGTTATTCGACTACATAATTTGGGGCCAAGCCAACCAGAGCAAGGAAGCGTGAGACATCTGGGTCACACCTTTTTCGCCAAATAGGTTACACCATCAGATGAGTGCTGACCTACACTGAGAGGCTATACACAGCGAGGAACCGATGCCGATGGGTGCGGGCTGGGAGGGAGACTAATGCATAAGAGGAACCTTCAAACTACCTAGTCCAGATACACCGGGGGGGTTCGGGCAAGACCGGCCAGTCTCGGGCTCTTTCGTGGGAAGATGGGCGGATAAGCCGACTTATAAAACGAACCGGGCTGCTTCTGCTCCGAAGCAGTCAACCCGGGTCGAAGATGCGAGGAATCACCCTCTCCAACTCACAGACAAGAAGCCTCGAATGTCGCTGCCCGAGCAAGTATATGGTGGAACATAGGTCATCCAGGAGGGGAACGGGAGCCCATCCAGGTTGTATCCTTTCATTAGCATAACCCTCCGTCCCGACACTCGATCCGGGCCCTGATCGTCCAGGTCATCCATCCCCTACACCAGGACCCTGGAATGGTGTCCGGCCGCTGGTGTCGGTGATGCTCCGTTCCCGCCAACCATGTGACTCGAAAACAGCCGTAAAGATGTATGATTCGGATCAATCTGCGCAGCTCATCTGCAGCAAGAACATCCGAGTTGATGAATTGAGTTGGAACCCCGGCGCCACCATTGGGCTTACCCCGCCCCGCCTCCAGCAGCGATGCTCCGTCATACTTGGTGCGTGCATGGATGTATATGTACCTCGATTCTACCACAGACGCTCAAGTTCGTTGAGGCTTCTGGAGAGGGGAAGCAACGACGACGACGGCCGAACCAAGTCGCATCCACCATGACCTCCGACCTCAAATCATCCTTGCCCATACAAGTCTCCACGCTTTGCGATGGGATTGCGGAATGGCATAGTGTAGCCGTCAAACGAAACTTGTGGTAGGTCGTAGAGGAGTCTCCCCCCAACCATATGTCTAGCTTGGGGGGAGTGCTGGGACTCATCCTCCGTACTAGTGTAGAATCTCCCGCCGGGAACTTTTCCCGGGTGGGAGGAGCTGAGTCGTGCGTTCCTTTCGGCCTCGTTGCATCGCCGGACTGAGCTTGAGCTGCAGACGGTCAACAGAAAAATGATTTGATTTTCGTGACGCACATGCGAGGAAAGCAAGCTCGTCAACTCTTCCTCGCAGATCAGCTCAGGGCAATTACCCGCCGCTCTCCACCGCCCTTCAACGATCCCCGTTGAATCTGCTGCCCATCCCACACTCGTGTCGATCCGGGAGCAGCCAGCCATCGGCCGCCAAGCAGAGCGGGCGGGCTGAGCTGGCACCCCCTCTCCTCCTCTTCGCCTTTCAGCAAGAAACCTGCGTAGTGCGTGGGATACCACTTTGGGCTTTAGCGCACGTCTTCCTCTTCGCCCTTTTTGGTTCTCTCTCGCGCGCGCGCGCGCGCCCAGGGGACCGTCAGCCCGCTTCTGGCGCCAGGTGGGAAGGGCTTATCCTTGGGTACGTACCCTGATGGCAAGGGAGGTACCTGACAGGAACCTGAACGGCTGGGCTGCTTTCTTACCGGTAATCATGCTACCTATGTATGTGCCTGGCAGCCTTCAAAGCCACTTCCAGTGTTACCCCAAACTGCCCAATTCGGGTAATGTGGAGATCGCGGAACGAGACGGAGATGCGGCAGGTGGTTTAGAAGGACACTGCCTCGTGCACGACAGCTCGGCTTTCCAGGCGGCACAACGACCGGTGCTGCCGGATGTATCCCCCCTGTTTTTTTTTGTTGCCTTTTTTGCTTCCCCCCCCCCTTCTCTTTTCTTTGCTGGCTTTCAAAACTCCGTGTGCGTCCTCTAGGGACTGTCAGGGTCGACCTCTCTTGGGGTTTGCTCTAGAGGCCTGTTCGTGGTTGAAACCAAGCGGATGGGGATGGGAGTGGGCACGGGAACGGTCGATCCTCCTTCTACTGCGCTGCGCTGTGCTTCAGAAGAGAGCTGCTGCCGTTGTGCTGCCACCGCCGCCGCCATATATAGATGATTTATCCGCCGGTCGGACGGGGGGATCCCCTTTTGCCGTTACCCAGCGTGCTGGATCACTTAAAGTGAAATGGAGACCGCCAATCCCTATATCTGCTATTAAACAAGGGGTCCGAGAAAACTTGAGACCAAGTGGCATGGGCCCCGTTTCGCCTGCGCTGGACAGTGAGGTTGGACGATAGCAATAGCAATAACAAGTTATCTTCGTCCTTACCGACAGACGTTTCTTGATGCGACCCGTCCGAAACACCCCAGAGCCTGCATATGCGAAGATAGCAATACAAACACCAAAAAATCGTGATGCGTAATTTCTTATTTGCTGCCGTCGTCCCTATCTAGCATGGCCTTCGGTCCTGGGGGCGACTGGCGGCTGATCTGAGGTGGAAGGTATGAGCTTGGCCAGTGCCGTTAGAGGAACCCGTCTGAAACGGCATGTCGACTGCGGTTCCCTCACCATGGACAGGATGCTGGCTGCGTGCGAACTTCTTCTTTTCGGGAGCTGAGGGCGATCGAGGATGTCGTTTCTCGGCATGATTGGCATGTGATGTTGGGAACACGGTGGAATAGGCACCGACTCCGAATGCCTCTCGTGGTCGAGCTCGTGTAAAGGGACATGCAGTTGTTGTCTGTTCATCCAAACATACACAGACTTTATGGCTGGGCTTTTCTGTGGACCATTCTGTGAGCGATTCGACTTGAGCGTAGTCCTATTAAGGAAGCTGCCGTACCTACCGTACCATGGTGGAAAGCAAAGCCTATTCCAGTACAGGCCACTCTGTTGTGCGTACGGCATTATCGACAGAATCCTCCAAGTCAAAGGTAGCTCTTCTGGTGTTCCCACTGCGATGCGTGCTCTCCTGCTCGGAGCTGGGTTGATTTGACGGTGGATCGTAGAGAAAGGGTTGGCCAGGGGCAACTTAGACACTCTTCTAACAGGAGCCAAGCTGTGCAATAAGAACTGGATCGAGTTGATCACTAATAGGGCCAAAACGCCGCCCAACAAAGGTGCAGAGTAGGTCTAAGGACTGAACGAAGCGTTCGTTTCGACTTCTCTTTTGCAGCCAGCATTTTCGTCCACCTCTCCGTCCCTCAACGGTAAGAAATCCCACGCGCCTTTTGTGCACAAGTTCATGTCCCCCAATATTCCATACCAGGCCATTCGATGGTGGTTCCCCCAACTCCCCGTATGCTTCTGCTCTGTATACCATATTTGTGACATTCCGTTTTGGGCAGAAGGGTCGCAAGTAGTTAGACAGTGGTCGTCGGTTGGTAGCTGTTCTATCGGCTTTTTCTTCGCCACTCTGGGCATTCGCTGCCTATTGGGTCTTGAAGAGGAGGATCGCGCAGTGACCGAGATAGAAGTAGATGAAGTGCTTAGTTTCTGTATCGACGAGGTCAGCTTCCAGCTTCGACTAAGGATAAGGGTACCCGTCCAGGTGGACCAAAATGTAAACTCTCGACAAACGTACCATGGGTTACAAAGCTGCCAAAGTTGCGACCGACAATGCAGTGCCATGTAGGGCCCTTACGTTCATCAAACTATGTCCGCGATAAGTCAGCAGTTGATCGTAATCGAAAAGGTGGACAAGGCCAGGCTGGACTAACGGTCCGCTTGATATGCTGGGCAATATCCTGGTCACAGCCAGTGTCAGTATAAGACGTTCTCAATAGACGCAGAACATGCCGAAATTGCGCACCTTCTCGATGGTGAACTTTGCCATGGCCTCCTGGGCTGTAGAAGGGTCGTCAGTATATGGCGGGGTCTAGCGGAGGGGCTTCCCAAACGATGACGTTACATACCGACTTCAATTGACTCCTGCTGCATGTCGTCGGTCTGAAGACTGTCGGTAAGCATCCAGGGATCACAGTACTCAATTATGGGCGATCCTCACCATGTCGGCGCTCTTGACTTGGGCTACATCCACAATTGCGTTAGCACTTGTTGTATATCAGGATAGCAGATTGCTCTGCTGTCATAACAGACCTTCCAACTTCTCCCTGGGGGCAGGCGAGGTGCTCTTGGCGTCGGCCATTGCGATGATATGTGATGTTGCAGATATGCCTGCTGTTTGCGCGATCTTATCAGCACCGGGACAGGTGTCAGTTTCGTTTGTACAGCAGAACTCGGGCAAGCCCCATTTCCTCCGTCTCGTCTGCTGCTAAGCCTTCGATCGCCAAGGTAAACTCACTTATGTGGAGAGAGGCTATGCTGAGCCGATTAGCTGAGTTCAAGAGGGCCAGGACTAGAATGCGCATACTTACCTTAGAAGGCTCCAAACAAAATAAACGGCTTACTTGACGAGGTTCTTCGGGATGTGTGTCGCGTGTTTTGAGAAAGCCTGACAAGTGCTCGCGACAGGAAAAGGTTCCATTCCAGTTGAGTCGTAGTTGGGTTGCCAGACCGCACGGGCCATAGCTCCTTCCGAGGTGGCATGCTACACTAACAAACAACGTTGACATGAAAGGCGGGGCTGGTCACATGTTGATAGCGATAACGATGGGGCGGAAGGGGGAAGAAGGGAAAAAAAATTCAATGTAAAGTGCAGTTTCTTTCTTGAATGGCAACAAATCCTTCAAGATCCCTCCTCTCTGTCTCTTCCACACGACACTATGGCCCTGCATTTATAGCCGCCACAACCACTTCGAGCACCCAAGCTCATAATCTTCCATTCTTACTATTGCAAACTTTTTTGTGTTTTGTTCAGAGATACCCCCTTTCGCAATGGCTGCTACCACTGCCGCCTCTACTACTACAATGGAGACCTCTCGTATTTTTGTCAGAGGACTTCCACCCAAGATCACGGAGGCCGATTTCCGGCAACACTTTTCAGCGGGAGGTCGTGAAGTTACGGATGTCAAGGTCATCCCCCAGAGAAGAATTGGTTACGTTGGATACAAGACACCAGAGGTTGCTGCCAAGGCGGTTAAGTACTTCAACAGATCCTATATCCGCATGTCGAGGATCAATGTGGAACTCGCTAGGCCAGTATGTTTAGACTCTTTTAAACAACTTGAACCCCATATGCTTATTCCCCTCTTCCAGATTGCAGATCCCGCCCTCCAACACTCCAAAGGGGCCACCGGTAATGTGCCTTTGGCCACTCTGTCACACTCGGCTGCCTTTCCGCCACCCGGCGACGAAGACAAGGATGTAAAGAAGAAGCGGAAACGCGAGGATTTGGATGAGTCTGACCCCAAGCTACGCGAATTCTTGCAAGTCATGGGCCCTAGTAAGAACGCTGCAAATGATATGCCAGATGTCTTGGACCCTGTCGCAGCCAAGGAGCAGAAGAAGTTGCTCCAAGATGGCGAGAGTGACGATGAGTATGAGGTTATCCCTGCTCGGCCTGAGAAACGGCAGATGAGGGAGGTGCCAAAGGGAGAGCAACGTTCGATGCCTACGCCAGAGAAGGATGAGGTGATGCCTGACGCTGCTCCTGTTCCTGAGTCTACGGACGACGCGCCTCAAAAACAGGCTTCCGTCCCTCTGGTCACGACAGACGATGATTGGCTTCGTTCAAGGACGAACCGGTTATTGGATCTAGTGGATGACGACGAGGTACTCCAACCTCCAGCCCAACAAACTGAGAGAGAGCCACTCGGATGTGCACCCGCGGAACAGCAAAAGCAGCTCGCAAAGGCTGCTGAGCTGCCCACGAGCGGCGATGCCAAGAGTGGGGCTGCTGCTGAGGATGACTCGGCCCTTTCTGGCAAGGTCGAGGATAACGACACCCTCGCCACCATCAAGCGAAACGCTAGACTGTTTGTTAGGAACCTGCCCTTTAGTACTAACGAGGAGGACCTGCAGACGCACTTTGGACAGTACGGAGAACTTCAAGAGGTAAGTAACAAGCTTTTCATCCTGTTCTGTACCACTCAATTGCCATTCAATCATGTGATGAATCCAGATAGGGACAGCTTACATCAAATGATGGTTGATGCGAACCTTGGATCGGTATTTTAGTAGATGCTTCGACTTTCTGAAAAAATGATTTGCGTTCTCAGCTGCACACATGAACCAAAGGACTGGACTCAGATTGCTAATCTCCTGTTAGGTACATTTACCAGTCACTGCTGCAGGCGCAAGCAAGGGCTTTGCCATGGTACAGTTCATGAGTGGCGAGTCAGCTGTTGCCGCATTCCAGTCAACGGATGGTCAGACTTTTCAAGGGCGACTTTTGCACGTCTTGCCTGCTGAGGGCAAGCGTGATGCCGGGCTGGACGAGTTTGCAATCTCAAAGTTGCCCTTGAAAAAGCAGAACCTGATCCGCAAGAAGGCGCAGGCTGCCTCTAGCACGTTCAACTGGAATTCTTTGTACATGAGCCAGGACGCAGTCAACGCCTCGGTGGCAAGTCGTCTGGGTGTGTCCAAATCGGAGCTTTTGGATCACACGTCGGCAGATGCCGGTGTTAAGCAGGCCATCGCCGAGACGTCGATCATCCAGGAGACTAAAGCATACTTTGTGTCGAACGGCGTAGATCTCGATGCCTTCAAGTCGCAAAAGCGGGGCGACACAACCATCCTAGTCAAGAATTTCCCGTTCGGAACCACAATGGAAGAGCTGAGAACCATGTTTGAGGAGCACGGCACCGTCCTGAGGGTGTTGATGCCGCCTAGCGGTACCATTGCCATTGTGGAGTTTGCGCAGCCAGCGCATGCAAAGGCGGCGTTCGCCAAGCTCGCATACAGGCGCATCAAAGACACTGTGCTGTTTCTCGAGAAGGGTCCCAAGGATCTTTTCAAGAATGACGCCTCGATAGACATGACGCAGGGCAAGGAGGATCGACCCACCGGTGTCCAAAAACTCAGTGTTACGGAACTCTTGGGGCGGGATGAGCAGGGTGAGGCTGACGTTGAAACTACGTCGTTGTTTGTCAGGAACCTCAACTTCTCCACAACCACGGAGAAGCTGGCAGAGACGTTCAAACCGTTGGACGGCTTTGTGTCCGCGAGAGTGAAGACCAAGATGGACCCCAAGAAGCCGGGGCAAGTGCTGAGTATGGGATTCGGCTTCGTTATCTTCAAGACCAAGGAGCAAGCACAGGCGGCGCTCAAGACTATGGATGGATTCGTCCTCGAGGGTCATACTCTTGCCGTCAAGGGTTCGCACAAGGGTCAGGATGCTGCAGAGGAACGCCGGCGGGAGGACAAGGCCCGCAAGGCAGCTGGGCAACGGACCAAAATCATCATCAAAAACTTGCCCTTCGAAGCAACCAAGAAGGACATACGCACCCTCTTCGGTACTTACGGCCAGCTCAGGGCGGTGCGCCTGCCCAAGAAATTCGGCAATTCGACAAGGGGTTTTGCTTTTGCCGAGTTTGTCACGCCCCGAGAGGCCGAAAACGCGCTCAACGCGTTGCGAGACACCCACTTGCTGGGCCGCAGGCTGGTCCTCGACTACGCAGAAGCCGAGGCCGTCGATGCAGAGGAGGAGATTGCCAAGATGCAGCGAAAGATCGGTGGGCAAGTCAACAAGGTCGCCATCTCGCAGCTCATGGGCCAGAACAGGAAGAGAGTCAACATCGGAGGCGACAACGTCGACGAAATGGATATGTGAAAGGAGGGGTTGAGAAACATCAACAACTCAAAAGGAGAAAATAGAAGCAAATCCAATATGTGTCTCTGGAATCACACTGTGATGCTATACCGAGCTTTCCTACAGACAACTACACCACCGCCACGTCATTCTCGAGTATTTCCTGCAAGTGACATGACATTGATACCAGTCGACAAGCATGTGCCCTGCCTGTTCCCCCTTTCACTCTCCTCTTTGCCCTCTGTAGGGGATGTCACTTTCTTTAGCTTCTGGTTCTAGTGGCTATCCATCCAGCTGTAATTCTGTATGTAAGTCTGTCTCGCTCATCCCTTGCCCCGCGATTCGGATCACTGTCCACCCCTTGTCACCCTTCCGATCAATCCCCCCCCCCCCTTCCAGCGCCCCTCGTCTAAAAAATAAACCGTCCCGCTATTGAGGGCGCCTTTCCTCCGTGGCACACATTACCCGCGGCGGCGAGGACGGAAGCCAGGAGGTTTTTGTGTTAAACGGTCGGTGGGGTTGCGGAGGGCGAGTGCAGCTCACTACAGCCTGTGCTATTTAGCTCTGCCCAATGCACCGAGTCATCGTATGGCAACAGCCTCGCAACCGCGCTTCAACATTGGCCGGGTCATAATAGACACCGAGGGCGAAGAGACGGGAAAGTATAGAGGCTGGAGAGCTTCTGCCTGTCATCTGCCCTTCTCTTTCTGCCTGCCCGGTCTAGCTGGACGAACTCTGTCTACCTAACTATGTGTCCCTCGTCGCCTCCTTGACCCGCAAAGCAGGAATGCACATATTTTTTCCTCGGTACTCTGTCTCTTTCTAATTTGGGCAGCATGCCAAGGTCCTTGTGTACTATTCCCTTTCTTCTATTATGTGTCTGCTTTCCATCTCTTCTCTCTTCCCCGCTCGGTACTTTTCATCTGGAAACTTTGTGGTAAAGAGAGGTCTTAAGCCAGCACCGTGTTGAGAAACCTTCAAAGCCCCATCAACAGTTGAAGTTTGTCCATTTTCATTCTCGTCCCAGCCTCGTCTGTCTTCCAGTGGATATGATAGCAGTTGGACATTTCTGAATGAGGCGTGGTGGGTTTGGTGGTACTTGCTGGACCCAGAAATCGCAGCTTACCCGAATTGGCAGCAAACGTTCCTTGGACCAACCCCTTGCATTTCGGCGCCCTCGATTCGTTCACCCCTCCAGCTTGTATAGTTCCAACGATATTCGCCATGTGGGGATGTCCCTTGTCAGACTAACAGACGTTCGTGTATAGTTAGACTACTTAGTAGTTGTAGGGCGAAGGGGAAAGCCCATCCAGCCCATCTTGGGCCTTCGGTATTGGCCAACGCCTGCCTCGAGGGTGCATTCCTTCTAAGCTGCCAAGTCATTTCAGTCAGATTTGAGCCTTGCACCATCGCTAGATCTGCCATTATGACGACCCTCCTCCCTACCGGCCCAGAAGCACGCCCACCCAGCACCGTCCCTACTTCAAAGCTTCTCACCACTTTTTACCCTCTCTCTCTTGCTTGCTGGTCTTTCCCTTGGCACCCTGGCTAGCCACTCTCGGATCCCCCATCCGACTTAGCTTGCCAGAGCTTTCTGTGTCTATAATTCTTTACGTGCCTTTCTAGTCCTAGAGTTACCTCTTTCTGAATGTCTCTTGCCATCGGCCCCGCCATCCCTTTGCTCACCCAGGACCCTATTTTCCACTCCAACAGCTTTGGCGCAAAGTGACACCTGCCATCCACCCCGCTCAGAGGGGTATGGTTCGCAGGCGTCTCGCAGTCCAGAGCCTCGGACGGAACCCTACGGAAGCACATGCTCTGTGTCTAACTGTTCCAAGGAGGACAGGGCTGGGAGATGTTGACATTCGTACCCGGGGAATGGACGAGACGTATGATGAAGTAGAGGGCTAGGAAGGGGGCGTATGTGTTGCCATCCGTCTGGAACCCGGGGTGCCGAACCAAACGGATAGCCTCTCACAAGCTCACCATGCACCCACTCTGTCAGGTCACCCCATCGCTCTCTTCCTCTCGCTCGGAAAGCTACGGGCTTTGTGGATAAGCCTGCCCATCGATGTCGTTCGTTCCCTCGCCTCCTCTCTACCAGACCTTGGAGCGGGTGTACCTGACTTCAGGAACTTATATTGACGTACGTCCCATGCCAGTCTCATTCCTTTCAAGCTCTCCAAGTTCTTCTCTTCCTCTCCCACCATCTTTACTTTTTATCCTTTTGCCCAGCAGCACCAGTAGATCAAAATAGAGAGGCACTTTCAAAGCAGTTTCCAAAGCTGTGGAAATCAGATACACGCTCCTTTCATCTTTGTCCTTTTCCTAATCAGAAAATACCATCCCAACGCTAACTTTACCATCATTACCCCCCATTCCAGTCCTTCTCGAGAGGAAATTTGCCACGAGGAACTCATAACCCCGGAGCATATCACGCGGTAGATCGAGCATTTGCAGTCGCCTCACTTAGCAACAAAACCCTTGCCTGCCCCGTCACGGAATTCCTGAACAGTCATTCCTTTCACTTATCCTTTTTGCCTCCTAACTTTCCTTCCATTCTTTCAATCAAGGTTTCCGTGCTTGTCAAGGAATCCGTTTACAATCCAGTCGAACTGTCTACCGTTGGAAAAGAAAGAAGAACAAGAACGGAAAAAGTTCTACGCATCAACCAAATCCCATACCATCACCCTTCAGAGGAATCCCCAGCAACACAAGATCAACACTGTATACCCAAGAAACGCACAAATGGAGCACCCGCGTCCAATGCTCCCGTCTCAACGCTACTCGCCCTCGCCCGTCTACAGCTACGACAGCAGACGATGCACGCCGACGGGGAGACAGCCCCTGAAGGAGTCGAATGGTAACGCCCAGCCGGCCGGCTCTCATCTGGGCAGCCTCGTATCATCATGCCGCAATAGCCCCCTTGGCTTATTCTCTCCTAGCTTGACTGGCATACCTACACCACCCATTGTGCCGTCTCAGGCCGGTGCTGATTACAGGACCAGCGGTAGCATGCGAAGGCCAGATGCCCTCCACATGGCCAGACGGGCACGGCCTGATATCAACCCTATCTACTATGCTCCCGAGTTCCGACCCTACCGTGACAAGCAAGATCAGAAGGACCCAAACGAGAAACAGATCTGGCCTCGGGTATTGGAAGATGCCTTTCTCGATTGTAAGATTTTCCACCTTGAGTAACACGGTACCACCCTTGCTGATGCGATGTCTAGCCCTGCTCATTATCCCTCACATGGGGAGGAAAAAGTACAGCATGCAGGGCAAGCAATTTGGACGTAACATGCTCATCAGCGAGTACCTTTGGATCGCGTACTGCTGCAGCCTGCAACCTGGACAGAAAGCAGAGGAGCGGAAGAGGAAGCAGGTATCAAGTCACATTCAAGTCGTCAAGAAAATGTTTGAAAAGCACCGGTGCTGTAAGTCAGACATGAGTTATATACAGACATCGATAGCTAACATCATCCCAGACCACTTCTTCTTTGTAAAGGACCCCGACAAAAGCGAGGCCCGTCTCAAGGACAACATGGAGGTTGCCTCGTTCAAGGACAACCCAGTTCTGATCGCCCTTGCTGAAGGTCGTCTTCCGGATGTCCGTCCCAATTATAAATACTTTGCGCAGATTCTGGCCATGGACTCCCTGGTGGTCATGAGACCCAAGACAGCCTGGATCTTCGTTGCCTCCAACAACGTGAGAATGGACGAGGACGGCGAGATTTACGACCACCACGGCAAACCTCTTGACAAGAGCTACTATCCCCACTTGGAGAAGAACATTCACAAGGAGGATGGAGCTTCCAGAGGCCTTAATGGTAGCATCCTGTTGCATGAGTATAACAAGGAACTGTCCCAGAAAGAATCCGCCGCCGTCACCGAACTGGCACAAGAATGGGAGGCCAAGTTCCCGCCTCTATACGAGTCGCTTGAGTTTGCCATCCGCGATAACAAATGGCTCGACATCCTGGAGATGACTGTTACACTAGAAATCCATCCTCGTAGCAACTTTCCCGCCGGTTCGGAGCTCAACGGCTTCGTCGAGCTGAGCATATCTTTGCCAGCACTGCAGAACCATCGCTGGAAGTGCGTCACGAAGCTGGCACGCCCAGAAGAGCTCCGCCGTGCCGACACCGACCCCCTGATCGTCGAGCAGAGGAGCGAGGTGGGAGTTCAGTACACCCACCGACCCGGATGCCAAGAGAACAAGTTTGAGTGTGACTGCCGCAGCCGTCCTAGGCAGGACGTCCGCGTTCCTTTCCCGGCGGCCGAGTGGGCCAGCATCCTCAGTACATGCGCAGGCTATCTTGAGCCCGCGGAGAACAAAGCCAAGATCGAGGATGACGAGGATAGGGCCAAGGCTGCCGAAGACGCCGCGCTCGAAGCCGAGAGAACCACAGCCGAGTTGATCCAGCAGGTCGGCATGTTCCAGGAGCTGTGGTCTAGTCCGCCTGACAGCTCGGATCGCCGCGCGTGGACGCGCCGTGGCATCATCCTATGGAAGTTCCGCACAATCCACGCGTTCGACGACAAGTGGAACCCCATCTTCGAGAAGCCGGTGCCTCCAAAGGGCAGAAAGCCTGCTGACGAGGAAGACGAGGATCAGAGCACTGCGTCCCGACGCGGTGGTCGGTCTAAGCGGGTTTTCAACCCGCCCGGCACGACCTGGCGGTTCCTCACGGCTCTGGATCCGGTTTCTTCTGCCCATCAGCAGAACGTATGCATCAACCCCGCGGCTGCCCCTGGCCGTGATATACTTATGGCCCCAACACCTCCATACTCTCATCAACTCGCCGCCGTCATGAACGATAACCTGACCTCGGCCTGGGACCCCGTCTCCATGTCTGGTCAGCTGCCTAGCCTAGCATCCACTGGGACACTTGGATTGATGGACAACTTCTCACACGGGCTGGCGACGCCTCCTCCAACGGCATCAATCCACTCGTCGTATGCGAGCAGCTACGATGGCAGCCATGAGCTGGCAAGCGGGTCGCATCACCATCATCATCAACTTGACTTCCTCGCCGCAGCCTGCACCAGCTCCATGGATAGCCAGAGCACTCTGGTCACCGATATGGGTTCCGCTTCCGCTGACCCTTTCCTGTCGGCGACGGGAGGCATTCAAGTGTCAAACGGCGTCGGCGTCGGTGTGTACGACGAAGGTGAGGTCGAAGGGATCTCCGATTGGGACACCGCGACGTCGTCTTTCCACAGTCTCAATCACTGGAACGGCTGGAACGAGGCTTCGGACACAAAAACGCAGCAATGGCAGAACGAGAACCAGCGCAGCGCCGCAGCAAACGCCAACCTCTGGACAGAGAGTAAGGACCATCATCAGACGTGGAACCATCAGCCATGGGCCCAAGCCGTCTCGGCAGTTGCTGCCGTTGCCGGCACGGACGGTAGGTCCGGATGGTCGCCTATTGACCAGCAGCGCGGGCTACCCTCGCTGGACCAAATCACCCCGCTCAAGCCCATATCCGGGAGGAAGAGGGCGCGCTCCAACAGTCTCGACATGGAGAACCGGGAGAACTATCCTGCTACAGCAATCCAGAAGCTGGTGCATCACCGAGCACCAGCAGCTGTGATGGATGAAAGCGGTCACGGACACCGAAGCTGGGAATGAAACGTTCACAAAGTGGCTACAAGATGGAAGACAGTATGACCTGCCTCTAGAAACGTGTCTCTCATTATTCCAGAGCTTTGTATGATACTTGTATGCGGCGGGCATGCGAGTAAGGTAAAGGTGGGTGGGTGGGTGGGATGACTGACGGCCGATTCATGAGTGAAACGCTTTAAAAAAAAAACACTAAAAAAACCCCTTTTATAAGAAAAAGTTGGAGGGGAGGGAGGGGGTATATTGTATGGAGGTGGGGGAAAACCGTGATTTGATATACTACTGGAAAGAAACGACACCCTTTGATACCATAATTCTGTTTTGTGGAGTTAGTATAGGGTGTGCTTGTGGAGCTTAGGCTAAAGAAAACAGAAGACAAATCTTGCCTCGGTTTCCACATCACGGCTACATTGGTCCGACAAGACGGGATGTTTCTCCCGTCATCATCCGCGCCTGCGGGATGGGTTGGGATGGTCCAGAGGGCTTGGTTGAGGGATGAGATGAAACGCTCAGAATAGAGGCGGCAGAAGGCGAATGGATGGAATGCCTTTTCATGTCCCCACGCTCGGGGGTTCCCCGGGTGAGAGCAACTTTTTTTTCTCATCAGCGTTTGAGGTGATGGAAGTTTAAACATCAGATGACCCCCTGTATGCCAAGACCAGTGTTTTGTGATACGTTGTATACACACCACCACGATTGCCCAAAAAGTGGTTCTGTGTTTCTTCGCTTCGCATTGTTGTGGGTATCGCGGCGGCTGTCCGGCCTATATAGGCGAATGTGGTGGACTCTTCTTCCATTATCGCCATAGCGCCCGGACATAACGGTGCTGGTATTGCCGGCAACTGCGACGTTGAGTTGCATGTTTCATTCAGAATAAAATAACGAGACGCGGAACAGCATGAGGCAACGAGACCACAGGAGAGCACGTGAATGGTTTTTTTTCCCCTTCTTCTCCGCTATGCAGTGTGAGTGCTCAGGTAAGGGCGATCAGTGGGCAAGCGGATGATGTTCGCAGGGTTTCCTCTTATCCTAGGTTAGGACGGACGAAGGTTGCGAGGGTGGTCTGAACAATGTGAACGGCAGCTGCAGATGAAACGATGCATGTCTGAACAGCGTTGACCGAGGTGCGTACACATAAGTGATGGCGGGAGTGGTGGCAAAGATGGATGAAAGGACCGAACAGCCGCGTGCTTGATCCGCGACCCAGCCAATCGCAGAGTCGAAGTTGCACTGGCGGTCAATTAAATGTCGCAATCCTTGCGGCGGTAGAGCAAGCGCCATCTGGCTTGAGCCTCAGCCGTGATTTGGTATGGAGCCCCTCCCAGAGATGTCGTGCCGCGACTGACTTTCACAGCGGAGCAGGGGAAGGGGAAAAGAAAAGCGAGGACGACTGGGAGGCGCACAGACGATGAGACAAATAGGATTTGTGTGTTCTGACCAGCGGGCAGAATGCCATTGTAGACTTGCTGGGATATT
The DNA here is from genome assembly GCF_030913465.1 of Colletotrichum navitas. Classification (NCBI taxonomy): domain Eukaryota; kingdom Fungi; phylum Ascomycota; class Sordariomycetes; order Glomerellales; family Glomerellaceae; genus Colletotrichum; species Colletotrichum navitas. The sequence continues at coordinate 175,567 of NW_026850560.1, forward strand.
GCCTGGTAACTGACATATTCAGTGCATTGCGCTCAGAGGCGTAGGTGACATGCATGGTGCAAGGTAGGTGGCGTGGGCCTGTGTTTCGCGTTGGGTTGCATTCCACTCTTCTAGACGCCGTCCAGACATACTATGTACTATGTACAATGACAAGCTTTTACCGTAGGCAGGCGGATATCCTTGGTGGGCTGCGGACATTTGACTTGCCTGTCGGAGTAGACAGTGGTCCGTTTGGGTTCGCCGGTGTTGATCAAGATCTTCATGCCGGTGGCCGTCACCGTAGCTCATGAAGATCCCTGGTGCAGGATTTGAAGTACAATGTACTATGTAGGTCGGTGTTCCAATTTAGGTAAATCAACACCTAGTCTATCCGTGACTCCGTCCGCGGCAAGACACATGGGGGTTCTTGGCTGGGGGAGGTGCGTCGGCGAAGCATTCGGGTTTCCGATTTGGAATGAGAGAGGTCTGCGATGGAGCACTGGTCAGCATGGTAGTCACCCGGACAGCATCGTTATCCCTGGTGCAGCCCAATTACGCAGGCCCCGCCAGGCGGTTGTCTGCGCCAACGGTGGCCAATCGAGTAGACTGGCAGACCCTTGTTTCTAGGCGGCGCGGCAAAGCAAAACGGTAAGTAAACGAGGCCGGGCCGGCCTGACAGCCACGTTTCGTACGAATAGATGAGGCGAGGTACGTGTACGAAGCAAGGTGACGACGAAGGTAGTCGAAGGGAGTGGCGTTGGCGCATCGGTGGTGGAACGAGCAGAAATGGAAGGCAGGCAGTCTTGGATGGGGTGAGAGGTGCCAATTTTGGCAGGCGCCGTCAACGTGCAGAGCGCGCTCGCTGCCAGTCAAAGTGGTGCAAGACCCTTGCGTCTGGAGCTCGCGTATTTCGAGCAGGGGCCGCATGGACATGGTTGACTGGATGAGGTGCATCGAGGCCTGTCTAGGTACTCTTGGAGAGGGGCGTGGGTCCCCCTTGTTCAAGATACCTACCGGTATTTTGCTTTGAAGCATGGGGGCTAAAGTCTCCCACTCACCCGTTTTAGCCAGCAGAGAGAGGTTGTGCAGAGTACGGATACGGGTTTCGGCATTCGTTGCCCACACCGAGCCACACGCGCCAGGACAGAGCAGCACCTGGTGTACCAAGATCGGTGCAATCCCACGAGGGTCGGACCAATTGGTACATCTGGCCCCCGTTGCGTACCCCACCTGCGCGCCGGATGCGACGTTAGGACGATTCGATATCCCGTAGCCTAGGCCATCTCCCGTCCAGTGCTCACGACGTCTGCCCGACCTTCAAGGCGCCACCACCTCGACCTTGCCAAGACGTCCACTTCAACCGCTGCCGTTCCTTGTCAAACATCAACCACGGGGCCTTTCGTGCATCGTGCTTGACTGGCGCCCGAGACCTCCCATCAGAAACGTACCCTCTTCTTCGTCCCATAGTATGCCCCGTCCGACCCCATGGCCGGCCCACCGGCACTCGGGCGGTATTGTATGCTCTTTGGCCAGTTTCCCAGCATTCCCCTGTCCGAGAGCGCACCTCACTTCCCACCGCTGTCGTTTTGGATCGCAACACCAAGATGTGTCGCATGGGTCTTAACTTGTCAGTCCGGGGGTCCATTCGCGTCGGTCGATCCCGACACTGGTCAACGGGTTAGGCTGTGAGCAAATAGAAGCAGAGACGGTCTGAGTCTAGATCTGTAGGGATATCCAGGGCAAGGCGGCAGATGCGAGCCATACGGTCCTGGTTCCTGGATAGACTGTCGTGATATTAAACCCAACGCGGCCCCGCTTCCCAAAATGGTTTTGTGTTCCTGAACTCACCCCATCTCCCTCATCGACCAAACGTCTCTCTCCCTTCGGCCTCGCTAATTCGACAAGAGGAAGAAACAATTTCATTGTTTCTCTTTTGCCTCAGAGGCCTATTCAACTCGACCGCCTACCTAGTCTCCTGACTTCCATTGTGCGCAATTGAGGCAGGCAGGCATCCTCCTTTATTTGTTCCTTGTCCCCTCTTCTGAACGACATCCATCGACCGCTCGCTCTTGCCTCTTTCGCCTTTCAACCTTACCCTCACCCTTAGGCATCACGTTACAGTCTGGACAAGATCAACCCGCCTTATGTAGCAGCACAAGGGCTCACTCATCTCTTAATCTTTTTATTCTTGACTCAGCTGGTATCTGACTGCGCCGGTCGTATTAATCACCCTTTAAAAAAACACAATTCTGTGTGTGCATGTGTGTGTGCGTGTGTGTGCAAACAAACAATTTGGTCTTGCAACACACCTGCCCAGTTGACGAATATTCGCCCGCCTCATCAAACGCCCATCTACTTAAGGTAGACGACCTTTTCTCAGCCAGCCTCCTCTATTCACAACTCAATAACTACGTCATTGCCTCTTCGATTCTTCTGGAAGACTTAGATCAAAAACAAAAATCGACACGTTCCTTCCTGCTCAGCAGCTAGCTGCCCACCTGGTTTGTTTACCTTCCTTCCTTCCTTCCTTCCCTCCTTCTGGTTCACCAGCGCAGTCCCTAACGTCTTTTTTTTTTCATCTAGCAGAAAACTCTTTCTCACTTTTTGAGATTTCCTCTTTTCTTTCTTCTCTCCGTACCCACCACCACACTCTCACGACGTTTGCTTTGCAACCACATCGCGAGTCCATCAAGCTCTTTACATATCCTTTTACTCTGCGAGTATCAACATCTTCACTCTCAAAAGCATCATCCTTCACACAAATTCCCACACTCTTCCCATAACTTTCACCAAAATCACCATGGTTCGCCGCAACCTCTTGGCTGTCGCCGTCGCGACCATCTTGGGTGCTCCTCACGTTGCTGAGTCTCACACCTGGGTCGAGCAGCTCAACCGAGTTGCCGCCAACGGTACCCTCGTTGGTCCTGCTGGCTTCCCGGCTGGATGGACTGGTCGCATGAGCTCTGCCTTCAACGACGCTACGTTTACCAACCGTATCCCGGGTGATGGCTTCGCCATGTGCAAGCAGCCCGTTGGCAAACAGGTTGAAGGCTTCCCCGCCCTCACCGCTGCTCCTGGCGACTTTGTCTCCCTTCGCTACCAGGAGAACGGCCACGTCACTCTCCCCAACACCCCGGAGAACAAGCCTCTGAACCGTGGCACTGTCTTCATCTATGGCACCACTCAGCCCAAGGCTGATGACACTCTCTTCGACGTTCATCGTCAGTGGACCGCTGATGGCAAGGGTGGCGACGGCCGCGGCCGCCTCTTGGCCACTCGCAACTTCGACGACGGCCAGTGCTATCAAATCAACGGCAAGTCCATCTCACAGGAGCGCCAAAGCAAGTTCCCCCATGAGGCCGCTCAGCCCATGGGTCGCGATGTCTGGTGCCAGTCGGCTGTTCAGCTGCCAGAGGACTTGGCCCAGAACTCCGACTACACCCTCTACTGGGTTTGGTCTTGGCCTACCCTCACCCCGTCTGCCCACGCTGCCTCCAAGAATGGCCAGTTCGCCGACTTCCCCGCCAGCTTCACCAAGGATAAGCGCGCCGCCACCTCTAAGGATGTCACCGTCGCCGAGCTCTACACTAGCTGCTCCTCCGTCAAGGTCAAGGGTGAGAAGCTAGTCGGTGGCGTAAAGTCAGCCTCCAAGTCCACTTCCAAGTCCAGCAAGGCCAAAGGCAAGCTTGCTGGGTTCCATCTCCTTCAGAAGCCTGACTACAACAACAACGCGGTCAAGGACCAGCTGGCCAACCAGTTCCAGGTCCGCGTCGACGGCCAGGGTGCCCCGATCAGCTCGAACCCTAGCAATGGTACTCAGAGCAGTGCTCCAACTACCACTGCAGCTCCCGCTGCCCCGACTGGAGTCACCGGTGGCACTAGCAAAGTTAGTGTCGTCACTGTCACTGTCACGGCCCCGCCTGTCACTCTCTACTCGATGGTCACTGTCACTGCTTATGCGCAGTCAACCCCCGCTCCTGCCAAGAAACATGCTGGCAGTGAGGGTGCTGCTCAAGCTGATGTCACCCCTTTCCTTAAGGGTCGTCACGTTCGTGGTAGAGACTCTTGGAAGTTTGGCCAGAGCGACTGAGCTTTCGGGGTTGGATCACGCAAGCACTGTCAGGGACGCGGCTTGTCTCAACAACTCCGACACTCAACCGTTCACATGATGATTCACGAAACATTTTCATTCTTTCACTTCAGCAATACCCATCATTCTCTACCACTCTTTTGGAGTTTGGGCTTCTTCGGTCTTTTGGCCACTTGGTACACACGGTTACAGGCATTACGTTCTCCTCAACTTTCCGGTATTCACAGCTACGGAATTGGACAATGGTTCATGAACAGGAGTATTACGGCTTGATTTGGGATTACAAGCATTGGCCCTTGTGGACACTGGGCAGGATTCCCCCTTCTTCTCTTGACAACTCGGCATATAAACGGAATGGCATTTCCGGCGGCGTTGGAGGATAAGGATGATACCAACTTTTTTCTTCTTCTGAAATTGCCTCATTTGAGGTTTTTTTTTCTCCTTTTCATTTGGTTTCGGAAAGGTTCATCATCGAGTTTTCAGATCTCCCACAATGGAATGTGTACAGGAGATGCCTTCATAGACATGGTTCGGGAAGCATATCCCCCATGTCCCTCACACCACTCTACTTATCTCAGCTATTCAGCCTTGTGTCTCCCTATGGGTTGTGCAGATTGACTTTGCACTTTAGGCATACGAGATGAATGATTGGAAAGCAGGGAAAGGATGATGAGGCAACGCGTTAAATGGTCATAGAACGCTGAGGCTATAACAATCACTTAGGGGTTGATAGTGATATGGAAGCCAGTTCACTCACTTATTTTGCAATCTTGTCGTGAAGGATGTGTTTCATGTGATAAAATGTGTGTGGCTAGCCAGTATGACCTGATATGATTCCTTGTGTGACGTTTTTGCGTGGCTCTTTCATTTGTGTGCTTCCTGATTGACTCACTCAGCTTTGGTCCCGTTTACATATGAAGAGTCCTTTGAATGTCTCGGTCAACACGATGACCAAGCTAGATGTGAATCTCGGAGTTCACACACCACTGCGCCAAAGTTATATCTTATGAGGCTTTATGAGCTAGCCGCAAGGCAGGTTGACTTTGCCGGAAGCAAGTGACCACCCAACGCTGTACAAATCGTTTGAGCAGGCAATGTGAAGTCGCCCAAAGAAATGGCATACCTGGGGTTCATCACAATGTCAGGAAAAGGAGTTGTTGATTTTTTCTATTGTTATTGTTTAATTGTAACCGCTTGGGCAGGCCATCCACTGCAAGCATTTCACTGACGGAGGCTACAACAGGCCTAAAACACCGTCGTCTTGTGGTGGAAGAATGGCCCTCTTGCTCTTTGGAAATACTTCCGATCAGATTGATCCCGACGTGCCAAGTAGATGAACGGTTCGCGTATGTGACCCTCCAATCAACCGGGAGATTGTAGGTTGGGCTCAATGCTTTTCCGCATCGAGTATGATGAGGGGATTTCCTTTGATGACGCGCTGTTGCAAGAGGGTTCGATATTGGGGAAGGGGATGTAAAAAAGTAAAACAAAACAAAAAGATAAGACGATGAGATGGCAGCTTGAGAATTCGTTACTTGAAAACGTAGGGACATCCCGCAAACGCATCGTGGTTTACATTTCACCGCGAAGAAGTCCAGCCGATTTTTCTCAAGGAACGATGCGCCTCTGATTGTCCGCCGTCGCTGGTGAAGCTAGACTAACCTCGACACTCCGCATGACTACGCCTATAGCGCTGCCACGAGATTCTCAACGGGACGGGCAGTATCACCATCGTCTCGAAGATTCATCTCTGGTCGTCCAGCGTGAACTCAACCCCCCTTCCGTGGCGCAAGACCCCGAAGAGACGTTCGGGGTAGCCGCGCGCATTATTGAGCCTGCCGTATCCCGGCCTCGGCTCGTTCTCACCGGCCCCTCACACACCGTACATCCGCAGGCAAGCAGGCGGGCTGCCCCTTACATCTCGCCGCACTGCGCGATGACAACGTCCTGGTTCGGCTGGTCCTTGCCGCGGTACCCAGTCTTGGTGGACTCCATCATCTTGACGATATCCATGCCATCGACGACCTTGCCAAAGACGACATGCTTGTTGTCCAGAAAGGGCGTCGGGACGGTGGTGATGAAGAACTGCGAGCCGTTGGTGTTCGGACCGGCGTTCTACAAGCGCAAATAGAGGGCCTTGTCAGTAAAGCATCGTTACCTAGCCGGTGACACGCCTGGTAGAAAGGGGGTGGACTAAAGAGGTGAACGTACGGCCATGGAGAGTAGGCCAGGCTGGTCGTGCTTCAAGTTAAAGTTCTCGTCCTCGAACTTGGAGGATCCGTAGATGCAGACGGAGCCGGTGCCATCGCCGTTGAGGAAGTCGCCTCCCTGGCACATGAAGCCTTGGATCTGCGGAGCATCGCGGTCAGCCTTGTAACGCCCCTCCTCTGTTCCCCGTCACGGCCCTTCACACGATGGACAGCGCAACTAAGGGATGGGGGGCCATGTGCGCCGGGTAGCGGAACTTACAATACGGTGGAACTTGGAGCCCTTGTAGCCCTGCGGGCGGCCGCGGGCGTCCTTGGACTCGCCGGTGCAGAACTGGCGAAAGTTCTCGGCCGTCTTGGGCACGACATCCTTGAAGAGCTCGAAGGTGACGCGGCCCAGGGGCTCACCTATGATTTCGGTAAGGCGTCAGAAACTATACGCGAGCGGCACGGGTGGGCCTGGATGTTTGGCGAGCGGAAGGATTGAGAGCTCAAGGACGGAGGGCGGAATGACGAGCCAAGAAGCCGAAGAAACCAGAGCCGCAAAATCGAATTGCAGAGCCACAAAATCCCACCGCCATTAATGACGATGCCCATGGGACAGCATCTTTGACCATTGCCTCAGCTCGCGTGCTCCATGACGAGCTGGCCGACTGGAACCATGGTACGAAAAGGGGCGCTCTCAGCATGTGCGCACATGGGCAGCGCCTGCCACTGACTTCAGAGGTTCCAAGACTTTCTCTCTTGGCTCATCCGAGGGCGAGACGAGTGACCCTCTCTTTCTGGGACGCCCTTCTCGATGATGTCCCGCAGCACCCGAGAAAAACAGGTGGATGAATAGAGGCGGTGCCCTGCCAAGGAAAGGTATGCACTTACCGCCAAGGGTGATATCAAAAAAGACCCTGTTGACACGATGGTATTAGCCCTGGAAGCTCAAATGTTCATGGGTTGGGGAGGTCACAGCTCGGGATCATGGATATGCCGTATTTCACACCCACCGGCTTGTAGACAGGAGGGTGGGTGGTGTGAACGCGTGACCTCAGCTACTGCCGGCGGTCCGTCAAACCCATGCCCTTTGGTGCCGATGAGAGGGCAGGACGGTTCGGTGAGGTCAGAGAGAGCCGCTCCCGAAAAGGGGGGGAGGGGAGGGGGCGAAGCTCGATGTAGACCAAGGGCTGCGTCCAGAAACTCTACTCCGTGCCACGCGGGCCAGCGGAACAGTGCAGGATGGCTGTGGTCAGACTTACAGCGGGTTGCCCGACTCCGGAAGCTTCGTGGGAGGCATGCCTGCGTGTGCGGTGGTAATTCGTGTAGGTCGCGTGTGAACGGGGTTAGGGAAGTGGTATATTTCCGTAGGCGCCGGGGGGCTATGCTGTTCTCGGGAAGCGAATGGGAATAAGGTGGTGGTTCAGGACGCTAGGAAGTTGCGGTTGGAGAAGACACTGAAAACAGGCTGGGGATTCGCTGTAACGCGGGGGCAAGCAAAAAAAAAAAAAAAAGCATATGGATGTGGATTGATTCAGCGGTCGACGCTTAAGCCGAATTGTCGGAACACGACAGAATGTGTAGAATGTGTGGAGACTCTGAACACTTAGCTCATTCTCCTCTGCAGCTGGTCCGGAGGTGGGGTGAGCAGGAACGTCAGCGAGATGCATTCACGCGTGTCGTACCCGGCAGGCCGTCCGGTTGTTGCCACGACATGTGCAAGACAGACAGTCAATGTGAGGCAGCAGCTCAGATAATGTCGAGTCAACCACAGAGCCTGATCCGAACCTCATGGCTATAGTCGTTTGACGGCGTTTTGACCAAAAACAAGTAGAGGAACGGCAATCCCCGAGAGTCGTTGGAGCAAGCCCCGCCATGACGCCGTCCAGTTTCGTACCCAGGGTATGGTCGATTGCCAGAGACGTTCGCGTCTGAACGACGCTAGAACCCGGCATGATCTTGACGTGTGACCAATGTGAACTTTGAATAGCGTCTCCAGAATCAGATCATGGCTATTGGAATAGTTGTCCACTCGAGAAGAGATTGACTTATTTTGAGAGAAATTGCAGGCGATACATTGAACTAGCCTCACGCAACGTCAATACGAACGTCCGAATGTGTAGGCAAATGTTCTAGTGTAGTTGCCGAAGCTCATCCAAGCACACCACCAAGAAATGGAGCGAATAGGTAGTAGCGTCTCCGAAAGAACAATCAAGCCGGACGAGCTCTCGTCTGGTATTTAGCAGCGGTCATATGTCGGCATCAGTCCATAGAGACCAAGACACCAGACCGGAGGACCAGATACTAAAAACCGCAAGCTTGCCGTTGCCTTCACGTGTCTGATTCAGTGATATATCAAGAGGAGACAGGTGTGGTCCAACGCCAGCATACGGCTACCCACACTCGCCCGATGTTACGGGTCCTTCGCACTACAGCCCGCACCGGCCCATAAGACCCAGCGTCCAGGTCTTGTCCCGCGTCATCTGCAAACTTTACGTGAGCCGCTATGGAATACAGTACGCTCTCAACCGCCTCGCTGAGGATCACACACAGCGCGACCCGCAAGCTTGCTCTCTCGACAGTAGGTTTCGCCATCCTTTGCCACGCCCCTTGGGGGAGACACTGGGTTTTTTGTTCACTTGGAGATGGACCGGCCGGGGTCCACGATGCGGCAGACTCCTTGCCTCCCCAGGCAGCATGGGACTCCTTGGCCATGCTGCGAAAAGTATAGCCGGGTAGGCAGGCGGCACTGTGGGCAAACCTCGGAACGGATAGAATTTCGGAAGGCCCGTCTTCCGTTCGTCGTTTATCCGAGCCGGGGGCGGGGTCGTCGAATATGGAGTGCTGGCCACACAAAAACTCGGCGTCCTGAGCCCGGACCAAGCACGGCACTCGACTCGGGCATGTCATGAGTAAGGCCATTGCAGTAAGGGCGCCCAAGAACAGATAGGGACGGATGGCGAAAATGTCATGTTAAGCCTCTCCAGTTTGGCAGAAAAAGCTTGGTCGTCGCGGTTAAAACAATAGACCAGCCCCATACACGTTTGCGTAAGCCTTTGACGACGCGGGCGGCGAGCGGAAGAAAAGGTTAGCCAAAACGGCGTTGAGTTCGTCTCTAATCCCAGGGAGCCCCCTCTCCTTGTTTTGCATGTATTTGTGGAAGTTTTTCAAATACCTGTCGCCCTGGCACTCTAGCGAGTGCATCTTCCCCTCGAACGGAAAAGATGCAGAGAACCCCGCGGGTTCTGCTGCAAGCTGCCGGGCCTGGGGCCGAAGTGAGGAGATGCCCAAGGTCCGAATGCAGGCCGCGTCACGGTAGTCGGGGTTGCTCGCTTGTCGCAACCTTAGCCTGTGGGGGCTTAATTTTTGCGGGCCTTCTGATTTGCGCTCGTTGAAGGATTTCGTCCCTCTCCGCTCTTGTGTCCGTCGTAAGAACAGAATGAACCCCCTGCTAAAAGAACAAAAAAAAAAAAAAACCAAAGAAAACCGAAGCCTCATGGCAGCATTGATAGCCCCTACGGGCGACGCAGGACCCAGCGTCTGAAAGACCGGCTTTGAGCACTCGGACCTTCGCTGGCGTTTCTTGTTACCTTGCTGCCGTTGCATCGCGCTGCCGTTATCGTAGCAGCTCGACTTATAAGGGGTAGCTGAATAAGGCCTAGGTCGGACGTCCCCTAGATGGCACAGCGTCAAGGATCGACGGCGCAAGGCAAGGTTTGCAAATTGGAGAGCCATGTCGGGTTCCATACAATGATCTCAGCCACTCTTGCTAGCAGCCCAATGGGCACTGGCTTGGTGGAACGCGTCAACGTTGTCTTGGGCCACGATCCGCAAAACTGGCTCCAAGGACGACATTTTGGGGCCTGCCTTTTTGTTTCGGACGCGGTTGGTTCCCCCGCCCAGCCCGGCCCAGCCCAGCCGACACATGACCGGTGCTGACAGGGTGTGACAGAACACTGGCCGCCCTCCAAGTTGATCTTCGCGGCGTCATAGAGGAGTCCACACTAGCGGTAGGAGGCAAATCGACCCCAGATCATCCGAATGCCGGTGTTCGGCAATGGCTAGCAGCCAAGGCTTGCGGTTGACGATGTACTGTACGATGTGTGTGACTAGCGAATTTGGAATCGGTAGTCTTCGCTTCGTCGGCACAGCCCTGCGCCACTCTTAACCCGGGCAAAGACAAGCAAAACAAGCCATGATGACATTGCCATTCTGATGTGAGAAAGATAATTATTTGGCATCTGCCAGACTCGTGGTCTGACATCACGGTGCGGTTGCAAGACAGCTCGTGCACTTCGTTATTGGGAAACCCTCCCTAAGGAGGTCGGGATGGCGAACTGGTCAGGTGGTTGACGGCATAACAGTGGGGCCCTGGGAAGTCGCCGTCCTCGTTGCCCGCTTCCGCGACTTCCGTATGGATAGTCATGGTATGATTGCTGCACGCTGTATCAATCCAACAAACATGCCTAGTGTCTGGATAATGGCGAGGGACATCGAATGCTCCGTCTAGAGGCTTCGGGGTCTACGGGTTGACAACGTTTGGCGCGGTATAGACGATGATGGTACGAGCCTGGTTGTATCCAGGGAACCTCGGAATTACCCCAGCCTCCGGGGGATTTTCTTCCCTTGAGAGAGACTGACTGCTATGTCGATTTTGTTCTAGAGGGCCGTTCCGTCCGGCTGGTTCACGATAAAGACAAGGTAAAGGATTTCATAGAGGCGTATATGTAGTATAGAGTCCGTTATTGTCGACCATGCTTCAGAGGTATCGAGTAGCGTGATGACCAAGCAACCGGGTGCCAAGTCGTTCTTGTCGCCGTCATCAACGGTGGGGATAAGTGGTCCTTACTTAGTAGGTCAGCGTCAGCATCCCTGGGCATCGGCTATGGAATCCCTGTACGCACCGTCAAAAGACTATCCTCTCACACTGTCGCTCTGTTAGCCCCGGATCAAGCGGCTCATCTCCACAAGTCCCGTCAGTCACAAAGGACATAGGCTTCGTACATTTCGATAACACCATACTTTTAGAGCATCTTCAACGTTCACTCCATTGGACGAGGAAATAATTATATGAACCATGTCAGCCAGCCAATCGCTGTTGACGATGTGCGCGGTGATATGTAGACGCGCTGGTGGTTGCTAAATTGTTACGTGGGTAGATGGCACCCCAGGCACAGCCGTGATGCCCAAGAAGGCTAAGCTTTGCGAGGACGTCTGAGCGTTTCCAGGGGCTCGATGGTTTTTTGAGACAGGACTCGACACTGAAGTGTCTACGAGAAGCAGCTACTCGCCAGTAACTTGCAAAGTAATCGTAGCCTGGCATCATTCGAGACATGCATGTGCCGTGTTATGTCGCTTTACGCAGTGGCATTACGCTTTTCGTGTCTGAAGTCTGGACCTGGGGTGATGGGGCACGCCGACAGCGAGGCAACGCTTGGGCTGTGTGGCATGGCACGGCACTAGGTAACAGTTCCAAGAGAGCCGCGGATTGCGCCCTTTTTCCAGAACGCTAACGTTGGCCAAGGAGTCAATTCGAGCAGACAAAGATGATTGGTGTTGCAAAACGCTTGGATCAGCGCTGCCGAGTAAGTCATTGTGGCAAAAAGCGTCGTCTTTGTCTGTGACGCTGAAACATCACAAAGATGAGGTGAAATCAACTGCCCATCGGCCCTAGCGTTTCGGAGACACATCCGAACTTTGAGTGGCTGCAGCTACTGCCTACACGCTGTTCATCGTCACGAGAAACGTGTGATTTGTGGCGATTTCAACTTCAGACTGACCGCCCCGTCGAAGTCCAGCACACCGCTGAGTTGCTGGACCTATTATTGACCATGTCTGAGACTTTGAGACATGTCAAAATGAGGCGTAACAGGGACCGAGATATCTCGTTCAAGTCAACCAAGCAACACATTCCTTCTTTCGTATGGAGCGGGTACGTGGATGCTACGCTTCGTTTTCGTTAAAGCGGGAACACAGGCCGCCGTTTAGTTGCTGATGGGTTGAGTGAGGAGCATGCCGATTTAAAAGCGCCGAGAAGGTTGCTCTTTGCTTCTCCTTATATATATATATATATATATATATATATTCTCAGCCAGAACAGCCTGGCGTGATTTCATTGGTGCGATATCAACTAGTGATAGAGGTAAGATGTTGATGGCGTGCCCGGGTTCTCTAGCCTGCAAGGCGCAATCCGTTGCTTCGGGCCTCTCAAAGATCCACAACTCAAGGCTTGTTCGATGTGCTCATGATGAACTGGTGCCATGAAGTCAAGCCAATGTCTTACTACATAATGTATAGTGAGGAAACCAACCCTCAGTCAAAATTGGCAGTCTGCTCATGGTAACCACAATTGAAGAGTCAAAACAAAATGCCGTTGTGCCACCACAAGAATAAGCAAGGGGCGGGTAATTCGACAGCTTCGTGATTTACAACCCCTGTAGAATGCCATGGATGCGTGGAAATTCGGGTTGCTGGAAGCAGTGCTTGTTGAGCAAGCGACCACTGTTGTTCATGGCCCTGAGCCCGTTGCTATCCAAGAACAGAATGTCGGTCGCACAAAGGTGGTCGAACTTGTCTTATCGTATGGCTTTCAGAATATTTAGGGTCGAGACTGAGTGAGGAGTTGAACTCGGGCAAGCAGTCGGCGAGAAACGCGACGCAACCAAGCCGGTTTGCCCCACCCACGCCGGACTTGCTTCAGGTGTCAGGCCGCGGCTCGGTGCTTGCTTCTTCCTTTGCTGGACTCCTGCAAGTGTGTGGTGCCGCGGCCATGCCGTCTTCTGCCTAGCACCGCAAACCTACCCTTTTTATGCTTCCCTTGGGTGATCACCAACGCATCGGATTGTGGTACCGGGGGTGGCTAACGGCTGGCAGCGGCGGTGGCGGCCGATGGTCGGGAAGGAGAGAACAAAAGGATAAACAAAGAAGATTCGATTTTGAAATGTTGTTGCAGATGGGCGAATGTAGGGCCACCCATGCTGTAAGATACTGTCGATAATTCAGTTCTGGCCCAAGGGAGTGGAAACGGGGATACGAAGCCTTAGCCATTCACCATATTGGCAAGGGAAGGACCCCGCGAAGCATGCGGCAGGTCCGACCAGTATTGGCCCCAGGGTTGCTGACACGGGTTGTGCGGGCGCTGACCTTCCTTGGATGGAGGCCACGCGGGTATTCGTACCGTCCCTCCAGGTGGCACTTGTCAGCTTGTCATTGTAGCAGTACTCCGTATACTAAGATACTTCTGTAGGTAGCATGGGTATCAGATCAGCATCAGTTGTGCCCCTTGACCTGAGACGATTTTCTCCAGGATAGGGTTTGTGGTTGATGATACAGTGTATTCGTCTCCCGACGAATGACGACGACGACGACGATGACGACAAAGAATGGATATGCTGGCCGAGATATATCAGAAATCTAGATTGTCCAACAAGGGGCACGTAAATGTAGACTGTAGACACTACCGAGTGTGGATGTCATCGAGAGAAAGCTGAGATGGAACGCACCGTGGGGAGGCCACAGACCACATTGCAGTCAATCTCTGGCCTAGCCATGCAAGCGCTTGGGACTGACCCGTGCTACACATACCTGTAGACATGTACGGATATACATATACATGCGCTAAATACTTGCTACATACACACTGTATGTATTTCTTGTTTGCGCACCTCGAAAACAACAGGATGTATCAAACGATGTTTTGATAAAATTTCAAGTCTTTCCATAATCTGTGTACTGGCTGTTTCATTTCTTCCCGCTTTCTTCTTTCTTCTCCCGCCTTTCTTCCTTTCTTTATTTTGGCTCTTGGTTTCCAAACTAAGATCTCGCACCACCACCATTGCATCCCCCCCTAGCCCAGTGAAAGCAACCAAGCAACCTCACTACTGTGAACACTTAAAACGAGATGTGCCACTAGTCCCAAAGGAGACAGTGACTTGACTGAGTGTTCAGTCTCGCCACTCACATTGCCCCCTAGTCCGCTGCCATTTTGCTCAAAAAAGACAAGTCTGGGACTGGCAAGCCAAGTAAGGTGACAGAAAGGGCTTGGGTCCATGCCCCTTGACTGCTCACTCAGACTCCAAGAGGTGTCCATGTTGGTCACCTACACCTAGGCATTGGACAGATGCTACGCTCTAACATGTATGTGATGCCTTGGACACTCGGATGCCCAAGCACTGTATTTGGTATGGAACAGAAGGTGTGCTAGTACAGTACCTAAGTACTAGGTAGGTATTAAGGCGCCTGTCTGGCCTCACATTTCCCAGCTCACGGATGGAAGAAAGCGGGAGTGCACACGCCTTTGTGTCGCGTCTCCATGTCACCCTGCCACCCTGCCCCTTTCTCGGCGTACTTTTTTTGGCTTGAGTGAGGCGCTAGCACCGGCACGTCATCCTACCCTCCGTATCTGTGCAGACAGGAAATCCTCAATGTTAATTGCCAGAGGCATCGCAGTGGCACAGTGCGAGTTCAGCCAGCGCCTCTGATACCCTCTCACCCTCATCCTCACCCACCCTCATCATCTTCACCCGTACCCCGGGCACAAGTCCCCACTCCTCCATCCCTCCACCTCCTTGCATCCAACCTTGACTTGTTGATCCTGTCCAATCCCACTGCATCTTGCAGCCTATCGCTCCGTTCCATCGTCCTTCCCCGTCTTTCCTTCCCAGCTTGCGATGTGGTGCTGCGTCTGGTGGTTGCACGTAAAGTGTACCGGTATGTGTATGTACGTACACTACTCAGTATCTAGGTACCTGCCTACCTATCTAGGTGCTTAGTCTGAGTAGGTAGAGGTAGTCTGCAGTACTTTGCACCTAGTGGCTGCGCCTGCTGTCGCTGGCTCTGCTTCTCTGGTTACTGGCTGTTCCTTCCATTCTGCACTTTGCTGGTTTGGGTGTCCGGGGGCTGGGGCCGATGACTAGGCCCTTCCTGCCCTTCCTGCCCTTCCTGCCCTTCCTGCCCTTCCTGCCCTTCCTGCCCTTCCTGCTCAGTGTCCTTCGCACTTACCCGCCCGCCATGTTTCGTACCCACTTTTCTATTGACTGGGCTGTGTTGCTGTCCATCAGAGTTCCACGTCCTGATCCATCATACTTATCCCACTCCACCTGCACTTTCGCTCACTCCGCAATCTCTTGCCTGCTTTCGTCAACCCTTCCACCAACCCCCATCACGACATCGTGTCGTGGTTTCCTGTTTCAACCCCTTCTACTGACGACGCCATTCAGGCTAAGAGTTGAACCGGGTTCACGACAAATCCAGAATCAACCAAAATCTCCTTGGAGAGGGATCTTTCATTTTTTACTAGCGACCCTGTTTCCATTCCATACCGCATGCGACCGGGGGTTCAGGTCAACCATTTCCGTCCAGAACCGCTGTTTTCGGCTTCCTGGTTTCAACTCGTGGCAGACTTTCCTTCACTACGACACTCAACTCATTTCTCCATGACCTCGACTTTCTCTCGACCGTGAGTCAATTCTTCGGCATCACCCACCGTTGGTGTTCGGCTTTTTCCCTCCCTTGCCTGTCTCCGATCGCTCGGACTCAGACTGGATTTTCTGGACCATCGCGAGCCTGCCGTCAAAATGGCCGTTATTGATCAGGTTCTGGTTGAGGTTTCCCGCTTTGTGGTGCGTCAAGTTTCGGAGTCAGCCTCATCCCTTCCAACTGCGGCACCTACATCGACTCTCGGCGACCTATCTCCGACCGAGACGGCCACCGACAACCCAAGCCCGACCGGCAACTCAGGTAATGGAGGAGGGAATGGAGGCGGAGGAGGCGGAGGCGGTGGCGGCAGTAACTCGAGTTCCCCGTTGCTCTTTTTCGTTGCCCTGGGTTTCGGAGTCGTCTTCACCAACCTATGGTCAGCAATTTGCCCAATCCTGCCTGTGTATTATCAAGCATCTAACATCTGCGTCAGGATCATCGTTGGAGTCAAATACTGCTTCCGCTACAATGCACGCAATCGTGCCATGCGTCTTAACGAAGATGGAGAGCCCATAAACCTCGAGAATATGCCTCGCCCGCATCGACGTCGCCGTGAGAAGAAGTTGATGACAATGGACGAGGTCAACGACAAGTTCCCCATGACCAAGTACAAGACATGGGTTGGCGAACGTGCGAGAGAAGGTCTGCCTACTGCTGGGGGCGTGTCTGCTCCGCCGAGCCGTGCAAATAGCGTTCGATCTGCCGACGGTATCGTTCCCGAGCTGCCTTCTAAGGAACGCGAGTCTACAGATGATCGCCCTACCACTGGGACCGGCAACAAGCCCGTTGCCTCCGAAAAGACTTCCGAAGATGCTACGAAGAAGGACGACAATACTTCAACCACAGCTGGCCATGCTGATGCTCCACAAACCACCCCTACTTCTGCGACTCATCTTCAGCGTGTCCATAGCGATGATGATGACGAGGAAGACGATGAGCATATCAACGCCGCTGTCCCCCCTGAACTGATGGCAACCAGTGGCGATACTTGCGCTATCTGCATTGACACCTTGGAGGATGACGATGATATCCGCGGACTTACTTGTGGTCACGCCTTCCATGCCGTCTGCGTCGATCCATGGCTTACCAGCCGCAGAGCCTGTTGTCCTCTCTGCAAGGCGGACTACTACACCCCAAAGCCTCGCCCAACCCCTGGCGAAGGTGACCCGAGCGCCACCGGCGAGATGGGCCGTTCGGCATCTCGCGCCAACATGCCCAATGCTCCTCCAACTGCCTGGTACAATTTGACCGGCAATAACATTGTTTTTGGACGCCGCAGAGGCAATCGGGCGGCCAGCGGCCGTTCCGACCGTCGCCGCCGTACCCGTCAGCAGAATACGCCCGCATCCTCTCCCCAGCCTGCCCAGCAAGCCTCATCGCCTGTTGCGGAGAACCAAGAGTCTCGCGGGCTCCTAGCCAACATCAGATTGCCTGCATTCCGCAACCCTCTTCGACGTGGTGACAACCAGCAGCCCGGTAGCCCAACAGCTACTGGCGCTCATGTCACGCCATCTCAGCTTGAGGCCGGTACGCAAACAGCACCTGCCGTTACTACTACTGAGACACGGTGACCGCGTTGATAAATACCATCCGCAAAGGTGATTTCGATCTTAAATTTTCTTTTTTACTGCTGTGTCGCCTGTGTACATCATCCATACCCCAGAGACGGATATGCAGATCTTAAGCAAAGGCCTGCGATTTTTACTGCATTATATATGCTACACGATGCCACTTCTCATACCCCCACATACATACACCCGTCGGGAGGATGAGGCCATATGGAATAAAAGAGGACGGTAGGAGATTCTGTTGCGATACGGCAGAGAAGAAGTTGCGTGACTGCACTAGGTGGTGGCTTGGTTTGGTTTCTCTCGAATTACAAGGGGAGCGGCGGAGTTGCGGCGGAGTTGCGGCGATATAGGCATCACTCGTCACGGAATAATGACAATTGACAAAAAAACACAAATCACTGTGCATCTCAGGGCTATGACGTGCTTTCCACGACGTCCACGGCGAACACCGGCCTATTACGAGAAAATACTAGGATATTGGCCACGCCTGCGGTGGATACTAACGCAGACATGAATTTTTCGTCATCATGTAGATGGGTATCAAAGGTACGAACCCTTCTGAAAACGACCACCAAAGTCTTTGGCTCGATTGAGCAGCTCCCTCCTCTGTGCTGTTCCGATCTTGCCTCCCAGGGACATGTCCTTCTCCCGATCAAAGGCCCTCTTGCTTGGGTCGTCTTCCTCCTCTTCGTCCTTACCCTGCTTCACACCTCCTTTCTTGCTTTGCTGATGTTCTTCGTACATGCTGCGACCACGTGCTGTTGCGATGTTTTCGCTGATGCGCCTATCACGCTCCTCCTCTTCCTTTGTACGGCGCGGCTGCTGAGGGCCTGCCGCGGCGGTCGCATCTCCGCGGCCGAGCACAGCGTCCTCGAGACGCTTGCGTTTCTGCTCCGGCGTCTCGGTCCATATGCTGCTGATGCCGCCCGCGCCGCCCGCGGCGGCGGAAGACTTGCCGCTTGCGAACTTACGGTTCTTGAGCTTTGTCGGATCGCGTTCGTGGTAGCCTGACTGCGTGGGGGGTGCGAGCATCCAATCGTCGCGTTGAGGCGCCACGGAACTTGCAGAGGCTTGGGCCGCCGCTACTGCGTCCGCTGCAGCCTGGGCTCGTTGGACGGATGTTGTGGAAGACGGGAGGGCAGGGCCGTAGTCGTCATCGGAATCCGAGGAGCTGTTGCCGTTCTCATCGGCGCCACGGTGGTGGTCTGGAGGTGGCATCGCTGGGCCTATCATTTGTTTGGGTGGTGGAGTTGGTCCTATTGAGGGCTTGTGTTTCGGAGCTTCTGCTGTTGATGTAACGCAGGGAGCAGAGGGGCTATAATCACCTTCAGAATCGGAGTCGTCGAGAGGAATTTCGTTGATATTTGTTGGGTTGGAGGGGGGGAGAGTTGGGCCGATGGAAGGTTTTGATGACGGGGAGGGCTTCGAGGCTGCTGTGGCTTCTGCTGCTCTTCCATGGGCACTCGGACCAAAGCTGTCGTCATCGGAGTCATTTTCTAGGTCAATCTCGTCGGTGTTGCGCGATTGTTTTGTCGGTGGTGAGTCTTCGCCTTCGTCATCTGGGGTGCGCTTTCTCTTTACGAGATGCGGTGGCAGTTGAGGACCAATTGAAGACATGATGAAGGCTTTCGGGTTTGAATTGTCAAAGTGACAGTGCGTTTATTAGGGATCACAAGGATTGTGATTGTACGACCTGGGGTTGGCGCGATGCGCATGTATATGTGTGGGGTGTAGCTGCGGATACAAGACACTGGAGCGCAAGCCTGTGATGTAAGTTTTAGAGGCCCGGTCGAGTAATTAGTGCTTGCATGTATGTGACAATCAGACAGGCTCGTCGGAAAAACACCGGTCCGTGCCTGAGCTTTGGCTTGTTGGAACCTGGAACCTGGAACTGCAAGGTGCGCCCAGTTGGTGTGGGCTGTGTGTTAAGCTGCGTAATGCGTACGCTCTTGTAGATTGCAACTGAATACCTGTTAATGTTGCAGCTCACACTCATCTGATAGGAGCTCTAGAAGCGCGTATCACCAAGAGACCTTCGCATCCGCACAAAGTTCCCTGTTTCCAACTTGTGCTTCGTACTAAAGAAATCTATTCCTACACACTCTCCCTGCCAAAAGCATCCATTAAAGCTTCTGAACCCAAAACGAACACTCCGTCCAACCCGACTGCGACCGCAAGCCATGTGCCTTAGGAACCGCCATTGATGACCCCACCATCGACAAAGAGAGACGATGGACCCGGAGACACCATGGCAGATCAAGACGACAGGTCCTCCGTGGGCAAACCAGCTTTCGGTGACGAAGAGACTGTAAAGGCTGAGAAGGAGGAAGACGGCATTGCCGGCCTCTTGGATGAAGAGACCCAGATATCCAGCAGCACGCCACCAGCAATTGAGAAGGGCGCCGTTCCCAACCGATATCGCGACATTTTGCGCGAACAAGCTGACGATGTTTCTGAGGAGGGCTCGGTGGATGCAGCCCCGAAGCGGGCGGGGAGTCCGATCGATTCCCTGATGTCAATTCCTGATGATTCCCCGTCTATCCAGGCAAGTAAAGCCCTCAACATATAAAGAGACATTAGCTAACCTAGGACCCAGGGCTCCGTAATCTCTTCTCCGAGCAGTAGTGTCCTCCCATCCGTGGCCTCCCGACCAGGCCTTAGCAGCCCAAGCCCCTCATTCCGACCCTTCGACCGCCGCTTCCAGTCTCGCATCTCCTCCGGCTTTATCCACAGCCCACGATCCTCTTCCCCTGCCTTTCTCACCGGCCACAGCCGTTCTGCATCCCTCAGCTCGGGTCTGTTGGACCGTGATGACACCGATACACCCACCCCGCCGTGGGAAGTCGTACGATGGACGAGATTAAGAAAGCTCAACGGCCAGGCCTTCTCAGAGGCTGGCAAGCGCAACTTTGGAACACCCACCTGCATTGCTGTCTCTGCTTCAATTGTCCTTGGGACTAGCAAGGGCATAATATTAATGTTTGATTATAGCCAGGTCTTGAAAACTATTATCGGGCCCGGTACCAAAGCGGTTGAATGCGGCGCCATTACGGCGATAGCGATTTCGGCAGATCACACCACGATCGCTGGTGGTCATGCAAACGGAAGCATCTTCACCTGGGAGACGAACCGCGCATCAAGACCGTTCTTGCACATACCGCATCTGGATCAAGCGCAAGTCCTGAATCGGACCATGGACGGCCACCTTCCCAACGTTGCTGTTACTCATCTCGGATTTCTCGGGACAAGACACACGGCGCTCGTCTCTTCGGACGACCGCGGTATGGCGTTCTCACACCTGGCTACGCGAGGAACGGGATCCCTTGGCCGCACCGTGAAAACAACCAGGATCCTTGGAAGGTATCCGAATGCTGCACCTCCTACAAACAAGACTCTTAAACCCAGTACAGTTCTGGCATTCGGCTCTTTGCCTCTGGGCAACACTGAACGCGCAACTGACACCATGGGGCTTACGGCGATGCTCACCCCTTACCTTTTGGTCATCGTATCTACGACACCCATAGCCCAGACCCAGCATAAGTCGGCCAGACCGAAGGATGTTGCTCACCACAGCGCGATGACCGGCTGTTTAGCATGGTTCCCCGCGGTCAAGCTTAAGGTCTCAGATTCAGCCACAGGAAGCGACATCTCCAAAGCCAAACTGGTTTACTGTTGGTCCGACGTTTTGACTGTTCTCGACGTTGACGAGATACCGGCCGAGAACAAGGACAAACCTCCGACGCTGAAGTTCAAGGCACGGAGTAGATGGAAGTGCGAAGAGGCCATCGTTGCGGTCCAGTGGCTCAGTCGTTCGGTCCTCGCCGTGCTGACCATCACACAACGCTTGGTCGTGCTGGAGGATCAAACCATGCGCATGACGGAGAGTTTCGATCTGATCAACAAGTTCATCTACCACGCCGATCTCTTCTCGAAACAGCTGCATAATCTGGTGGAGCAGTTGGATGAGGACGATACATCCATGCATGGCGTCGTGGCTGATGCGTTTTATATGAGCTTCAAGACCTATAAAGGCAAAATATTCCTTCTCGGGTTCAACGATGTCTCTATCGGGTCATTGTCAAATTGGGCTGATCGAATCATTGCTCTCATGGAGAATGGTGATTACATCGGAGCCATACAGCTCGGTACATCGTACTACACGGGTGATGCCGATAAGCTTACCATTGGTTTACCTGAAGACACCGGATTGCGGCATTCGATGGTGCGCGACAAGCTTATGGAAATCATGAGAGCATCCCTCAAGTACGCTTTCACGCAGCGGCAGAAAGACAGATCTTCTGCTGACGACAGCCATCTGCGGGAGCTGGCTGAGGCCTGCTTTACTGCTTCTCATAGCGTTGGCGATATCGACTTTCTCTTTGAAGAGATGTACGAGTGGTATGAAGACGCCGGTGTGGAGGGTATCTTCTTCGAAACTATGGAGCCTTACATCCTCGAGAAACAAATCACCGTCGTACCCCCAGCCATTATCAAAGCCACGGTAACACACTATGTCAACAAGGGATGGGAGAGCCGTCTCGAGGAGATGATTGTTCATATGGACACTATGACTTTGGACTTGGACCAGATTACCTTATTGTGCAAGCAGTATGGCCTTTACGATGCGCTGATTTACGTCTGGAACCAAGCGCTGGACGACTATATTACGCCACTGATCGACCTGCTAACCTTGCTGGTACCTCTCATGGGCAATGGTGACTACATGTCTTCCGGGAATGTGGACGACGAGATATATGGCGTGAACGCCTTGAAGATGTTCCCTTACCTCTCCTACACGTTGACTGGCAGAGTATACCCCACTGGTGAAGTTATGGATGATGCAATTGCCTCGAAAGCTAAAGCTGAGATATACTGGTTTCTGTTTTCAGGAAATAGCGTCATCTGGCCAAAGGGCAGCGATCGGCGGTTCCTTACACGACCAGACCAGCATACCGAACCGTCCTTCCCGTATCTGAGACTGATTTTGAAGTTCGACGCCCCGAGCTTCTTGAGCGCCGTCAACGAGGCCTTTGAAGATTCGTTCCTCAACGACTCGCCTGAGAAGCAAGTCAACGGCGGCATCAGGGGCGATGTTCCCGAAGAGCAAATCTTTGGTCGCACTGTTGATCGCCAATATATAGTCTCTATCCTCCTGGAGATCATGAACCCCTCAGACTTCGCCGCAGAGGACATTATCTATCTCGATATGTTCATCGCCCGCAACCTTCCCAAGTTTCCTCAATACTTATTGTTCCCCGGGTCAATTCTTACAAAGGTCCTAACGGGATTATGCAACTATCCTGGAGCAGATCTATCCGAAGACGCACAGCTCAGCGCCGAATACCTCCTGTCGATATACCAGCCTCCCGACGTCAACGCGTTAATCCCCATGTTCAAGAAGGCCGGGTTCTACCGGACTCTAAAGAGGCAATACAAGGTTGACAGACAGTATGGCAAGCTTGTCCAGACTTATTTCGAAGACCCCGCTGACCGGGACGCCGTCTTTGAATGCATCGGGGATTGTCTACGGCCACAGAGTGGTCTGGACCGTCGCCAGGTTCAAGAAGTCCTAGACGCAATCAAGAACAACGCCAGGGCCCTGCTCGAAACGGGTCCTCTCCAAGCCGCGAAAGCTCTGTCAGCTCAGTCGGTTGACATCCATCAGCATGTTCTCGACTCTGTCGAAGACGCTCCGGGGCTACAGTTCTTTTACCTCAGAACATTGCTCGAGCCCGAAAATCAAGACGGCGAGTCTCCGACGAACCCAGATCGGGTCCTCATCGAACGCTACGTACAGCTCATGTGCAAATACGATCCGTCTCATGTTTCCGACTACATCGGGTTGGTTCAGTCTGTCAATCTCAGGCTCGATGTCCTGCTTCCGGCCATGGAAGAGACTGGTGTCATCGATGCTGCAGTTGTATTGATGGCTCGCGAGGGCCAGGTCAAGGATGCTATGGACAGACTTGTGAAGCACATTGGTACTCTTGAGTCAGCCCTGCAAGGCATCCTAACGGGTGCTCAAAAGGAAGATACCGATGGAATGCAGTCAGGAGCGGAGGAGACTCTACGGGCACTTCAAAAGTACGTCCATGTGGGTATCTGGCTTTGCCAAGGCCAAACCAAGTCATCGAGGAAAATGAATGGTGTTCAAAGAAAATCAAAGTCCACCACGCAAACGCTATCACCAGACGAAGAACTCTGGCTCAGCCTGATCGATGCAGCCGTGCAGACTACTCGACAACTTTCTGCGACTATTGAGACCTTGGATAGTACCGAGAATGACAATGGGACAGACGAGACCCACGACGCACCGGGCAGTCTGGACAAGGAAAAGCTCTTGGCACTTTTGCGGTCTCTGGTACAGCACACCTTTACTGCGCTTCTAACAACGACCTCGAGCCCTACCGGAGCTCAGGCGAGCGGCCGACTGCTTACCAATGCCGGAAGCAATTTGTCTTTCTTGCGTATCCTGCGATCCTTCCTCACCCGAGCCGCGGCCTCTTCGCCAAATTTAGCAGACCTGCGTTCTGTCCTAGCTTCAATCTTCTCGGCATATGCCTATGAGGAATCAATACTTCGGCTATCCAACCGATTGCTCGAGCGAAGTTTGTTCGTCAACGTCAAGCAGGCAGTGGAACTGCGACAACGTGGTTGGCGACCTAGAGGCTCGACATGCGAAGCTTGCAGTCGCCGCATCTGGGGCCCGGGTGTTTCGGGCAATGTTTTCGAGGCTTGGGAGGAGAAGCAAGCGCGGGATGAAGAGATGAGGGCGGAGAGAAAATCGCAAATGGCCGCAGGGGACATGGGCAAGGCTGGAAGCTCGAGCGATACGTCCCAGACCGCGGGGGACTCAAAGGGCAAAGGTAAAGCGGCACCTGTGACATCAGAGCGTCCAGCCGAAGACGGTACGGACGAAGTCACGAGTGATGCGGATGACGGGAAGGCGAAGCCGCTAGAGCAACCGCTGGGGCCCTTAGTCGTGCTGGCCTGCAGACATATTTACCATCAGAGCTGTTTGGATGCCTACCAGGTCCGACCGGACGTTGAGGGAAAGAGCCGAGTGGAGGCGCACGCAAGGGAGTATAGATGTCCGATTGACGGGTAGATGAATGAGGTGTATCTTCTGTGTAGTAGGCATGTACAAATTTCACGAATTCATGATAAGTACCGGAACCTTCTTGCTTCGCATCGGCGAGCCCCCGAGTGTCTGGAATGGACGTCAGCGTGCCTTTCATTGGCTCCTCTTTAGTTACATTTCTCTTGCCATCGTGCCTTGCCCTAGTGAATGAGCAATAGGGCCGAATATATTCAGCCGCACGGGGACAAAAAGGTAAGATCTTGCCTGAGCTGCTCGTTGTTCCAACACCATATTTTCCCATTTGATTTACGAGACGCAGGATGTAGCAACTTTCAATTCCATCAAGGATCGAGGTGGCTCGAGCAAACATATAGTAGGCAACCGTCAGCGCTTTGTAAAAGTTCTTAGTCTGGAGAGCACCTGTGCTGGGCCAGTATGTCAGTGTTCCATCAAACTGAGTCTGGAGGCGCCATTCGATCGGTTAGAAGCGTCTGTGAAGACCATTACCGACGTGTTGCGCGACACAGACGTTGGCAATGCTACTTCTCGAGAGCCAGAGTACGCAGAGGTGGATGGTCCCGTTCAAATCCCCTCATCGCGTGGCGACAGGCCACTCCAACGACGGAATTCTTGCCAAGCCGAAGAAAACAGGACCCCGGACATAGGGACGAGATGCCCGTCTTCGTCTTCATGAACACCCGAGCGTGCCAGAATTGTGTTTAGACGCCACAAGCAAGATATTGAAAGGATAGTAAGTAACATCGAGGGGAAAGTCTCGTGCTATCAATGTCTCTGTTTGACGTTGGTAGTGGCAGCTATCGGCCTCACCTCGGAGCCGAATGCGAAATGTAAATAGATAGGGGGTATAGGGATTATCTATTCTACTAATGATGAGAAGACATGCATACTAGGTACTTTACCTCTCTCAAGATATCCAATTTGTACCTCCTTCAAATGGGGAAAAGAAAAAGAAAACACCAAAAAGACACTGTCTGGGTTGAACGGAGCAACGGTACCTTGCATTCACTAAACGTGCTTTTGTTATCTGCAATTGGCCAGAGCATTTCTGTAGCAGTTGGTACCGAGGCATGGACCCTGACCCTCCGTCGGGGGGGGGGGGGGGGGGGGGGTTCCGTCGATCCTCCCGGCCGACTGGGTGCTGACTCCGTTGGCCAAAGGAGAAAAGAATGCCCCGATGCCCCGGCCTTGCGGGCAGTGCAGCTAAACTAGCAATTGAGCTGTTAACAATGTGGGCCCCGCCGACCCTTGCCCAAAGCTTAGGCTTAGCAGGGAGTTTTGCGCTACAAAAATAACGCCCCCCCGTCGGGACACTTGGGGACAGAAATGCAAAGTCCATCTGGGTGAACACGAGACCACACTGCAACCTCGTTTTCCAATCTCCCACAACGGCGGTCCCCTTTTCCCATCCATCTATCCACCGACTACGTTCCTCACGACTAGCTTTGTTTGGGCTTCTTTATTTCCAAACACTTCGTCGACAATGATCTAAGAGCACCCAATCGTTAGCTTCTTTCCTCCTTACAGCCCCCCTTTCCGCGCGCACCAGCAGCTCCCTCTCCTCCCCCGAAGAGCTCGCGCCGCAGCCATGGCCGCCCTCCTCAGGTTCCTGAGGAGCGTCTATGACCTCGACAACCTCGACACGCGTTTCACCAACGCCTCCTCCGTTCCCTACAAGACCGTCGTCGAGGCTCGCGCCGACCCCGTGCCGAGCAAGGAGTCGCCGGCTAAGGTCCGGGTCCACGCGCAGCCGTCGAAATGGAACACCCCCGAGTACTGGTTCTACGTGATCTTCATCGGTGGCATCGTGCCGTACATGTTCTGGATCGCCTACGAGGTCTCAAGACGTACGTTGAGACTCCCTTTCCAGATCAAGTCCCGAGGAGTCTTTGCTGACGCCCAATTGCTCTTTTACAGCCTCTGACCCCCGCTATCACAAGTACGAGCGCTTCCTCTCCGAAGGTTGGATCCCGGGTCGCAAGATCGTAAGCCGTACCTCGTGACGGGAACCCCCTCCCGCACCCCTAACGATGCCATACCCGAACTCACACGTGGGATCTTCTAGGATATATCCGACCCACAATACCACACCTTCCGTAAGAACCTTCCATTCATGGCCATCCTCTTGACCTTCCACCCTCTCCTGCGCAAGCTCTGGAACGCAGTCTTTCCTGTCCCCGCCGACCTACATAAAAAGTCCGTCGCCGAGCAGGGCGCTGCCCGCCTCGAGCAGCGCGCCTCCTTCGACTGTCGTTTCGCCCTAGTCTTCCTCGTCGCCCTGCACGGCTTCTCCGCCCTCAAGGTCCTCGCCATCCTCTACATCAACTACCAGATCGCCAAAAGGCTGCCGCGCCGCCACATCCCCGCCGCGACCTGGGTCTTCAACATCTGCATGCTCTTTGCCAATGAGCTGTGCCAGGGGTACAAGTTCGCCGCCATTGCGCGCCACATCACCCCGCCGCCTTCGGGGAAGAGCCTCCTCGACGAGGACCCGTTCCTCGTGCGCTGGGGAAGCTGGATGGACCACCACGGCGGGCTGATGGGCCGCTGGGAGATCCTCTTCAACATCACCGTCCTACGGCTCATCAGCTTCAACCTCGACTACTACTTCAGTCTCGACCAGCGGAGTGAGAGTCATCTAGAGGTGAGGCTAACATATTAACTCCCACTTGTTTATCCCTCTTCGCCAGCGCTGACGTCCCCAAGAAGAAGCAACTCGACCCCGCCAATCTCTCCGAGCGCGACCGCCTTGCCACCTCGGCCGCGCCCCAAGACTACTCCTTCCGCAACTACCTTGCCTACGCAATCTACGCGCCTCTCTACCTCGTTGGGCCCATCATGACCTACAATGACTTCATCTCACAACTCCGCTACCCGCCCGCCACCATCGAGACTCGTCGCACGATCCGCTACGCCGTCCGCTTCCTCATCGTTCTCTTCGCCATGGAGGTCATCCTCCACTACGAGTACGTCTGCGCCATCTCCCACGCGGGCCCGAATTGGTCCACCTATACGCCCGCCCAGCTCTCCCTCCTTTCCTACTTCAACCTCCACATCATCTGGCTCAAGCTCCTCCTTCCTTGGCGCCTCTTCCGCCTCTGGGCCCTCCTCGACGGCGTCGACCCCCCTGAGAACATGCTCCGCTGCGTCTCCAACAACTGGTCCCCAAAGTCCTTCTGGAAGGCCTGGCACCGCTCCTACAACCGATGGCTCATCCGCTACATTTACATCCCTCTTGGCGGCGCCAATTTCCGCTCCTGGGCTACCACCGTCCGTTCCATCGCCACGTACCTGCTCGTCTTCACTTTTGTCGCCCTCTGGCACGATATCCGCCTGCGCCTGCTCATCTGGGGCTGGCTCATCGTACTCTTCCTCCTTCCCGAGGTCCTTGCG
Organism: Colletotrichum navitas; assembly: GCF_030913465.1. NCBI lineage: Eukaryota > Fungi > Ascomycota > Sordariomycetes > Glomerellales > Glomerellaceae > Colletotrichum > Colletotrichum navitas. The sequence continues at coordinate 203,368 of NW_026850560.1, forward strand.
CAGCTCCTGTTTCCGGCGAGGAAGTGGGAGGGCCGGCCAGACACATACCGGCGGCTCTGCGGCCTTGGGGCCGTCGCCAACGTGCTCATGATGATGATCGCCAACCTCGTCGGGTTCGCCGTGGGGCTGGACGGCTTGCAAAGCATCCTCTACGGCATCTTGCATGACTGGTCAGGTAAGTGTTCCCCCCTCCCCCCAACAAGCTTCGCGCGTACACCTAACCCGCTGTCCAGGCGTAACGTTCTTCATGGTTGCCTGTGCGTCACTGTACATGGGCGTGCAGATCATGTTCGAGATCAGAGAGTCCGAGATGCGAAGAGGCATCTCGTTGAAGTGTTAGACTTTCTCAACGTGGAAGTCCAAAAGGGAGCATTATAGCGAATCGTTTGTTTAAATACATAAATATATACATATATATGTATATATATATATATATTTGCACTACTTGTGCAACCGTCTTAGACAGGTGATGTACTGTGCTGCCACTACTTGATGTACCTCTCTCCTCTGGGTCGCCTTTTCAGTCGTGAGAGGATCATCGCATGGGACACAACAAGTCCCTGGGGGTATAATTAAGGGCGCGGTGCCCGCTCCTAGTCCTTCACCGTCAACCAGCAACCCTCCGCAGTCGTCATACGCTTTCACAATATATATATATATATATATATATATGCATCGTGCAGGTTGGTGGTTTAGATTCTCCTTGTTCAAAAAGCATCCCAATTTCCCATTCACCTCAGTTCTTGGAGTTGATGGTACCCAGCTCGGTATCGTGGCTGATAAAGTGCTGCTTGGCAAACTTACCGTCCATGCCCAGCTTCTTCTCCGTCACCCACATCCTCAGCCAGATGAGGCCTTTAACGAGGAGGTATAAGACGATGCCGGCGATGGCGATGCCCACGATGTAGACGACCACAGTGCCGCTGCCATGATTCTGGATGTCGAGAAAGCTGTACGTGTAGAAGCCCTGGGTGTAGTACGTCACGTAGGCGAGGGCGAGGTAGAGCGCCAGGACAATGACGAGCCAGAGCAGGTGCGGCCACTCAAGCTGGGCGGCGGCGGTGCGCGGGATTACGATCTCGAACAGGGCGAAGGCCGAGTTGAGGCCGTGCTGGGAGATGTTACTCCAGGCGCTGAACTCGTCGGCGTACCACGGCGCCTGGTAGATGATGGCCCAGTACACGACGGTGACGATAAACGGGTAGGTGGTGACAGTGGTGTAGTAGAAGGCGTGCAGTGCCTGCAGAGGACGCGGGAAGCGTTCGAGCAGCGGGCTGCCAGAGCGGGCGTAGGTGAGAGTGTGGATGGCCGAGATGAGGAAGTAGAACCCCAGGCCCCAGTAGGTCAGGACGGTGAAGTAGGAGAAGCTCTGGCCGACGGCCTTGCAGCCGCCATACTCGGGGCGAGAACACGTCCAACCGATGACGAAGAAGCGGACGACAAAGATGTAGAGACTCTGTTGCAGGCGGTATTGTTAGATCATGATTCACCGAGATGCGCGGGTGGATGAAATTGCGCAAACGCGCGATTGGTGCAACCATGGGGAACGAACAACCGAGACAACTAAGTGGCGACACTTCGACACATGCTGGAATAGTGCCCGAGTTGGACAAATCTGGAAGGGAGCAAAGACTTACAATGAGCGCGCGACAAGCGCCCAGCTGATAGGGAGACAAGAGCCAGGAGGTTTCGAAACGATGAGATGGATCCCATAGGCCCGTCCCGAGACGGAAGGCAGCGAGCATCGTGGTCTGCCTCGTGGGGTCCCGCGACAAAAAAGCCTTTGGTACCTTGAATTTTCTTGTTCTTTGTGATGATGGAATTTTGGAGTTGAGCCAGAACTGCGGGCAATTTCGAGAACGAACAACGAACCTGAGAGGGAGGGATTTGAAAGGGGCGGTGGCTTGGCTTACGGCATGGGTCGTTGGGTTGCAGGGGTGAGCGCGGCTGGCCCGACAAGCGCAATCACGTCGCTGCTGGGGTGGCCTGGTTCCGATCCTGAGAATGATGGTGCTGGGCTGTGGTCGCTGCGATATGTGTTACCACCTGCCGAATGTGGCTTGTGAATGCATATATGGCCTTGAAGCTGCACACGTGGGGGGTCCAGCAGAGACGGAGCTGGGGTCAACGGTAAATGCTGTAACGCTCAATGCGTAAGTAAGTAATCCGAGATGATTGATTGGGTGGGCACGGATTGCGACGACACGGTGAGGGATTCAGCGGCCTCTGGAGAAAGTGAAGTGGCCTCTTGTTTTTCTGGGTCCAGGGACGTGTTCCTTAAAGAGAGTCTTGACCGTTGCTGCAGTTAGCCGGAGATGATGCGGGGCGGGGAGGTACGGGGCAGGACGATACTGACTAAAAAATAAAAATGAATGGAAAGAACAAAAGAAGAAAAAGAAGAAAAGGGGGGAGGGGCAAGGTGAGGGACGCCGAGGGTCACGAACTTGTCTACAGGTACTCCTCCTCATCTTTGCAGGATCGCGTCTACTCGCCATTCTGGATGTGTACGGATACACATGGGCTCTTGACTGTGCTACCGCGCTGCATGCATGGCTGGCGCCTGTAGGATGGAGGAGGATGAGCCATGATGAACGCTAGGTGTGGCTAATTTTGGCTTGAAAGATTAGTCGCGTCTCTCATCCAGTACCAACAGCCAGCGCCAACTTGGTCAAGGAGGGGAGTGGGTATGCAGCTAGCCACCCGTTCGCCAGCTACCTACGCTGGAAAGAAGTGTGAGATACCAAGGCTGAGGCATATCCAAGCCATTGTGGCTTGGAATGGCTTGAAATCCCTCTGGCCTCTCATGCAACTCGTCACGCCTTTGCCATTCCCTCGGTACCTAGAGACGCGCGTGTTGCGGGGTGAAGCTCATTCATGCAGGAGCAGGCGAGGCAGAGAGGGTTTCTTCGCAACTGGATATAAGCAGATTGTAGATGAATCCACCAGATGATCCGGCCGTCGATCAAGAACTTGTCCAGGGCCAAGAGTGCCTTCCACAAGGGAACCAATTCAATTGCCTTGCAGCCCGCGCTTGTTGTGTAAAAACGGCTCAATCGTGGGTGCCCGTCATTTCCGCGCTTGCGACACCAATGTGGTCACCACTCGCCGACCCTTGGTGGGGGAACCCAGCAAAGAAGCAATCAATCCTGGATGGAGACCGGAGGAGCCACAGTGTAGCCATATTATTGACAAGTGAGTAACACCTTGGCCACGGCAACACGGAAGCAGCATCGTGCAAGTCCCACCCAGGCCCTGCAGAATGTGGTCCATCTCGCGTCGTCATGCTCGTCGTCTTGGAAAAGGGCCCCCATCGCCCATCTTCCTATGTCGTATTAAACTAGTGTATACGTAGTACTTACTCGTCTTTTTTGAGATGTGGGCTGGTAATCATCGAATGGACCAATATTCCGTCGACCTAATATTGGCTATTGCCAGAAGCAGGCAGCATCAGTCATCAATTAAGAAGAAGCCTTGACCTGACTCGGTTTGGGCCATTCATTGGTTTCTATGAGCCACAATGGGCCGCACAGCAGCCACCGCTCTTCGCTTGTGATAGGCCTGGACGGGGGGGAGGACAACAACTTATCAAGGCTGAGATTGACAGCCCCAGCTCCTCGGAGAGTGAAGCTTCTCTTTGTTGGATGGAGTTCTGGAGCGCTACCTAGGTAAAATTTTCATCTTTCGTAGTTGGAACGGCTGCCAGCACAGACGAGGTTTATGTTTAGCGCTAGGGGTTTTCGAACGAACTCAACGGGGCTCGTCCGTTCATCTCGTCTCTGTCTCTGATTCCTCGTCTCTTCTCATCTTTTTCCCCCCCGGTACAGCCACACGTCAGGGATGTCGTGACCAATCCTAAACGGCGGCCGATGAAGCTTGGGGGGGACGGGGGGCCGTGAGCCCAAACTGGTCGGTGTGGACGCCAAATGTGCCATTTCATCAATACATAAGGTCCCCCCAGGGGATCGGCCAAAGGGAGCAAGCGGGCTCTGAACGGGAGATGAGACCGATCGATCGGGACAGTGAGCCTGTGTCCACAATTGCAAATGAGGCGGGAGAAGCGAGCCGTCGATGCGATCTCGTGTCAAGCAGCGACAAAGAGACGGTGAGCGTCGCGAAGCGAATTGGTCGGCGGTTTGAGAGTCAGGAGGCGTAGCCTCGCCGCTTCACCAGAGGCCGTGAGGTTGGAGACTAGGCACGTCGGCAGCTGCCACTCCCACTGGCGGGGCATACATATGTGTGCAGTAGTGTAGATGCCGTTGTAATAAAAGATGCACCTTGGATAATGTAGCAGTTGAGGAATTGCCAATGTAGTTGCCGCTCGGCGACGCGTGCAGTGCAGTCCTGGGCGGATGATGTAGGACGATTCGGAGGGGCAATCTGGTGATAAGAAGCAGAGCCAATTACAACGCTTTCTTGGTTGTACTAATGGCCCTCACCGCACAGAGGTCAAATGTGAACCTCGCTGGACAGTGGTTTGCTTCTATCTGCGTGTTTTGCTTGCCTGTGGAGCTACCTACACCGTAGGTAGGCTGGACTGGACTGGGCTGGGCAAAAGGCAGCCAGCGCAAATAGAGTCTACAGACAAGCTGATACCGTATCCTCTCATCAAACACGAAGTCCGCACAGGCCATACGCTAGTCCCATTATAACAGGCGGTCAACCTACCTACACACACACCCACCCATATAACCCTAACCCTTGCCACCTACCTGCTGCTGACGTAAATGAATTCCTGCATTTGCCACATCTAGATCCCTGTTTCTGCCAGCCCGCTTACCCCTTTCCAGCAGCCTGTGGCCTGTGCGGACTTCGTGTTTGATGAGAGGATACGGTAGTGTCCCCCCCCCTGTCAACCCGAGAGTACCGTGCACGATACCAGCGATAACAGCAATAAACCTTATATCCTAAAGGCTGTAGGTTCAAATCCAGTTCAAGTCCAGTTTTCTTAGATTTTTTTAATTCCAAAACGGCTCCGCCGGGGAGGGTTGGAATGGTCTAACCCACCCTACTTCCTACGCTGCGCTCCGGGTCGGGATGGGCCAAGACCATCCCTTTTGCCTCTAAGATAGTTGTGTTATCACCTGAATCCACTGTCTGCTGGACTCTGCATAGACCAGTGTGCACGGTACTCTCGGGTTGACAGGGGGGGGACAATATCAGCTTGTCTGATTCCTCGCGCAAATACGACGCCAGGTTCCTCAGACCCTATTTTTATTTTATCTTATCTTTTTCAACCGTCAAAAGAAGAAAAAGAAAAGGCGCCTCTTCAAGAGCAAGGTTGCAGAGAGGAGTCACATGCCATTCCACATGGACACCCAATGGCAGGTCGAGCGGAGCACGACGGCGTTAAAGTCGATTTGCGTACAGAGTACCTAGGTACTATATGTGATATCTACATAGAAGGTAGATCAAGAGACAGGGAGAGAGGGGCGGGCTCTCGCACCTTAAGGCCCGATCAAGTGCCCCTGTTGCCTTTTGATCCGGTCACATGGGGTCGAAGTATTAATTGGCCGGATGATGCTTACTGGAATGGGGTAGAGGACGGGTGACGACGACGACAATAACCTCTGCCCCCAAAGCATGCATGCACATCAGCTTACGAAAGGAGGACGAATGAGGAGGGGCGCAACGAGACCGAGTCCCAGACTGGCTGCCATCCGCAGGGGTTCAATCCCCATTGGGCCTCGTCCCTGCACCAAGCAAATAGTCTTTTTTTTTTCTTTTCATTTTTTTCTTCTTTTTTTGGACGGGTGCTGTGGGCTGCGTCTCCAGGTGCAAATGTTGCAGTGCTTGGTGGCTTACGAAATGCAGCGCGTGACAACTGGGTCAATGGCGGCAGGTCAGTTTCTCACAGTGAACATGGCACGCATGAATCGCAACTCGATGGCCATGTGTTACGGGTTCGCGCTGGTTGCCGGCCTGCCAAATACAATGTGCGTACCTAGGTAAACTGTGCTAGTGTGTGTGTATGTGTTTGTGTCGGTGCAATACCTACCTACCTAGGTACCTTGGTACAGATACACTAGACGGATACCTTTCCCTCCACGTCTGTAGAAAGCTAGACATGCCTTCCACAGGAATCTCATCGGCGCAGGCGGCAACAATGGCAGCAGCGCGGCGATGGTGTCCCAGACATGCGAGTGCCTAGACCGGCAGCAGATGTAAGGCAAGGGATAGAACGAGAAGTGGACGAGCATTCATTTGGTTTACTTCCTTTTCCCTCTTCCTTTTTCCTTCACTGGACGGGAGAGTGGCAGCCACAGCATCTGCAGACACCGCCGTATAGTGTTTAGTATTTGGTGACAGGAGTCAGTGCCTAGTAGAGCCGGAAGCATGTCGTTGTACTTTACTCTGTCTGTACGGAGTACCATCGCCTTATCCTTATCGTTGTAAGCTTGGCAGCCCAACATCCGGGATGGGGGGCAGACGACGAACGGGGCCGGTATACGGAGTAGGTCGGCCACAATAAGGCGATCACACCGCGGAAGTTGGTGGTTTTTGGCGTGCTTCGTTGCGCTGCGCGCATCGTGACAGCATCCGCGATCCCTGAACCTGAGTCTGCGCCTAAGCGGGGGTATACCAAACCCCGTCAGAATGCAAAATGCAACGCTGCTGCGACGTGACATGTAGTTCCAGGTTCAGGAAGTCCTGCCACCGTATGTCATGGATGCCGAAGTCCAAAGCCACTGCATGGGCAACTGAGAATGAGCGAGGTGAGACTCATCAAAGTTGGTCTGGGGTTCTGGGCCGAGGGACCCTGCGGCCAAGTGGTGGTATGGGACTCGTTCTGTTCAGGGGTTTGTTTGGGTTGGAGCCAAAAGAAGACTAAGTGCGAAAAGGGGACTGGCGACATGGGGTGAAGGGGAATACTCGATGGTGGTGGTGCATGTTGAAGTCTCTAGTCTCTCTCCAAGGAGGCGGTGGGCGGGCGTTGCTAGGTTCCACCCTCCTCGGCTCGCCGGGGGGTTAAATGGAGGCGCCTACTAGTACACTACTGCCTTAGAAGGAGGTAGTGTAGGTAGACGAGTGATGCGATTGCCAGGAGAGGGAGATTAGCTGATTGGAATGGCTACCCAAGATGGCGAATCCCGTGTGCGCTGGGCTGGTTGTCCAGATGAGCGAGCTATGGGCGACCAGAGGAGAAGCGAAAAGAAGGGAAATAAACCCAAGGGACAGTAATGGGAAGTTGCACAAAGAAACAATATGACAAAGACAACCAACAAAGGCCGCGCGCGGATGGGACACGCAAGGACGTGTTCCCGGGAGGAGGGGAAAGGGAGCACGGCGAAGCGATCGTCCCCCCGTTCGTCTCTTTCTTAGCTGGCCCCCCGCCGTTACAGCGGTGGTTGAAACAGTCAAGTACAGATACATGTGACAGCAAGTACCTGAGGTAGGCAGGTATCTCCCACGCACAAACATCAGGAAATGTACGTGCCAGTGCCAACCAACAGCACTACCGGTAGGTCGATATTCATAGGTACACAGCAGCACTTGATGTCCTCTTTCTCTTTCTCTTTCTCTCTCTCTCTCGTCGCATGTCGAAGCCCTGGTGATGGCCATAAGCGACAGGTTGACGCCAAGCCAGAATGGAGGGCTCTAGATGGATAGATAACCTTACAGACGGGTACCGGGAATTGTGGTAACTACGGTACCTTGTCTCACAGGTTTAGAGTGCACCTACTGTATACCTAGCTAGTGTCCATACATAAGTATCCGTAGTAGCTTAGGTATGTGGTATCTGATCTGCCCTCCTGAGATCGTGTCCATCTCGGGTAGGGATACCTGAGCTCATGTATCCGTACCTGAACTGGCCTCGCTCCGTACCTTGCACCACCACTTTAGGCAGTCTCCCCATGACGGATACACTCCTCGGTATCCGTACAGTAGCGTCAAAAGATATGTACATTGCTCTTTTCCTTTTTCCTTTCCCACCACCACCACTACCTGCCCTGGTCGGTCTTGCCTTAGTGTACCTTACTCCCCAGCATTCGAGCCATTCACCCACTCTCTCATTCAACCTAGGGTTTGGCGTTGCTGTCCAGGGCATCCCTCCTCTCTATCCATATTCCAGCCAGAGAGCAGCTTCTTTCTTTGCTCTATTATTTCCTTTGCGCTTTTTCTTCAACCTCAACTGGAAGCCCTTTTCATTTTCCAAACATCCCCAAGAACTCCGACCTCACTGTACATCTCTCTCGCTCACCTCGCCCTTTTTTCCCTCCCTTTTTTTCTTCTTTTTTCTCCCCCCCCCCCCCCCCCCCCCCTTCTCTCATTGCTGTCGTCGACGCGTCTTTGCCGTTGGGGCCGGTCGAGCCTCGTCTGGAATGCTCTCTTCTGCCCTCCCCGCAAGTGTCACCCAAAACTAAGCCTCCGCTCCCCCCCCCCCCCTCGTCCATCGCTTGACCCTTGCAATTCTTCATCTTTTCGCTTCCTAGTCTCAACCAACCTAGGCCGTAATACTAATACATCCCACCTCGCACTATACTCTATACCTTGCCTGCTCTAGCCTTACCTCCTTGTTCGCTCTCACCCACCCTTCTTCTACCACTACGACGACTCGACCCCGGATCTATTCTTACTCGCTCCTCTCCTTCTCAGCCCCCTCACCAACCAGGGGCTATCCTGCCTGTCATGTCTATGTGCGACTGCTGAACATCAGCCTTCTTTTCTAACTCTCGCGCGGCTGCCTCTTTGCCCAACCTCGACCTCTATTCCTCGTCTCCGACCGACAACCGGTTCTCCCTAAGCGCCCGCGTCGCACAGCGTCCTACATTGCGCGCCACCAGCTTGGCTCCTCGCCCTGCCACATCCTACGATACCGATTATCCTCCGATACGCCCGCTTCGTCGAGCGGCTGTGACAGTCGTCGCACACCAATGCTTTCTGCCGCTCGTCGATAGCTCCCGCTACGCAGTTCCTGTACGCCATGGCTACATCGACCGGCTTTCCGCGCATGTCCTTCGGGGCCAGCAATAGCCTCGACTTGAGCCTAGGTCTCCCCGTTGTTCTCTTACCTCCGTCAGACAGCCATCCTTCACCCATCTATGAGAGCGATGAGGATGCTCAGCGGACGCCCACCACGGCAACCGGGCCCCGGATCCCAGAACGCAGCATACGCCGAACCAACCCCGAATCCCCAACACCGGGCGGTCCCAAAGTCCCTCGCCATCCCATTCCGTCAATGCAAGCAGCCTTTGCCGAGTCGTTTCTCGAGGTCGCTGATGGTAACCCATCCGACAAGCCAAAGCTCAAATTTGCCGACGCAAAGGGCCGTCGCGAGGAGCTCATCAGTCAGGAGCGCGATGACGATCTGCCCGATATGCGTTGGCGATATCGGCCTGGCCAGCGAGAGCATGAGCTACAAAAACTTATGGCTCAGATATCCTTCGGTGTGTACTTGCTGCTGAATGGCATGGCCAATAGCGCGGCTCAGGTTGTTAGCATCTTGCAGGGACATATCGACGAGGTGGACGAGTTTCTTGAAGTGGTCATGGAAGACTTTGATCAGGCGACCAAGGATCTCAAGGAGAGGATCGAATATCTCCGTCTGCCCATGGAGAACATAAACGCCTTTGAAAAAATGCTGGAAGATCGTAAATTTCGACTCGAGATCGTTCAAGGAAACGAGAAGATTGAGCACATCGTGGCCCGCACCAACGTCCAGCTCCAACAGTACGACAACGATGTGCAGCAGGGCTTGGCCGCAACCAAGGAGTTCGCCATTTACCTGGGTCACCAAAATGCGGGCACTTGGCGTCAAGATCGCTCAGACGTTGTTGACATTTACACTGCCATGAAGGGCAACACCGAGGGCTGGTACAACGCGTTCGTGGAGTTGCAGACTCGTGGCAAGGAGCTGAACTCTCTGGTCACCAAGCTTGGGATAATGGTGGCAGAAATGAGTAATAAGGCCGGCGAAGTAAGTCGGAGAACCTGGGTGAGTCAAAGCCTCGCGTGTCATCGCTTGCGCGATGCTGACAAGATTGCAGGCCAGTATTCCCCCCTTCACCTTACCTTTACAAGGTGCTCGAACTGAAGAAGCCGCGCTCAACTCTCCGCCGTCCTCGCCCCCTTCCTCCAGGGCTGTGAGGCGGTCAACCCTACGCGCATACAGCGTCAGCTCATGCGCCACGTCTTTTGACTTTGATATGCCGCTGCAGAGACCATCACCGGCCGCTTCTCCAAGCCAGCAGTCATTTGAATCACATCAAACGTCATACTCGAACAAGACGACGCACTCATTTCATACCACACGCTCCCAGAGCACTTCAAACTCACAAAAGTCATCGCATTCCCACGGAACCACGCACTCACATGGTAGCACGCGCACAAGCAATACTATGCGCAGCACCAGTGGGAGTGCACACCCGACCACACCAAGGTTGACATTGGAAGCGCCCGATGGACCTGTGTCGGAGCCTATGAGTGATGTAGAGGTGGAGGTGACCCTGGATGATGCCTCGCTTTACATCCTCCAGCCACGAACGTATACCCCGCAACCCCCGGAGCCTATCCCGTCACCTACCACGGCAGAATCAGACAAAAACCAGCCCCAGCCAGAAGCGCTCATGCTGTCAAAGAGGACCTCGCTTCGGCAACGTGTCTCGTTGAAGACGACTCCACCCGAGTCCATCCTGATTCCGCCGCCAGCGAGAGATCTTCCCCATACTAGGCAAGAATCTTCTCAAGAGTACCAGGCCCCGGATTCGGCTTATGGATCGGATGTTGAACAACGGCCGCGTTATCCCACGACCAATGAGCTTTCTCCCCCGGTATTGCCACCTGTGCTACCTTCTCCGCGGTCCGAGCATCAATACTACCGCCCTGTACAAGCAAGTCCTCACTCTCCGCTACAACAGAGGCCACTCACTGCGGGTGCGCAGCCTAGGTCGCCATACGAAAGTCACCCTGGGTACCATTCCGCACACCAGAGAAATGCGCCGTCTCGTCTTGGGGGCGCAAGTATGCTGAGCACAGTCACCACAATGACATACGACTCGAAAATGACGGCCAGTGGAGAGAAACGACTCAAAAAGAAGCGCAGCGCCTTTGGCTGGTTGAAGAAAGCCTTCTCTCTCGACGAAGAAGAGCGTCTGATATATGAGGCGCGACGACAGCAGGAGGTTCCCAATATTTACTACGACAGCAGAAGCCCCAAGTTCCTGGACGGAAAGAGGGTGACGCCACGGTGAGACGGGCAGGTCTGATCTTAACCGCCCTGTCAGTCATATTCCTGCTGTCACATCTGAACAGTTTCACGACGCCACACCAACCTGTGAGTGCCATGTTGTGATCTTCACAGCACTCTTCTTCTACAGAGAGGTCTAGCATTGATGCCCCGGGCCACTTCTGAGCATTCATCATTGCATTTAGGCGCATCCATCATCGCTATTTGCTTAACATGATATTTTCTTGCTTTGTCAAGACATCGTAAACACATGGTGTACTTTTTATATCTATCTATTCACATCACTTGGGATAAGGGACCCGCAAAGCGGGAAAGCAAGGGAACAACAACACCAGCATTCTGCGAGGTGTCGGGGCGTTTTGCCATCAATGTAGCGATTTAGCATTCTGTCTGACACATTTCACAAGTCACATTTACCTTCCACGTCCACTCATGGGCCGTAATGTATGATCAATAAGAATCAAAGGCAACAGCAAAAAAAAACGTCTAGCCGGGTTTACATGAAAGACCAGCTACTTCGTGCGCTCTGCGTCGTCCCGTTCATCCTCCCAAGGAAGATTCACGGGTACACATCATTTTAAGCGAGTAACACTTGCCAGCTTTCCCCAACATGCAAAAAGGAAGCAAGGCGATCTTGCAGACAATGTGTACAACAAATCCCCTCCTGAACTAATAACTAGACTGAAACCCAAAACCTACGTTTATCCAGATCTCCCGCAGTATGGTAAGTTCAGTCCGATGTCCCTCCCGCCCAGCAGTCGTCGGCGCGACGTGTAAGTCTATGATATGAAGCTCGATCGATGAATTTGCAGACGCTGACTGGCTCATGTGGGTGACATACGGTAGGATCAAAGATTCCAAAGGGCTGACGAGGAAGCTGACAGTTAAGGAAGACAACGTCATCGCCACGAACCGGGCGTGCTGATGTAAGAATGGTGCGCTTGCGGGACACCCGGGTTTGTATCATGTAGCTCGACGTCGCGGCGCCTGAGACCGAGGTTCGAATCGAGATGAACAACGCGTAGGGCCTGTTCAGGGAGAGAGCCGTCCTGCATGAGCAAGTTCGCGCTGGAAGGCGAGCCTCCCGAGCCCCAGAGCGCCCTCGCCAAATCCCGGCGAAGCAGCGACTCGCTCGAACAGGCAACCCCAAGAACGCCGTCAAGACCCATCGATACATGTCGAGGCCCTCACCCCCGGTCTCAAGGTTCTCATCATGGAGGCGGGCTAGTTCCGCACCCAGGCGTTCCACAAGATGGCGTCGATCCGGCCCCACGTGTCCGGGTGTACGGGCCACGCCGGGGCGAAGGCCAGAGCTGAGGCGATCTAGAGGACGGAGACGGAGGACTCGATGAAGGCGGTCGTGCGAACCGTGGAGCTCGTCAGGCGATGGGAGCGGAATTACGACCGAGCTGAAGGTGCCGTTGCCGGTGGCGCTGGGGAGCGATGGGTAGGCCAAGATCCGGAACACAGTGCGAGACCATCGTGAGGGTGGGAGGGTGTTGCGAAGAGGATAATTTGTAAGATGCTGCGGATATACGTTGTAGCAGGAATGGTATTTCCACAAGTTGCGGAAAATGAACAGCCCAGCTTTAACTTGGAGCTTCATTCGTCTACTGCGCGAGCGAGGACTCACTCCCCAATGCCGTAACTCTTAACTCTGCTGAAAAAGAAGGACTTGCTGTTCTTCAGCCCGAACTCGCCCAGGTCGTCCGTCACCTTGTTGTAGCTATAGAAACTCTTCCACATGAGCTTGGTGTTCCGTGCGCCCTTGCTCCCGGCGCTCCGCACCTCTAAATGCATCCTGTACGTGTACTTTGCCCCGACCCCCTCCGTCTCGATAAATAGATCGTTCTCGGTCTCACCAAGGGGCACGTCCGGGTGGTCCAGCGCAGAGGACATCCGCCACCGCCCGCGGAGGCCGTACTGCATGACGAGGGACGGCAGGTGGGCCGCGCCGCCGCCGCGGTGCTGCTTGAGCAGATCGCGGGTCATGTAGTGCACGACGCTGGCGGGCTCGTCGGTGGTGAGAAGGCTGATGACGGTGCCGTCGCGGAAGAAGCGTAGGTACCGGTAGTACGTGACGATATGCACAGGGGTGTTCCAGGTGATCTGGTTCGCGTCTGCCTGGCCGGGGCGGATGTAGTTGACGGTGCTGATGTAGCAGCCGTTGAACCGGATCCTCGGCCGGTGCCTGAACATGCTCTGCCATGAAGACGAATAGATCTCCGGCAGCAGCGCCAACGTCGTGGCCTCACTCTCTTCCCTACGGCGCTGTGCAAGCTCATCCATGCTGACGTACTCCAGGTCTCCCGTGTCTTCCTCTTGCTCCAGAGGCTCCCAGAAGACGCCCCTTTGCCAGTGGTAATGCATTCCAGCGAAACCAAACTCCGGGCCAAGACAGATGCGCCGCCAGATCTGCTGTTCGGTGGCGACAATGTAGGCAAACCGTTTGCACACCAAAGAAAGGCGCACAAAGTCCCCGACGTCGAGGACGGCCACGCTTTTGAAGATGTGGACCAGAATCTCTTGGGGCATTCCTGCGATTGGGCAGGGAGGCGCCGGATCTCCCTCCACCGGCGGAGGCGCTGCGGCCACGGAAAGCCCGGAAAAGCTGGCGATAAGCTCGCTCATCGTCTGCTGCTGCGTCTCTGGCAGCTTCCCCGCTACAATTGGTGCGCTTGACGCCGACGGCAGAGCCGGTTTTGTGGCGGCTGGAGGAAAGTGCTTCTTTCTGTATGCCAAATCCACCCGGCTGTCCATCTTCAATCCGGGGTTAGCTTCATGTCCCATCGAAGATGGAAAAGAGGAATACTGACCCTGAAAGCTTTGCGGTACAGCTTCAGACTATCGCCCAAGCTTCCGATCGCCTCCTTCTCCACAGCTGCCTCAAAGTGATCCAAGGCCGATACTAGCTCCTCAGCCTGACTGGGTGCGTGTTCCTCCAGAGCAGACGCGGAAGGTGAGTGTGAAGGTACCGGCTCATCAAATACCAGGGAGCGGGCATATTCCTCATCTTCTTCTACTTGGGGTTTCTTGGGCACCACGGCCCTTGAGCTCTCCACCAGGACGGATGATTTGGAGAATGACGGGGCCTTCTTTTTGGTTTGTGAAGTCTGGGGTTCTAGGACTGTCTTTTTCGTCTTGAGTTCCGAGCGCCATTGTTGCCGAAACGACTCCAGCTCGGAATCGAGCGGCGGCGGCTGGTCTGCCATAGTTGCGAGACGGACACGATGCTCAGGGAATACTGAGCTGTAGAGGGCCGTCAATGCCGTGAGAGCGACATGGGTGAGAGAGAACCTCGAGATTTACCAGAGTGCTAGTTTCGAGTGGTGATTTCGGAGTTCTTGATGCTCGCTTGTAAAAGTGAATCTGCGAGATGAGATGTAGTCGAAACCGACCACTCATCATCGACCTTGCGTTGTAAGCAGAGCACGCCGAGGTGTAGTCACTCGGCAAGGTCCCCACCGGCGTTTATCGGTGACATTTGGGGGGGCCACACCAGGACCAACCAATTGGGACGGGCGCTCGGTCCGTGACATCACCCAAACGGTTCTGAGCTCGGCTCGGCCAGCGAGGCGCCCTGGCGCGCGCCACCCAGTCATTTCATTATCTCCGGCAAAATTTTGGGGGAGGACCAGATGTCGGAGCGCGCACCCGATTTCGCAGTCATGACGAGCCGACTTTGGCGAACTGGGTAAGGTCAACTTCACACACGCATACACACACACACACACACACTCTCTCTCTCTCTCTCGCCTCCCTCTTCCGAGCAGGAACAAAAGGCACGTGAAAGCTTGCTTTTCCCCTCACCTACCAACCGTCATCCGCAACTTCCCTCGTTGCACTAAACAGCAGATGACTGCAACATCTTTTCCTAGCTCCGACCTCTCCGACCATGCAAGCTGGTCCGCAATGAACGCAATTCACCAGGCCACCGTTGGCCAGGACCACGACATATTCGATCCCGATGACTCTTTTCCGATGGCGCGCATAGCCCCGCCCCGGAATGATGGCGGCGGAGGAAGCGACGATGATATTACGGCGTCGCAGAAAATGATCTCGGCCATGTCGGGCAGTCTTTTAACATCGCTTTTAGGTGAGACCGTCTTCTGCGCCTCGGCCCGTCTGCCATTGCTAACACGCTCGCCCAGTGACACCGCTCGATGTTGTCCGAATCCGATGGCAATCCCAGAACGTCACGCCGCCTACGGTAGATTTCTCGCGACTTGCTATGACGACCAACAATCTGAAAACTTTCAACACGCCGAACCTCGGAGTTACCGCGTGCTGTCGAGAAGTGTTCTTCATGAACAATAGCTCTGAACTATGCATCGCAATGCCGAGAGCTGCAGAGGGCGTCGCGGCCGGCGCGGCCACCGATTGCGCCGTCGCAGAGGTTGAACGCAAGACAATCAGCTCGACCATGGACGGGCTGAGGAAGATTGCGCGGAATGAGGGGTTCACTAGCTTATGGAGAGGTCTTTCCCCGACTTTGCTGATGACAATCCCTGGAAACATCATCTACTTCACTGGCTACGACTGGCTGCGATACAACAGCAAGAGTCCCATCGCCCAGAAGCTCAACGAAGATACTGCCCCACTGGTTGCTGGCGCTGGAGCTCGGGTCCTGGCCGCAGCCGCCGTTAGTCCGATCGAACTGTTCCGCACGAGGATGCAAGCATCGACCGGCAATTCAACAACCGGTCATCTTGCGAACACATTCCGAGGCATACAGGAGATGGTCAACAGCAGTGGCTACACTTCGTTGTGGAGGGGGCTGACCTTGACTTTATGGAGGGATGTGCCCTTCTCGGGCCTGTACTGGTGGGGATACGAGACGATCCGCGGCAAGCTGACAGATATGCGAGAGACCCGCCGCGGTCGGACTCTAGAAACTAGAGGCTCGCGGCAACAGGTGCGGCGCCGATCTCAGAGTCGAGAGAATCACGCGGAAACATTGACGGACAGCTTCATTGCCGGTGCCGTATCCGGCGGTTTCGCATCGATAGTGACGATGCCGTTCGACGTGGGCAAAACCAGGACGCAGGTCTACCGTGACTCACCGCGTCAGGCGGCCGGAGCTAACGCTACCAAGGCGGCTGCAGCTGAGCAAGGCTCTATGGTGCGCTTGCTTTGGCACATATTTACGACCGAAGGAATCGGGGGCCTGTGGAAAGGATGGATCCCCCGGACTCTGAAAGTTGCTCCAGCCTGCGCCATCATGATCAGCAGCTACGAGGTCGGGAAGCGGACGTTCAGGAGCGTGAACGAGAAGGCCAGAGGAGATAGAGACTAATACCGAAGCATCGCGAGTCTTTTTTTATTCCAAGCATTACTGGGCGTTGAGCGGGCTGTTATTAACGAGTGGGAAGAGACCAGGGCCTGGAGTTAGCACGTCAAAAGGCACAATGTAGTGGTTTGGGTTAGACATGGCGAAACCAAAAAAGTGTATACCTATGTAGTTAAAGTGTAATGATACCACCCCCCCACCCCCCACAGTGACTTCCTTGACATTTCGATTTCTGAACTCTGGAGACGAACCAAGATGCAAGACGACCCGGAAGATGTGCGCTGACAAGACGCAGTGACCAATTATGTATGAACGAGGAAGCGCGCCTAGAGGGTTTGAAGTCACCATCTCGTTTCGTCCTAACAGTGGGGGACAAATGGCGGGATCTCAGGGGGCAATCCACTTCTCACCAAGTCGCCGGGGCCGCTGCAGGGCTGCAGCTCCTAGACCGCTTTCCGTCCCCTACAGGCTACCAACCACTTAAACCCGCCAGGACGCGTTAATTACTTTTTTCTTTCGCCGGTAGCGCGTCACCACGCGACGGTCCGCAGGCCGGCATTTCACCCTTTAAACCAAGGCTGAGAAATCTCGATTACATGCTTCGAGGAATCCAACTTCCTTTCCCCCACATTCACACCCATATCCACATCACATCTCTCCCTCTCTCCTCTTCACTTTTGTTCCGTTTTGCTTCTCATTGAACTAGACTGATAGTTTCCATTGATGACCTATTGTACCGATTCTTCCCCAAGTCCATGATATAATCGAGCCTTTGCGTTTACGCCTCGCCAATTTCGCAGCCCACTCCGTCCGCCTTCGGCTAGGTCGAAGGCTGTTATTCTACGTCATCAACTCCCTCTGATCCCTCTCCGGGCAGACCTCGTGCCCCTACTCCTCTACACACGTAAAAATGTCGACGCTCAAACGCAAGGCCGGTACGCTGTCTGCCGCGGACAACAAGAAGCCCAAGCAAGATGGCAGTATCATGTCATTTTTCGGGGCCCCGAAGCCGGCGGCCAAGGCGAGTGGTGCGGGCGCTCTGGAGACGTCGCCCGCCGCCAAATTTGATAAGGCCAAATGGATTGCCGGCCTAACGGCCGAGCAGAAGGAGTTGCTGCAGCTCGAGATAGACACTCTGCACGAGAGCTGGCTGGCACTTCTCAAGGACGAGGTCACCAGCAAGGAGTTCCTTGATCTCAAGCGCTTCCTGAACCGGGAATCAGATGCTGGGAAGAAGTGGTTTCCTCCAAAGGAGGACGTGTACTCTTGGTATATTTCCTGATCCTTCAGTGGCCCATGGCTTTGGCACAACCAGCCCTAACCAAGAGCGCAGGTCCCGCCATTGCCCGTTCAACACCGTCAAGGTCGTCATCCTCGGCCAAGACCCCTACCACAATCACAACCAGGCCCACGGCCTCGCCTTCTCCGTTCGCCCCCCGACTCCGGCGCCGCCCTCGCTGAAGAACATGTATATCGCCCTTAAGAAAGACTACCCCACCTTCTCCCCGCCTCCCAATAAGGGCGGCCTCCTGACCCCCTGGGCAGACCGCGGCGTCCTCCTCCTCAACACGTGCCTGACGGTGCGCGCCCACGAGGCCAACTCGCATGCGAACCGCGGCTGGGAACGCTTTACCCAAAAGGTCATCGACCTCGTCGCCTCTCAAAGAACCCGCGGCGTTGTCTTCATGGCCTGGGGCACCCCCGCCGGCAAGCGCGTATTCAAGGTGGACACCAAGAAGCACTTGGTCCTCAAGAGTGTGCACCCCAGCCCGCTCAGCGCATCCAGGGGCTTCTTCGACTGCGGTCACTTCAAAAAGGCTAACGAGTGGCTGGTAACCCGGTATGGCGCTGGCGCTGAGATCGACTGGGACCTGAGCGCGACCAAGAAGGTCGAGATTGACAAGGACGGCGAGGTCGAAAAGGCTGAGACGGAGGAGAAGGAGTCCAAGACCTCGCCCAAGGGCTCTGCCGAAGGAGATTCGCCCAAAGACGACAAGGCTTAATGAATACATGAGAGGGAAGGAAACCGGCCCGGAGTTTGGTCTGGTATATTTGCTTGGAATGACATGGGAAGACCGCCACTTGATTCTGATCACCTGCTAGAATTGGCTTGGATGATGTGATGACCTGTAAACACTAGATGATGCAGCCTGATGCTGGTATATGCGAGAACATGCTTGTACGCATGCTGGGTTGACTATGCAATTGACTACATTGGTTGATCTCGCATGTTGATAAATGGTACGTAACAAGACCATTCATCTTTAACCGGCTAGGCTGATGTCCACCGATGGGAGCCATCAAAAGGTACCCGACCCCGTCCAGACAAGTCATATTGTGATTACTTGTATGCCAGTCGAGAGAAATCACTGCTCCGTCTCCTCTCTCTCTGTCTCTCTCTCCGTCTGAAGTCATCTTCTCTCCTTCCCCTGTCATTTCCCCTCTTGTCGGCCTTCCTACTCTCTTCACATACTTGCCTTCATCGCTCTCAGTCGTACAAAGTCCCTTGGGGTCCTCATCGAAGCTTACGTCCCCAGCGACCGGCGTCTGTCACGTTCCCACCCCCCAGCCACGGCTCTTGGTCCTTTTCTGTCTTACTCCAGCCTCGTTCTGCTCTCTCAGCCTCAGAAGTAGTAGTGATGCTTGTGGTCCAGTGGTTCATGCAATATTTGGCTGCCAGCCGTAGTGCATGATAATCGGTAGGCGTAATACCTTGGGTGCTTCTGAACACTACGGCAAACCGCATTATTCCGGTATCAGTTTCTACCTGCCCGAGTACACGGAGGTGACAATGATACGCTTAACCTAATAACCCCTCTTCTACATTACACTGCAGGAGAGGGCGTTCGGGGGTCAGGTCGAACCCAGAGGCCGGATGCTGTTCCTTGAACGGCGATTCCAGATGCGATTCTCGGCCACTGTAGTCCGAAGCAAGGGCACACTTTCTGTGAGCAGATGCTATGTCTTTCGGGCCTTCAGCGTATTTCTCTGGTCATGTTATCTTTCGTCCAGAGACTCTATTTGGTCACGTTGAACCTCCGATGATGAGGAGAAGCTGGATCCCGAGCACGCTGCTCCACATATGCCGTGGATGACCCTACCACCGTGACAACAAGGCGACGGTAAACACTGTTGCGACATGCACCATCATCGATGCTCTCATTTTGAACTCGTCGGCTTGGTTTCAAACACTGTTCGAACACGTCACACGAGTGTTACTGACGGAAAATACGCATACGCATCCTTCGTCATGTCGCTCTCCACGTTCCTTCGTTCGGGTACATCGCCTGTCAGGACGTCCCAGGACCCCAATGCTGAGTGAGATCGTTCGTCCCGCTTCGACAACTTTCAAAGTCCCGCCGCTGCTCGTTGCGTTTTCCACAATTCACGTATGCGGGTAGATCTCGTCGTAACAAACCTCTCATATATTCGTCAACAAGTCAACTCTGCCATGTCGTAAAGAGAGCCGCAGGATCTAAGCTGTAGGTGGCTGCGTCTGTCAGCATCGCCGTCGAACGCAGGAAATCAAGGAACGTGGCCGGCATAATTAGTTGGACGTGGTGTTACGCGGCCAGGTTGTACGGAGTTGACCTGCGTCATGCTGAATCGAGTCAACAAACCATCATGAGAGGCAATGTGCGTCCATCTACCGTACTGAACCCAGGCTGTCCGTGTGTTACTTCATTAGTTCGAGCCCCCGTGCAGATCCACTTTATTGTGCTTTCCGACTCCGGCTGCAGCGCCGATGCGGATCATGACGGCCGGGTAAGCCGTAACACAGCGCTCCAGGGTTATAACAACAAAGTGACGGTAAGGCTTCCATAAACTCGGCCGGCATGGGCATAGCAAGGCTGTTCGGTACAGTGCGCTGTAACAAAATCAGAGGTAGCTCTGCTGCTACTCGAAGTGTACCGCATGGTGCTACACAAGGACCTTGGTGTCCCATCTAGTGCCACAGCTCATGTCATCTGTTGGAATCCAAGGGTCTTGGCAGATCCGAGCAAGGCTGGGCTGAGCTCAGCGCCATGCCCGGAGCTTGATGTTGGTAGATAGCGCATTGCCAGCGGCTGCCATAGCTTTGGTGAGTGCTGCTGGTGTCATCGGAGGCGCGAAATGGTTCATTTTAGCAACTGACACATTCCGTTTGAGCGGATGCTACACAACTGACAACAGTCGGCACCCTCATTCCCTTTAGTGCCGGGGCGCTGAGATATCGTCCGATGATTGGGCTGACTGCTGGGCGGAGTCTGAGCGGACGTTTCTGACATTGCTTAATTAGTAGTGTAACCAATCTCCTCCTAAAGAAGGCCGAGAGGAGAGTTTCGCATCTAGTTCCAACCACTCAGAGCCTGTTGGGCAAAGCCAAATAGGCAAGCAAGGTCCTTGGGCCATTCCATGGTGAATTCATGCGTATGTGCCAGGATATAATACTCACGTAGCAGCTGGAGGCTCGAGCGTTGCCGCGCCCCGCCGATGATTGGATCAAGGGAGCAGTGTTACCATCAGCCTGATATGCCGTCGAATGGCCTTGCCAGCCCCCTCGATTGTACTCGCCAAGCAAGCAAGCAAACATTTGGCCGCGCAGAGAGGGCCATCATTAACATGACTGCTAAATTTTGGAAGAAGGGAAAAAAAAAAAAAAAGTGATATGTACGTTATGGCCAATGCAAGCGATTAGAATGCTGCCCGTCACTAGGCTTTGACAGCACCATCCCTACAAATAGGTGGATGCCAGCGCACGTCGATCAAGCGCACGGGTCACAGCCAATGACTTGTCCGAACAGGGTCCTCGGCTCGGCGGGGTCGCAACGAGGAATACGTAGTATGTGCTTGTACCGACCAACTCATGCGCAACAAAACCGACTTCACACAGGTTGATCCTCAGCCTATTATCGGTATTGCCGGCGAGTACCTAAGGTGCTGGGAGTCTCGAGAGGCGCAGATCGGGTGGCCAGGAAGCACATAGATGGCTGTGATCGATGGGCTCTACTGGACGGCCGACTTTCCTTTTGGCGTCCCAATCCGGTGCAGGATTATTAGCGGCCGGCGTTGGGCCCCCGAGTACTCCCGACGGCGCTCTGTTCTTGAGTTTCTTCTTCATCCCAATCTCTTGTTGTGTCTCTTGTCGGTTGGAGTTCAATCGAATGATGCAGAGTGGTTCCGTGCTGTCCTATTGACCGCTGGGACTGAGGTGGGGCGGGCGGACGGGCGCCGGGAGGGAGAGGTCGCCAAGCGAGCAACAGGTTCGAGACGACTCTTGCCGGATACGTGTGTTCATAGTCATGCCTTGTCGATCCTCAGTCGAGGGATGGCGCGAGACACATGCGCTCGGTTACAGTGACATACCAACGTTGAAGAGGTGAGTCGTGACAGGGGCGCGATGGGGATTGGATACATGGCCTGGATTCAGCCCAATGACGGCAAGATCGAGCTAGCCAATGGGTATTCGATTGGCGAATGATGGGTATATTTGGGTCCCGACCGATGGCACCCGAAAGCAAGGTGCTAGTGCTGCTCAATATACGTATTGGTGTCTCTACCTATGGTGAAGAAGTGCCGAGTGGCACGACTCACGGAGACGTTTCTCGGACACCCAAACAAGGATGGTAGGTGAGAGACGGGGAGGGTACTACTTACTGTGTATTCATTTCCGTGGTGCATGCACGTAATTAGTGGCTGGACAGCTGAGAGCAAACGGGATGTTCTCTTCTTTCTCTCACTCTTTCTCTAAAATTGCGTCTCGCGGACTGGAGGTAGGCGAGACGGGTAGGCAGGCAAGCAAGCAAGGTCGAAGAAGGTCCGAAACGAGACGGGAGCAGGGTTCACCCCGCCATATTGGAGCGCCAGGTAGGTAGGTATCTAGCGACGCACGGGGGGAGGAGCGATGTCACAAAACCAATGCTGGGGTGGGTTTTGGTTTGGTAGTAGTAGTAGTAGTAGTAGTAGTAGTCCTCTCTCTTCATTCCTCTTTGCTCAGGAAGGGGCTCCATTGCCTTCCGGAAAAGCGAAGCACACGATACGCGGGGGGAGCGGGCCAACAAGGTGTACCACGCCTTCTTCCCTGTACTGTAAATACTACTGCTATTATCCGTATAGGCTCCATTTGTCACTCGAGATCGGATCAACGCCCCTCCCGACCTACCTATCAACCTTGGTATCAGCCGCCCCCTTCCACATCTGGCCACACCAAGCAAGAGCAACAGATACATCATGTCTCGAGTAATTCATGGGCCGGACAAGGCATGACCGGCTAGGTATAGTGTACTTGACCGGGTGGGATGTGCTTGAGCAATAAAGGCTGAGATTTCTCGACGGGCATTGATATGAGATCGACAACTCAAGAGAGTGAGTGGGTGGGTAATCTATGACCACATAGGTACTGTATGTGTGCCACGCCCAGGGGGGGTCCTCTCCCACCTCAGGCAGCATGGATGTGTGCAGTGTACAAGCTGGTCCGTCTGATGTTTTGAACCCTTTGACGAAGCCGACACCGAAGATAGACCGATGGCACCGTCTTCTTCGTCTGAGGTTTTCTTACTCGCAGTAGCAGGCATTGCACATCCTGCATTGCCAAGGTACCTAGCAGCTTGAATACATCGACGTCTAGGTATTCCGAGGAGCTGTGCGTTATCGTCTGGTCTTCCTATCTCGCCTTGGTGCCTTCCTCCTTTCTTCATTACCAGCGCCTTTATGAGACCATGAAATTGTGAGTCGCCTGGACGCCGCATCGCTCCCCCAAATCGATAATATTAGCATCCTTGCCTGAGATCTCAGTCACTAGTAAGTGAACTACGAATTGGCACCCACCGCAGCGTGCCCGCCCCTTAATAGGTCCTCAGCCAACCAACGGACAACACCAAAATCTGAATCAGGACTTAGTCGACATAGTCGACAGGCCTCCGTCACATTGTGCCCAACGCAAGCCAGCGAGACTGGTCAGCGTTGACCCTCAAGTAAGAGAGTGTGGCCTGTGGTACTGGACAAGGGTGCTCGTTCCAGCGATTTAATTTTATTTCAGGGCCTGTCGTGCCCCTCAGCCTCTTCCACTCTCCCAAGATCCTAGCTGAGGTGCCGATTGCCTGTTGCTCGAGTGCCACGCCACTAGCATCACCCGTAATCCCGTCCATGGCTGATAAGCCCAGACTCAAACAACGGGCCAGCGAGTTTACGGCCCATCAGACGCCGCCAAAAGCCTCCGACCAATTCACGAGCTTCCACAGCGTCCCACGGACCGAGAAGAAGAGCAACAGCCAGCCCCTAACGCATTGCATTGCCGCTATTCCCCATTGGGTTGTCACATCACCATTGCCCCAGGTACCCGGCCGCGGTGATCGTCACACAAAAGGTACCTGTATCCACCTCCAAAAGACCAGCAGGGGGTGGAGGATACGTTTCACAGGCATAGGAAGAAGAAGAAAAAGAAGGCAGGGGAGAAGGGGAAAAAAAAAAAAACATGGACAAGCACTCCAGGGGACCCCCTCCCAAATAATACCATTTCCTCCTTCTCCAATTAATAGCCAGCTGTCGTTCATTCGCCCCTGAAAGCAAAGAGAAGGAGCACCTCCGGACTAGACGCAGCCTCTCTTTCCGGTTCTTGCCCAAGACCAAAGTTATGCCCAAAGCACAAGCAACACCATCACCACCTTTCTCCATTCTTCTCCCCCTCCGACTCCCGGACTCCTCTTCATATTCTTTCCCTTGCTGGAGACTTTCCCTCGTTTCGTTAGCCCCCTAGTCGTTGTTTTCCGATACCCTCAGCTACTGATTTCCCGCTACCGCAATTTCCTACTGAAATTCCTCGCGAGGTGGGCCGTTCCAACCACGTATTATTGAACTGGACTCGACAAACGCGCAGCCTCTCGTTCTACCACACTTCGCCCATCGCGTCCCTCTTCGCGACCCCCCGCAAATTCCAAACCGACTGCGAACGTTAGGCTCTCCTTGTCTCAGATCCATTATACTACTGCGACCTGCCCTTCGCTTGTCAAGGTAGTCAGTCACAACTGCTGCTGCCCATTTATCCTCCTGGGCTCCTCGAACACCTCGCGCCTTTCCCCGCTCCGACCATTGATCGCCTCGACAAAGGCGATTCTCCACCAACATCATGCCTAGCCTCTTCTCTCGCCTGAAGAGCAAGGACGGGTCGCACAAAAAGTCCAAGAAGGGGTCCAACTTCGATGCTCCCGATCAGCTCTCTACGAAGCCAAAATGGGACGACGCTTACACGAGGCAGACAGTTGAACCTGAAGAGATACAGGACTTGATCAGACGTTGCACCGAAGAGTTGAAGGCAAGAGGTATGTTTGCATAATAACCAGCGGCTCCTAACGCTACACCTCTCAATGCGACTTATCATCCTCGTTGCGACTGACATCCTGCTTCCATGCAGCACTTGACCACCCTTTTCTTCTGTTGCCATTCCGGCCTACCTCAGACCCTAGTGCTGTCCGGACCTTTATTCGACATTTCTTCGATGGCGGCCAACCTCTTCATGGCGAGTTGTTGTCGCAGGAGCTGCGCATGACAGCACCAATGGTGTGATCTCCTCGAAGACAATTCTACTTGCGCATGCTAACACACAATTCTCAGGTAATCGCCGGCGTGGTCAAATGGTGCTGGAGTCGACTTTCAGGCGGTGTTGTAGGCTGGGATGCGTACGAACTCTTCAAGGTTGGCGAGCAAGGTATGTTACACGAGCGAGCTTACTATCACATTCAACTTGCCGTCATGACTTACACCCAGTCCAGATTCGAATATGGCGAGAGACTCCTTCAAGACTTTCATTCCTCTCAGCGTTGATAACGGCGCTCGGTCGAGTATCATTTTCGATTTTTTCGATCTGATATCTGCAATTGCCGCCCATGGGAAGATGAACGGTATGGGCGGGCGCAAAATCTCTCGGATGGCTGCATGGTGGGCGTTCGAGCAGAAGGACACCGGCAGCGGCTTTGAAGGCGGATACAAAGCTTGGGCAACGTGAGTAGTATTGGACATGCAACCTGGCATCACTAACCTATCGCAGTGCTGCCGACGCCACGAGCCATCTTTTCTTTGCATACCTTCGATCGTTAGCCCCCCACAAGCAGACTCAGGGCGCAATCTCCATGCTTCCGATGTCTCTCCAGAAGTTGCTGCAGGAAACAGAGTATCCGCCTCAGAAACCGTCTTTGATGCAATCTTCTACCTACAGAGTAGTCATGATCGTCGACACTGTCTCGCCAACACCCTTTGCACTCCTGCGCCGAGCAAATCACTTCCAGTATCGCGAGGAGGACCGAGCCTTGCGCGAATTTTCCGAGTACGAGGACCCCGTGAAGGCTCTGACCGAGGAATGTCGCCGAGTGCTGAAAGCGATTTCGTCGGCCAACCAATCTCAAGTGTCCAGCGCAAAGCACTCCACAGGCTTGCGGGACGCATCATGGTCACGATTTGAAGACATTGGGTTCACCAGTGCACTCGAAGACGAGGACGATGACGATGAAGCGGCAGCCGCTGCGCGCAGGCCCCACGGCCTTAGAACCACACCTGCGTCCGGAAACATGGGACTGGGTAGGCCGACTACGCCATCTTGGGCCGACTTCCTCTCGTCTGGGTTCGTGGATGACAACCCTAACACCCCTAATATGTTGTTACCCCCCGACCAGGTACTCCCACCTATCGAGACGGCTGCGCGCCAACGAAGCTCCCAGTCCCACAACCCGAGACTGGAATCGGAGCGTCTGGAGCCCGGAGAATTGGCGAGCATTGCTCGGTTTGATCTGGATGAGAGCTTCTGGTGGGTTTGGATGAGCAGTCTTGCCCCGGAAGAGACTCCGGAAAGAAAGTCAGCTTTCGGCCGATGTGCCGTTGTCGAAACCTCTATCAAGCGTGGCCGATGGTTGGTCATGGAGGAGATGGTGGCCGGAGCAGCCCCTGAACCCCAGGAAGGCGCATATATTGCTGAGAAAAAGGGTTTCTTCAGCTGGACCAGACGCAATAAGGGCGTGAACCGTCGCAAGTCAACGGGTAAGCATGCTCTTGAGAAGGGCAACACCAACGCCGATTCCAACCTCAGCAAGTCGAGTATTGGTCCCGATCAGCAAGCCCGGATCCAGGCCGCTGCCGCGCAGTTACAGGCGCGCCAGCAGCAGGAGCAGCAGCAACAGATGCTCCAAGCACGCCGAGGCAGAAATGATGAGTCGGCAAGAGAGAAGACGACAAGTGTCTTGACTCTTCAGCCCGATATTATGCGCCAGGCATCACCAGCGATGAAATGGGCAAACAAGTATGACAAGGACGCTATTCGGGAGGCTTACTTGGCAAACAATGCTACTGGTCGTGGCCTTGGCGTCTCAACCATGCAGAGGAATGGGAGCAATGGCTACAACGAAGACTCGAACGGCCACACCAACGAAGCCGAACTACGCCCCGAAGTACCGGAAAAATCTCCTTCTTTGCAGCCGCAGCCGTCCCCGTTGACGTCCCCATTAGCGATGAACTCTTCGGCGGTGTTCCGCTCACCATCTCCGCTGCCGCCCAGCCGACAGGACGACGACCCTCGAGGACCCTCGGAGAAGGAAACGGAAGCTCCGAATGGGTTGCATCCGACCAACCGTTTCGAAAACGATCGCAGTTCCCCACTGCCTCCGGCCAAGGACTCGCACGACTATGGTCGGGAGAACATGTTTACGCCAGAACCGGATAACACCACCAAGGACAAAAAATCGAAGAAGCTTCATAAAGAGAAGACTGGCGGAGGTGGCCTTCGTAAGCTCTTTGGCCGCAACAAGAACCGAAGCTCGAAATTGCCTGAGAACGCCGCCGCGGACGTGAACGGTATGCTCCAGCGCGAGACAGCAACCCCCGAGCCGCCAAAGCCTGCTCCTTCTCCCGTTCCCCAGCCCATTGCTTCCGAGTCCAGCCTCCCCACACCAACACCTGCTGATGCTTACACCACGCCAATGGAAACTCCTCAGCCAGCTCCCGTTGAAACTCAAGCTCACGAGCCGCAGTACGAGCCGTCCTTTGATGAATCGATATCCCGCGTCGATACCGAGGATGCCAACGAGGCTCATCACGAATTCTCACGCTTCGATCAGGGCCCTTTGCAAGAGCAGCCAGCCTGTGTCCCTGATGACGAGTCCGAGGATGCTATTCCACCCCCCATTGCGAGACATGCAAAGTCCCCCCAACCTACCGTGGAGGCCTCTCCGACCTCACCAGACAACGGTCCTCGATCCCCGCCCGCGATAGACCGATGGGCGCAGATCCGCAAGAATGCTGCGGAGCGTGCGGCGCAGCGCCAGAGCGAGGAGCAGAGCCGTGGCGGATACAGCAAGACCACCGATGGCGACGACGAGACGAGTGGAGAGGAGAGTAAGTACCAACGAACCTCTGAGCAAATATTGAACGAGTCTGACAAGCCGTGCAGCGATCGAATCTCGCGTAGCCCGCATCAAGGCTCGCGTCGCCGAATTGACGGGTAATATGGAGAACTCCCAAGGCCCTCCTTTAACGGGTGCCCGAACTTCTCCCGTTCGCCGCTAGATTGACAGCCCACGCCCAAACCGCGCTTTCTTATTTGCAGTTTTCCGTGTTTTTCTGAATGATCGGAGTGACGAGCATCACTACCTAGTACGAAAAGGAAATAGCGTCACCTCTTTTTCGGTCCCTAATTCTTCCGAAATACTAAGGACATACCCAATGGCTGAATTTTTGATCGCATCTGGGCTATTTTCAAATAGTCGTTAATACCTTTCTTGCTGTCTTTTCTTTGCGGGTTACACAGAAGATGATACCACTAGAATAGCAAGCCAATTATGCACAATGTCAACAGTTTATTTTTATCCTTCACACGATGCGGCACGATATTTGAAACTAATGAATATGGAGCTAGCTCATCCATATGTAAACGTCCGTGCTTGATGCGCCGCCGTTTGATGAGAGCTGTTGTTTGTTTGACCCAAATTCGACTTAGGGGCATTTCTGCGACAAAAAGGAACCAGGCAAACGACCCCCAGACCTTGTTCAGGTTGACTGTAACTCATTTGTCTCGGTGATGTTGGAACCCTTCAAATCTAGGGATTATGCAGGGAAAGAACTGCCAAGCGCGCACCGGTAGCAGTGCAAATGGTTGTGACTGTCACGCAATCCGCAAAGGCAATCAAGAAACCTGTGGAGTTGTAACGAGCCACTCAAGAAATACATGTCCTAGTCTTAGTACGGTTCCCAAACGCCAGCGCTTATTATGCTTTATCGTCCTCTCCCTCGTGCAGCTATGTAGATTCTTAATCTTCCGCTTTATCCGTGCAATCGTACATCCAGGAGTCACATTTTCAATGTCCGATACCACCAGCGACCCAGTTGTTCCACTCCGGGTTACCGGGCTGCGGAAATAGACCCCGGTCTTGCTGCTGCCCCTGCAACACGGGGACCGCAGGCTGGCCCTCGCGACGGCGCCGCTCCTCTTCCTCACGCCTGTGCTGTTGTTGTCTCTGCTGGCGGTAGTAAAGCAGAAGCACGAGCGACAAGGCGATGAAGACTATAATAAGGCTTTCGACGATGCCGTCGTCCTCGAGCGGGTTGCCGTCAGGGCCGGTGCCGCCAATGGTGTCATCAAATATGTCCTCATAGTACGCGTCATCGTAGTACGACTGGTCGTCCTGTAGAAAATTGGCGATCCACTCGCCAAGGGACCAGTCCTTCTTGGGCTCTGGATTAAACATTAGTATCAGGCACAGATATCATGGCACTTATGCAGTAGGACTTACTAGGGTCGTCCTGGATGGAATGAATTGGACCGTGGGTAAAGGTGTTCCAGGCGCTTCTGAGACGTAGTTTCAAAAGACTGAGGGTGACGGGGAGGTATGCCTCTTCGTTGACCTCAAGGGCTTGATCGTAATATCTCTTGGCGAGATGAAAATCTTGGGTCAGACCGATGCCGTTCTCGTGCATCCAGCCCAGGTTCCAGAGAGCCTGAGCGCTTTGCGAGTAGTCCGAAGCGCCAGTGTAGCATTGCACGGCCTTGTTCACATCCGGCTCGGATCCGATGCCGTAAAAGTAGTAGTCACCCATCTTGACCTGAGAATCAACATTCGACTGTCTGGATGACCTAGTCCAGTACGTTAGAGCAAGTCTCTGGTTATCCAGTAGGCTTGAACGGGTGCGTCGGAGACCGAGCCATTCGGGGATGGGTAGCCAGTCCGGCAACGGAAGTCTCGACTGAACGGGGTCAAGAATGAACGCGACGTTGTTCTGCGCGCGCTCGTAGCCCTGTTCTGCCGCCATGACATACTCCAGAAATGCCAGCTCCTCGTCGCCGTAGTAATAGGCCTGGTTTGCTTCGGCCCACGAAGAGACGAGGGGCTCTGCCTTCTCAGCGACGTTCTTGTAGTACCCTAGTGCCATGGAGCACGTCTTGTCGCGGCCTACGCCATTGTAAACCATCTCAGCAAGGTAGTAGTGTGCCTCGATTTGACCGTACCTGGCAGCGAGCTCGAAATAGTTGTTGGCAATTCGAACATCTTCAGCCCCACCTTGGTCCAAGTAGAGAACGCCCAACTCGATTTGGGACGGCGCATAGTCCTGTTCCGCCGCTGTCTTGAAGAGGTCGGTGGCCATGGCTATGTTCTTGGGCATTCCGTACCCATGAAGCATCATAAGACCAAGACCATGCTGGGACTGGGCGTCTCCGTGCGAGATACCTCGCTCAAACCATCTCTTAGCTTGGTCGAAGCTCTGGTCGACACCATCGCCCCTGAGGTACATGCGGCCGATGAAGCCGGCGGCTTTGCTCGCCGTCTTCTCAATGCCCTGCTTATGGTTTTCCATGATGCGGCCATCTTTTTTCCAGTATCTCTTGGCCACAGTGAAGAAGTACTTGCGAGCAAGATCCAAATCCCGGTCCAGTCCTCGCTGCCCCTCATAATAGATCCGTCCTAAATTGTAGGAAGCCTTTGCATCGCCCTTTTGCGACATGAGGTCGAGATACTCGATAACGTCGTCGATGGCGGCATTGGCGTCTGAGTTGGGGCTAACTTTGATGGCGTTCATACCTGCACTTGAGGCACTCGCACCCTCGCCGTAGACTCCGCCAAGCTCGTCAGCAATACGGTACGACTCCACCACCCATGCCATGCCACCGGGGGGGCCCGATCGATACCATTCGATTGCCTTGTCTGCCACCCTCTTGTAGTACTTGGTTGCCACCTCACAATTCTTCGGTGTCGCAATGCCGCTGTGGTGTCGGTAAGCAACGGCCATCTCGGCGCGGGTGTCGCCCTGTATCGCAGCGAACGAGTAGTAAAGCAATGCCTTTGCCTGGTCGGGTGCAACGACATGCCCGATCCCAGTCGCATAGTAAATGCCGATCATGTACTGCGCCGTGCGGTTGCCATGGAGCGTCGCAAGGGTTTGGTAGTGATCGAAGGCGACCTTGAGGTCTCTCGGGTAGGTGTAGTTGCCGTAGAAGTTCATGTCGGCCAAGAGATAGAGCGCATCAGTGTTGTTTTGCAGCGCGGATTGTTCCAGAAGTTTCACGGCTTCCAACAGTGGCCCGGTGACCTTGGTATCCTGTACTAGGTTGCTGCCGGGGACTGGAGCAGCCTTAAGACTAGGTACAAACTTGAGAGCATATCTGAGAACAGTCCAGACAAGAGTGTAACGACGTTCACGTCTCGGGTAGGTTCGGGGTGGAAGCTTGGCCAGCTTTTCGAAGGCGAGGTCAACCAGTTCTGCTCCTTCTTGATGTCAGCCCTTCCGATCCTACTCGCCCTCGCCCCACCATCTAGAAATCGTACATACCGGGCTGCCTCGGAGGGGGTTTGTGGTGTTCAGGGAGAACATCTGTTTGTATTTTCGCGTGTCCTTCTTTGCTCTCTCCATCAGTCTTTTCGTGGCCATGCAAGATCTTTTGCTCGTCGGAACAGAAGACAACAGCCGCCTGCAACAGCACTTGTGGATATGTCAGCTTTCCAGCTTTGTAGGAATGCCGGATAAAGTTCATGAAACTTACGGATGAGCCAGAGAAAAGAACGCCTCATGTTGGACGGATATTATGTACCAAAGTCTACCGCCAAGGTCCGCGACATGTTATTTTACAAAGACACGTTTGGGTGAGCGAACGACGGTTGGTGGTTGCAACAGTTGCGCTGCTCGATGCTTTCAGAACAGCTGTCCTGGCTCGAGGGTCCACGTAGGTGGTAATTGGGAGCTCCGAATGGACAGGGTAGTCCACTCTCTGAGACATGATTGGTTACTGAGTTGAAACTAGCCGATATCACACTATGGCGAATATCAGAGCACTATACTGTATAATTGCATAATCTAAAGGGCTCCTGTCGTCCTTTCCTTCACTGGGCTCTTGATTCTGACTCTGGATTATACCCTGTGCTTGTCTGCGTTCTGCCTCTTTCTGAATTTTGTTTTGGACTGGATCTAAGAAATTCATAGCCTGCTGGTATTCACAACCTAACGAGTTGGTCAGAGTTCATTTTGTATCTAGCTAATTGTGCGCGAGCCTCGTCTTGTGAGTTGAAAGCACCGATGATTTTTTTCTCCAGAGCCCATGCTCACAAACAGACATAGACCCCCCACTGTTAAGATGTACAACCTCTCTTGTGTAGATGGCCATCATTTTTCAAGCCAGCAGGATGTCTATGTTCTTGACGTCCAACGGCTCAATGCTGGCCTAGCTGCCATCTCCTCGGATCAAAAACTGGGTCTTTTCAACCCTGCGAGGCTGGGCCAGGGCCCCATCAAGTCGTATCCTACCAGTCATGGTAACCTGACAAGCCTGAAGACGTTTGACTGGCAGAATTCGATTGTGTGCACCGCAGGTGAGAATGGAGAGGTTTCGGTATGGGATATGAGGGAGTCATCGAAGCCTCAGGTCGCCCACTTTGCAGGTAGGTCCTTTGCATCAGACTTAAGTGAGCCGTAAAACGAACACCACTAACACGCCATACAGCCAGCCAATCACCCATTCTTTCTCTGGACTGTGATTCGAGAACAAACACAATAGCAATTGGCACAGAGTTCCAGAATCACATGGCGTCGGTGCTACTCTGGTACGTCGCTATCGCCTCATACCTGACTCCCTACTTAGAAACGCAAGAGTCCCTGACGCAACCACAGGGATATCAGAGCCGGTCCGACGCAGAGGCTGCAATACGACGAAGTCCACAGTGACGACGTGACTGAGCTCCGCTTCCACCCCTCAGAGCCGCACATTCTCCTCTCAGGCTCAACCGACGGCCTCGTCAACGTCTACGACACGCGCATCTCCGACGAGGACGAGGTTGTCATCCAGACGCTAAACCAGGGATCCGTCCACCACTCCTCATTCCTTGGTAACACCGAGGTATATGTGCTGACCCACGACGAGAAGCTCGCCGTCTACAGCGTCGCCGAAGACCACGGTTCAGGCGCTGCAGTTGTCGACTTTGGCGACGCGAGGGAGATCCTCGGTTGTCAGTACATCGCCAACGTGACGACCAAGGTTGACGGTAGTGGCGCCATTGTTGGTGCTGGCTCGCAAGAGTAAGTTGCTCCCTGCTAGATTTTGCTACTTCACTTTCGACTTGTATCTAATCTTGTCATTCAGACGCCAAATCTTTGAGCTGGTGCACTTGTCGCGTACAGCAGAGGGCGGTTGGGATTTCGACAGGGCGAACAGTGTTGGACTGCCTGGCGGCCACGGCGAAGAGATTGTCCGGTCGTTCTGCTTCTACGACGACGAGCAGGTCGTTTTTACTGCTGGAGAAGACGGCAACATCAAAGCGTGGAGACCCAATTGAGCATGAAACGGAAGAAAACAAAAGAAGAACCAAAAGAAAAAGAAAAAGAGAGGATTTGAGTGAATGATGCCTTTTTGGTCTCTTGATATCTGTGGTTCTTTTCGCCTGGGTATCATTTGCCTTCTTTCCCCTAACCAAACTGACGAAGCCGCGCGACACTTTTAGCCGTATTTGTCGTGTTTCCCCTTTACTTTCAGCATAAGCAACTGTTCGTGATAATCACCCTCCCTCCTCGCTCTCTTCAGTTTTCTCACTTCATCATCCTCGAGCCTACGGCCCACAGCCTCTTCAAGTTCCTTGCGACTGATCTTCTCCTTTGCCTTCTCCTCCTTGCTTGCTTTGAGCCTTGGCTTGAACCTTGCCTGCATTCTGATACGCCACGTGGTGTTGAATGTGATGGACTCCTCATCGCCGCGGACGTCAAACGTCGTAACGTTAGGCTTCGGTGGCTTGACGGTGAGGAAGGTGTCGCGCAGCGTCTGGATCTGGAAGGTGCCAGGGGTGTCTGCTGTCGCAATGATGTTGAACGATTCGAGGGGCGACACCGCGGCCGATGTCGCGGACAAGATGCCGTTCTTGTCGCATCCCAGATACCTGCTATACGTTAGAACCCGGGCCTCAATGGTGACCGGCCACTTCTTCACACTTACTGCCCGTGGTGGCCCTTGAACCTATATTGTTCCGTCCCCGTTATCCTGTTCGCAACCCACACTTGTCGCACGTCATGCGGCTCCGCCGTCGCCGGGTTCGCGTCGACGATATTCTCGATCCCCAGCGTAAACACCTTGCCAACGGCGTCGCATGCCAGTGCGGTAGGGGGGTCCGTCGGCAGCACGAACATGATGGGCCCAACGACATCCGGCACAGCATCGGCAGCCACCCAGCTATCGTCATCGTCCGCATTCTCTTCCGTGCCTAAGGCACTGTTGGCACGGACGACCTCGCCGCTATGTACATTGCGCTCCTGGGCCTCAGCCTCCGTGCGCTTTCTCTTCTTGGGCTTCTTGTCGCCCTTGAACGATAGGGGCTTGACCATTCTTGAGTCTCTCTTGTGTGTTGCGTCTCGGTTAAAAGTTGGGTCTCGATGAGGAAGGAGGTTGTTGATATTGTGCGATTTTCGGCGGGCTCCGGTGCCGAGTATGGCAGCTTCGAGAGGTGAACTGGCGATGGGAAGCTCCAGTGCTGGAGTAAAGAATGCCTGAGATGGTGTGATTACGTAATTGTTAGACAGTGCCCCTCCCCCACCTCGAGGACCGTGTCTGGCAGGTGGTATTGGTATTCGGACATCTTGTCGATGCGCCCACGGTTTAATTGTTTGTTCACTCATTTCGTTCTTTCCCAACAATCCAGACTTGAACTACGCAGTAGGACAGCCATGATGGTTCGGATCGCGCACCCAGTCGTTGTGTCACTGGGCGACCTCAAGCAGGGTAAGAGAGTTCCATGGCTCCATGAATCGGAGCAATAACTTACATGTGACGACCATGTTGCAGGCAACATTCCCTTTGGGACGCTCGAGGAAGCTTTTGGGCCGGAATCTTTAGGTATCCTGATAGTTAAAGATGTACCTTCCGAGTTTAGTCACTTGAGACACCAGACACTGTCATATGCTTCTTACCTGGGCAATCTGCCCGAACATGAACTTAGTATGGAGATGAAATTCCACCCTGCTGCAGGATCTCTTACTGACATATGAACAGAAAAGCTAGAGAATGAAAAGGCCAGATACCTAACAGGCTGGTCTTTAGGGAAAGAGACACTCAAGAACGGACAAGTTGACACGTTCAAGGGGTCATACTATGCCAACTGTGCATTCTACGTTGATGCCACGCTTGACTGTGCCAAGCCAACCGCCGAGTTCAACACTGATAACTTCCCCGAGTACCTGTCGCCTAACGTATGGCCTGCGCAAGACGTACTTCCTGGGTTTAAGCCTAGCCTCGAGAGCCTGTGCCGCGTCATCATCGACACTGCGGTCCTCGTTGCCCGGGCTTGCGACAGATACGCCGAATCCGAGATACAGGCATATACCAAGGGTTATTTGGAGCACGTTGTCAGCACGTCCAACACGACGAAGGCGCGCTTGTTACACTATTACCCGCAGACACAGGAAGCGATCTCTAAAATCGGTGCCGCCGACGATGACTGGTAACATAATCCCTCTAAGCGGCCTCCTGGAAATCCAGCTAACGCGCGCGGGGTGGAAAGGTGCAGCGTTCATGTTGATCACGGATGTCTCACTGGTTTGACGTCGGCCATGTTCATCGACGAGAACGAGACGTCAACCGCGGTACCAGAAATCACAAACGACAAGTCTGCAAGCCTGCCACCGCTCGCCGAGCTAGCAACGTCACCCGACCCGGCTGCTGGGCTATACATCCACTCGAGAACGGGAGAGACAGTTCAAGTCAAGATCCCGCGGGATTGCATTGCATTCCAGACGGGGGAGGCCCTCGAGCGCATCACGGGCGGCAGGTTCAAGGCGGTTCCGCACTTCGTGAGGGGCGTCAGAGCGTCAGTGAGCGACGGCCGGGTTGCGCGCAACACGTTGGCTGTTTTCACTCAGCCGAACCTCGGCGAGGAGGTCGACATTGAGCAACACATAACGTTCGGCGAATTTGCGCGGGGCATCGTGGCCAAAAACACCGTTTCTTAGGAGGGGAGGTGGTGTTTGATGCGAGAGGTTGAATGAGACCGGCGCACATTGCAGCAAAGAAAGACGAGGGGTCGGCTCTTGAGTTGTTCCGGCATGAGGAGGGTGCAGAATCGGGTGAAGCCGACTCGCGGTTTGGACTTGTCAAGTATCCGGGCCACTTGGTGGGGCCCGCGAACATGGAGGAGCATGGAGCCACCAAGGACCCCGGCAGGCCCGGAGCATGCTGTATGGTTTGGTTTGTTGACAGATGTGCCAAGTCGAAACTGGGAGCTGTAGGATTGCATACCATACTGTCATGCTAGTCCAACGGGATACGCAGTTCGCTCAGAAATAGCGCATGAGATTGGTAGAGTTGCGTGATGTTAGCGGCCTTCTCCATGTTCTCAGTCAGCAAAGTTTCGTGACCGCTTGCATCATTGTTTCGCAAAACCTTACCATCAAGTTGATACCTACGGAGTATTATTGCACAACTCTGTTGATAGTTAGAGCTACCCCGCCCCGTCTGCTCCAATGGGAGAGGAGGGGCTTTTTCGTCATCACCCAGGGCTGCTGCACATAGCGTAGTTGGCCCATCGTACTAAACCTCAGTTTCGACGCCCAGCCATCGTCACATCCCCATCCTCCATCAAGCCAATACTCACCGACAGAGCCACCATTTCAGCAACACACCGCCGACGAAGCACCACCCGCCCATCCCGATTTCACTCCTCACCACCCACAATGGCCGTGCCGCCCAAGTTTGCAGCCCACAAGCTGACCTTCGCCCCCCCCAAGCCCCTCACGGACGGCGTCCCCTCGCAACCCCACACCATCGAGCTCTATCTCGACTACGTCTGCCCCTTCTCGGCGAAGCAGTTCAAGACCTTCTACCACGAGGTCATCCCCGCCATCCGCGCGAACCCGGCCTGGGCGTCCAACGTTCAGGTCATCTTCCGCCAGCAGGTCCAGTCGTGGCACCCCTCGAGCACACTCGTCCACGAGTCGGCCATCGCTGTCATCAAGGTCGCGCCGCACAAGTTCTGGGAGTACAGCGACGCGCTCTTCAAGGTGCAGGAGGACTACTTCGACGCCAACGTCGTCAACGAGCTGCGCAACGACACCTACCGCAGGCTGGCCAAGCTCGCGGCGTCTGTGGGCATTGACGGGGACAAGGTGCTGCAGCTGCTCCTCGTGTCGGATAAGCCTCGCAGCGACAGCGCACTGAGCGTCGGCGCACTAAACGCCGGCAACGGCGTGACGGCCGACTTCAAGGTGCTCATCAAGCTCGCGCGGTTGACGGGCGTGCACGTCAGCCCAACGGTGCTGTTTGACGGATACCCGAGCAACGAGATCAGCTCCGGGTGGACGCCGGACCAGTGGAAGGAGTGGCTACAGAAGAACATTGTTTGACTCAGAGGAGATACTCGGCAAGCCGCAGTTCAGGGACATCGGCTCTAAGAGAGATGCGTGGTTGGTTAGTTGGAGCGTTCAACCCTGCGTGTAGAATAGCCGACTATGATGTAAGTGGCCTTGAGTTAACATTGCACCCAGACCAGTCCGTAATTCAAGAAGTTCAAACAAGTCGTTTCGAGTGCTTCATGGCGACAACTTCTCGTCGAAGTGTTGGTTCAGGGATGAAAGACGGTTGAAACAGTTTATCAAAAAATGTTTTAGCGAGGGGATGGCAGCTCAGTAGGCAATTTAGGTGTGCCGCGTCGCGTAGACGAAAAAAAGATAGGCAGGGCCCAGCAGGGCAGCGCAGTGACCTCACCCACCACGGCATTTCATCTCACCAAACTCTCACTCTCCCTACCTACCTACCCAACCCGTCCACAACCACTCACTCTTCACTCTCACTCTCGCCCTCGTCCCCATGGGCATCCATCACAATGCCCCTCCTCAGGCTGCTTCTTACACGCGCCTCTCTGTCGAGAGCACAATCCCTGCCTTCCCTAAGATCATGCACGCCGGGCGTTTTCCTTCAGAAACCTCTTCAGTTCCGACAGCAATGTAGTCCGAGACGGCCCTTCGCCTCTGCCGCCCCGAGTCCCGGACCTCGGACTGCGTCAAAACCCACCGGCGCCGGAGGCTCTGCCCGGCCCGGAAGTGACCGTATGTGTATCGCCCCATGATTTTTACCGTTCGTTCGAGCAACCCCTCCCTCCGAAGCGAAGCCGAGGGTGGAGTTCCGCATCTTGCCGTTACAGACGCTGATTGTATACCTACCTACGCATTGACAGAGCTGCCCGAGAGACTCCTCATCTACCACGCCGGCACCGGCCGGACAGCATTCCTGGCCTTCTGGAAGATCACGAGCGTCTTTTCGTGTGCCTTTTTTTGCCTCGTCGCCGCGCCTAGCTACATCCGCGCTGAGGACAAGACGCTCACTGAAGCTGCAGGGCGTAAGTGTGCCCCTCGTGCACATTTCATTCGCGTCCTCAGCCCCTACCTCACCTTTCTTCCTCACAGCCCCCTTTTTCTTTCTTTCTTTCTTGTCTGTCACAACCCACACCCAAAACACCCTCGTCTGTTTTTGCCGCCTGAACCCCAAGGCCCATCAATCGAGATGTTCCTCCGACATCGCTAACAACC
The DNA here is from genome assembly GCF_030913465.1 of Colletotrichum navitas. Lineage (NCBI taxonomy): Eukaryota > Fungi > Ascomycota > Sordariomycetes > Glomerellales > Glomerellaceae > Colletotrichum > Colletotrichum navitas. Next base: position 241,845 of record NW_026850560.1, read on the forward strand.
ACCCAGTGGCCGCCTGCGGCATCATCCCCCTCCTCTTCGTCGCCTACACCTCGGCCCCCTTCGTGACCTACATTTACCTCCGCCTGCCCCCGTACGCGCGGCAGTCGCGCGCCCTCCTCGAGCGTTACGTCCGCACCCTTCCGCCCACGGCCCAGCTTGAGCTCGGCACCATGGGCCTCGCCACCCGGCCCAGGACGACCCTCGTCTCCGCCGCCGACCTCCGCCCCGTCTCGCCGCAGGCGGCTGGCGGGGGCCTTGCGACGCGCCTCGGCCTCGTCACGCACGTCCGCGACGTCTCGGCTCTCATGGCGAAGCGCAAGTGGCACCACTACCGCCCGGTGAGCCGGTTCGGCATCCGCGAGGATGTCGCCTCCGGTGGTGGCGCTAAGAGCGGCGGCAAGAGCGCTAGGTACGGCGCCAAGGATGGCTGGGTCTGGACCATTGTCCGCGAGTCGCTGGGTAAGCGCAAGTAAGTTGTCCTGGCTCGAGACCCGGCCGGGGTGCCCTGCCAGAGCGGCAATGTGTATGATTCATATAGAAAAGGGATGGATTGTAGGATTTGTGTATATTGGGTGTACTTGACATAACTACAGTGTCCGGCCCAGAGAAAAGAGGGGGACGTGAAGACAACAGCTCCGTGTATGTTTTCAGAGACCGCCGCCACACCTCCTTCCAAAGAGACAATCTAGTGTACTAGTCATTGTACTTTTACTTTGCCACGGCCCAAAGATTTCACGGAAGACCGCCCCCTCAGGAGGGAACCTAACTATAATTTACTTTACACTTGTTAAATTAAAAACAAAAACACATGACCTAGTGTGTCACTGTATATCAGCTTGCCCATTATAAGGATACCGTGGAGCCGAGAGGCGACAATCGGCCTGAATCATGTCGTCGGATTGCCGCCGCCATCGATGTGCTGTTGCCTACGCAAGATTGTATGCCGCTCGCTCGCTCGCTCGCTGACACAAGCCTTACCTCAAGTATATTTCGTTTTACAAACCGGCTCCTTCCCTGGAAAACCCCTGTGCGCCACGTACCTGCGTCCGCCACATCACTCATCGCTGAAAATGACGTCCCCTCCGATAACCTCTCGATCACCCACCCCTACCCCCACCCGCGGGACGCCGCCGCCGCCGCCGCCGCAACGACGCTGTATTACATGGCCCTCGATGTGCGCAGGCGTCGAACGGTCCCTCAGAGTTCACTGGGGTCCCCCATCTTCATGTGTTAGCCCTCTTATACAAGAGAGGCCTATCTTTTGTAACCTCCTTCCAACCTTTTTAATCTGTCCACCGTGCCCAGAGCTCTGCCGCAACAAACAAGAGCTAAGGACGGGAAAATATTGAAGGGAGAAAGGGAAACGACACCTGCCCTGCGTGAGGCCCATGACTGATTGAAATTGTGACGCTGCGGCAGAGGGACAAAGGCCAGACACCACCAGACCCGAACAGAGGGGCGGCACAGAAAGAAGGCCGTGCCATGTTTCGCAGGCGTGGGTGTCGAGTCTCAATACAAATCAATTCTACGTATACAAGCGCATACAACGCATACGACAAATCTTCAGCCACGGCGATGTCCCAAAAAGAAATAGGTACACCGGACGAGGGGCGGGGATGGCCGTTGTTTCATCAGAAGAACGGGGGGGGGGGGGGGGGGAGAATAATTGGGATGAAAAGAGACCGGATCTCGGGACTGTCGTCGGCCTTGGGGTAGGGGATGGGTGGGACACAGGGGAGGGAGGATAAGAAAAAAGAGTGAGGCACTTGGGGGTTAGCACCTGCATGCCGCGCTAATTCCCTTTGTCGGAGACACGTTAGGGGAGCCCGGCATGGCATTGCAGCTAGATGCATTGTCCGTTAGCAACACGGAAAAAACGTGTCATCTCAACCCTTGCATAGTAGAGACGCCGGGATCTCATCATTGCTGCTGAGCTGATGAAAAGGGGAGGAGACGTCAGCGTTCACACCCCTCTCCCCCTTCCCCCTCTTTTCTCGGAAGAGGACGTTGTTGTTCAACATGCATCTCCAACATCTCCAACAAGGCACCACCTTAAGGCTGGCTGCCCAGGTACCTTATGTACCTGGCCCCGGCCCCGAAACATGAGACAGAGATGTCCATGCTACTACCGGTACGCTTTACGCCTACCTACCATCGCGTAACGCCGATCCGACCAAACTACCTGGTCCGGCCCCTCTGATCCGTTGAACAACAACAGTTCTCGACCTGTCCGTCAGCCGAAAAGTAGACCTTTGCGGATGCAGGGCTACGGCACGTAAATCTTCCCCACCCCCCACCCGCCCCCCCGGGGACAATCAAAACGTCGGCAAACCACAACGGCATCGAAACAGGTAGGCGTCAGCAGCAAGCCAGAATAGATGCTTCGGCTCCAGCACACCTGTTGCATTCTTAGGTCCAACCACCAACGGTTCCCAATCAGATCGACCCCACATATCCACCGCCCTTTTTTCTTCTGATCCAAGTGTGAGGTTACAGCTCCCGTTTGAAGCATCCGACATCCGGTTCCGGCTTTCCGCCACACCTGTTACATCGCCGAATTCCCTACGGCGTCTCTCTCGGCGCGGGCTATTGACAGGTCAAGGATCCCAGCCGCTAAGTATACTTATTTTGAATAGTCAGTGGTAGCAGATGAACTTTTCCCTTTCTTTGTTTTTTTCTTTTGTTTTTGTTCATTTTTATTTTTTAGGAATAACTACTTCCCGTTGGTAAGCTCGTTTCCCTCGGGGTTGCCCAAAATGAAAGTAAGCCCCATCGTGATCCCCCCAAGCGGGACAGATGGGTAGTCCGCATTCAAGTTGAGACCACCTGTCTGTATATGGTTTCTTCAGCTCGAACGTGCGGTTAAACGAAGCCGGGGGCATGTCCAACATTAGGTACAGCGGCCAGTCACCTTAGTGGCTGGCTTGACTTTGCGACCGCTTCTGGGAGTTCCTTGGCACCTCTTCCCTGCCAAGCCGGAGTACACCAGATATTGCCTAGCTCGATAGATTCCCTCCCTTCTTGGCCAGAGGCTAGTCATGGCGTTGTGTCATGATGTGAAATGCTGGGATGCGCGCAAATGTGGTATCATGTCCGTACTAACTAGTTCAATCCCAAGAACACAACTTTTGTCTCTCGCTCTTTCTTTTCTCTTACATGTACTTTGGGATTTCCATGGTGGACAATAAGCAAATAAGGCTCCTTTCAGTGCCGAGATGCGCGCTGTCAGTCCAATCAAAAGAAAACATGCCAGATATAGTAATACAGCCCTGAGTACGGATACAGGGACAGCACCCCCCCCCCCCCCCTTCCGCCTCGTCTGTTCTTTTCCATCCTCGAACCGTATAAAAAAAAACGCCTCTTTGATGTCCCCGTTGTCGGTTGGGGCCATGCTTCTCAATGTCATGAGTGATGCCGGCGCCCAACTTGGATCTTCAACCATGTTTCCCTTCCCCTCATTTTCATCGTAATCGTGTACATGTATTCGTCGCGAGAATAAACCGTGTATGAGGCCAAGGACCGTGAGAACCGAAAATCCAAGATATGTACGTATGAATCGATTTGCTGCTTGTTTTGTGGCAGAGATACTCTGCGATGTCGTGAACCCGTGCCGTGTCGATTGCAGGACAGCCCTGTTGTACCAAAGTTGTGGCAAAGGATATTCGGTGTTTGTCGACGAGGTCAGGTAACTTTGCAAATATCAATTTCGTGAGCGGCTCATCGCCGCTTCATCATAGGACCACTGCCATCGTAGTCCCAGGCCCGCTTGAGACCGCCTTCGTAGACACTAGCTACGGACTCTTGCCACATGGCTGGCGAGACAAATGTCTGCACTGGCGCAGCTGAATACTGCTGTGCCATTTGTTGAGAGACCACTGGCAGAGTGGCATTGACAGCCTGAATGTCTTGAAGAGACGGGGCTTCGGGTGCACCTGAAGACGGAGAAACACTAAGCGAACTGGACTGGGGAGGGAGCGTCGAAGGCTGTGGTTGGACCTGGGGCGTACCGAAAGACGTGTTCCATTGCCTTGAAGACTCTGTTAGAGGACCATCTCGCCACAACAGGGTACAGCAAACTTACTCAAAAATACGTGCGGGATTCCAGGCCGGCGCATCTGAAAGCGACATCGATTGCTGCAACCCCGGCGCTTGGGAACCTTGGTTGGCCATCATGACAAGCGACTGTATAGCAGGCGAGTCACCCTTGGTATCCACAGGCCCGGCAGAAATAGGAGGTGTAATGGGGTGGCTGGTATAACTGACTTGAGAATGCTGAAGGTTCTGAGTGTCCAGCTGTTGACCCAAAGACATAGTGCGACCCATACCAGGCCTGTAGCCCCGAGGAGGACTGGAATGGTTGGACGACTGAGGGCTGCCGTAAGGGAAACTTGGCTTGAGTACGAAAGGTTTTCTGGTATCGGCAGAAAATGCTTCGCGTACTGCGTCCACTTGCTTCTGCAGATCCGCCATTGGCCAAGCCGTCATAACCCTCTCAAGGACTCGCATGTGCCGTGTGAAAAATTCGCGAGCGTCAGTGTTCAGATCGGGATCTGGCGAAACAACAGCTACCTGAAACACCACCACGTTAAAACAATGATTGATAGGGAAGCGCAGGAGTGACTCTCACCAAATGCAGAACAATGCAGCAAAGGCCGCAGTAAACGGTGAAACTGAACCCACGGAGCATGCATTGCAGGCCGGGGAGGCCAAAAGAGTTCAGAACTGCCTCCTGCAGCCGACAGAGTGCCTTGGCAGCCGAGTAGCAGATCATCATATGCTGTTTCCATTGACCATCCTGTCCGTTAGGGTCGAGGAAGTTGAGCTGAGGTCGATGAAGCAGAATCAAGGTCAGGTAGTAGTAGGAGTGCATATTCCCGATGTATGGCGACGAAAGCCACGGCGGCGAACCGTCCGGAGGAAAGGTAACCGATAGATCTGCGGGGAGGTCGTTCAACCAAGCGTTTAGGGCCGGGTTGAGCTGCACAAACTCGGGATCAACGCCCCAGTCCTTCGTCTTCTTCTTCTTCAGATGGCCGTAAGCAGTGTTCATGCGGCTGACATTGCGAACGACTCGTGCAAAGTAGGTAAAGTTACGGGTGATGTGGTGCTCGGAATCGTCGCCGCCCGGGATGGGACGCGGAACACTGAAGTCGATGGAGTCTAACTCGACAGCAAGATCGGTTCGTCCTGCAATAGATATTCAGTAACTCGTCCGATAAGACAATATAGCAAGGGACCAAGAACACCGACCTTGGGGTGATCCAATCATGGTTTCGCAGACAAAAATTGCCTGCCAGATCCTACTCTTCATCTGGCATTCTGTTGGGGAAGAGCCACACGGCCGTCCAAGCTGGTGGTCCGAGTAATGCTCGTCCAGGCCGAGATCCTTACCCATTTGCACGCACTGTACGATTGTCATCCATGAGCGGTAATAGTAGCCGCGCTTCGGTGCTGCTTCCCTGGCTTTCAGAATGAGCAGCAACGCCTGAAGGGTGCTGAGTCTCGGTACGTCCATGAAAGAGTCAGCGTGTTCTGCGTCATGTCAGTAACAGTCCGAATGGGTGAACGGTGGGTCCGTACTCGTCGCCAAGGCAAGCCATTGCTGCCCTTGAGCAGGATCGTCAGCAAGTCTCCCACCCATGGCAAATAGGGCTTCGAGAATGAGAGGTGATATGGACTCCCGGTTGGTGTTCCATTGGTGATAGAACACGGTCTTGCTAAGAACGGGTACATAAGGATGCACATGGCTAAAGAATAGGTCGAAATAATGCATGACAGTCTCGTCGTCTGGCATTAATTCGGGGGGGATACGAATCTTCAGACCTGGTCCCGAGGTGATGGGCGGTAAGGCAGTCTTGAAATCTTCGGCGTCTTCAACGGCTGGCTCCTCGTCATGGAGGAAAGAGGCTTTGTTTCTCAGGTATGGCGCTACAGCAGCCCATTAGTTACCAACGTCAGGGTGGGCAGCAAAAGGATCGACATACCTGTCCCCGCCTCATTGACTTTCAGTGAGCCAAGAAGGTCAGCCAGATCGGATTGCTGATAGGAGCCGTCTTGGGAATATGTATCGGGAGGAGAATCTGGATGTGCGCTATGCTGAAGAGGCGGCGTAGGAAACACATTCTGGCCGGTGTAGGGCTGTTCCATCATAGACACCGAGGGGGACACCGTGGTATAGTGCAAGTTATGCTGGTGTGACGGCTGCTCAGAGTAGTGAACAGGCGGGAAGATGCTGGTATCCGAATATGCGTCCTGAGCAGCATACATGGACGGGTTGGATTTCTGCCCGCCGGACATCATCGACTGTTGCTGCATGGAGGCTTGATGGCGGAAGCTGTCTTGCAGTTGAGAGGGCGTCGTGGCGAATTCATCCCTGCCTGGCTCGTAACTGTCGGTGCCATCGTACTGGCCATTGGGACGAACACAATGAAGCTTGAGCCTGATGCATGCTGAGCAAGGCCAAGTGTTTGTCGTGGCCGCATCGCACTTGATCTTCCTTCTTCTGCATCCTTCACAAGCTCTCATCACTGAAGGAATATGGTTAGTTCATGTCCAGTTGCGCGCTGCTCAGCGGCGGGGGAGCGCGCGCGTACCCTTCAATCGTTTATGACGATTGTGCTCATCCACGAAAACATAGTCTATATGACGCTGGTTAGACGAGACTGCATGGACACAAGCCTAGATGGCAAAGGGCGGAGGTAGATGGCGCACTCTTCTGGGTTTCCCTCTGAGGGAACTGCTGTGGCGCAAAAGAGAAACTGCCCATCTGGGAGCTCTGAGGCAAGATGCGCCTCACGGACGGATCGTTAGACATGCCTGGCTGGATCGCGGGTGGTTCGGTATGTCTGGTAGCGGTGAGGTTGAAGACGTAGTCTCTGACGAAGAGCGGAGACAAAGAAGCAGCAGTTACATTCAAGCTCGCTGCTTGAAGGCTGGGTATGCGTGATTGGCGCCGACCGTCTCGGCCTGGCCGCGCACTCGGCGGGTCTTTCTCACTCTCACTCTCACTCTAGGTGAGCCTTTCAGTCCGGAAATCGTCGGCGGCTAAACAGTTGTGTCTTGTTGAAAATAGTTGTAGAGGGGAGGTTGAAGGAAAAGAAAGCACCCAGAGGGGAGTTGTGTCTCGAAATTCTATGGGAGCGCGAGCTGGGCTAGGAATTGTCCGGATTGGTGGGTGATGGTGAGGGGGGTATGCGGGAGAAGGTCAAGCCTTATTATGAATGGACGACAGGTCCCGGCGTGAGGCGTGAAGGGTTGACGTGGGTATGCCTGGACAAGGAGACGACCGGGGTAAGGAACAAGATCTGGGCTGGGTACATTGGCGCAGGCAGGGTCATCACTGCACTGGTAGGGTATAGGAGACGGATGTTCGATGATGGGTGCGACCAGGAGTCGACAGAGAGGAGAGGGCCGGGTGGGCAGGGTATGCTAGGAGCTGTGGAGGAGAGGAGAAACAGAAGAGGAGTGGGGACGAGAGAAAGTGTGTGTATGTGTGTACAGGGTTGAGGACAGGGTTGTGTGAAGGTAGTCGAAGCGTGGTTGTAGGGTAGTATTGTCGTAGGGTATTGGCGACGGAAACTTGGGAGAGCGTAGTGGACAATGAGTGAGCGCAAGAGACAGAGGGGCAGGGCAGTGAGCGCACCTCTATGCGTGTGTGTAGAGAGCGGAGGGGTGGGCGGGCGGGCGGGTGTGAATATCCAGGTGGATGCTGGAGTGTGGGCGAAGGGTTGGAGTGGAGGGTGGGAGGTCGCGCAATGCGGCGAAGACGTGAGCGGCAGCGCAGGCACACAGCGGCAGGAGCAACCCCAGGAACGGTACCCAAGTACTGTAGTCTGTCAGCCTTGAAAAAAGCAGCATCAATACCAGCACAGGCCAGGCAATGTCGCTCAGGACTTGGCAGAGGAGAGAGGCTTGGTGAAGAGAGCTAATAGTAGAGAGAGGGGAGTGGGAGGGAGAGGGAGAGGAAAAGGGCAAGGAATAGAGCGTGGCATTGCAGAACGGGATACAAGGAAGGACAGCATCGAAACACAGCAGCGCCAAACACCCTTCTCCATGTCTTGCCTTGGATGCAGTATCGTAAGGATCTCTCGCCTTGCCTCCTAGGCCGGGAGTGAAAACTCCCCTTTGCCTCGCCTTGCCTCACGCTAATCCACGAGACGTCGGAGCCAGAGCCAGAGCCAGGCCAGCGCGCAGGGCAGCATGGCTAGTCTAGAGGCCAAAAGGCCCTGTCGCAGGCCGAATCTGGTAGAGGAATGAAGGATCGGGCCAGGGGTTGCGAACGTTCTACGACCGACGACAGCGACGACGAACGATACCTGCTGCTGTACTATTCTACTCTCCTTTACCGGGCCCGTGGCTCGACACTTGCTCTGAAATTGGATCCGGCACGAGGGAAATGGCGTGGACAAGAGAAAAGAAATGGCTCCCCTATGCAAAGCAAAGAAGGGGGTAATACCCCACACCAATCCGGTGAGAGCCTGCATCCCCGGTACGTTAGGTAGTGTAGCCCTGGTAGACTACGTTCATCAGAGCGATGACAATGAGGAAACTGGCAGACACACAGACAATGCAATCCGAGCAGAAGAAGAAGAAGAAGAAGAAGAAGAAGAAGAAGAAGAAGAAGAGACGGACGACGGAACATTCTGTTTCTTTTCTTGGTTCGGACGGAGAAGGCGGGCGGGAGTGGGCGAGGTTCGAGCGATGTCACAGCCAGGGCAAGACGGAACGGTCAATTCAGAGCCACATCCTCCTTCTCTCGCATTTGCATGCCGCAAGTCTGTCGACGTCGTTTCGTCGCGGTAGGGCAGTTCGACTGCCCAGGGAGTGATCCTCGGCGTATGACCAAGGCCATCGACATGCATCACGGCAAGGGCGAACACAACTCCGTAAGGGCGTCGGAACCCACCTAATTCCCGGGACACGGCCTTAGTGGACCAGCTGAGTGCGTCTGCCCAATGTAGGCGCACGAGGCATGCAAGCTGCCTTGACTGTTGCTGGAAGTAAAAGTAAAATAAGAATAAAAAAAAAAGGGATTCATGAGGCGAAAGAGCAGTGGCGTTTGGGGTTTGACAGATGCGCGGGCGACCAATGCCGCTGTGAGGAAATCCTCCTCGTCTCCCTCCTCGTCGTGTCAGGTTGGCCGCGAAGGGTGAGAAAAAGAGGAGCAGTCCAGCTCCAGCTCCAGTAACTCGTACCGGGCCAGATGAGAGATACTGCAACGGACGCAGCAAAGGCGCCTCGCCTCGCCTAGTCGTCATGCCACGGCAGGGCAGTGTCACGAATACAGCGCTGGGGCCCACACTGCGCGAATACCTTTGGGTATGTACAAAGTACTCCGTACCTCGTCTGAAATAGCAAGCCGAAGAACATGACAGGTAACCCCCCACCCCCGGCAGCTGAAGTTGGACCTGTCCGTTCCTCTTTACTACAGAGACAGCAGGGGGAAGATACATGTCACTATAGGCTGAAATGGCGGTAGGGGCCAGCACCGCCAGTTGGGTCAAGGAACTAAAGAGAGAGAGGTGGGTAGGGATGTCACACATTCACTGATGTCCCATGTCATTATAATAAGTGGCCATGCTCATTCGATATTGATATCGAATTCCAACTTCCGTTCTTGATGGCGCATCATGGATGCGTATCCATTATAGATTGCCTCTGGCCGAGGTTTCTCACACTCAGTCGAGAGTCGTCTGTATCAATAACCATATTGCCCTCATGCTGGGTACCTCAAGCCAGGAGGAGCTCGGCTCATGGAAGCCAAGGTATCTTTCGTAAGGGTCACCATCCTGCCTGTCGCAGCAAGCACCCCCGACGACAATGGCCAGGTGAGATGCATGCCCGAGAAGGCGAGCCTGGCGATTCTCCATAACAACCACCTTGCAAAGAGCTCCTGTGTAGTAAGTAGGGTCGGAAGCAAACTAGCAAGGTGGATTAACATTGGCAAGGCGCGAGGCAGGACAAGGTGTGTGTACCCGTGCCCATAATTAAGCTCTTGCCGTACCTTACCCGTCCTCGCGCCCCTACGTAGGGCAACGGGTGGGTTGCGGCTGGAGGTCTGCGACAGAGTTTGAGAGCAGGAGGGCAGAACGGATACGGAGGCGATACCTGAGGCTTCGCCCCATGTTATCCTGACCTGGTGTGGACGGGTTCACCAACAAATGTGGTTCTCCCAGGAGTCCACGATGAGCGTCCACGACGGGGGGAGTGGGAGGTGGAGAGAGCCACGAGGCCCCTTTGCTACCTTTCTGTACACTAGACATGTTCGGATATGTTAGTAGAGACTCTGCTCGGAAGCCTGCTCCCTTGGCTGTGCGTGAGAGCTACGTAAACTACGACAGTGTCGGCCAGAACAGAGACGGACGTTCTGAGGTGTCTGTGCCGATCCTTGTATCTCGCTCTTTTTCTTCTTCTCCTTCTTCTCCTTCTTCTTCTTCCTTTAGGCTCCTAATGCCACTGTAGGACATGGAACGTCTTCCGACAGAGATGCTCAGGGTATTCTACAGCGATGGAGGCATGCCATTACAGCCAGATCTTGGGACCAAGGGCTAGCTCGTCCAGTTTAGCCGCCCAGACGCCCTTAGCCTAAGACTATGGCCTTTGGCAGACGTTGTCCCGTCTGCCGAGGTGCCAGCCAGGAGAAGAAAGAGCCGGTCGAAGACAGGCCGGCGGAGGAAAAGCGGGGGAGGCGGCCGTCATGCCTTGGGCGGAATGTCCCTTGACAGGTGGACGCTGAGGTTATTGGAGCTCGAGCAAGGCCCGGTGCCCAGAATGTCGTATGGCATCCCTGGCGTCGCTGCACGAGCTGGTGCGCGATGGCTACGAATAAGCGCACGTACTGTACGTACGTAAGTTCGTGCGATAGCGCCGTGTCAACGTTGTCAAAGGTACGAACATATCGAAGGCTAAACAAACAGTGTGCCGTGCCATGCCATAAGCTTGCATGGGGCCCGTCGGATAGGATGCGCAACAGTGACATGGGGCTGGGTGAAAGCTGACGATCCATTGGTACAGAGAGACGGCATCTGCCGTACCGCGGTAAGGTACCTCAGTTGCTGTGTCGCGGCGTGTGTGAGAAGTTGCTTCTGGCGCGGTGCATGAGGAACTCTACCTACCTAGTTTACCACGTTGTGTTTCCACTGCCCAGGTAGGTAGGTAGGTAGGTAGGAGTTTTGGATTGACTGCAGGCGTGAGATGTGGGCCCAATAGTCTCCACTACCCGCTTACCTTATCATTACAGGCCGGCTCGCACCTGCCCTAGGTAGTCCGTCTGGTTTTCTTTCCCCCCCCCCAATCGACTAAGATAGTGCTTGTCTTCCTATATCACAAGCTACAAGGACTAACACTGGCACTAAGGAGCCAAGGATTGACAGAACCCCGCCGCTGTTACTTGCCTCCAATGCTAGACTGGGAATTTGAGCCTGCCAATCTCATCACTCTGCAGGTTTGGTCTGCCTGCAAGCCTGCACACACACACACACACACACACACACACACACACACACACACACACACACAAAAGCCACGGTACTTGCCCACTCCCTACGGATTTACGGATATCCGTAAGGTCTTCTTGTGGTATTGCACGAACACACTAACAACACTTACCTACCTCGGCTTGGGTATACAAATGACAACATAGCGCAGAGGGCCATATATGGTTATTGTGATATAGGTACGTACTGTACCCTTCCTCCTCTAGGTACCTAGGTACTCGGCAGCTCTACATCCCAGATGTGATAACGCACCTTACCTCGCCGACTCATGGTAACAAACCACGCTAACCAGCACTCACCGTGCCGCTCTCCTCTCACCCCAAAGCCTGACCATCTCACCGTACCTTGTCCCTCAGTCGGGCCTGATCCTCTAGTGTACGTGTAGTGTAAGTTGGGCCCGTCCAGGATAGGTACTCGTGTCTTACCCCGCCTAGCTTTGGTTCCCTGTCCACTCCCCCTTTCCCCTCCTCACTTTCGCCCAACTTCCAACCGCTCCATTTCGCCAGGATCAGCCTTCCAGTGGATGCCGCTCGCATGGGACCTGAACCACCACCCCTACTGGGATTTGGTTCTGGAAGCCCCCGTCTGAGTACGTACATCGTACAAGTACGCGTACTCGCTAGGTACCTAGGGATATTGAAGACCCATCGTTGGATCATTGATGTGTGCTAGTTCTTTCATACTATGTACGTGTACGTAAACTAGGCAGGTACTTAGGTACTTACTAATCATGTAGGCACTATATGTAGCTCCAGAGTATGTGTGGTTAAGGCTTATTCTCCATCTCCCATCTCCTCATTATTCCGAGGAACTGGCTGTACCCATCAACTGCATACGGCTCTGGCCAAGCAAGTGCAACTCTCGTATACTCCGTACTAAACTACAAGGTGGTGGATAACCAAGGTCGTAAGAATGTAACATTGCGCCAACCGTATCCTGGTCAATAGGCCTACATCAAACAATCTCCTCAAATCGTCAGCTTTGCCATGCATGTCCGCTTGCTGCATTGGCCAGATTTATTCCCTTGCATAGTAACTTCACTACAGTCGTCGACGGATCGATGCGCATTATCTACGGCGAGACTTGGACACTTTGCGTTAGGTTCCTGAGCCCGGCGGCCAGCCATCCCGTCTTGTCACCTACCTAGTCGAACCGTTTTTGTGACTTTCAAGAAGATTCAGGCCTCGCAGTCGCCTTTCCGTCCGGTCGGCGCGAAACCAACTGGCACTCGCCCAAGCTAGTGTAGGTACGCCTCTCCCTTTTCAGTCTGCAGGTACTTACGGGCTTGCCAGCCTCCACCTGGTTCTACTCCGCACGCCATCCGTCCGATGTTTTGTTGGCGAGCCTTCCGATGTGGAACCAGTCATTTGTGGCAAAAAAAGCCTAGGAACCCGCAGCTCTGCCGTGTACACCAACAAGAGCTTCCCCGTGTAAGCTCATTATCAAACACCCCATCTTATCATCCACACGCTTGGAGGCACTGGGTGTCAGGGGATTACGCCACCCGATCAGGTGGACCGCTCGACAATGCCAAACGGGGGCTGTGGCACCCGGGTGACAAAAAACAGGATACCTTTTACTACCTACCACTACCTACCTTTATCACTACTACTACAACTACTATCACTACCGTAACAGGCTACCTAGCCCTTGATACGCTAAAAAAAAAAAAAAAAAAAGAAGAAGAAGAAGAAGAAGAAAGGCACAATTACAAGGCGCTTACCAAATTCTTGAGGCTAAAGGTATTAAATACAAGAAAAAAGAGCTGAGGAAGGGAAAATGACAGGCTATTAAATTAATAGTAGTTGTGGTGTTGTAGTGGTGTTGGAGAAAGGTATCCTGTTTTTTGTCACCCGAGTGTGTGGGAACCGAATCCAAGCACGACGGATTGGGATATCTTATCGATGAGCAACCAGCTCTTTCATCTTCAACTGCAACAACAGGCGAGGCGTAGGCCCTTTGCTTCGGAGCACAAACACAAACAGCTAATGACAAGACCAGGGTATACATTGTATACTGTACCCATCTCTCGAGCCTCCAGGGTTACAAGTAACGCTAGACGCATTGTTGTTGATGGATGTCGCTATATTCACTCGTGGCATAGAATAGGTGGCGTGATGCCGTTTGGTAGTAATAGGCTTATTATTCTCGGTATTCCATGCGGCAACCATTCCTCCACCCCCTGACGCCGTAAATGAAATGCCAGCAGCACCGGCCAGTCACGGACACACGGTCAGCAGGGGACCTGGTCGAAATAACGGAGAGGAGAAACTGGTAGGTAGTGTCATCATTCACGTGCTAAAAAGTTTACCGGTGGCCACTTGGTCCAACAGTATCACAGGCCTTTGGGATGGAACCTACCGAGGAACTCGACACTCATCACCCATGCCTTGAAGCCCTGCCACGGCCTGTTCTGCCCGGTCGAACCTGTCGTCTACTGCGCGGCCCAGCCTCCTCCGCCAGCACAGAACCAGTCCACCCAACCCTCCATACCAAGCTTGATCTGAAATGGATTCGTCGTTCATAGTTTAGCGTTCTGCGAACCTATTGGGCCTTTTGTATGTGGGCATCTTTATTCAAGATCGAAGGGGGCTTCTATGCACTGAACTGGCGCAATGGTGGTTTCAGGCCTCATCGGTCGCTCTCCCTGCATCCTGGGCCGTGTGTGCTTCGGATCCGAACTCTTGCCAATGAACCACGCGCCTAGCCCTGAGAGCGAGCATCTACCGGTATCACGTCTGGTTGTTCCTTTTCGCACAATCTGTTCCTGAAATCGTTCGTTCAGGGGGGGGCTCCTGCTCTCCGCCCCCAAGATCTCTGATGAGCGTGGCTGAATGGACAAGGGCAGGGGGCCATAGTGGGGACATCTTATGGCAACACGGCGGGGCGTGCTCACAGATAGAACGGTCCGAATGGGTATCCAGTTGCAAAGCCGGATGTACACTAAGGTGCTGCTGACCCATGTTCAGTCAGCATGTGGTGGTGGTGTTCGTGACTCGCATATGGAACACTTGCCGACAATGTGGCGATCCAACAATGCAGAGAGCTGATGATGGTGGCGGCGGCGAAGACAGCGACAAAAAGACTGGCCGAGTGCCCGTTGAATAATGAGGCAGGTGGACGTTATCAAGAATATTGCCATGTACCTACTACCTAGGCACGTGTCAAATGTTCGGCGCGGATGGGACAACAGATGATCGGCCGACTGTAACGGTTACGGTACCTGGAAGGCCAATCCCGTCTGTCCACTCTGGGGAAGCTTCAAAGAGTGCACCCGGGCACAGCCATACACTGTACACCGCCTAGCCTTTCACAAGATTCCCCACGACAGCTGCCAAAAGGAACGAAGGCGTGGTTGAAATTGTGAGCGGAGCTTCGATGAAGCGCTTCTGGGAGGCTTGCCGACTAGGTAGGGTCGTGGCGCTGCGGAATCGCATCTCATCTTGTTCTAATGCTTCCGTCATGCTTCTGGCAAGCTTCGAGAAGAACGAGAGAAGGCACCGCGCGCCGCGGAACGCCAAATCTCACAAGGCTGCCCAATTAGTACGCACACACCATTAAAAGTCCGCCTTGAGAGTCAAAGTAGATTGATCCTCCGAACGACAGGCGACCGAGGCGATGGGTTCGCGACCACGCGAACGGCGCATTTTACCAACGGAACGGCCCAACGTGGCCTTGGACATTAGTCTTCGTTAGGACCGTCCGAAAGGAGAGATGAGAAGGATATGAAGTCATAATGGGACTGCCCGAGCCGCGCGCAGTCTATCGGACTGGCCTGGGGATGCAAAAGGGCAATTTAACTTTTAACATGTCCCCTTGCAGGCCGGATCTTCTCCCCCCTCCTCCAGTCCAGGGTCTACGCGTAATCAGCCTTACGCTGCTGCTACCACGAAAAGGCCAGGCGCCTGAGATGATCTTAGCTCCAGAGTGAGCATTCGTCCGAAGGTGTGGTGACATGGGGGCGGGAGGGCGGTGCGGAAAATGGAAGATTCGCCGTCCTCCAGGCTGTCATTACAGATGGCATGCAGGAACATACAAGCCCACCAGGGCACATCCGCCGGGCCTAGGGTGTCTATGTGGGATCTTTACAGCAGAGGGTCCTTCAGAAGGGTTTGAAAGGAGGTGGGACGAGAACATACACCATTCGGCCTCACTTACCGTCTTATTCCACCAAGAGGTTATTTTGAATTTATTGGAGGATCACCGATAACCCTTTTTTGGTGGATCGCTGACGACACGGGGGCGGTAGGAGTGCGGCCCATACATTCGACGACCAATTCTGGAAAGTGAGGAGCAATATTGGGAGGTGCTTTCCTCATGATAATATTGGCGATTCATGCACTGTACCACTGAGGGCGCGATAGCTTATATAATCCCCGTCGGTTGCGGGGTTGTCTGGAGCCACTTGACCAAAAATATTGATTCCCTCAGGGCCGGTCATTTCTTTCCCATCCACCAACAAGTACGTCACTCAGGAAAGAAAGAAAGAAACCCACACTAAGAGTGAGTGGCAAGGAAAGTCGAAAAACGGCATCTTCGTATTTCGAGCCACAAACGACGAGAGGCCACCGACCAACATCATCCCAACGTTCCATCCGTCGCTACCGAACAGCAGGGGTTCAGGACGGAAAGAAAGGTACCTTCGGCAAGGCTACCTCGGTTTCTCTGTCGGGTTGGGGTTTTTCTCCCCCCTTTCAATCCTGTCACATATTGGGACTTTTGTGGCAGCCGGAAACGTATACCAAGATCGCAGCGGAGAACATTTGGGGATCACAGTTGATTGCGCTTGCCGGGGTGGCGACAGAAGCCACCGACTTGGCCATCTTTCCCCCCCACCTTCCAGGCAAAAGACAGCACCGGAACATCATTCTTGTCGCTTGACGCCATGGTCAAAGATCTTGACAACGCGAACCCGACCATTCTGAGCGCGGCTCAGCTGCCGACGCGTCAGAACAAGCGCACGGCGCCCAAGACCGGCCCCGAGCACATGTTTGACGACATCATTTACGCCAAGCCCTGGTACCTCAGTCAGCCCTTCTGTGACGATGAATCGCTATGGCCCGAAGCCGACGCCGAGCTTGACAAGTGGGCTCCTGAACCCATCGACGAGCAAGAAATCTATGGTAAGGCCTCCTTGTTTCCTTGCACCTGCCATCCGTTCCGTTGCATCGTTGCGCTCCTGAAGGAATATCGTGGAGTCATGTTATGGTTCCCAGCCTTGTCTGTCATACGCCTATCATCTGAGGGAGCAAAGCAAGGCAAGCGCCACTCCCTTGCCTGCCATCCACGTCGAGCCAGCCGTTTGTTGTTACCCATGCATCATGGCATCGGCATCTAGCTGCTTGATGGATGTGTGTGGGAGAGGAAGTTCGTCGTGACGGCGTTGTCTTCTCACTCAGCACCCCAAAGTGTCATTTCTTCCGGTCCAACTCGTGGTCGCTGCGCATTCCCTGTCAATATCCGCCCCTGAAGAGGATCACACAACTAATGTTTCATAGACTTGATATCAACAATATCTGATCCAGAGCACCCCCTCTCCCTGGGGCAGCTGGCCGTCGTTAACTTGCCTGACATCCACATCAGCCCTCCTCCCCAGGCGGGCGCCATGGACCCCAACAGGCTGGTTCAGGTTTTGGTTGAATTGACGCCGACCGTCTCACACTGCTCCCTCGCCACCGTGCTCGGCCTCGGCGTTCGCGTGCGCCTGGAGAAGGCATTGCCTCCTAACTGGCGCGTGGACGTCAGGGTCAAGGAGAACGCGCACGCCCAGGATGACCAGGTCAACAAGCAACTCAGCGACAAGGAGCGCGTCGCCGCTGCGCTAGAGAACGATACCCTAAAGGGGGTGCTCGATAAGATGCTTGAGACTTGTGTCTGATTGGTAAACAAGTAATTGCCTAGGTACCGGGCGTTCTCTCAGTATTGGACATGCAATACCAATGTCAAGATTCCATGGTTCCCTGAATAATGGCGGCATTCATTTGGCGGATTGTCGGATAAATCATCCGCTCCCGGGGGGGGCTTGTTCTTTTAAAAATAAATGATCGACCCTTTGCGCCAAGTTGAAGTAGAAAGTATTGCCATCTTAGCAGGGAGCATTCTATCGATTCTTGTGCCGTGGCAGACCAATATCTCAACCCTGACCTTTTCGAAGCTTTCCCTGGGGAAATAGATCTACAGGTACCACATTCATCCAACCATCAACTGCGACCTGGAATAAAGGCGACGGAAGGGGTCTTGCTCGCTTGACGAGATGCCAGTGGTCAGGGGCCAGTAATGGGCCTCTCTCCACCCGTGGAAGTCGGGAAACGGGGGTGGGCGGCGGGATCGACTGATAGTTCATGACTCTTGCAAACTCACGGCAAAGTTCCGAGTAGGGCTGTGCGGGCGTGAGGAGACTGTTGATTCTCTCTCACACACATCCACATCAAAACCCGCATGCTGAGTGGAGGTGGGCCATTGCTGGGTGGCATTGGCGAGTCGGATTGTCCGAGCAGCCATGATGGTGCGCAGAACGCATATACACTACTAGACTTGATTGAATGACTTTGACATCCAGACGTGCTCAAAACCCATTTGTCTCTGTGCGGTGTGTCAATGTCCGAATGGTGTTCGAGACAGCATACATTCGTTGCCAGTCCATGTTGGTTGACCAGTTTCAGCGACTTAGGCATGGACCATGCATCCCGGCCACGACTACCGCGACAACCGACCTGCTCGTCAATGCATGATATTGATGGAGGCACAAAGACACACCCGACAGGCTCGGAAAAGGAACTGGGAGACCTCGTGTGCCGGTATGAAGATCGGCAAATTATTGATTGTTACGTCCAAGGCAACGGGAGACCTTGGTCTTGCCGGTGTGGCGCGAGTGTACGGAGTACTTCTGACCAACTTTTTCCCGTCGTTCCCTTCTGTTGCGAGCGGCATCAAAACTTGCCTCGACGTTACATTGTGGCGCTACATCCCGCTTCGACCACCTGCGCGAAAAAGGGATGGCTATCCCTTCCGTGAACGAGGTTGAGCGTTGGTGGCGGTTGCAACGGCGAGTAGGGAAAAAAAATTGGAAAAAAAAAAAAAAAAAAAAAGGACAGGCCCTGTGTGAAGCAAGATCGATTGAGGGGAAGCGCCCGTCTGATCTGCGGAACCGGCGGGAGTGCCTCTCCCATGACGGCCCAAGCGCACTTGAGTCGCCGTGGACGCGGGACGCTCCTGTGGAAGGTCAGAGACTTGATATCGATGTCGATGCGTCATTGCATCGGGAATTCCGCAACCGAATGCATCTGTTGGGCGAGAAGGCTAGCTGCGAAGCACGGCATGCACTACATGGAAGGTCGTCCACGGGTGACAAGAAGGGAAGACAAACAATGGAAGCCATGCAGTCGCGTGTAAGTGGCTTGACGGAACCACTGCATCGTCTTCCTCATCGCCATCCTCATCACCGCCGACCATACCGACATCACGCCGACTGGAGGTATATCCTGTCCGAGGCGGAAGGTCGCACAAGAGCCACTCGCCGCATAGGCTACATGCAGCCCTTGTTTGCACACCCCTCCCCCCGGTTGGGGGTTTGACACGTGCTGCGCGCGCGCACAAGTATTAGAATCCAGTACAATGAAGGATGTCAAGACAACAGTGATGCAGGTCAGGCCACGAATGCCGCAGCGCAGCACCCTTTTCCAGAAGGAAGTTCAGCGCAGCACAACCCAATGGGGATGGCTCATACGCCCAACAGGGAAGTTACCGAATGAATCTGTTGAGGAACGGGGTGAGTTGGTTCGTGGGGTGCATGTACATCCGGGCGACGAGGGGAAGGGGGGGATGTGCCGAAGGCTGTCACGACGCGGCCACACCGGCAGGTCCCATGGGTATGTAGGTGGCATACCCGTAGATACCGCCCCGACAGTTGGTGTTACGGTGCCTTACCTTGTGTATGCAAGGTAGCGATGTGGAATCACGGACAAATTATAAAAGGTGGTGGACTATGGTCGTGTTTACACACCAATCAGAGTCAATTCAGCCGAGGGCCCATCTATCCGTGCGAGGCATGGCTTACTTAGCAGTCTTTTTCCGTCCTGGACGACTGGGAATTGCGAAGGAGGAGCGGCGCACTATAGGTGCTGGCTATACTTCCTTGTCGTCACCTCCTGTCGCGTTCTACTGTGTTTTGTGTGACTGTGTATCCGTACCTGTGCCACCTCATCGGCGACCGAACGCCTTGGCTACGTATCTCAGTCTCCTCTGGCTCCGGCTGCCGCCACTGATGCCCGATCTCATGCGTTGCCGACAAAGACATCTGGCGAACCCGGATTCAAAGATGTAAACTACCAGACTAGGTATGTCGGTGTCGGTCAAGGCGGTCGGTCACCTCGGACGGACGGAACGCCCGCCGATCCCTCGACAATCCCTAACCATGTCCGAATAGCACACCCAGGTTCGTTTTGTCTTCTGTCCACTCTTCCCGATTTCCTCGTTTACTGAGGTCGCCTCGGGAAGCCACTTGCCTCAACTAGTTTACCACTCAGAGCCTCTGAGATATGTTCCTCGGTCTAATGCTAGCCCTAATAGCCCTATCTGACTCTACCGTAAAGCTAACCTGCACTCCTACTTATCTTCCTTTTTATTATCTTGACTGCTTGCTATATTTCTTGAGCTATTACAATCTCCAGAGAGGGCACTTAGTGATGTGCGTGAGTATGTATTTGGGCTGAGCTGTCAGTTCTTTTTTTTCCCCCCAAGGGGGTGGGGTGGGGGAGAGGGAGTACGGGAGTGCCTCTTGGTAAAAGTGGTTAGATACAGCTAAATACTAAACTGCCTACGGAGTTGATACCCGCACCTCAGTCCGAGGGCGGTTCCATGACTTCGGCGACAATGGCTGTCGTGGCGGCGACAGTTTGAACCGTCAACTTCCCAATGGAGATAAGGGGGGAGGGTGGGCACATCGGCGCGCGGTGTCAAAGCACGGATGCTCTCCTCTTTCTTTCGTCCTGTTCCTTTTTCCTTCCTAGCCACTACCGGTGCGCGACGGCACATAAGCACGAACTTGTCCTCGTACCCGGCATCTCAAGCTAGGGAACACTGTTTCCTCCAAGGAATGTTCCATGCATTTGCCCTACTTAGGGGGTGGGTTCTCCTCTCCTCTCCCCTGGGTCGCTTGGCGACGAAACTTGTCCGAAGGAAACGGAGACAGAGATTGCGAAGAAGAAAAAACTCCGGCAGCGAAGCCATCCCAGAACGATGTGCTCGCTCCATCCATCTAGCTTTCTACTGCCATCGTCGCGGTCGCCCCTGTACCCTCTGCCTCGCCTGAACTCCTTCATTATCTCCGGCCATGTACGAACGCTGATGCTGCTACACCGATGGCACCACCAGCTTGGCATTGAATACAAATATAAAACCGCGCCAGGAAAGAGGGTGCCCATGGTTGCAACGGTGACAAAGTTTGGCCCCCATGGCTTTGACGTTGCAAGGGGGTGGCGCCTGCGAAAGCCACGCCTCTCCATTGACTTTTGGGCTTCCTGACGCACGGCATCAAAGAAACGGCCTAGGCCTCCCCTAGCCCATTAGTAGGAAATATGTAAGATAGACTCCCGCCATCCGTGCGTTTCTCTTTTCTGCCTTTGTTTGTTCTCCCTCGCACAACTTAAAGTTTAATGGAGTTCGAAATCCGGATCACAACCTACATCTCGTGATGTCTTCACTTGCGTATCGCTACAGCCGTGCCCACGAACGAGGTTTATGGGCCTGTGGACAGGTTGAGGAACTTTGGGCTTGCTGGGGTGGGCGTTATGGGTCTCACTACACGTTTCCCCAGTACACAGGGGCGACGAAATATGGCGGCAGTGAACAAAGAGCGTCTCGCCCGAGCCAGGGTTCGGGGTAAAAGAGGGAATCAGGAGGGACAAGGGAGAGGTTGACGATGGAAAGCGGCCTAGTTTGCTGGAGTGCTGATCTCCACCGGCCACAACCGTTCCTTCGGCTATCAAGCGTGCTGATCTTTTTGGGCGGTGAGCGGTGTCAACTCTTCTTCCATCCGACCCCTTCCGGGTCTAAAACGCTGGTGTGGCCGTTTTGCCTGTCTTTCCATCCCCTTGGGATCACTCCTACACGGCATACAGCCCTTGAGAGGACCCTGCCGGTTTGGGGTGGTATATATGGCGTGATTAAAGGCTGTGGTGTCCATTTCGAGGGGTTGGAGTGTTGTAAAGTCGGTGTGTATGAGTGCTTCCGCAATTGTTTAGTGCTTGGGTTGAGTTTGCTGGGGTGGATGGGTCAACTCGAAGCGATGGGTTATCGTGCGCACCGGAGGAGACTGGGGGCGAGGTAACACGCTACTGGGCAGGGGCAATCGTAGCTGTAGCCGCAGCCTCAAGGTTATGTCTCTGTTTTGAAGAGTAATGGCAAGAAGAAGGAATAGCCCGCATTCAAAGGTCAGACAGAGACGGATCGATGCATGACGATAGCGAACAGGTCAGCCGACGGACGGCCAGGTAGTTGTCTGGCTCTCTTCGGGTTTCCGAGGGGTTGCAATAGGATCTCAGTGGAGGGGACATACGTCTACGCCGTTGGATGATCCCCAGCCGATCGGCCCTCCGTGCGGCCGGTCACAGCGGCGGAGTTTGGGGAAAGACAGACGGAAGACAAGAGAAGCGAGAGATAGGACGTTGCTTGCTGAGAAAGTCGGATTGCAAGGGTTCAAGTATCAATGCCCAAGTCCAAGGCGACCATCCTACAACGATTGTTCCGGCCCGTCGATGATGGCAATAGGGGCTGCGGCACGAAACTTGGAATCTCGATGTGGGTTGGGATATTGTTGAGATATTATCTCTGGTTACACATGCCGTTCCCCAGCATGCAGGCTAAGTAGACAGGACCATGTGAGCAGAAGTTGTACCTTAGCGCTACTTCCCCCCATGCAGTTCGACGATGCCATTGTCGCCATCGACCCTGTTACCGCGGAGACGCAGTCGAGAACTAAAGGAGTGGTGGGGATGCAGGAGCGCCGATGGCTTGAGGCGGAGTTGTACTTGTCACAGAGGAGTTTTCGTTTCATTTCCGGGGTTGTTGGGGGATGCTCACTTGTATTCACACGAGTTAGGACTTGTTTCACGACGGCCGGATCTGCCGAGGCATATGGCTCTACCCGAGGTCCGTCAAGAATCTCCGTACTGGCACGCTTGTCATATTATGTATGTACCAGGCATCTTGACGGTGGCACCGGTCGTGCGACTTGCTACTTTACCAAGAGGGCAGTATCTGTTCCGCGCTGCATCTTGCGTTTCTTCGCCATCTCCGGGTTTGTCTGCTTTTGGAATAAGCAGCAATCAACACTTGATCAAACTTGTTGACTTGGTATGCCACCTCGAGGGTGGATCTTTGAGCGAGGATTAAGAGGGCAGGCAGTCTTCCAGGTATTTCTGGACGCCGATGTTTCTCGGGCCAGGCATGCTATTCATAGGTCATCATACCACATGGTTCGTCGATGTGGGTAACGAGTATTTGATATAAGCATTTGTCACTTGATACGACTTCAGGTCAGGTGTCACAACGGCAATGCGTCATGCCTGATTATTCCTCATTTATCTCGTCCTGTCAAATAAGCCAAGCATCTGATGTGTTATCAATGGTAGGAGAAGTGTACATTTGTTGTTCTAAGATAACCATGGTATTGTGCCGACTGGTGGATGTGGATGTCTTGCCATGGCTCCAGTATCCGACCGAATGTCCTCTCATCCCATTCCCATACAACTGACCTGCGAGTCCTTAGTAGACACGGAGTTTGCGTGCAGTTCTTATATCGCTGGGACTATATGTGAAGCAAACATACATACTATCGTACAGAGATTCGGCATTTCGGAAGTGAACATGCTCAATGCAGGAGACGCGCCCAATGTAGGAAAGTACACGTACCATGATATTCAAGCCGTAGTTGAGTGTGGTCAGATTCCGAACTCGTCACTATGCATGTACACTTGGCCTGATTATCCTCCAATCCGATGAGCGCTTCCACCTGGCGATAGCAACATGCAAAACCAAATCTGAGGCTGACGACGGACCTCCCGAGTTCGAAGAGGCGCACAAATCCTCCAAACTGCCTGTTAAGACCCTAGTACAATTCCATAGAAACATCTCGAGAGGGGCGAAACCGTTACGCTATTGAGTTCTTGCGTTCTTGCTGGCAAACATATGGAACCAACCTCCATCGCATGAGTGGGACTTTATTTCAGTTCCTTGCAAGCTCTCGGTACATGGGTTTCTGCCGGGGCCGGAACTGTCAAGCAAGGATCAGTTTCTTCGGGTCCGTCGCAAATTCGCCCAGATCGTCTAGTTGGTTAGGATGATACGTTGTGGTTCTTCTATACAGCGATCCGTGTTGACGGCGGTTCGAATCCGCCTCTGGGCAAATTTTCTTTTGCCTTTTGCGTGAAACGATGCTGCGGAGCCGTCGTGATTAAGTTGGACCACAATCGTCGGGTTTTTCTTGTGCGCTTGTTCGCCCCGATCTGGTGTATATTCGCCCGAATGTCTGTTGCCGGCCCTCGATTCGTCAATCGAAAGCCGCATGAAAGGACCCGTTCCGGCGACAGCCTCACTCGTCAGCTCGCACATTCGGCCAGAAACGATCATGGGCATCTTCATCTATCCCTGTCGTTTGCCCTTGAGCCGAATCAGCCGGGCATGGAGGAAGAATCAAGATGAGAAAGCAAAGCCACACGTTGTGATGCACTCTTTCGACACCGGTTCCCAATTCGAGTACGTTCATAGGGTGGTCAGGTTCAAGTATTGCCAGTCACCTGCGTGCGAGATAGATACATCCCGTGAGCCATCTCCAAACCATATGAAAAACACACACCACCTTTTTCGTCACCGCGCTCTCCCCCATCAAGCTGATACACAGTCGGCAACTAGTGGGGAAATTCTACAAGATCCCGTACCGGGGACACATTTTGACAGAACGCGTCAGTCGCGCAGTTTCTGTAGTCTCTTGATATACACAACAGCCCTGAGTACTGGTCGTCTCATGGCAAGTTCATCTGCTCATCTTATAAATGCCATATCCTCTCTACTCCATCACCTGCGAGGCAAGCTCTGATCGACGGAGTGCATATAGCCCATTACCCGCACACAAGCGCCGCGCCGTGCTGTCCAAACGACTCAGCAACGCAGCCGCCGGCTTCTGACACTCCTGCGCACATACATCCGCATACTTCCGCCATATACGGCAGCCACTAGTCGCCAAGCGCACCACTCTCCATAAGGCTCTGGTAGAACTCGGGCTCCAAAAAAGTCGCCACGCTCACATCCTCGCTGAGGCCCTTTCTCCTCCTGGTCTTGAGCACAAAGTCTCTGGCCGTGGCCTGGGCACTGGCCGGCTGCAGCGGCCGGATAATGACCTCCTTGTCAAGAGGGTCACCCGGCACAATGCTCCAGCTGTCAAATGTCAAACTGACCATGGCCATGCCCTTGGTCTTGATGCGCAGGTCCGTCTCAAAACCGAACGAGTCGATAACCGGAATCAAACCGTTGACGCGGTAGAGAGGTGTGCCCGCCACCGGACCATCCTGGAGGACGTGGCCACGGCGTCTGGCCAGCGTCGTGTAGACCTCCGTAGCAGAGTCTTCAGGCCCTGTCACCGAGACGGAATATAGCGGCTCCATCAGTCGAGGAGAGGCCATCAGGAATGAAGAATAGCAGGCCCGCCTAGAGGTGGGGATGATCTGACCGCCTCCACGGAAGATGGCCTCCGAAGCCAATGAGACGTCGGTGATCCTGAACTTTGTATTTCGAATAGCTGTTCCACGCAAAAAATCGTTAGCGGTTGGCTGCTGACTACTGGTGCACCGGCAAAGGCTGGGGAATGGCCTGATGTGGGGTCTGTTAAGGGCCATGCCCCCCATCCCTAGTCAACCACAGCCTCTCCTGGAGACATGGTTATGGAATGAGGTTTCGTGTGCAGAAGCAGGCTTTGGTCTGATAGGTCGGGGTAGGGGATGAAGGAGGCAATGGTTCTGTTGCTAATGCAAACCATGCCCAAAAAAAACACCCCAACCCCAACCCCAGTTCCATGTGGAGGACCCTCCCGTAAGCCAATTCCGTCTGATTGGGGGCCAATGGCGGGTCTGCTGGCTGGTTCCACGTCCAACACAAAGACAGAAGGCGGATATTAACAAGGGCAAGGGAAATAGGAACTTACGCTCTTCACACAGGGGACCTTCTCTAGTCGCCCAGCTAAAACCTTGGCGAATGGTCTCCTTCACTGTTGTCAGAAGCTTCTTGTCAACCTGTAGTGCCCGTTAGCTTATTGCTTGTCCCTGTGAGTTCAAGAATGGGCAGCAAGGCCTCACCTCCGAGGGCAACGTATCGTCCTGCAGGATGTTGGGACCCATCTCGTCAGGACCAAAGGCCCAGATGCTCCTCGCTGCCAGCTTGTCCCAGCCGTAGTTCTCTTCAAAGTAATTGGCCGTCTTGCGAATGGGGTCCCTGATCTTGACTTTGCCAGACTCGATGTCCTCTGAGATGCCCTTGTCCAGCTGCTCGGCGACCATCGTGATCTTGTTCTTCTTGTTCGGTGTGATGGCGTAGCATTTTGTCGCCGATTGTTCAACGACAGTCTCGCAGAATCGTGTAACAGGATCCGACACCTTGATTTCCATGTCGGCGTAGAGACGTCTCAGGTCGTGAAGGACGCAGTCCATGTATAATTCGCCAGTGCCCAGCACGATATGCTCTCCTGATTCCTCAACCTTGGTGGTGATCAAGGGGTAACTCTTTTGGATCTTCCGCAGACCGTCAAGCATCTTGGGAAGCTCTGAAGGATTTATAGGCTCGACTGCCACCTTGAGGACGGATTCTGTGAAATGTGTGACAGGCTTGAAGATAAAAGGGTCCTCGTCGTCCTCAAGCTTGGGCGGCACGAGGGTTGCTGTCTTGACGATGGAGTTGTCGACTCCACCAAGAAGCACGTAGTTACCCGCTGGTACCCCGTCCGTCGGGATATTATATCTCGACTCGCCAATGAACACATCGGAAATTGTTGCCATCGCCATGTCTTCGTCGTCATCTGTCGAGTATCCTTCTCCCAGGACTCGAACTTGCATGCCGGGACGAGCTGTACCGCTCAAAACCCGACCAAAAGAATAGAAGCTTTTGGCATCCGCTGTGCTGAAGAGCTTTGTGACATGAATAACTAAAGGTCCATCCTGATTACAGGACTTCATGGACTCAGACACCTTCGTGTCCAGAGGGCCTGTGTAGTACTTCTCCAAATACCTCTCGGCTGACTCGTCGGGTGACGGGATGTGGCGCACTATCATGTCGACGAAGCCAGTTGACGGACCGAAGAACTGTTCACACACTAGCTTCAGCAGAACCTTAGCATCGGCCTTGTACTGAGACGGCTTCAAAGTGATGCCGAGACCACCCAAAACAACCTTCAGATCTTCAGGGCTGTCGCTAATGGTGTGCGTAAAGATTTTGTAGATGGGCTCCAGTACGAAGTTGACGAACGAACGACTTGAGCGGGTTTCCAGCGGCTTGCGAGTAAAGTTTCTCTTCTCAGGGTTGAAGTAGATGTCCCCCCACAGCCTCTTTGCAAAGTCCTCTGCGTTGATGCCGCCGTACGTATCGGTGTACATCTTGGCGAAGGACTGCAGAGTAAAGCACCACCCCATGTCTGTGCAAGCAAAGAGGACGTTTCCCTTCTCAGGGCTTATCCGCCTCGTCTCGCCTTTTCCTGGAACTGTGTTTTCGATGACAGTGTTGACCTCCTCGATCACATGCTTGAGCTTGAAGTACGCATCCTTGGGCGGCAGCTTGAGCTCCAGGATGAGACGATCCATCTTGTTGAGAATGAGTGTTAGGGGAATATCCTCCAGGACCGCGTGTTTGATAATCTGCTCGGTGTTGACTTGCACGCCTTCTACGATGTCAACAACCAAACAGACTCCGTCGGCTAATCTCAAGCTAGTCGCAACCTCGTCAACAAAGTTGACATGGCCAGGGGTATCCAGAATGTTGACCAAGTGGGATTTTCCCTTGGAGCTTGGTAACACCAAGCTCATTGGCGACGCCTTGATCGACACTCCTCTTTCTCTCTCGACAATGTGAACATCGGTGTATCTGAGCTGTTCGTCTCTCTTCTTGCCGACCCGGCGCTCGAGTCTATCGGTGATGTCGTGAGTCTCCAGCACAAGCATGTCCATAAACGCGGTCTTTCCGTGGTGAAGATGCCCTGCTAGCGCAACGTTCCTTATTTGGTCGGGGAAGTTCATTAGGTCCGCCATGAAGCTGCGGTCGAAGAAGACTGGGGGCAGGTCGGTCTCCTCAATGTTGAACTTCTTCTGCTCTACCGGCGCAATGATTGGTTGTGACAGAAGCTGCTCATCTTCCTCTCGTACCAGTACCTCGACTTCATCTCCGTATACTTGTTGCGCTGTCGGGTAGTACTGTTTGTCTTCGTGCAGGATGATCGCGTTCGACGGGCCATCGTCTGTTCCCAAGTCAGCCAAGGTTTTAAAGCAACAGTATGAGTTGTACATGCCGTCAATTTCCATCAATTCTTGGCCAGTGGCCGCGGGCGCTTCGCTGGCATCGTCGCCGTAAACATAGTCGCCCTCCGCTCCCCTTTCAGACGCCTCTTCAGAGCCAACATCCTCACCAATGAAGTTACCGAACCTAACCAATTTGTGAGTTCGATGATCTAGTCATATTGAAGAAGTTTCAACTTACTCGTCGTATAGATCGTCCATTTTGGCGTCTAGCGATGTCAAAAGGAACTTTTATCGCAGGTTACCAAAAGGCTGTAAGGATTCTCGATTTAAGCGCAAACGCAAGCGCGTTGAGCATGACGCCTCTGGCAAAGTTTCTTGCGAGGCTGCCATGTGGCTTGACTACGTGAGTGGCTGCGAGGCTGAGTGGCTGAAGCTGGGTGATTGGCCGCCGGTCCGGCGCTACAGAAGCCGCTACCTCGGAGGGGCTTGACAGTGATCAAAGCTTGACAGACCGACAGCTGCTACGGAGGGTCTAAACAACCCCACCAAGCATTAAAATGAGGCGAGGGGTAGGTAGGATGAGCACGTCTTACTGATAAGTGACCGACACCCAACAAAAACTTGTCATTAAGTACACAACAGCTCCCAGCTCGCCTTCTCAATACTTCTCACCATATCCTCAAGACCGCACTGTAGCCGCCCTCAAAATGGCCAACCTTCCTCCCGTCTACATCGTTTCTGCCGCCAGAACCCCCGTCGGTTCTTTCTTGGGGTACGAATGAGTCCACCCACCGAGACAAGCTGTCTTGACCGCTTAAAACAAGAAGGCTGACATCTTTTCTCCTCTCCCAGCTCTCTGTCTAGCCTCAGTGCCACTCAATTAGGTGCACATGCCATCAAGGGTACGCGAATGTCTTACCAAAGTTCCAGGACGAGACACGGGGCAAACCAATGCTTACTCCTCCACAGCTGCCGTCGAGCGAGTTCCCCAGATCAAGCCCGAGGATGTCGAAGAGGTTTTCTACGGCAATGTTCTGTCCGCCAAGTACGTCGAAAAGAGTCCCAGGAAAAAAAAAAAAAAACATAACTCCGCGCAGGTTCTGACTTGAAGACTAGTCTTGGACAGGCCCCGGCGCGCCAATGTGCTCTCGGAGCTGGCCTTTCACAGGGCGTTGCTGCCACGACCGTCAACAAGGTCTGCGCCTCGGGCATGAAGGCTATTATTCTCGGCGCCCAGACTATCATCACTGGTAACGCTGACATTGTTGTCGCTGGTGGCACTGAGTCCATGACGAACACCCCTCACTACCTCCCCGTTCTTCGTAACGGCGCCAAGTACGGCGACCAAACCCTCGTCGATGGTGTCCTCAAGGATGGCCTGACTGATGCTTACGGCAAGAAGGAGCACATGGGCATGGCCGCCGAGCTTTGTGCCAAGGAGCACGACATCACCCGCGAGCAGCAGGATGAGTACGCCATCGACACCTACAAGAAGGCACAGGCCGCCACTGAAGCCGGCGTCTTCTCCCAGGAGATCGCTCCCATCGAGGTCTCCGGTGGCCGTGGCAAGCCTAACATCAAGGTCGACCGTGACGACGAGGTCAAGAACCTCAACGTTGACAAGCTCAAGGCCATGCGCCCGGCCTTTATCCCCAACGGTGGCACTGTCACCGCTCCCAACGCCGCTCCCCTCAACGACGGCGCTGCCGCTGTCGTTCTTATGTCCGAGGCAAAGGTCAAGGAGCTCGGTGTTACCCCCATTGCCAAGATCCGCGGCTGGGCCGACGCCGCACGTGAGCCGGAGCGCTTCACCATTGCTCCTGCTTTGGCCATCCCCAAGGCCATCAAGCACGCCGGTCTCACCGAGAAGGATGTCGACTTCTACGAGATCAACGAGGCTTTCTCCGTCGTTGCCCTTGCCAACATCAAGTTGTTGAACCTTAACCCTGAGACGGTCAACGTCTTTGGTGGCTCCGTCGCCATCGGACACCCTCTGGGCTGCTCCGGTGCTCGCATTGTCACCACCCTCTCGACCGTCCTTCGTGAGAAGAAGGCCAAGATTGGTGTTGCCGGGATTTGCAACGGCGGCGGCGGTGCGTCCGCCATTGTCATTGAGAGCCTGCAATAAAGCAAGGAGAGCAATTAAAAATCCACCCCTCTAAATCTACGCCATCTCGGAGGTCTTAGTTCATGCAGTGCGGCTCAAGTAATTGACTCAGGCTGCCGCATGGGAGCCGTGGCCTGGTAAAGCGCGCACAGCCAGTGTCGTGCCGCCTGGGATATTGCACTATTTTCGGGCCCTTTTCTGTAGTTATTTGACGTAAAGGAAGAGCATGAAAGTTCGCTATAACATTGCCCGGCGCGTCGGGCTCACTCACCTCCCCACCAAAAAGCTAGTATACCAGCTTTAATATCACGAACGAGACGAAGCAATCTTACTCTTTCCAGTTCCCACTTGGGGGCTGCCGGGGTTCCTTTTTTTTTTTTTGCGCCTTTTTTTGTCCATCTCTCTCGAGCAAATCAGTTTTGGATTAGATGGCCTGATAGAACCCCACACATGTTGCAACCTTTAAACCGAGAGCTATGGCTATGCCTCGCGTTAATGATTAGTCTTCACAACCTTCACTGGTGTCTAGCATATGTGGCTGCGCTTCAATGCCGCGATATCGGCCTTCTGTGGTGGATCTCAAGGTGGCTAGTGATCAATCACATGGGCCTGCCGCCACTCGGAACCATTCAGTCACAACGCGTCGGAGACCGAGCTGTTTGACTTGCAATGCTTTTCTTCTGTGCGTATACACAGCTATTGTACACTTGCGAAAACTAAGCTCGGAGAATGAAACAAATCGAAGGAACGCACCCCGAGATGATTAAGGGCGAAAGCAAGCCGCTGCACACTTCTAGATGAGGACCCCTTGTCTGTTTCCTCTCTGTGCGTCACACCAAAAGCAAAGTTCAAATCGAAAAAGGAAATGAAGCAACGCCGAACCCATTCCACGCCATCCCATGCCATCCCGTCCCACGTTTTACCAAGTGTGGTCAGGGTATCAAGAGACAAACCCACGTAAGTTATTGGGTAACATGGCAGCCATGCCGCTCTGCACCGCTATGCCGCCTGGTATCTTCGTAATGTGAATTCTCAGTCTTCGTCACCCCCGTGTCCATCCCGCAAATCCCACTGCCGTCATTGCGTGAGCCTTGGGGCTAGGTATGGTCCCTGAGTAACAACGTACGCCGCCGAGCGCAGTTTCACTCTGCGGTGTCCATTGCCTCTCCGACATCGGAAGAAGGGACTGTACCCTCCTTCAGCCATTTCGACCAGCCCTCATTTAACTTCTGGACATCGGCCTGGTTCATGCCTTTCATCCAAGGACTGTTGAAGACGAACTTCTCACGGAGCTTGGTATCGCGCTTGTTGCTTGCGTTCTTGAGTCTCTCGAGGTGTCGTTCGCGGCTTTCCTTATCGTTGGGAACATTGTCGTAGACGAAGTATTCAGACGTGCCGGCCTTCCATACCATCTTACTAGAATTGAGGCAAATGCTGATGGAAAGATCTTCGTCGAAAGAGATAGGCTTTGGAATCTGGCTATCCTCAAACTTCTCGTCGCTAGAGGGAAGGTTGCGTGCCAGAACTGTTTTCTGAAGCTTATGGCGAGGCACACCTTCTGTTGGCTCCACTTGGATAAATGATGAGATATAGTATTGCCAACGGTCCTTGGCCTTCATCTCATCCATGTAGAACGTTGTATCTTCGCGCTGCAGCCAACGGACTGCGGCTTCGGATTTTTGTGGAAACTACACGATCAGATGTCAGATATGTTGAGTGGACTGATCTCTACTTTGACTTACCCAGCATATGACGAACATCTCGCCGTCCTTGACACACTTCTCTGCATACTTTCGAGCAGCAATCTCAGCTTGGTAGTTCGTCTCGTCCTTCTCACGGCTGTGAAGGTATTGTTGAATGAGATCAGGAGTCTTCTCCTTTGCGTCAGTGCTACTGCAGGTGAGAGCGAGCCGGCATAGAGTCTTGAGAAGGTCCTGAATGGTGTATAGCTTCCAACCGCTCTTCAAGTAGTAGTGACGAAGAACATCTTGATACCGAACCTCGTCGATATCACCAGTGATGTATTCCTCAACGAGCTCAAGCGTCTTCGGCCAGAACGTTGAAGGATCGTCATTTGGGCCAAAGTAGTTCAGGGTGTTGTCGGCCAAGCCGATATCCTTCGCTGGACGTGGTCGGTTGACACGATTGATCTCTTCAATAACACTTTCTTTGCTCTCCTTGACATCCCTCAGGCGTGTGTACACCGTCTGGAACACGTTGAAGAAGACGAAAATTGTCTGGTTGCAGAAGAAGTTGTACCAAGGTCGGGAGAAGAACCCGTCGGCCTTCAGCTCGCCATCAGCAGTCAGAAGGGCATCGTCCCCCGTCGTCACAATAGGTTGTGGCACGATTGGCATCCAGCGTTCGTTTGACACATCAGGCCCAGCACCATCTTCTGGGGCATCAGGCATCTCCTCTTCGTTGGCCGAGCCCACTTCAGGAGTTGTCTCTTTGCTGCCGGATGCTGCGCTTCCCTCCTTCTGCGCACGAGGCTTAGAACCATTGCGACCGGGGTCAAGTACACCACGGAGCAGATCGCCTCTTCTGCCAGTACGACGACTACGGCCGTTGGTAAGCTCGGTTGGAACGGTCTCTTCGGCGTCATCTTCTTCTGACACATCCTGAAGCCTAGGCAAGCGTCCATCAATCTCCTCCTCAGGAATATCAAAGAATGCGGGGATGAAGGTCTCGAAGAAGTCGGAAATGCGTTCTTTCTCCGGGACGCTGTGCTGACCGCTGCTAACAGTGTAGAGCATCATCAGACGAAGTAATTCAACGACAACCTTCTTGTCGGAGAAGTCCCAGACCAATTGATGGCGCGGAGCCTTGCCTTTCAAGCTGCGCTGGCGCCTCTGTTCCTCTGCCTTCGTCTTGATAACATCGACGAGATGTTTAGCTGAGAGGGTCCTCTTGTCGTTTTGCTTAACAAGAATACCCATGTGATCGAGACTCTTGAGATGCATATGTTCGACTTGAGCATGCCATACCTTCTCCCATTCACGCTGAGAGAAGCGCCATTCCTCGTCCTTCTGTTTCATACGGGTCAGAACAATTGGAACCACGTTCAACGGATTCGTGAACAGGTCGTTGACAACTTCGGGGCCCTTGTCGCCATAAATCTTCTTGCAGACACGCTTGAAGACCGACGTGCTGTGCCCAGCCAAGGCTTGGGGCATCTGGAAGTGCTCCCTCTCCAGTGGCGACATAACGCTGATTTGCTGGGCTACAGGTTCCAAGAGCTGGATGCACTTAAGGTTCGCCTCAATATTGAAGTCGTAATCGTGGCGTTCTTCTTCGATGCGGTGCAAACCTTCCTCAAATCCATTCTTACGATGGGCGACAAAGCCAGAGTCTTCTGAGGCCCAAGTCGGATGCGAGGCCCAGTCGTCGTTCAGAACAGAGTTGCACAACTCATCACGACCGCTGCAAGGCTTGAGGCGTTCCTGAGAGATAGTTAGAGGTGAAGGGCAGTAGAAATAGGTCAGACGTACCCTCTTTGGTAGCAAACGGTAGCTAGGGCCATAGCCTCGGCAGTTGCTCAGGGACACTTTACCGCTAGGCGGAGCAGGTCGATTATCGACAACGTCCTCGTGAGGTTCGTATTTGAGGAACGCCTTCCAGAAGCCCATAAGTTCAGGATTGGCGGCGAAGAAAACACTGCCCTTGTGGAAGACCGTGTTCCGGTCAATGATCGACTGGCTGAACAGATTGCAGACTTTGAGAAATTCATTGAATGCGGTCTTATTGCTGAGATACTTCTTGACCTTCTCGAAGAATGCGATCTCATCTGAGTTTGTCGTAGAAGAAGTTGGAGGCCCCAGAGGCTCCGGCAGAATCGGTGTTAAAGTTGGCTCAACCGCAGAAGCATCAGAGGTAAGTGCTTTGTTATGCGCCAACTTCGTTCGCTTGTTATTCGCGCCAGCAGGGGGCGGCGCACCAGGAGCAGCTCTGTTAACGGGAGGGACGGTCTCGACAACAGCTGGGACAGGAATGGGTGTTTGCTTGTCCGTCCGAGGTCGCTTCTTGCTGTTCTCTTTGGAGGCACTGGGGGGTGCAAAGCTGCCAAGAGGGGGCATCTTCTGACCGCTCATGCTAGGCTGAGGGGTCTGATTCGGGCCAGGGCCAGGAGGAAGCTCATCATTTGGTCGTCCAGGCGTGCCCTTCCCTTGTCCAGCGGATTCAGGCAAGAACTGCTTAAAATCTTCAAGTAAATCGGGTGCTGTGTGGAACAGAGTTGTAACCTGGGCGTAGACGTCCTGTATGGGCTTTTGTTCTCGCTGATAAGTCTGGAGAATTTCAAGGAATTGTTTATAAATCTCAGGCTTATCCTGAAAGCGGTTCTGCGGCGTGGTTAGTGTGCGAGGTCTCGGCCTTGGGAAGGAGATGACAAAAAGGAGTCTAGATAGACTGACCTTGATTTTGTTCACGTAACTAATTGCATGGTTGAATTCAACAGGACCACGGCGTTCCATATTTGCTTGCTGCTGCTGGTTGGCAGTACCGTTGACATTTGCGGGTCCCGTAACCGGAGTTGGCGTATGCGCGTTGCGAGGCGGCTGCTGCCCATTGTTCGCATGAGCTACACCCTGCAGA
The DNA here is from genome assembly GCF_030913465.1 of Colletotrichum navitas. Taxonomy (NCBI): domain Eukaryota; kingdom Fungi; phylum Ascomycota; class Sordariomycetes; order Glomerellales; family Glomerellaceae; genus Colletotrichum; species Colletotrichum navitas. The sequence continues at coordinate 276,530 of NW_026850560.1, forward strand.
GGGGGACCACGTTGCTGGGCCGCCCCTTGAGCTTCGAAAGCCGCAGCTAGATTCTGAGCAGCGGGTCCGAATGACCCGGGGCCATTCTGCACAGGCGTGCTAAAGTTGGCTTCGGGGCTTTCGATGCTATGCTGGGGCTGCTGAGGAGGTGGCGGCTGCTGTTGTTGCTGCCAGTTATTTCCGCGCTGGGGGAAGAGAGGCTGCGAAGCACCACCGGGATGCGCGTGGGCCTCGACTTGCGTGCCTCTACCCGCGATGGATTGAACGGTGGTGCCCATTGGCGTTGTAACTCTGATGGTGTTCGGATCATTGCCAGCGCCGCATTCGATTCGGTAGCCAGGTGGCAGGAAGGTGTTGAAGCCTTGGATCAGATTGGGATGGCCAGCAAAGAGCTCCGAGACGCGGTTAATAACCCCGGGAGTATCGATGCTGTTATGGTCAGCCGTGCCTACCAGGCGACGGATAGAGCACCTACGCTTGGCTCTTGAAATCTTTCATAATATCAAGAAAGCGGTTATACACATCGGGTTGGTCGTGAAACTGTACTTTAACCTGGTCCAGATAGGTCAAGGCATCCTGACATTCACAATTAGCCCCGCTCTCAAATTTAACAATGATCAAACTTGGTCCCAAGCTTTACAGTGAACATGTCCGCCTTCTCCGTCATGGCTGCCGTCGCGTGTGGTTTGTGGACTACGAGCAAGTCGACGAATTACGCATTGTTTTGGGGGGGGCGGATATAATGAGGGATGATGAAGGAGAGGTGCAAATGGACATGGAGGGATTGGAAATAGAGTGTTCACGCGGCGCGGCGCGGCGCTGCATCCTGTATCGGCGCACCAGCCCACACTGATTTCCACTTTGAATGGCCAAGCCACAAGCAAGAGAGTCGCCAAACGGTCATTTCGTTATGCGAAACTTGCGATACAAGATTGTAACTTACGTTCAAAATTGGTTGCTGGCCATGGGCAATGCCGCCTTGCGCTTGTTGCTGCGTCTGGCCCTGGCCAGCAGCAGCGCCAGCGGTACCACTGCCACTGCTCCCACCACCGCCACCGTAGAGCCCTTGTTGCATCGGTTGCTGGCCGTCGCGCTGTTGCAACGGGCCTCCGAACACAGGGGGGCCACCGCTAGCAGCGCCGAGAGAATTGCTAGGTGGAACGGTCGTATGCGGGATCGGCGCGAACATCTGGTGCTGGACACTCGGGTTATTCGGTCCGCCGTGCTGCGGAGGTCTGCTATTATCCGGTTGAAGGGGGCCACCAAAGTTTGCGCCAGACCCTGATGGAGCACCAAGGGGCATTGGGGGACCGGAGGACCCTGAACCATGGTTCGCGAGAAGGCCGCCAGGGCTGTGGATAGCGCCCATCGCGCGAGATGCAACAGGTTGGTGTATGGGGATCGAACCGGCGTTGCTGTGATGGGGGGGTCCAGGAGGATAGCCTTCGCGGCGACGCCTATCGGCCTGTTCTTGTTCGCGTCGCTCCATTTCGTCGGCTTCCTGAGCGAGACGGCGACGATTCTCGGCCTCGCGCTCGTAAGCGTCGGCCTCGTCAGCGGGTTTACCGCTCATCATCCTTAGATCGATCGTCTTCTACGAGTTGGATGTCAGTGGCGGGCACGTAGGAGAGGTACGAGTACGGAGGGGCTGTTGTGGGAGCTTGCACACTGAAGAACCTGATGGGGGGGCTGGATCTTCAATCGCGCAAGCTTTGCGTCGGCCACCGGTTCGCAGAGAGAAAGGGACGGGAGAAAGATCGAAGACTTACAGACTGATGCTACAGAAGATATAAAGTCTACATGAGGATAAAACGACTGATCTCAAGATGCGGTGTTGAAGGCCTACACAAGGTCGTCCTGTAGGGAAAATTCGTGATGGTTTACGAGCTTGGTAGCCAGCTGCTCAAACCCCTTCCTGGCTGGTTCGCATGAGAGACTCCGAGCGCGGAAGAAGCCGGGTCACGTGAAGATAAGATCGTTATCAGCCAGGATCTGATTCTGAGGTACTTACAGTAAGTACTCGGTCAAAAGTCTGGTCAATTAAAAGCTACAGTAGATGGCTGAGGCATAAGGTCAAGCTATTAATGGGTCCTCTCTTCAACTCTTCGTTGGGTTATCCTTACTACTGTGACGAGACTTTTGACCGAGTACTGTACTGCAGTACTGTAGGTAGTTCCCGAGATGGCGTAAATGTACATTGTATTTTTTTGATCTGATGTCTGTATCGCTTTATAAGTGTCCTGAACCATGCCTATAAGGATCTTCCTTGCTCTATGGCTGATTGCGTCAAGGCTATATCATATTGCGTTGCGCGGTGTCTGAATGACTGATAGAAGGTGGAAATGGTCTGCGCCGGCTCTATGTTCTATAGCAAGCTTCAAACTGATAGGGCAGGTTGCCATGAAAATCCAAGCCATGCTCTTTCTAGGTTGAGACAACCACACCAGCTAGCGACCTATGAAAAAGTATTAGAGATCATGGTACGATGTTGCGAAGAAACTTGGAGACTGTTCATTTAGTGCTGCCCGGGTATTCGTGCACTGTCTGTCTTATCCTTCATCTACTCGTCCCCAAGCCAACCCTGCAGGTATTCGTTGCTAACCCGAAGATCTAAACATAGTTGCGGACCTCCTTGATAATCCACTAGGTACACGAGTTAGCCAACAATTCGGTAGGGCATGCTCATGAGGGCTTAATGGTGCTTGAACAACTCACGACTTCACCGTTGGCGACAGTGCTTGCGACATTGACAACCTCAATATCGCCAGGCTGGATCTAAGTGTTCCGTCAGTTTCCGCCTATAAGCATAAAAAATAAAGAAGAAAAAAAGCCTCGGTACGAAACCCACAAACTTGGTCCCATGCTTGCTCTCCCACCAAATGTCCCGATCGTCACCCATCGTCTTGGCCTTCTCGTTCTCGGGCCAGGGGCTCATAGCGACCATGTGTGCCTCGACAAACCGCTGGATATTCTTCTGGGCTCTATGCCGACCATCATCACCCTCGTACACATTCTCCCCAAGTTTCTGGTAGTCCTTGGGGTCTTCCCACGGCTTTCGGGGCAACTTCTCCACAGCAGAGTTAAGCGGCGCCAGCACCGTGGTGTTGCGCGCCTGGTCATCGAGGCGGCGGGAGGCCGATTCGACGTCGCGTGTGAAGCCAGCGAAGATGTTGATGCTCCGGTCACGACCCATGACGTCGGAGAGCCTCACGCCATCTTGAGCCAGCGGCGGCTGGGAGTCGGATGGGTCTGATGGTGGCATGGCTGGACCGACGTGGACGGTGTCCACGAGAGGTTTCTGGCGGAAGAAATGCGGGGCGTAGGGACCGGAGCGTTCTACGGGGAGCGTTCTCAGTTGCGCCGTTACCACGGAGCAGGCAAGAAGAAGTAAAAGGGCGGCGGGCCGCTTCATGTTAGCTTCTGTCTCGAAAGGTTTCCGTGTGCGTCAAAATCAGTGTTCCTGCCGGCTGCATCTCACGAAGGCAGTGCGCCAGGCTTGTAAACCACCAGCTCAGACTGCCATGGGCATGATGCAGTTCTGCGGCTACAAACCCCCCACAGAACCTGATTTTTTCAATGATGTCTGGACCTTGATTGGTCATCCGCGTACATGACATCATCCTTGCTTCAACAATAAACAGCGCAAGCGTATTCTGTATACCTACCTAGTAGCCGCCTCTGCTGACAGTGGTATTATGTACTGCCTACACCAAAAGTGTCAGACAGAAGACGAAACTGGAGCTGCACGCCGCCTCTCGATGCACGATACCCCTCGGGTTGGATAAATGAGCGTTCCTTAAGAAGGCGACGACGCTTTATGAATTGATTGAGCTTAGCTTACCGCATTCCGGAAGGTCGCAGGGGTACGCCGTAGACGTCCGCAATGTCTCTGGGCCTTCTGGGCTCTTCGGAGCCTTTTGTCTTGTAGGAACACACATTTGTGGAGACGGTAAAATCTCCACAAGGATATGTGGTCAAGTTACCGGTTTTTGGGGTTTACAGACAGACTGGCACAGGTGAACGAGGAACGCTCGGGAATTATTGCTGTATTGGAAACGGGGCATTTTGAAAACCCCCAACATGAATAGCTGTCAACAGCACCGGCATGGGCACCGACAAAGACATCAACATCCTCAGGAACCAACCAGTTCTCATGAATCATGAAAGGATGAACTGAGACGAATTCGACTGGATGGGTGGCAAACCGAGTGCTTTACCGTCAGCGGAAGTGCACCTGACCTGTCCAGATTGCCCGCACAGCCCGCGCTTTTTGACGCCCAAGATCCCCTATCACATGCAAGTGCATACGATACTGGTTTACACGAGCCCGCCCAACCTCTAAACATACGCCAGAAGGTTCCCCTGCGCGATTGGAGATGACCTTGCGCGGAGGATAGAATTCTTAATGAGTGCGCTGCGGAGGAAGGCTAAAATGGGACGCGGTGGTCGGCCCAGCAGCGACGAAAAGAGACGGCAATCCAGTGAGAGATCCTCGGTCAGGTGCTTAAAGTTCCGGGCCGGGCATCATATGACCTGCTGGTAGGCATTCGCCGGCATCCGTGTGGGGAGACGGAGTTAGTCGAGACAGGTGGGCGAGGCGTGGTGTGAGTGGACGAGACTTTTGAAGAGAAGACGCTTCGCCAGGTTGCTCGAGCAGCCACAGCCTCAAATGCAAGTGCACAGGCTAGAGGGGCTGAAGAAGGGTTTTGGAACGCGTCCCATGGGTGGTGCTTATGCCCGTGAAGATTCATCCATCACCTGGCATTACCCGTCGACGTTCGACACGAGGCATCTACCGACAGACTAGCTCGCATCTCGTCCACGTCTGTGTGGAGGGGCGACAAGAGGGATCAACGTCTGGTGTTGAGAGGTGGGCGGGATACCTCAAGCTTCGGACGGGAAACTGTCAGCACGAGCACGAGAGAGAGGCACCCGTGACCAAAGTGACCTTCACATGTCAAAAAAGAGACAACGGCGTGTGGTCCAAGGAATGGCCTGAAACTGTCCCCCAAAAATCTTCGGAAGCCTTTTTTTTTCTGCGACAGCACGCTGCCTTGCTGGGCATGTACACTACTTCCAATTGCCTCGTGAAAGTCCACAGTTGGAGCTAGCAAATTGCCATCTGCCCTGCCATCCCTTCTCTATCTAGCCTTGGGTCGAACGGCTTCACGACGGACAGACCATCTCTCCCCCCCAATGCGGACTCTCCTGTTCGACAAGCAGCAAGCAATTACATAGCAGACTAGCCATGCCAACAGCAGCAGCAGCTGGGGAGCCACCCGATTAGCCGCACCCCACACTTCCCCCAGTTTTGTAATGTCGCGGTCCACTACCCAAGTCCATCTCGGCCAGAATTACTGCGAGAGGACAGTGGGGGGGGGGGGGGGGGGGGGGGGGGGGCTGGTCGCCCCAATTACTAGAGCATCTACGGATACATAGTAAGCTTGGAAAAGGAATCCCCTCCCGAATCGGCCACAATTACCTGTCGCGTCGTCTCGGTACAAGGTAAGGTCTGTTGACTCTTCATAGTCATCATTCTTTTTTGTTGCTCTCTACTGCTTTTGCTATTGCAACTGGGAAAACAAAGAAAAACATAGGAACAGCAGACAACATTCTTGGTGAATTAGTTTCCCCACAGTCGCCCCCAAGCAACGCAGCCCGCTAGGGGCACTCCAGGCTCTACCTAGGTAGTCAAGTGCCCATTGTTCCCGCCCCTTTGTGTCCCTCCACTCTGCTGCCACCGCTTGACCAAAAGCCTCGTTCTTACTGGTTCGTCCGCACTGGGCGACGCCAACTCTCCTCTCCGAATCCCCCAAATGCATCCCCAGGGCCCCAGACTACCTACCTAGTCTCCCCCGGCCCTCTCCTACCCCGACCCCTCCACCCCAAATTCGGCCCAAAACCGACTAGTATGGTGGGCGGTCCAGTTGTGTCGTTCCATGAGAGTCTCCAATGCTAACCCCCCCTGCTTCCTCCGCAGCGCTTCGACCTCGGCTCACGAGTCGCCGTGTCAGCGCGACGGGCTCTGTACTGCTGCACCTACCGAATCCCCCCCCAAGAAGTACCAGAACCAACCTCGTGCCTGTCCTTTGTGCCGTCTTCCTCGGCGTAGCAACGACGAAGGGACGCTTCTCTTCTCGGATTTCTTCTTAAAACCTCTCCATCTAAACTCTCCTCCTCCCCACAACCTTCTCTCCCCCCCATCCATCCTCTTCGTTTGTACTCCATACCTGTTCTCTGGAGCGCATCAGCACACATTAACCAAAATGGCACCAAGAGTTATCGTCGTCGGCGGTGGTCGTAAGTTGCCCTCTCAATCCCCCCCGCCCCTCGCGGCTCAATGTCGCCTCGTCTCGCCCTTCACATGCTAATTCGTGACACCAGTGTCCGGCTTGAGTGCTGCCCATACCATCTACCTCGCTGGAGGCAACGTCGTCGTCCTTGACAAGCAGGGTAAGTTTCTCTCCGCCCCTCATGCATCTTGCCTGTCGCGAAGCTGACAACTTGTCGCATAGGCTTCTTCGGTGGCAACTCCACAAAGGCCACTTCCGGCATCAACGGTGCCTTAACCCGGACGCAGGTCGATACCGGCATCGCCGATAGCGTCAAGCAGTTCTACGATGACACTTTGAAGTCTGCGCGTGACAAGGCTCGTCCTGACCTGATCAAGGTCCTTACCTACAAGTCCGCCGCCGCCGTTGAGTGGCTTCAGGATGTTTTCAACCTAGACCTTACCCTCGTCTCGCGGTTAGGGTAAGTTGATCACTGAATTCCTTGCTTTCACACGATCCGCCTCTAACAGCCACTCTAGAGGTCACTCCCAGCCCCGTACCCACCGTGGACACGATGCCAAGTTCCCCGGTATGGCCATCACCTACGCTCTGATGCAGAGACTTGAGGAGCTCGCCGAGACTGAGCCCGGCCGTGTCGAGATCATCAAGAAGGCCCGCGTCACCGGTCTGAACAAGGACGGCAACACCGTCACCGGTGTTACATACGAGTTCAATGGAGAGGAGCAGAAGCTTGATGGTCCCGTCATCCTCGCCACCGGTGGTTACGCCGCCGACTTCGGCGAGACCTCTCTGCTCAAGAAGCACCGTCCTGATACCTACGGCCTCGCCACCACTAACGGCACCCACGCCACTGGTGACGGCCAGAAGATGGTTATGGCCATCGGCGGTAACGGTATCGACATGGACAAGGTCCAGGTCCACCCAACTGGTTTGGTCGACCCCAAGGACCCCGGTTCCAAGTGGAAGTTCTTGGCTGCTGAGGCCCTCCGTGGTGAGGGCGGTCTCCTGCTTAACGCTGACGGCGACCGCTTCTGCGACGAGCTTGGCCACCGTGACTACGTCTCGGGTATGATGTGGAAGGAGAAGGAGAAGAACAAGTTCCCCATCAGACTTGTTCTCAACTCCAAGGCTTCCAAGGTCCTTGACTTCCACACTCGCCACTACTCCGGCCGCGGCCTAATGAAGAAGATGACCGGCGCCGAGCTGGCCAAGGAGATTGGTTGCAAGCCCGAGCACCTCCAAAAGACCTTCACCACCTACAACGCCATCGCCGAAGGCAAGCAGAAGGACCCCTGGGGCAAGAAGTTCTTCCACAACCTTCCCCTCGACATTAATGACGACTTCCATGTCGCGCTGATGGAGCCTGTTCTCCACTTCACCATGGGTGGTATTGAGATCAACGACAAGGCCCAGGTCCTCAACAGCGAGAAGAAGCCCTTTGACGGTCTGTTTGCCTGCGGTGAGCTTGCCGGTGGTGTCCACGGTGCCAACCGTCTCGGTGGTTCTTCCCTTCTCGGATGCGTCGTTTATGGCCGTGTGGCTGGTGACACTGCCAGCAACTACCTCTTCCAGCAAGCCCTCAGCGGCGCCGGAGGCGCTGCGTCTCGTCTCGGTCAGATCTCTCTGCACATTGACCCCTCGCAGCCCGGCCGTGTTACGATCGACTGGAACAACGCCGGCGGCGCTGGCGGCCAGGATATCCCTGCTCAGCAGACCACCTCGGCCGCTGGCCCCACACCCGTTAAGGACGGTCAGAAGGCGTCCAAGCCCAACAACCCCAAGGAATTCACGATTCCTGAGAAGGAGTTCACTATGGAGGAAGTTGCCAAGCACAACACCAAGGAGGACCTGTGGGTCGTTGTCAAGGGTGTTGTAATGGACCTGTCCAACTGGCTCGAAGAGCACCCTGGTGGCCCCCAGGCTATCATGAACTTCATGGGCCGTGACGCTACCGAGGAGTTCGAGATGCTGCACGACGACGAGGTCATCCCCAAGTACGCACCACAGCAGGTTATTGGCCGTGTCAAGGGCCAGACGCCAAGTTTGGAGATTTAGGCTGTAGGATGATCTATGACGCGGGCACGATGGAACTTGGCTTGGGTAAAACAGTGATAACCGGAGTAATGGGTGTGCATTGGCGCACTTTTGAATTTGGGCATTTTTTTCATAAGTAGACACTATCTTGGGATTGGGCTCATAGATACGTGTTGCATTCTCTTGGATCCAATGGACCTCCACCTATCTCTGTTCACATGCAAATTCCCTTCTACATCGTGCACATTGCAACCATGGCTCTCCCCTTTGATCAATGAGCTTGTACTACCCTCCAGAATCCTGGGTCCCCGCCGGCGATCGCACCCACTCGCAGGTTACGACATCCCCTGACTAACACGCCAACATTCAAACGTATGAGTCGCGAAAACAAGAAATGCTCAGCAGAGTCTCACCCGCGTCGCTGTGATTGGCGGCAAGCCCAAGGTATGGGTATCCGAACATAGTGGAAGCTTGGGTATCAGGGAGTGAGTTGTGCTAAGATATGAGAGACGAAATCGAGGGTATAGGCGAATCCTGACTCTTTGCTCTGGGGAATGTTGGCAGGTGGTGGCAAGCAATGGGTTGAGGGATTGAACGATGCTCCGGTTTGCATATTTATACCCACGGATGGTAGAAGATGGCCTCACTTGCTGCTCTTGGCTTTAACCACCAGAAACCTTTTGTTGAGAGAGAGGTGCCATTGGTATGAGTTTAATGTGTGTGTGTGTGTGTGTGGGGGGGGGGGGGGGGGTTGAAATAGAATCATGCAATTCGGTCAGCCGCAAACGAGCCTTGGGGCGAAGCTGCACCGAACTGATGGAGTCTTCGGAAGAGGAGTAAGGACATTCATCCTAAATATAGTGTGGGTGAATATATCTAAGCCTGGCAGACCTTCTCATCAAGTAGACAGAATTGCACGTCACGTAGCATGACCCTCAGATGCTACGTAAATATGCTGGTGACGGGCGGTCGTCGCGTCTAGAGGCCACAAATTGAGCCTCATGAACAAGGGTTCGCCACATATCGAGCCTCTGACGCGGGAAGGGTTGAACCGATTCGCTTATATGTAGAAGACGATACGAGTCATAGTTCGCCAGGACCGTGGGCCCTTCATGGTTGCTCTTGTTTCTCGCATGTATGCTTTGGAAGCTTCCGCAAACATGGCATACATAATTCATGACAGATTACAAACCAAAATGCATTCAACGTAGCAGTTTGAAAATGAAATCACTTTGGTAGTTTAAAATGCTTGGGCCGATCCAGATGGTATGTCCGATAGGACCTTTGTGAACACGCCACTCGTTGCCGCTGGCTTCCCCCCTCCCGACCAAATCCATGCGATGACAGTAGATGCCCAGGCTCCTCCGGGTACCACCTTTTACAGGTTCCTTGGAAATCTCGAGCGTAACCTTTACTATGGTACCCCGAAGTATGATAGAAAATTGTGCAAGATTTTCAATCACTACCAATCTCGTAAACTTGCGGAGATGACAATCTGATACTCTATACATATCTCTTGGTTTGTATGTTGATTTCGGGAAGAACTATGCCGAGTACACTAGACTTGCAGGCAAACTTCTACGCTGGGACCAGACACTTCAACCGGTGAATCTAGGGTCTTTGCTGATAATGTGCTACATCAAGCAGTATTCTTGCTCTCATTGCAGTGCTCTCAACCGCGTCCGCCTGACACACTGCGACCCCGTCATGGAGCGACGCCTCGTCCCGAACAGGACGATGTTCTTCGACGTCATCAATAATTTTTACTGGTCTCCTATGGAAGGCTGCAAGGGGCTCGTCTTTGATAAACACCTTGGCGTCCACAGCTGCCTAGAAAGAGACATAAGCAGACACCAGGAGCAACGTGGGCCCTAGCCAAGACGACGACGACGATCTGCGTTGAGATCAAGATTTCGATAACGACCACTGCAGTGGTTTCAGATTCTCATAGAGGCTCTATCATCACTACTCGAGTTGGGGATCCTGATCAAATTGCGTTCTCTATGATCACCGACAGGGAAGGTCCACTGCTTATTCCAGTCGGCGAGGTTCGGGAGAAACCCAAGTGCCACCTTCCCCGGAACGAGTTCAACGGCAGAAGTCAAAATGGGATGGCCAGAATACTGAACCAGCACTGCAGTATGTGCTTTGATAACCTCACTGGCCTCAACGATGCTCTCTATAAGTAGGCATGTAAATGGCCGATGGTTTGCTGGTCGAAAGTCGAACTAACACGAATGATGCAGGTTGTTGTTGGAAGAAGCTCTGGGAGGCGGTAGTGGACCACGACTCGGTGGCATTATGTATTTCTAGGAATGCGAATGTTCGTTACCTGGAGAGAAGCAAGATATGTGGGAAATAACCCACGTTGGCAGTGGCCGGGAGACAGGAAGAGGGAGACATACAGAGGGAAACCCCGAAGGGCTATATACTGTAGCCGGCATGAAGCTTATCAACCCGTTGAGACCTTGGTAGACGAAATCGGCCACGCCTCAAGTAATACTGCCCCCTATAAGGGATAGAAACCTTCTGCGGTTACCGGCGTACGCTTGGTCATAAGATGTCCTGCCAAGGTGTATCAGAAGCCGCCCCTGGGTGAATCACAGCATCTTACCCTCGAACAGTTTCCTGCCACATGGCTCTCTGCACCTGGAACAAACCAACGGTACACCGGTCTGCATCGTGACAGGCTCGGCTCAGGTCCCCCCGCCGCGGAACCAAGAATAGCACCCAAACTTCCGTCCATGTATTCTTTGAGTACCACGTCGAAGCCAGCATCGGTGCACTCCCTGGCCACCAGCTGCAACGATCACCGTCTCAAGGAGAGCGAGCATACAGAAGCAGACACCCGTATCCTCCAATGCCGGGCACGACAACCGAGGTCGGAGCGCAGCGAATATCACCATGTCCACATCGCGGAACGGCACCCCCCCCCCCCAATCTTGCTCCCTGAGATGAGGAGTGACATCTTCTACACCCCCTGCCTTTCCTCCACCCGTCCATGGGGACGGTGCTGAACGCATCTATCTCCGCCGGAACTGTACGTTTGTGACACCTTACGGGTCACATAAAAAGCCTCATGGTAAATACTCGTCGGCTGTGCCCTGTTCGGCTAACTAGCTTCAAGTGTTTCCTGTACAATGACTGTGCATAACGGACTCTTGACACCTGAGCGATCCGTCAACATACCCCAGGAACAGCTGGAGGGTTCCCATGCCGGTCGATTGCAGGACGTTCACGATGTATAGGCCGCCTGAGGAAGGGTTGCTCATGGCTGTGCTGTGGCAACAGGGCTGAGGTTCAGGAAGATGCGAGATCTAGAGATGTAATCGGCTGCACAGGAAGGCGCAGCTGTCATCCAGCAACTACGCCATACGTCTAGTCGACAAGTAATATGCATTCTTTTACATATCGGCCATCCATGCCCACCACAGGCATAAAGGCGCGTACCTCCACTATCATCGTCGTCTTCAGTCGCAGTGTACCAATCAACCTCGATCACGAGCTCAAAACACATCACGGCACCAGTTAGCCAATGAGTCCCTCGGCCCGCGACCAGGTGCTACGACCAGCAGCCAAAGAAGGGCGCCAAGCGCGCCTGTTCTGCTAATGCTGACAGCGGAGAAGGGGCTGAGGGGAGTGCACACACACGCGGAGCCGACCCAGAAATCCCGCGGGGCGGCTGGTGGCACCTTTCCCCCATTCTCACTCCATGCAGGGTCCGTTTGTGCAGAGGCCTGAGGTTCGCCTGGTGTTCGCTTTCAAGGTTCCGCGCAGCGGCCCACGTCGGTGCCGTCGATCTCTGCATGCCGATCCCGAAAATCAGATCATCGTCCAAACGCCATATAATACAGCCAGTACTTATCGGTGGGAACCGGCCCATCGTTGCGCGTATCCGCTCCGCCCTCCGTTTAGACCCCGGAGATAACCTCGTGTCGACCTCGAACAGAGAGTTGACCGACCGCTACAGGTATTGGACAGCTTGAAGGGTTGTCCCTTGCAGTGCTATCCAGGCCAAGAAGCCCTTCGCCATGCTTCTAGCAACACAATGCCCGGGACTACTTGCCCCGCCTCCTGACGTAAAACGAGCCAAAGTTGGTGGAGGTGAGTAGGTATGCTGACAAGCAAACAACCTGCCCGAGAGATACTAGGACAAGCAGTGGTATGCCAAAAGGTGCCCGCCCTATGCGATGCCGTCCCCCTTCGCCTTCATGCAAAGCAGCATCTACCAGCAGGACGAGCACCCGTAGGAATCATCGATGCTTGAGTCATACATTGAAAAGAGTTAAGTGTTTGCAGTGGCGCAATCTGGTGCACCTTCTTGCTTACCTGCAAGCGGGATCCGCCTATACTAGAGATGTCCAATGTGACAGTCACCCAACCTATGAAAACAGAGGTGACTGAGCGCCACACTTCAAAACATCTAGGCTACCACAAGATGATTATTGTCCCCCTGGGAGTACTTTTCTTCTTCTTTAAAGGACGTCTCATTCTCCTAACGGGGAATAGGAGCCTGGACTACAGAAGTTCAGGAAGTCCATGCAAAGGAGCCAAGGTCGATGGAGGTACTCAGAATAGAATTGGTCCAAACACTGGACGAAGCAGCAACGCAATCCATCCGGCATTGTGATGAGAAGAAACCCGCCTTGTTTATTCATTCAGGACAGCGACTATCGATGCTAGGCTTGGCATACACAATCGTGCAGGGGGGCTAATTGGATACTAACTTACGCACCCAAAGTTGTCGAGACCTGTGGCACTGCAATACTTCCAGGAATGGCGAACGCCCGAAACCAACGCAGGCAGGATCTCGGATGTGACTTCAAACAGCTCCTAAGTCACCACCTCGCCGTCTAAGTGCATGTCTCAGCTGTAGGTTTGGATTCAGCCTCCGCATGTAAGAGGAACCCGCAGAGCCAAGAGATAACGGGTGCCAGTACTTGTAGAGACCGTAGCGTCGAGACGGGTAGAACCGAACCGAACCAACTTTGCTGAGAGAAATGGTGATGGAGGAGGAGCGAGAAGAGTTTGTGCCGTGCACCTGCATGGTCATTGGGTGAGGTCGCGAGTTGAGTGCGTTGTACAGACTACTAGTACTGGGCTCGGACAAGGAGGATCTCTGAATGGCCAGAGTCCAAGAAATACAACCGGCAGAAGAAGGATGCTTGCCAGCCAGAGCATCGGCTGAACTGAAAGGTAGTCAAACAATAGTCATTTAAAAAAAAAATTGCAAGTTGCTTCCAGCCGAACATGTAGTGTAGGTGAGGAGAAGACGATGGCGTGTTGCAAGTGTAGAGGCAGCGCTAGTAGCGCCACGTACCTTGGGGCTGGAAAAGGAGTGTCGGCTTGCCGGTCCAGGCTATGACCTAGGTACCTAGGTACTCCGTATACCTTGAGATACTTGTCTGCTTATGGCAGGCGGCAGGCGGAGTTTCCCCGCAATATGCCTGCGCTCGTGGAGGCCATTTGCCAATTCCTTGTCCGCCACCCCCCCTGCTGCCCGGCTGTTGTCGGATGACTGGGGGGGTCACACTGTGCCTTACCACAAGTCCACGAGCTGGGTTGGTGGTATGTGATTGGAATTCGGCTCGGGAACACAGTGTCTTATGCCCCCTCCCATGCTCTGATTGAGTTTCCCCAACTAGGGCCAACACCATGTGTGCCGACTTCAACGACTGTGCTGGCAGAATAAGAGCAATTCCCTAGTCATGGTTGCGTGGGTTGCGAAGGTTGCGACCGCCTGTCGCCGACATGAGGTGTGCGGATGGTTCACCGTGATGCTCACATCCCGCGCCTCTTCGCCGAGGTCGATAGTATCGAAATTGACAGGTGATGCAAAAACGCATGTAGGTGACAAACACAGGGTGTCGGGCGAACGCTCCGTCCGATTTGGCCTTGCCATGTTCATCCCACAGCAGGCCGTCAAAGATGCGACTGTAGCTCGCAACGCTTCTCCCAAAGTTACAAGACTGACTTGGCCTGCTGCTGCTTACACTCATGGTAGGTATTGTGGCTTGCGGGCCACATGCTGCACGGTTACCATGCACCCGGCCTACTTTGCCTTAACCCAGCACCTGCTGCATCTTGCAACTTGGCAGAAGCCATGAGACGGTCGGGCAGTTGGTGGCTTGACTAAGACGGGTGAGCTCAACCGCTCAACGCTAGTTACAGTGCCGGGAAATGCGAGCTAATCGTCTGCCGGCTCGCCTGTCCCGACGTGATTGTCTTCCAGTGAAAGACAAGAGAACCAAGGCCAAGGACTCGACTCCGAGTACATGAGAAGGAGCGTATTGACTCAGCAGGATGCATACAGTGCTGCACTGTCCGGTCCGTACCTTGCCTGGCCTGACATTTGTAGACTTTGGACGCGTTCCTCACGCTCGGGACACACTAGGCTAGTCAGATCAGGCCAGATGACCCCTAGGTGTGCTTCTGCGTCTCTGAACTGTATTGTAATTACAATCCTCAAGTCTGTGTCCTCCCCCTCATTCCCGACAGTTAGTTTCTTCCACGTGCAGCTGGGGCAGGCAGGACAAGGATAGTGAACAAACATTCGACCGAAGCTTTCGTTCATCAGCCCAACCAAAGGTCGGGCTACAAGGGAGCAACTGTGTTGTCAGTCAACCTTTTACCTGTACTCGTACTAAAACCCTTTACGAAGCACCTCCACTTACCGTCCACAGAGACTGTTCATGAGACGGCAGAACAGAGGATTGGCAGCGACAACGCAGTACAAAACGCCCTCGTCCGTGCTATATGGTTGCACATTCCTTCCCGCCATTTTTACCTCAAAGAGGGAACAAAGACTAATATACTATGCCTCGATTGAGTATAGCGTTGTAGAGAAGGTACTGTAGGTGACTGGCGAGCTGAGCATAACCAGATGCTCCCGAGAAAGAAATGAGCCAATCATAGCCGCAGCCACATGTCCCGGGGGGGCACTCGTACAGTAGGTAAGTAATACAGAGTCGGTACTCGCCGCGCAGGAGCGAGGCCTGAAGAAGAGGACTGCACTGCATGATTGAACTCAGGTAAGACAGGCAGCCGTCACCTTGCGAAAACCGCGCTGATCCAGATCCCCTCGCCTGGCCTCGCCCTGTGACCACATTGTTCCTTTTCTTCCTCCTCTTCCTCCTTCTTCTGTTGCTGCGGCTGCTACTCCTACTGCTGCCGACTGCTCCTGCTTCTGTTCTTCTTCCAGGGGGGCGTAGGTAGGTGGTTTTCTGACAGCAAAAGCAGCACAGTGCCGAGCGTCTTCCATGTTGGTTACCCTCTCTGCTGCCTTCGCCCCCATCTCCACAATTGTCACCCCTCTTTAGTCGTCCTGACTGGCTCATCCCCCCTCTCACTCCCCTCTCCGCGTCCCACACACCCCGGACTCGCGCTAGCCTGCTTTTTCCCTCTGTGCCGTCCTCTCTGGGCTGGCTCCCCTGGCAGGCTCTCTCTCTCTCTCTCTCTCTCTCACACACACACACACACATACACGCTTCCGTGGTGTTCTGGGTTCGCTGTGGCTTTGGCCCTTCCTTCCGACTGACCTGCCTAAGTAAACTAGCCGGGTCCCGACCGTCCGACTTTCCTCCTTCCCTCGCCCGTCCGTCTCCCTGCTTCCTTCTCCACACCAATCTGCCCGTCTGTTCCATCCTATCCGTTCATCGTTACCCACACTTTGTCGATTCACCACCTCGAACTCGCTTGCCGCTTGTCAGTCAAATGGTCGCCGGCCCATTTCGACCTCACTTCCCCACGACATCTGAGAGAACCGCCCTCTTGTAGCACCACGATCACCTTCTGGACTGACTTCGTCCACCGTCCCATTCACCATGGCGATAGCCATGGGCTGGCAGAAGCCCGACAATGTCGCCGGCTCGTCGGCCCCGGCTATCATGGTCGGCCTGTTCGTCGCCTCGGGCGGATTGCTCTTTGGCTACGACACTGGGTAAGCAGCCCCCACGAACCCCGATTCGTGACTGTGTGCTCCGAGGAACAAGAGAAATGCGAGCCACGCCATGGCCGCTCCTCGTGGGACTTAGTGTCGAATCTATGAGGCTGATTCGCGATGCGCTTTAGAACAATCAACGGCATCATCTCCATGACTGCTTTCCGACGAGACTTCACGACCGGCTACACCGAGAACGGCCTGCCCACCATTTCGCCCGCCGAATCTTCTATCATCGTTGCGATCCTGAGCGCCGGTACCGTACTCGGCGCCCTTTTGGCCGCGCCCATCGGTGATACCTGGGGCCGTCGCATCTCGCTTATCCTGTCCGTCGGCGTCTTCAGCTTTGGCGGCATTTTCCAAGTCTGCGCGCACGATATCCCAATGCTCTTAGTTGGAAGGTATGCTGGGGGAAACAAACCATTGTCCATCTGCCGTGGAGCGCGTTGCTGATGAAAATATGCAGGTTTTTTGCTGGCGTCGGAGTTGGTTCCATCTCGGTGCTCGTGCCCGTCTACCAGTCAGAAATGGCCCCGAAGTGGATTCGAGGTACTCTCGTATGTGCCTATCAGCTTTCCATCACGATAGGTCTATTGTCTGCATCCTTTGTCAACATCTTGACCGAGAAGTTGGATACCGCCGCCGCATACCGGGTACCACTCGGCCTTCAGCTAGTGTGGGCTGTCGTTCTCTCCATCGGCCTTCTCATTCTTCCCGAGACACCACGCTTTCTCGTCAAGCAGGGCAAGCCGGAGGCAGCAGGTCTTTCCCTCAGTCGCCTTCGGCGTCTCGACATTACGCACCCCGCTCTGCTCGAAGAGCTTCAGGAAATTGTTGCCAACCACGAATATGAACTCACGCTTGGCCCAGACTCCTACAAGGAAATCTTTTATGGGTCTCCCCATCTCGGCCGACGAACTCTTACGGGTTGCTGCCTGCAGATGCTGCAGCAACTCACAGGTATCAACTTCATCATGTACTACAGCACATCCTTCTTCGATGGCGCCAAGGTCGAGAACCCTTATCTTAAGGCCCTCATTATTAACATCATCAATGTCGTTTCGACTGTCCCGGGTCTCCTCGTCATTGAATCCTGGGGTCGGCGCAAGCTTCTCATGGTCGGCGCCATGGGCATGGCGGTTTGCCAGCTTCTCATTGCCTCCTTTACCACGGCAGCCGGAGAGAACCTGCAGCAGGCCGCCCAGACGATACTCATCGTCTTCTGCGCCGTCAACATATTCTTCTTCGCAGCATCATGGGGACCCGTGTGCTGGGTCATCACGTCCGAGATATATCCTCTGAAGGTCCGTGCCAAGGCCAACTCGATATCAACCGCCTCGAACTGGCTGCTGAACTTCGGCATCGCATATGGCACACCGTTCATGGTTGGACAAGGGGCCGGTTCGGCCGATATCGGCCCCAAAATCTTCTTCCTCTGGGGTGCCTTTTGTATATTGGCTGTTCTTTTTGTGTGGTGCATGGTCTTCGAGACCAGTAAGATCAGTCTGGAGCAGATTGACGAAATGTACGAACGTGTCGACTACGCCTGGAACAGCACCAGGTTCGAACCAAGTTGGAGTTTCCAACAAATACTAGACGAGGGCTGGTCACCAAGCGGTCAACCTCCTCCAGAACATGAACTGCAGCAGACGCAGACCAACTCAACCACGCAAACCACACAATCATCACAAACAAACTCGAATTCGGCAACATCGACAAACACGGGCGCTACCGAGAACTCGACTTCAGCAGAAGCGAAGATGCTGTCCCAAATGGGCAATGTGGACTTCAGCTATTGATCATTATACCCATCATCTACTTTAAATGTGCTGTTTACCATTACCACTCTTCTTCTTTCATTGATTTTTCTTTGTTTTCCTGTTCCGAATCATATCCCGGATAGCAGCGTTGGAGTTTATGATGAACGGAGTTTATGGGGGGGGGGTTACTGCTTATAACCACTGACGGGCGGTTGGTTTTTGGTTTTTTTTTGGGGGGGGGGAGTGTCATACTAGTTGAAATGGGAAATGCCACCACATCGCAGCGGTCACTTGGACAAGGAAGAAAGAAATCACGGTCGACATTGGCGACAAAATCCAGTGTCTTAACGACGGAGTCACCGTTTTTGGCGCAAAGGAGCCGATGATTTACCAAAAACTACCTCTTCGGGCTTAAACACCTAACAGAAGACGGTGGGGAAAAGGCAGCTTTAGCCAACTGAGAAGATGGGAAGGGGGCGTAGTAGCCCCGTTGTCATCTACGAATTTGACTCAACTTAGTCCAGCTTTGCTTTGCATCTGTGCCCTTCGCTGTTTCCGTGACACCATGAATCCCCAGCACCAGTCTCTGACATGGAACATACTCTACCCAACACGGTTGAGTAGATGTGTTGTTGAAGCAAGCATACACTTAGAAACAGCTCTGGACTCCAAGAAAACTACAAGCTATAAACTCCTGGTGGTGTGTTATTGCTTCCTGCATTAGATGGCTAATCTGGAGATATATAATTGGCCAAGACCCTGACACTTTTCAACATTGGCTGGCTTCACCTTAACGGCTTTCACCTGAACTCGTTGTAAAATCAGAATCTTTTGTATTGGTCCTGGGACTCAAAGGGCGGCATAGGATTTGTCCTCGGTGACCGGGCCCAGATGACGAGTAAACTAATTCACTGACTTGGTTCTGTCAGTATACCCAGCACGATTACCGTCCACGCAATTCGGAACCCTCGCTCGTTTCTACCTCGTCACTCACAATCAGTCACTCCTACTGCGCATCTTCCTACCATCTGTGTTATCTGGTAGTGGAATGTGCTCAACGCTCAACTCACCGGAAAGACAAATCATGCCGTAGCTGTCACCTTGGCAGGATTCAACAATAGTGAGGCCTCGAACGCGAGTGGGTAATACGCCAAGGTTTTGAGAGAACAATTACGTGGAAAAAAAAACATGGAACTCTTCCAACGCCTCGACGATGACGTCGCAAACCTCGTCATAGGCCTTGGTCTCCTGAACCTAGACACTCTCCGCTTCGCTACTGACGAGGAAGTCCAGAGCGCGGCCACTCTGGCTCTACAAATGGCCGATCCCGACATGCAACTCGCCATCGCCATGCGACAGAGCATCGCTGTAGACCGACGATCGCCCAACAGCGACGATAATCCCGACGACCCCCGTGAGCCCAGGCCGAGACGGTACATCCCCTGGGAAGAACGCAACCGCCTCCTCGCCGAAAGCAGGCCCAGCAGTGCAGCGTCCTCAGAGGCCGAAGGGGGCCATGGCCGAGGGCCTGACTGCGTTGTCTGCACCGGTGGCCGACAGCCCAAGAGCCGCCTCCCCTGCGGTTGCTGGATGTGCCCGCGGTGCCTTCGGGCCTGTATCCGGGCGGGCCTGCGGCCGGGGAGCTGGCCTCCGCGGTGCTGCGAGCCGCTGCACCAAGAGCAAATCGAGCAGGCGGACCGGGATCGTCCTGGATTGTTGAGCTTGTACGAGCAGATCAGGGCGGAGAACGAGACCGCCGGCGACGAGAGGGTGTATTGCGCCAGGCCGGCGTGTGCGTCGTTTATACCGCCTCGGGGACCGCACGTCAGGGAGGATGAAATGGAGTGCCCGGCGTGTGGCGAGGGGACGTGTCGACGGTGCAGGCAGGCCATACATCCTGGGCGGCCGTGCCGGGAGGAGGATGAGGACGAGATGCTGATGGACGCCATGGACGCGTATAGCCTCTCGCCTTGCCCGCGGTGTCGCCGGATCATCGAGCTGGCGGCCGGATGCCATCACATGACGTAAGTGAAGTGTCGATACCATGCGCAACCCACGCCCTCGAGCCCGCTAACGAGTATCCTTTCTTTCCCGATTACCGCAGGTGCCCGTGCGGGTATGAGTTCTGCTTCCAATGCGGCAGCGCTTGGCATGGACGATGTACTCGTGGGTGCGGGCTCTATCCACAGCAGGGGCAAAACCGCGTCCCGGTGCGCGAGCGAGACGGGAGATATCATCAGGGGCAGAACCCGGACGACTTTCCCGCGATTGTACGGCAGGAGGGTGTGCCTCAGCCTGAGCCTCTACCTCAACCACTACGGCTACCGGAACCGGAACCGCAAGCCGGCTTGTTTCGTCCACAAGTGGATGATGGTTTGTGGGAACCTATACCCCCAGGTCAGTGACTCCCATCCCAGTCAGAAGAGAACAGAGAGAAAGTGCGTGTGCGTGTGTACAAGGCTTATAAGAACAGCCTCACCTCCCTTGAATGTTCGTCTAGCAGGTCGCCCCGCTCCAAATAATCGTAGCTGAATGAGTCAAGCTTCCGCCTGCCATCATTGACAGGGTCTGGGAACCGCCTGCTAACTATTGGACTGTAGAACGTCTCCAGGCAATGCCCCAGCAGAGATTTCAAGTGATGGACTGGCCAGATATGGAGGATATGAATCGCCAAGGCCGCAATCGACAGGGTCGAGGCCGGTATAGCATCGTTATGTATTATACAGACGGGTCCAACGCTGAAGTTAACTCGATCACCCCCCCCCCCCCCCCCCCAAACCACTAGACGACACTCCGCTGACTAGGACCTGTAGCCCGAGAATCGATACTGGAGAGCCGACGCCAGAGCTCACCGTCGTAGACCCCAGGAGGGCGCGCGTGCGTGGCCCATTTTCGAGATCCACCCCGAGGACCCCCAGTGCAACCACCACCTCCCCACGTCGTGGGAAGTCGAGAATATGAACAACCGACCGATGCTGCCGCAGTGCATCTTCTGCAGGTCACGGGACGGGGCTGTCTATTTCCGGTGCCGGACGTGCGGCGTCGTGGCGTGCAGCATGCACTACTCTACCCGGTTTGGGTTGGCGTGGGCGCAGGCGGTGATGATCCGCCAGCAATTGCAGAACCGGGTTTGGATCGAGGAGCCGCGGCACAGAAGGGGTGAGTCTTTCTCCTGGTGGTGGTTTGTTTCCGCTTTCGAGTGGATGTAGCTGACGCGAACGAATGCAGGCTGGCTCCGACATGCTCTCGGGCTCTGGTAAGTCCAGTTCCTCAATGGAGGACGGGGAGCTGCTGGCGCCGGCTATTAGATTTAATATTTCTTCTCAAGTGGGTAGCAGGGCTGGTCTCCAGGTGACGGGCGGCGGTCTTGAGAACAGCAGGAAAGATGGAGCTATGGTCGTCAACGGGTACCGATATATGTGGACTTGGCCCATATAAGTACTGAATAGACTTCCATTCAGCCCATGGCTTTGCAAAGCATATATGTTGCATATAATGGCTTTTTTTAAGCCTTTTCTCTTTCCCCTTTCTTTTTTTGTCTCCACTGATCAACAGAACCTTCGGTGTAAACAATCTAGCGATGAACGGGCTACCCTGGATTCGTTACATTAGTAGCTTAATAGGCTGATCCTTAACGACCTACATAATGCCACAAGTAGCTTCAATTCTGTTATTTTTGGTACGTGCACTGTTCCGATTAGATTATTGCCTCTTTTTGATATCGCGCTATCGGGCTTGACACGAACAAGACATGTTGTATGAAACTCACCTCGACTGCGTTATAGAGGTGCAGTAAAAAAGCAAGGCGAATAGAATCACTCAACGACACTGTATTGTTGTTTTCCACGGTCTGTTGATAATTCGCGTTACTTACAATAGTTTCACCAGAGGCGCAACAAAATTAATACCAAACGATCCTCGTACGGAAGACTCTTGTTGATGGAACGGGAGTGACTGTGGAGACATCCTCATGTTTGTTGATGCCTATTTTGTTGCTGTCTGACAAGACTACTGCTAGAACAACCAGCGACTTTTGGATAAAGATCTCGAAAATCGTCTTCTGGGACTACTGAAGATAAGGAGCATGGCCGTTGACAACAGGAAGGTTAAAATACCCAAGTTATGTAATCATCGCCAAGCCATACACATATGCGGCCCCACTACGCCGTCCACATCCCGGGCACACGTGGAACCGAGGGGGGTCGATTCTAGATTGCAACTGGAGCCAGCCTGGGATATCGCAATTCTGCCACCCGCAACACCACGTCCAAACTGCCCCAACATCGACAGCAGAGCTCCGACAGCTCGGGCGTCCAGCCCAAAATGTCACTATCATCAGACGAGGAAGACCTAGTTCTCTCCGACGACGAATCCATTGCGTCTGGGTCTGGTAGCGACGGCGAGGAGCTGCCCCCGCGACCCTTGCATCATAACTACTTCGCACCCCCCTTCTATGGCCGCCCGCCAACCCCTCTACCGCCGTCGCCGTCACTGACGTCGCTCCTCCGACCTTCGCGACCTACGACCCCTGATGCCTCAGATGACGACTTCGAGCCCCTCCCCCGCGCATCGCCGCAGGTACCAACCTACGAATACTATGGCTTCGTGCTGTACCTTTTCTCGACCTTGACCTTCCTCGTCTACTTGCTGTGGTCATACCTCCCTTCTCCCTTCCTGCACGCATTGGGCATCGAATACTACCCGAACCGGTGGTGGTCGCTCGCGATCCCAGCCTTCCTGACGATGCTAGGCGTGTACATCTATATCGCGCTCGCGGCGTACAATACAGAGATCTTGACGCTGCCACTGAGCTCCATCGAGACAGTCGTCGATGACGCTTCTAAAGTGGGGGTGATTGATAGCAAAGGGCGGCTCAGGGACGGACCAAAGAGGAGGTCGAGGGACAAGAGGGATAACCGGCTTCCCGGGGGAGGGTACAATTGGAAGAATATATGGAATGAGGGGACGGACGCAGTGATGGACATTCCACTGGCTGGTGCTTGCGAAGTGCTCTACGGAGAAGGGCGGGATTTCGAGTCGGAAATTGACTATATTGTAACATGACATTTGGGCTTTGGCAAATTACCCAGAGTTGACGAATTTTGGAATTATATGAGATACCCCCTTATGCAGCTTCGCATAAGTATACTGCGCCCTTCAAATGTATGTTAAATGGGGGGGGGAATCAATGTGATAGAAAAGCTTCCTCCGTAAAACCCTAAAGCATAAGTAAGGTCGTCTCGAGGGT
This sequence comes from Colletotrichum navitas, assembly GCF_030913465.1. Classification (NCBI taxonomy): domain Eukaryota; kingdom Fungi; phylum Ascomycota; class Sordariomycetes; order Glomerellales; family Glomerellaceae; genus Colletotrichum; species Colletotrichum navitas. The sequence continues at coordinate 299,804 of NW_026850560.1, forward strand.
TTCATAAACATCGGTTCAAAATGTTGGAGAACGCAACATGCAATTGCGAACAGCTGTGTCTCGGTGAACAAGCTCACACCGAGAGCTTGTACAGTGTGTCGCGCTACGGCACGGTGGGGCTGTGGCTGGAGACTCAGCCTTGCACCTTCGGCCAACCACCGCGCCAAATTCTGTCAAGACGCGATCTTCAACTGGACGCAGCATCGCAACAACCCACCACACCGCCTTCGAACCATCCCAATCATCTCGGTGGATTGTCGCATCATATCTATAAGTCCAAAAAATTATAAAAAAAAATGTCTCAACAACCGCTGTCATCGTCGCTCCAGCCGACCGACATTTACGGAGGAGGTAATAAGGTCATTCCCGCTCCACGATGCGCGTCACCCAATCTAACGATTGCAAACAGACGAGGTTTCCGCCCTAGTTCTCGACCCAGGCTACTGCACCACGCGCGCTGGCTTTGCAGGCGAAGATGTCCCCAAGTCCGTCTTCCCGTCCTTCTACGGCCGCGTCGGCTCCTCCAATGCCCCAACCACCGTCTTCGGCGACGAGTGCCTGATTCCCCGCGCCGACCTCGAGGTTCGCAACTACATGTCACGCGACAGCGTCGTCGAAGACTGGGATGTTGCCAACAAGCTCTGGGAGCATATGCTCATCACGCGCCTCCAGCCCGCTCGCCCAACTCCCCCGTCCAAGAATGGCCTCAACGATGATCCTAAAGAGGAAGTGGAAGGCACGGCCAACGGGGACATTGACATCGCCATGGAGGACGTCGAGACACAGGAGAAGGCTCTGCAAGAGAACCCGCTTCTGATGACCGAGGCGCCCTGGAACAACGCCAAGTCCAGAGAGAAGGCCATCGAGATCATCATGGAGAACTGGGGCTGCCCTGCTTTCTGGCTCAGCCGAACGCCTGTACTGGCTGCTTTCGCCGCCGGCAAGGCTAGCGCTCTCGTCATCGACGTCGGCGGCTCCAACACGTCTGTCACAGCGATTCACGACGGCATGGTCCTTAAGCGATCCATTCAGAAGTCTCCTGTTGGCGGCCTGTGGCTGTCCTCTCAGATCCGCAGCCTCTGGGAGACCTCGGAGCCCAAGATCGATCCCATCCCTACGTTCATGGTTGAGAACAAGACCCCCGTCGACGCTGGCGCACCTCCCCAGTTTAAGCAGCGCCAATTCGGCTTCTCCATCACCGATTCCTTCCGCGCCTACGAGGACGAGCGTCTCATCACCGAGTTCAAGGAGTCGGTGGTAGAGACTTGGCGTGGACCTGGTAAGTACTCTATGCCTCAGAACGAGGACTTCGCCAAGACACAGCCCGGCCGCGTTTTCGAGTTCCCCAACGGTGCCAACCAGATGTGGCGTGAACAGCGATACAAGGTCTCGGAAGGCATGTGGGATGAGACGGCAGCGTTCCCTGCCAACAGCGAGGAGTTCCGCCTGAATAAGTCTCAGACAATCCCCGAGCTGATCCGCGCTGCCCTGAACGCCGTCGATGTCGACTTGCGCCCCAATCTTCTCGGTAACATTGTCGTCACCGGCAGCACTAGCTTGCTTAACGGCTTTAACGACCGCCTGAACAACGAGCTGACGGCCATGTACCCCGGCCTAAAGATCAAGATCCACGCCGCTGGTCTCTCCAGCGAGCGCCGGTTCGGTGCTTGGATCGGTGGCAGCATCCTAGCCAGTTTGGGTACCTTCCACCAGATGTGGATCTCGCGCAAGGAGTACGAGGAGAACGGTGTCAGCATCGTCGAGAAGCGTTGCAAGTAAATACGGTGGTGGTGGAGAGAAGATTACGTTGGACACGGGAAGCAGGAGTATGGCGGGAGGGTCATCATCCGCGTTTACGCGTTGCTAAAGAAAAGGCGTACGGAGTTTGCAAAAAAGGCTTTTTCTGATAATCAGAGAGGGAGGGAGTCAAAAGATTACACACACCGAAACCGTTGTGGGGTGCCAGCTGTACGTGTATGCAAGCGTCCCTTGGATGGTACTAGATAACTTCTACGGAATACACAAAAGTGTCAAACTAGCTGGGCTGTGATCAGTCACCACTGTAGAGACTTCTGGCCCTTCTCCTAGATAGGAGAGACACGCTGACCCGTTGTCACTGCCTGGACTACTCATGCAAAAGCAAAAGAAGATAAGCCAACATGATTGGAAGATTATGCCGAAGCAGCAATGAGGGCAATCGCACAGGAAGCAAGAAACCTCGTCTTAGAGCACAATCAATCGTGTATGCCACACCCTGGCGATGGTCAGCACTTTACCGACCACCTTAGGCATGGCAAGGACAGCCTTCTAATTAAAAATATGATACTCTTGCTTTGAGTATCAGCAGTTTTCAGTTCGGGAGCATGAAATGTCTCGCTCTGGTTCTGATAAGCTCTTCGTCGCCTGTGGTTCTACAATCGTTTGCTAATTGCGACCAGAAACCGATCCTTTACCACTCACTGACTGTCTTACACTACGCTTCTCACCCGGATAGGCGGATGGCTTACAAAGTTTATTGTCTTCGTGCCCCCATTTTTTCTTGTCCTTTGCCCTTCTGATTTCCATGGGCGCAAACGTGAAGTTTGTTTCCCGTTCTTTCTATTCTCGAAGGCAGCGACTAATTGCTTCGCTTAGTTGCGTAGGGGGACAAGACCCACCCACTTTCCCTCTTCCACGCTTCTCCACCACCTCATACCTCTTGACCTCACACGTTTCTACTTCAAAAGCGAGCAACCCTCAGCACAGTTCGTGACGGCCCAAGACCCTCTCAAGTTAGGTAGCCAGCCAACCAAACTGTCATTTTTCAACACATATCACTTTCGCCACCACGGTGTCAACCGAGTATCAATCAATATATGCTTTCACTCACATCGACGCCCATCAACGACAACATTCTTCTAACGCTAGTCTGCCAATTATCGCCATACCACATTCACCCTCATATTCAGTAAGGGGCAGGCGGGGCCTACCTACCTCAGCTCGCTGTTGAATTTAGGTATGGCAGAAACAGCCCCAGCAGCCTCGACCGGGGTAAAACGGGCAGGCACGGACCACGAAACATGGCTGCCTTCTTCCAACACAGACTGATTGGCTGACACCTTATGCCTCAGGCACCCATGCAGGAATCGCACCGGAGTCACCCAAATTTCTGCGGCTCTACGTGAACTTTCCCTCCTGCTTCCCCCAGAGCCGAGCGACGCGTCGCCCCATCGACTTCACGAGCTTCCACCAAACGAGCACAGTCCCCGCCGCATCGCCAACGACAACTCAAGGCATGGTATAGATCTGGAAACGGTCGGCGCACAATATCGGAGGTGCCAGAGGGGCGGTATTCGTGCAAAACATCGACAATATGGGCGCCGAAACTCCCAAGTCCCCACCCCTTAGCGAGCTTGCTCAAAAGACCCAGGACGCCCAGGACGACGAGCAGATAGAGCGAACCTTGAGTCAGCTCCAAAATGGTGGTGACCTAGGTATTACTCTCGATGACACGCCATTCGATCAATCTGGTAAAGCAGACGACGCCCAGGACTTTGAAGATATCAGCGACGATGATCTCCCGGATGAAGAGGAAGGCAACGTCGCCACTTCCTTGTCCGTTCCAGGCCTTACCGACGACGGAGGTACGAGTAACGACACCGACGACCTGTTTGGCGATGGCCCTTCCTCCCCGATCGAGGCGCCTGGTCCGCCATCGCCGGCCCCTCACGTTCACGATCTCGATGATACGGATGCGTCCCAATACCGAGACATCAACTTCGACCCCGAGCCCGGATATGAGGCTGCTAACCAGGATCCTGAGATCCCCGCGCCTGCAGAGACTGCCGAAGACCTGGTCAAGCAAGCCTGGCCGACTTGGCAGAAGGGTGTCATACTGAAATGGAACGAACTCCTGCCTCCCAAGAAGGCTCGGTGGATCGAGAAGAAGCCTTCCAAGAAGCCCAAGACCCTCATGTTCTCCAAACTCACATTGGATCTCGCTGCCGACCAAGAAAAGCTTTTCCGCATTCCTGGACCCGCAACCGTGACCCGGAAGCAGCGACGGATTGACGACGACTCCAAAGGGCTCGTGACATGCGCGTTGCAGGAATCCTCGGATGAGGCCGAAGCAGAAGAATTCAACCTCGAGCAGGACTCTGACTCGGAGGCTGTTGCGGGATTCACACTCCAGGACATCGAGATGGTGTGCGATGACTGGTCCATTCGCATCGAGCAGGCCGAGCAAGATTTCAGTGACCAGAAGGCGAAAGCAGCAGCGGCCGAGGCGGCAACAGCTGCATCCATCAAGCGCGCCCACGACGATGCTTTCGACTTTGACTGGGAGGCTGAGTTCCTTGAGGATGAAGAAGTAAAACCGCCACCACGGAAGAAGACGCGTCCTCCGCCGCCAAAGGGTCTGCCCGAGATTCCGCGGTTCACCGCACCCTCCTTCGACTCCTTCGAGGATGTGACCAAACGTGCATCCAAGCGCGTCATTCTCGACCTGAACGACCCCTACCTAATCTTGGAAGAAGCCGAATCACAGCGTGGCCCCAAGCGTCAGCGCGTTGAGCATAAGATGACGCGCATGGCTAACGGGCACATGAGACCTGACTTGTCCTCTCGCTTTAATATGTCCAACGACGACGCGTACGAGGCGCTGAAAGAGAATCACCAGCACAAGGTTAGAGCGACCCTGGGCAACCTTGCCGTTGAGCACAGTATGCCGGCTCTCAAACTTGCATGGCCCTTCTACAAGGTCAAGCTGGACATTCGCAGAGATGGATTCCATCGACCTCAATTCAAGTTCGGCAAGCACGAACGGCAGACCATCAGATTCAGCAAGCTAGGTTTCCACAAGCGTAAAACGATGAAGGGCAAAGCACACGAAGTCTTCAAAACAACCAAAGATTTGGGCATCACGGACAACTCTACAGCCGTGCTCTTCGAGTACTGCGAGAGGACACCTCCGGTTCTCTCCAACTTTGGCATGGGAAACCGTGTCATCAACTACTACCGCAAAAAGAAGGTGGACGACGAGGAGACGCCACCAAAGATGGATATTGGCGAATCACACGTTCTGTTGCCTGAGGACAGGTCGCCGTTCGCCATCTTCGGCGAGGTTGAAGTCGGCCAAACGATGCCTACTCTGCACAACCAAATGTACCGGGCACCCATCTTCAAACACAAGCCACGGTCTACCGACTTCCTATGCATCCGGAGCTCAACGGGTGTCAACGGATCAAACTGGTACCTGCATAAGATTGATCATCTTTACGTGGTTGGCCAAACATTCCCTTCTGTCGAGGTTCCAGGTCCCCACTCCAGAAAGGTTACCAATGCCTCCAAGAACAGGATCAAGATGATCTCGTACCGCATGATGAGAAGGAATGAGCATAACCTAGTCAACTTATCGGAGGTTACGAAGCACATTGCCGAAAGCACAGACGCCCAAAACAGGCAAAAACTGAAGGAGTTCCTCGTCTACGCCAAGGTTGAGAAAGGTCTTTGGGGGCTGAGACCGAATGAACAGCTGATGGACGAAAATTCCATCCGTGCTATGATCAAGCCTGAAGACGTCTGCTTGATCGACGGCATGCAGCTTGGGATGCAAATGCTAGAAGATGCTGGGTTTGACCCCAACAACGTCAATCTTGACGAGGAGAACGAAGAGCCTGCTGAGGAAGATGACGATGAACGCACCGGCGCAGGCACTGCCAAAGGCAGCAAAAAGGCTGCCGAGAAGAACGAAGAGAAATTGGCCGACAAGATGGCGCCGTGGAAGACCAGCAAAGCCTTCATTGATGCATGCGCTGGCAAGGCCATGCTCAAGCTCCACGGGCAGGGAGATCCGACTGGCCATGGCCTTGGTTTCAGTTTCATACGGACCTCAATGAAGGGTGGCTACATCGAGACTGTTCAGAAGGGTGGCTCTCATACCACTGCCGCTGATGCTATGGCGGCGCATCCGGATACACAGCGTATGAAGAACGGGCACGCTTATAACGTCAAGGAGCAAGAACAAATGTACAGAAAGGGCATTCGCGAAATCTGGGAAAAGCAGAAGTCTAGCCTGGAGGACAGCACAGAGAAGGATGACGACCTAGTCGTCCCTCCGCCGCCAGATGAAGACGACCGATTCAACCCGCAGAGAGCCCAGACCCCCGCGCACGCCGACGAAGGAATGAGCCAAATCACTGGCCTGACAACATCCACCAGTCGGAACCAACGAAAGAAGCTGAAGATTACCCGAGAAGTTCTCAATGAGCAGGGCGCTGTCGAGCAAAAGGTCATTGTCATCGAAGACCCTGTCATTATAGACCGATACATCAAGAGAAAGAAGGAGCTGGAGTTGGAGGATTTCAAGTACGAACTCCCACCACTACGGTTACCCGATCCCAATCCCCTTTCAGGTCTATCCTTCAATATTCATGCGTTCCCCGCTCACATAATCATGTGTTTAGTATCTACGAAGGACGACCCACCGGAGTCGCTGACGACGACCGACGTCGCCTGGTTGAGTACGCAATATCCTTCAGTAGATGCCGGACACTTGATTAACCACCTAGCAGAATTGATAAGGAGCTCGAACGGCTCAACAGAAACAAGCAACGCCGCATCGGACGAGAGCAACAGAAAGGGCTCCACCGATCGAAGAGCGGAACCGACGCCGGTTCCCCCGAGGCAGACCGGGCTGCCACTGGCACTACCCGCAAGTGCGCCAATTGTGGACAGGTCGGACACATCAAGACCAACAAAAAGTATTGCGCCTTTTGTTTTTCTTCTGCCTCCCCGCCCAACCTCAGACCTCAAGACCATGTTCAGACGTGGGGGAAACCTTCGTTTTGTTCTGCAGCGCAAGTTCCTGCTCCAGCGGCGTCGGAGGGTGCTAGTTCACCCCAAGGTAACCCCGATCCCCTCAATGCAAAGACGCGACGAGCTGCAAAAGTCAAAGAGCCGCGAACTCGCAAGCTCAATGGGCAAGCAGCTGGTGGTCAAACGGCCAGCGGCATCCAAGGGAGAGCCAAGAGAGCCTCCAAAACCCAAGCCCAAAAAGTACAAGTACAATAAGTACACTCAGAAGCCGTACTGGCACAGCAGCACTGTCAACAATAGCAGGGTCACATAAGCATCTCGTAGTTCGAATGCTCTGTACCCGAGCAGCAATACCCGTCGCTTACTTGGGGACATTCTTTTCCTTTTCTCTGTCGCTTTCGTTTTCATTTCGTTTCGTGCGCGCCTTCCCAAACCCGACCTTTCCGCACCCAAGCTGACTGACTTTTGCAAAGGCTTTGTCCTATGCTCAACGGTACGATGAAAACCGACAACGGCATCGCGGAGCATGGTGGATTTGGCACCTACAATGCCCCGGCGACCGGTGCCGGCTCTCCTGGGCAGTGAACGCTTGGCGACAACGTCGATTTCGGACGACAAATTCCGCAGCTCTCATAAGCTACGACGGACCAGGCGTTGCAGGGTTGCGCATCGGAACATGGTTGAGACGGCCAAGGAACCGGACAGCCGGTATCTGCTCCCAGTGGCTACCAATGGATAACATGCGACTCCTGCAGCTGGTCGCTCAACTACCGACGAACGTTCCAGAACAGGAAAGGTCCCCCACAATCAACCGTCCCCGGTTGCTAACAATAGAATCATGCCAAGATCTACGCGCAAGGGGTTCAGGCACGGCGACCCAGTTCAGGTTGATACTGAGAGAAACCCAGCCTATTGCGTGCGAAAGTCTGGTGCCAGAAGACCTCGGGCATGAGGTCGGACCGACCGTTCCAAAAACCGGAATCATGCACTGGGCAGTCAAGGAAGGGGGGGATGGTGGGATGGTATGGACTTTTGGGCTTGGGATTCGGATTGGAACATATGTTACTGGACGGAACAGAGAGGATTGCTCTCCCAAGAACCACGAAAATTGAGGCCCAAGGGGTGTTTGGCAAGCGGTTAAGCAAGCATGTAATGATGCATCGGCACGGCTTCTAGTGTTGTTAAGTTTAGCCACAGCCGCGAAACATGGACAGCTAATCACACAAGAAGACATTCAAACGACCAGGCCCTCGGCGACAGATGTGTCGTAGCTCTGCAGTGAGAATGGCGTAGGATCAGCTTGCCAAGACTGGGTATCCCTGGTTGGTGTGCAGCTCTCCGCTCGAAGAAATGTGTGTGTGTGTGAGTGTGATGGTGGGTAGGTTGGAAGGTCAGCCAGCAACGGCTATAAGAAACCCCCACAGAGCTGCTAGTGTTTTTGTTCAGGCCGGTACAGGGAGGGAAACGGCTATTCGGCAGGCGGCACGACAACAATGCAATATGGATTCAAGTGACGGGAAGATAGAATGGTTGGTGGGTAAATTGGGGGGAGTTGTCACTCGTGAAAGATTCGGACCTAGCACGTCACCGCCACCAGATTGACGAATCGGGCAAAACGCGGACGACGGAGCGGGTTCAATAACGGGCGGTGACGAAGTGAAAGCGCGCTTTGTAGTGTCCGTAGCATGTTTGAAGCCTGGGTAGGAAAATGTGTGCACGGGCGGGCAGGAACTGAGTGAAGAGGAGAGGGAGTGGGAGAGTGGGAGTGGAGGAGAACGTCAAGCACGGGAAGAGAGTGGGATTGGACGGACGGAACAATGGCGAAGGACAGGTGAGTCGTGACAGAGCGCGGCCCAGACAGAAGAGGGTTTATCGGCTTGGCGGCTTTCGAGAGAGTGCGAGCAAACAAGGTTGGGGACGCCGTCTGTGATCGATGGGGGAGTCGGGCGAGGAGTGGATTGGGTTGCCCCGGCCGGCCGGCCGGTTAGTCAGTCGTTTTGTCAGTCAGTCTGTCAGTCACCCACTATTTTGCGGGTACGGATTCCCCTTTGGGCCCTTTGGGGTTGTAGAGAGAGCGTCTGGTTGGTGATGGGTTGTGGGTGGTGGTTGGGTGACACACAGGGAAGCAGGGCCAGGAAACTGGAGGTGTGAGAAAGAAGCAGCGTAAGACACAGGAGGTGGGTACAATTTCCCCACAACGACACGGGATGAAAGGGGTTAATTGGCACGAACCAGAGTCGTGGTCGCGTGGCTGCGGAGCGCGTCTCTCCCCTCCTCTCTTCCTCCATGTAGGCCGCCGACTGCTAAAAATAGGATATATTTAGAAACCGCTGCAGCTAGGATGCGGTGGATGACACAAGTGACAGGAACGGAGTGGGGCAGGGACATCTGGGAAACAAGCGGCAAAGCCCAATCGGCTTGTGGTTTGGCACCTAGGAACATCCTCCTTTGCCTAGAGAAACATGCACGCCGGCCTCGTACCGTCACAAAGGAACAATGTGCGTGCTTGTATGTGTGTGTAGGTGCGCAGCGCGCGGCACGCGGCGAAGGGGGCTGCGGCAAAGAGGCTCTTTTGCGGCTGCGCTACGGAATTGGATATGGGCACCTGGGGGTGATGTGATAAGCCGTTGAGGACATGCATTTCCAAGCATATCGTTCGTCCTGCCACCGGCCTCGATTACGTTAGTTTCTTGCCGTTGTGGGTGGCCGGCGCTTAACTTAATTATACTGTCAATTAGGAAGGTGGGAATTGTAGGGTGATGGGACGGAGAAGGCGAGATTGCGACGACGCGAGTCACATTGTACCCTGGCACTTCTAGGACAATCTGACCAAAAAGTCAGAAAGAACGACGAACTCTGCCGCACGCTAGACGCTGCCCAGGCAAGGTGTAAAGAAAAAAGGGAGAGAGCTGATTCGGGGCGTTTTACTGATGGTTCGCAACAGCGCGGTGTAGCTGCATGTCGAGGAAAGCGATCTGACTAGGCCCCCTCACCTCTCACTGAATTGTCCTTTCGCGTTGGTCATCTTACCGCCAAGGTAGCAGACTTGTCTGAACGAGGAGACGGCAAACCGCGAACTTTGAAGGGTGTTTATAGAGAAGGACGAGGTTGCGGACGAGGCTTGGCAGGTTTTAGGGGAAACTTATCAGATGCTGAGCCCAACGTCGTCTCGAAGTTTGACAGCCAACAAGGTGGGCTGCGCTGGATAGGTCCCACGCTGGTGGAGCCGATAACACTTCTCGAACATCGAGATAGACAACAGCTCTTGCTCTTGGCCCTCAAAGTCGCATAACCAAGGCAGGCAGAGTGCAACTATGGACGCGGGGTGTCTTCGACGGTGGGGGAGTGATCTAATTCGAGATGATGGGCGACTGGGTTCGGCAAACAGCCGCGGGATGTACGTCGAGGGGTTTGTGAAGTGAGATCTATACCTACCTAGTTCACAACCAAGGAAGCGGACAGACAGTGTCAAATGGCCGCGGCAGATTTGGCAGGTGTCCACACCCCCAGCGGGAATGCCGCATCCTGGGATGCTCGGACAGAGGATGGGCAGTTGAGGGGTTGATATCTGACCCCCTTCACACCACAACCTTTGGTGCGGGAGGAGGAGCAGACTGGGGTTAAACGCAGATCCTGGGCACTTACTTGGGCGGTAGTGGTGGTGGTGGTGGTGAGGGGGGGGGGGGGGGGGGGGGGCAAGCTGGGAAGTGTTTATTGGTGATGGCTTCCCTTTGTCATCGATCAGGGGTAGCGTACGGTAGATACTGAATTAGGCCCGGGGGAGGAGGCTGGGAGCGAGGGGGAGAGAACGAGATTGAGAAAAAGAGAGAGAAAGAGAGAAAGGGGGGAAGAGATATACAGCAAAACGGCAACACAGGACCCGTCGACGCCAAGGCCGCCCTCGAACTCATGCGTCTGACCTGAAAAGGGGTACTGGGAGTGCTGGGCCGTGGTATTGAGAGAAGGCTAAGTCTGATTTGATACAATGTTGAATGAATAGCAGATTGGTTCCCGTCCTTGATCAGACGGCCTGTGCTCTCCCTCTCGTGTGTGTGCTCGTGGCCCCATCGTGCCTGAATCCGGATGCAAGAGTCCGTTCCTGCGTTCCTGCACCGGTACCGGCGGCGGCGGCGGCGGCGCGGTTATGGTGGAGACGGAGGCTCAACATGCGGCCCGGGCACGTTGTTTGTTTGCTTGCTTGCATGCTTGCGTGCTTGGGCGACAGCCTCGCCTTCTTTTTCCCCTTGACCTCACGGGATCATCCTTCCTCTGGCTGGGTGTGCAGAGTAAGCCGTTAGGTCATCCGGCGGATGAGTCATCATAATGATGGTTTTAACGATGCTCAAGGAGGATTTGGCAAGATCCAGGGGGAGCAGTCCGGTTCAGAGTTCCGGCGTCAGTTGAGCCTGGTGGAACGTCCGGGTCGAGCCTTGCGGGATGTCAATGCTCAATGCTTCTTCTAGGTAGCTTTGGTTTGACCTGGGGCCTGGGGCCTAGACCCGAACCTGGACGTGTACGGATAGTTGTGGTTGTAGTGGTGGTTGTGGTTCTGGTGGTGCCGGTGGCGGCGTTGGTGCTAAGGCTGGTGGTGGTTCTGCAGGTCCGAAGATTGGCGCCTCGCGGTACCCGCAACGCAGTGTCAGTATTGAGGAGAGGGAGTCGGGGTGGTGGCCCGCACGCACCCCACACCGGCTAAACGTCAGATGTCTCGACGACACCTGCCACATGTATCTTCTCTGCGGTGTCTCGCTAGCAGCAGGAAAGTCGCAGTGGCTGCCGGTACCTTACTCAGTCTGTCCTAGTACAAGGGGGTTCCACCGGACCCTGAGGCGGTGCGATGTACCGTGATGAAGATTGCGAAAAGCACGGTGCGCTGTGGGCATTCACGACTGTAAGCTCACAGTGCCTAGAGCCGGTCTCACCTCTATTCCTCGTTCCCTGCCTCTTCAGGCTGCCGTTTCACGAACGTCCGCAACGGCCACCAGGACCCCCCGTCATATAAACGCACGCACCAAAAGCCTTCACGGCCTTGCCTTGTCGGTGATGGTGAGAAAGAAGGTGAGGTGGTACGGCGCAAACGAGGTGAGGGCAGGACTAGCTAACTGCTATCTCGACGCATCAGCCATGCCTAACCAAAAACAACATGGCAGGCCTGCTTCTTCTGCTTCTGCCACTTGCTTCTGGACGCAGCAGAGTAATTGGAGTAATACATCACCCCTCGGCCCCGTTTCCTTCGTCTTTTTCCTTCCACCTGGGCACCTTTCTGCTCCTTCACTATCATCCACCCACCCATCCACCCACCCACGTACCTACCTAGTCACGTCTCGTCTCGTCCCTTTTCTTCCCCCAGTGATTCGCTCACCACCCTACCCCTGTCACTTTTTTTTTTTTTTCTCTCCCCCCTCTCCCACACTTCTGGCTTGCTGCTGCTTCTGCGCTGCTCCCGACTTTCTGTTCCCGCATCCTCACTGGATGATTTCTGGCTACACACTCCCCTCACCCCACCCTCGCTCTCTCGTTGCTTGCCCTGTCCTGCCTCGCGACCTGGCACCACCTGCATGTACCGATCGGCGTACCAACACCTACCTACTGCTCTGCACCACCCGTAGCACCCGCACCGCTGCACCCTACCTACCTAAGTGTAAACTGCTGCTCCCCTCTACCACCCACTCGCTCCCGTCATTATTATTCCCCCCTTCCCTCCTTCACTGTCCTGTCTTCCTGCACCACCCAGCAACGTGAACACGATCGCGTCTATTATTAGAACCATCCACGCCAGATTCAGCCCCATCAACCTGCACCTCACAACGCTTGTCCATCCCAGAACCTGTCGCATCTGCACTTGTAATGGGATCAATGTATGTTCTCGATGCGTCGTCTTCAGTCCGCGCTCTCCCCTGCTCCGACAACCTTTTCTCCCACCCGCTTCAAATACTGTTGATCCCGGGATGCGCTACCTTGCCCATGTCCAGTTTGACTGACGTATTATCAGTTCGCAACGATAGCCCACGAGCCCGGCAATTTAGATAAAAGCGATCAGCCCGTCCTGGCCGACTTTTGTTTCCACTCGCTCCCTTGATCAGCCAAGCTTGCTCCGACAAGACATTCAGCTCCGTCCCCGAGCTTCGACGAGTCTCCGCGCTCCTCAGACCCTTCCCCTCCAAGGACCAGTCGAGTCGAGCCCTTCCTCAACTGCAACGGCTGAGACCTCGCCGCCGCCGCCGCCGTCGCGCCGTCGCCACTCGGCATCCGAGTCGCTTGCTTCGACATCTCCCTCGGCTGCTACCATCGCGCCTTGTAGTCGTCTCGCACATATAACTTGACAGCTCGCTGGAGCTTCTACCCTAGGTCAAGATGGGACGCAGAAAGATTGAGATCAAAGCCATCAAAGATGACAGGAACCGCTCTGTGTAAGCTCTTCCTCGATGATACTCCCCCCCTCTGCGGCCTTTCGCTGATTTGTCGTGTCGCGTCTAGCACCTTTTTGAAGAGAAAGGGTGGTCTGTTCAAGAAGGCGCACGAGCTTTCCGTGCTTTGCTCCGTGGACGTTGCCGTCTTCATCTTCGGCAGCAACAAAAAACTGTACGAGTACTCCTCCACAGACATGCGGGAGATGATCACCAGATACACATACGTAAGTCCCCTTCCCTTTCGCAACCTGCGAACGCGGAAGTACTGACTCTCGCGTAGCACGGCGGCCCCAATGAGCATAAGGGCCCCTCGGATTTTAACGGCGGTAACGACGACGACGAGGACGAGGACCCCGAAGGCACGCCGCCGCAGGATGTCCAAATGATTCCTCCCCAGTTCCAAGGACAGGCCCCTTTCCCTCACATGCGGCACCACACACCGTCAGCGTCACCCCCGATTCCCAATGGCATGCCTTTTGCGCAGCACCCTGGCCATCCCGTGCAACGCGGCCACACGCCGCAGCCTAACATGGGATCGCGTCCTGGTTCTGGACAAGACATTCGCCGCATGGGCCCGAATATGGGTCCTCAGCCCGTCGGCCCTCCTGGACCACAACAGCCTCCTGTCAACGGTTTCGCCTACATGCCTAACCCGGCGATCTACAACCCTCAGAATCAGCCCAATATGCCGCCAAACATGTCTCACGGACTGCCCCAGCAACATGGCCCTCAATACCCCTCGTACTCGTCCAACCATCATCCTGCGCATATGCAACAGTACATGGAAGACCAGCGCCGCTCCATGCCGCCCAATTTTCCGCAACCGCAGGGCCAGCAAGGGCCTGGACCTCAAGTTTCTCGCATCTCGCCCTCTCCGCCACAGCCTCCATCTCAGCAGCTACCACCGCAGCCACCTCAGATGTCTCCCCCGCAACCACAACCCCAGCAGCTCGAGCCTCAGCAACAGTCGCCTCAACAACAGCAACAGCCGCAGCCCTCCCACTCTCAGCAGCAGCAACAACAGCAGCCTCAGGCAACGCCGCCGCTGCCCCGGGAGTCAGCGATGCCAGCGCCAATGGAACCGCGATCGGAGCAGCAGGAGAGGCCTCAACCGCCACTCCTCAACACTGACAGCGCGATCAAAAAGCTACCACAGCGTAAGCAACACAGCATTTTCACGCCCATCGACGAGAACCGCTCTATCCTATCACAGCATCTGGCATCGTTCGCCTCCGAACAAAACAGTATCAAGACTGAGCCCAATCGCCCCCCATTCCCTGACCAGACCAACATCAAGGTTGAGGGCAATCGGTCCCAGTCCGTCGATGTTGGCGCGGTGTCCCGGACCAACGGTTCTACGACGTCCCCGCCCCTGCCTCCACGGGCCAGCACTCAATCTCTAAACAAAACCCGCAACATCTCCGTGTCGTCCATTCCAGAGACAACGTTTACCCCGCCATCTCGCACCAATAGCATGAAGCTTGGAGGTAGTGCGCGCCCGCGTTTGAGGGTGGAGATCCCTGACGAACCGTCGGATGGCGGTAGTGCCACTGCCGAGTCGAACTCTCCTCGCAACTCAACCGATGCCACATCCCAGACGACTCGACGCCATGCATCCGACTCGCAGTCTTCAGGCATGGTCCTACCGCCACCATCCCCGTCGGCCCAGACACTGCTGTCGGCTGGCGCCACCGGTCCGCCAAACCCGTTTGCTCGTCCACCCCCGCAGCAAAATAACAACATGAACATCGACACTCCAGTGTCCGCTCTCCCATCCCGATTCTTGAACAATGAGTTTCTGCCCAGCCCCAGCAGCTTTTACCCGGAGTGGTACTCGCGCGGTGGTAATGACAGCAACACGCTGCCCAGTCCATTAAACTTTGCAACTCCAGTTGTCGGCTCAGGTCCCAGTTTCCTGAGAGACGACAACACCTTGAGCACGAAACGTAAGAGTCCCGAGATCAGCGCGAATGGACCACATGAGGGACACGAGGTTGGCAACGAGCCCAAGAGGGTTCGGGTCGACTCTTGAAACCACTTTTATTCTTCATTTCCGCCGTTCTGTCTGCACCATTCTATCTGCATGCTGGCCTCTTTCGGACCACTTATGGAGTGCATTTGGTTCTATGATACCTGTTTCCTTTTCACTTCACGGCATTAGCGTCACGTAGGATATTCAGTTCACATTCTCTTCTATATCTCTGTGTCGGCGGAGGATTACGCTGCATCGACAGGCGCAAGACGGGTCATGAACAGTTACTCCTTGATATCTTTTTTTTGGTTGCTTTTTTATACTTGAAATTTGACGGAGGGCTGCTTTTCGACTTCTGAAAGTCTTCGGGTTGGTGATGCGGATACGTACATGTGAGATGACGGGAAGCATGGAAAACTGGGCTGTAGCTAGAGGTGGATGACCCGATGGGGAGTTTTTTTTCTCTCCTTTTTTTGGTTTTTTTGGCTTCGATCCTGTAATATACTTGGGCAGTTGCTGGATAGTACGAATAACTTATTGATCTCCCCACATTTATGTGTCTGTTCATAGCGTGAGATATCACTTGCAGTTGAGCCAAGATATTGACAACAGTGAGTTAAACACTGCTCTGCTGCGCGGTCCGGCCCGCAAGTATACGCACAGTGAAACTCGCATCGTAGGCTTCAATTCCTCGGGCTGTGCCCTGTGTTGTGGAAGGTGTTGAATTTTGAGGGTTGATGATCCAGAAAGTGTTGTGCTTCCCTGGTATTGTTAGTTGTTGCGCCAGCCATGACCTTTCGGAAACCCTCCACCAACACCAACACCTTCCATAGCCCACACCGGGCAATACGTTCCTTTGCCACCTGACCACTCCGCAACATCAAAGAAAACACGGCAGATATCCGTTTCCTTGATCGAAAAGGAGGAGCTTCTCAGGCGGGGCAGCACACGTGCACATAATGCTCACGCCAGCTGCGAAGCGAAGACGAGTCGACACCGCCAACGAGACACTCCGCAAACCCTTCAAGTCGCCCGTGGTGCGGGGCCGCGAGGGGGCAATTGCGGGATCCGCCGCTGCCGAGAACCCTACAGGGTCATCTCCGCAGCTAAAGCCAGGGGAAGCGACCCATGCGGACCCGAATTCAGGTGCAGGCCCGGGCAGTCGCGACACCACGCCCACTGCGGCCGCCGTGAGGCAGTGGGGTGCAGGGACCCAGGTGACGACGCCGGCGAGGCAGGCTCTCACGCCTACGCGCCGGCCGTTCAGCACACCAAGGCCGCAGCTGCACCCGGAAGCCTCTCCATCAATACCGAGATCAAGTCTTTACGGGACCGCCAGTTCGGTCACGAAAGCCGGTGGTTCGGCGCCTGGTAGCAAGACTACAAGGGAGGCTGAGGGCAGGGAGGAGATTCTCCGGCAGGCTAGGCGGATCCGCGGCGGAGGCGAGGGCGAGACGGACGAGGAGCTTGTTGAATTGATCGGGAAGTGGAGGGCGGCGAGCCAGATGGCCGCGGAGGAGGTGTTTGCAGCGTCCCGAGGGAGGGTTGAGGGAATGGGCGGGCTGGGGGCTTGGAGGAGGGCTCAGAGGGAAGACGAGGCCAGGTTTGTGGAGAGGTTGAGGGAGGGGGATGGTGAGGAGTTATCGCCTGGGCATATAGGAGATGAAGATGGTCGCGAGGTGTGCGGAGATGGAGAGGAGGTGAGTAACTACAAGCCCAAGACTAGAGGGCCGGGTCACTGACAACCAGCAGGAATTCACAATGGGCACGATGCTGAGAAGTATGGGTATTGACTTTGGCATTATTGGGTTTGTGGACGAGGATACGGGGTGGAGGGACGGGTAAGTGACGAACGACTGCCACGGGGACGTTCACTGGCCCTTGTTCCTATCGGTATGCGCGTACAATAACCGTACCCGAATGCACGGCGTGTTTTCAAAAACACACCACATCCCTCGGTCTGAACGGCTCCAGTTTCCGCTTGGTCTGCTCGGACGCCCACCACAGATCACCCTAGGTTGGGAGGACTGGGTACCAAACGATCAGCACCCGCATCTCATTCATATTCCCTCTATCTGGCGGGCCTCCATCATCTTGGGCGATTCTCGGGGCCTCGGGCTCAAGGGGGCCGAGCTGCTCAAACATTTTACCTATAGCCAAGGCTTGCGCGTATGACAGACGGAAGCCAGCCCTACGTTGGCAACAGAGAAACGCGCCAAAACTCAAATTTTGCTCTTCTCTTCGGCCAGGCTTATTCGTCTAACACTGCCCGATGTGGTTGAAAGAAGATAGGTGGTAGGTAGACGTGGAAGAGGCGCGAAGGGAGGGGGGAGGGAGAATGAGCGTGTGCGGTACAGAGAGGAGTTGACGACGCACAAGGGCCTACCTGACCCGGAGATCGTCAACAAATTAATATCCGTACCCTTTTCATAAACTCAAGCCTCGTCTCCACGCTTGTCCCTCACTAAGCCTTGCTGTGCGTCAATGTTGCTTAACTATGAGGTCGGGGCCCGCCGGCGCAGGCACCTACGTACGCGGTACCGTGGTATAGTCGATTATGAACGGACGTTAACCTCGTGCTTCCCACTGAACTCTCACCAGTCAACATTGAAGTGTGGCTGATGTTGGCCGACTAACCCGGTTTCATTGTCGTTGTCCAAGGAAGTTGCAAGAATGGTCACTTGCACAACCCATACGCCCCTTGGCACCAGTGCTATAACCGCGTACGTTGGGGAGCTGGGGGGCGAGGAAGGGGGCGAAGGGGGGAGGCAAGAGACAGTGAGACAAAATGAATTACATTGGCGATGCGGAGAAGCAGGATAGAAACTGCAGGAAGTTTCCTTCGAGATTGTCGTTTCCCCCCCTTTTCCCAATGACATGGCCCGAGCACGAAAGGTTGACGATTCGGTCGCTGAAGGCGTTTTGGCACAAGCCGGTTGGGATCAATTTTGGGGGGGGGGGGGACTAATCTATCGACTGACACATGCGATAGATGAAGAAGTCTCACTCGGGTTGCTTCAAAGCGCGCGGGGAAGGCTTACGGCTGCCCAGACAGACAGGGCAGGACGGATTGTTTCTTCTACTTCTTACGTACTTTTCTGGCGATAGTTGCGGCACGGCCTCTCAGGCCTCCAGTGTCCACCACAACTCAAGGAGCACTGGCAATGTTTGTTTGTGTGTGTGTGTGTGTGCGCGCGTCGTGTTTTCACTGTGATGCGCGCGTGTGCTCTCCAGGATGGTTCTTTGAGCCTTTTCGTCATTCGGGATCCGAGGTAGATGAAACGACTCTGATGCTTCAGCGCTGCCGCAGGATCGTACACGAACCGCCGTCGCCACACTCCTCGGCCACCTCTCAATGGACCCTCCCAGCCGGTCAGGGCCAATGAGGGGCCCGCCGCTTCTGCATCCTGACCTCTCAAACTAGCCCCTCCCCAGTCTCCCCCCTGTGCGTCGCCCGGGTAGGACAGAGTTAATGATGCCGACACCCCATGTCCGAGCAGATAGAGGGAGAGAGACACAAATATGTGGACACTAGGTGACTGACAGGCCTCCAACCTATCACTCTGGTTCTTCTCATATTTCCATGGGTTTTTGGCCCTTGTTTTCTTGTTTGGAGTGAGTTCAAATAAAGCATCCACCCGCTGCATTGAAAAGTCTTGGCAAAACCCGTATTCATACATTCTTGTGCTATTTCATTTCATTTTCCATGACTACACAGCTACCCTTGGTCGTCGGTTGTCGAACAGTTCTGCTTACTCTATTTTGGTTGGCGTAGTTGATCTGCAGCCCTTTACACACGGCGGAAGTACTTGGACATTGACGATACAAAAGAGAAACCCGTCTTTGAACTTCGGCGTGGGAACTATAGGGAAAGGGATTGGACCGGACATAAAGGGGGAAACGAGAGGGCGAGAAAACCGCAAAACGTCACCATGGACGCCTACTTGACCGCTCGACAGGACGTGGTCAACCCCAACGAGCTTCCGCCCGGCTGGGTCATACAGAACGGACGGGCAATCCCCTGGTGGTACAGTAGGGTAAGTCGCATCATCTTGCGGTTCTCCCCCCCCCCCTCGATTGAAATGCTCCGGATGCTGACAGACCCCGACAGACTGGCGTCATCGTCAAGTGGTCCGTCTTCCTCGGTCTCACGACTCTCTTTGCCATCTTCCTCATCGTCGCCTACGCCCACGGTAAGAGCCGCCTGAAGAAGGGCCTTCTCCCCCTCGGGTATCACCGCTGGCTCTTCAACCGCGCTCAGCTCGCCCGCGTCGACAGCCGCTACGCCTGGCCCACCGCCACCTACAACACCTACCGCCCAGAGTACTACAACACCCACCCGCAAGCCCAGGGAGGCGGCTATTATGGCATGCAGGGGATGCCGCCGCCGACCTACGACCCCAACTCCGCGAGGCCACCCATGTATGCGCCGCCCGAGGGCGGCTCTAAGGTCGACCCTTCCCAGGAGTACGGCGTCACACCGCCAGCGGGCCCTCCACCGCCGCCGGCCGCCGTTGCTGCGAATCACACGGGGCAGGCTTACCCGTACAGGGCGCAGTGAAGTGGGACATATGCTAGAGTGGCGATGCGCAGGCCTTATTACTGCGTTAAGTGTTTTCAAGCGGGTTTTAATATGGCATGTGTCAACAGCTCACTGCCGGTTGCAAGACACGACTCAAGACGACATGGACTGAGGACACATCACATTCACGAAACAGATGAAGATGGGGACTTGGACGAGGAGGAGAAGGAGGAGAAGGGGGACGTTCACCATATAAAGGCCGCAAGGCCTCATGACCATTGAGGCTAGACGCCTCGTGCACCGAGGACTGGACGCCTTGAACCTAACGACTGTATATTGTACAACATAGGAATATTCCTCCCAATACGATTTGAAAATGATACCTTTGAAACGCCTCGCTGACCCCGGTTCGTGAAATGCCGTGGGCACGTTGGAACAGCTCGTTTACATTCGTGGCAGGCGTGAGTATCGTTATGAACAAACAAATAAATAAATAAATCACTTGCCTTGTTTCTAACCATCCTAGTCAACGTCCATAGCGTCGGGGTCGTAGTCTACTGAGGCTGAGGTCTCACTCGGGGCTGGATGATTCGGTCTGACTGCGCTGACCGGCTGCTGGGAACCGGAAATGAGTGTGCCTACGGGTTGCTGGGAGACGAACGGCGGTGGCATCTGCACCGGCGAACCCTTACCCTCGCGTTCGAGACGCTGTCTCTCGCGCATACGGGTCCGGGACTCGACGATGGCCTTACGAACGCTGTCTTGCTCGGGTGGGACAGTCAGAGAGGCGGGCTCGTTGTACAGAACCACCTGCATGCCGGCAAGCTGGCCTTCGTGGTTGGCCAGAAGGGATGACGGAATGCGCGTGGCGCGCAGGTGCTTCTCTATGTCAGGTAGGAAGACGAGCTTGCCATCGTCGGGCTCGCTTTCAGAGGAGGAGAGCTCGTCGTCCATGTTGAAAATATAAACCTTGTGCTTGGTGTCGTCAAGCTGCATCACTTCCTCATCGGATGGTGGTGGTTTGCGGTCGCGACGGCGGCGACGGCTGGTGGGGGAGGTAGAAGGCGACGAAGTCATGGAAACAGCGTTGGGGGCCATGGATGATGGAGCCGGCTCCTCCCCCGGGACATTGAGTTTCTTCTGGCCATTCTTCTCTGCATACAGATGTTAGCGCAAGAAGACGCCAAGAAACCTTTTTTGTGGGTTCGGCTTACCTAGATTCAAAAGACTGAGTCGTTTGGACAAACGTTCGTTGTCTTGGAACTCGGCTTTTCTTTTGCGCCTTAGCTGCCTCGCCTGATGATGTTGGTGCTGATCCGGCTCCATCGCGTGGGAATCCAGCGCATGGGAGGGAGATTGCGCCCCGTGCAGCAGCATATTTCGGCGACTTTTTGCTGGAACTTTCTCGCGTGCAACCCTTTCCTGCTGAAACCCCCAACTGCTACTACCAACTACCTAGTTCCCTTTTCCACAAGCCTGGCTGACCCGACCTTACGACACCGACGATAATAGACAACGACGACGATAAGGACGAAAGCGGGTGCGATGGTCAATTGACCGAAACTCCAAAACGGCCACTGGAACCGCAGCGAAGAGACACAGCAGCAGCAGCAGCAGCGCGTACAGGACCGCCACCAATCGGGGCTCGCAGTCGAGATACGAGGTAAGGTGGTAAAGGCGCGGTACTGTTAATCTTGAATCGCCGTTTCCGGAAGAGTAGGGAATATCCCGTCGCAGAGCGAAGAACGCAGTTCCAAAGTCAATCTGAAATCCAGATGACGTTGATTCGGTAACGTAACAGTCTTTCGCTGGCAAGACACAGCCAACAGCGCGTTATTGCTTGTTCGCTTTTCCGCGCCAAAGAGAGAGTGCCTTGTTTGAGAGCGCAAGAGGTTGAGGAAGAGACAAAAGAGGAGACGTTTCGACCTTCCTGCGCAATTCCAATTCGTCCGTCCAGGTGGTTGTATTTGAGGGGAAAGGGAAGTCAGAGGAATGACCCGAGAAGCTACTGTGCTCTTACGAGGGGCGCGGGTGCGTTCGCTGGCGCTCAGCTGTGGCGTATGGCCTGCGTTGGGGAGCTCTGGCGCTTTTGTACTGGCGTTGACTCATTCCCAGCGAGCTTGTAGAAGTTTCTACGAAAGCGCTGGGCCAGAGGACCCCTCGCCGCCCCTCCCACGTCTGCGCCCGCGTCCGCTCCCGCTATCGCTGCCCCTCCTACCCCGAAGCAATGGGGATGCAGCTGCCGCACTAACGAGCTGCTCGTCCCGCCAAAAGAGTCACACCTATGATAAAACGTCTACCTCCACATCAACAGTTGCAACCTCTTTTTGCTGGACTCGAGCGTCGGTCAGACCCCAGACAACAACCCCTACGCTGTCTGCATCCATCGCAGCGAGTGCCATTTTCCCGCAGAGGCACTTTCAATCAAGTTCGACCTTGTCCACTGCAGTCATGGCTGAGCCAAAGTGGCCCGGCGTCGTCGTGCGCAAGACTTTCCTCGAATTCTTCGAGAAGAGGGGCCACACCATCGGTACGATATCACCAGCGCCCCCTAATCACCACCACAACCTGGCATTGTAGTAGACCTCGCGTCTTTGGTGCTTCATCTTGCCGGTGTTACGTCTTGATCCGCTTGCAACACTTCACTTGGCTAACTTGTCCTGCTCCATCACAGTGCCCTCCTCCTCCGTCGTCCCTCACAATGACCCCACCTTGCTCTTCACCAACGCGGGCATGAACCAATTCAAGCCCATTTTCCTCGGAACAATCTCTAAGGCGGACCCCATGTACTCTTTGAAGCGTGCAACTGACACCCAGAAGTGCATTCGCGCTGGTGGCAAGCACAATGATCTTGACGATGTCGGCAAGGACAGCTATCACCACACCTTCTTCGAGATGTTGGGCAACTGGTCCTTTGGAGATTACTTCAAGAAGGAGGCCATTGAATGGTCTTGGGAACTTCTGACCAAGGTCTACGGCCTGGATCCTAACCGTTTGTACGTCACCTACTTCGAGGGCAACCCCGACATGGGCCTTGAGCCCGACCTTGAGGCCAAGGGCCTGTGGCAATCCGTCGGTGTGCCTGACGACCACATCCTGCCCGGCAACATGAAGGACAACTTCTGGGAGATGGGTGATCAAGGCCCTTGCGGCCCTTGCAGCGAGGTTCACTATGACAAGATTGGCGGCCGTAACGCCTCCGACCTGGTCAACCAGGATGACCCGATGGTTGTCGAGATCTGGAACAACGTTTTCATCCAGTATGACCGCCAACCCGATCGCTCCCTTAAGTCCCTGCCCGCAAAGCACATCGACACTGGTATGGGCTTTGAACGCCTTGTGTCTGCTCTCCAGGACACGGTCTCCAACTACGCTACTGATATCTTCACCCCTCTGTTTAAGAGAGTAGAGGAGGTCACTGGTGCCAGGCCGTACACCGACAAGTACGGCGCTGACGATGTCGACGGCATTGACACCGCCTACCGTGTCATTGCTGACCACATCCGCCTTTTGACCTTTTCCATGTCCGACGGTGCTGTTCCGAACAATGACGGCCGCGGATACGTTGTCCGCCGAGTTCTGCGTCGCGGTGTTCGTTACGCTCGCAAGTACTTCAACGCCGAGATCGGCTCCTTCTTCTCCAAGATTCTTCCTGCTCTTGTTGACCAAATGGGCGAGCAATTCCCCGAGATTGTTAAGAAGCAGGATGATATCAGGGAGATCCTCGACGAGGAGGAAGAGGCTTTTGCCCGTACCCTTGACCGTGGCGAGGCCCAGTTTGAGAAGTATGCCAACGCTGCCATTAAGAAGGGCGAGAAGAGGCTCTCTGGCGCAGAGGTGTGGAGGCTTTACGACACCTTTGGATTCCCCGTGGATCTGACCAAGCTGATGGCTGAGGAGCGTAAGCTTGAGATCGATGACGACGAGGTCAAGGCTGCTCAAGATAAGGCTCGCGAAGCCAGCAAGGTCGTCAAGAATTCTGTCCAGACTTTCGCAAAGCTTAACGTTCACCAAATTGCCGAGCTCGAGCAGCAGCTGAACGTCGCGAGAACCGACGACGATGCGAAGTTCGTCAAAGGTGACTCCAAGGCCAAGGTGCAGTTAATCTACGACGGCAAGGGTTTCGTCAAGTCGACCAAGGACATTGCCGAGAACACTCCTCTCGGTCTGCTGCTGAACAAGACCAACTTTTACGCCGAGTCCGGTGGTCAAGTCGCTGATACCGGACGCATCGTCATTGACGATGTTGCCGAGTTCAAAGTCTTGGACGTGCAGAACTACGGAGGCTACATTGTCCACAACGGTTACCTTGAGTACGGTGTGTTGTCTTCTGGCAACGAAGTCATTTGCGAGTACGACGAGCTGAGGAGGTCTCCCATTCGCAACAACCACTCGGCTACTCATATCCTTAACCACTCTCTTCGGGAAGTCCTCGGCGATGATGTCAACCAGAAGGGTTCTCTGGTTGACAACGAGAAGTTGCGTTTCGACTTTTCCCACAAGACGGGTGTCACCATTCCTGAGTTGAAGAAGATTGAGGATTTCTCCAATTCTTATATTCGCCAGAATGGCAAGATCTACGCCAAGGAAGTAGATCTCGACCTGGCCAAGGGAATTGAGGGCGTTCGCGCAGTTTTCGGCGAGACGTATCCCAACCCTGTTCGTGTTGTGTCCGTCGGTGTTGATGTCGACACTCTGCTTGCCAACCCCAAGAACCCCGAGTGGCGCAAGATTAGCGTTGAGTTCTGTGGTGGTACGCACGTCGACCAGACGGGGCTGATCAAGGACCTCGTCATTGTTGAGGAGAGCGGTATTGCCAAGGGTATCCGCCGCATCATCGCCTACACTGGCGATGCTGCACACCAAGTGCAGCGTGAGGCTGACGAGTTCTCCAAGCGATTGGATGCCCTCGAGGTGTTGCCTTTTGGTCCTGAAAAGGAGCAAGAGATCAAGACAACGCAACACGCCCTCAACCAGCTGACCATCTCTACTCTCACTAAGGAGGACATTAAGAAGCGCTTCGACAAGATCATCAAGGCTGTAACGGATGAGCAGAAGAAGCGCCAGAAGGCCGAGGCCAAGACTGCGCTCGATACCGTTGTCGCCCACTTCGACAAGAACAAGGACTCCAAATGGTTCGTCGGCCAGCTCCCCATTTCTGCCAACGCCAAGGCCATCGGTGAAGTTGTCAAGCACTTCCAGTCCAAGGACAAAGAACGCTCTGTTTATCTCTTCGGTGGAAGCAAGGGCGAGGGCTCTGTTGCCCACGGTGTTTACGTTGGAACTGTATGTTGTCACTACAAAGACTCGTTATGAGCCGAAGCTAACACAAAGTCTAGCACCTGTCTTCCCAGGGTGTCACCGCCGAGCAATGGGCCGCCCAAGTGAGTGGAATCGTGGGAGGCAAATCCGGTGGCAAGGAACCTACCCGTCAAGGACAGGGCACCAAGGCCGAGAACTTGGACGAGGCTGTCGCCACGGCGGAGAAGTGGCTCAAGGAGAAGCTCAACATTTGAGTGACATGAGATTCCCGCCGGCGTGCTGCAGAAGCATGCCTGGCAACAATGATTTGCTTTATACCGAGGAATTAGATGGATAGAAACATGGGCGACGATATGTTTACGTTGCGGTTATGGAGGATGATCACTCAGGAGTACTGAAATATCAAAAGCTTGTTCCTCTCAGCTTGCTGCTATGTGTTGGAACAATCAACATCAGGCAAAGCAAACAGAGTTCAAAAGTATAAGCCAATGCGGGAGTGCCCCCCAATGGGCATACTCTTTCTATGTGTTTATACAGTGACCAGCACGCTGGCATTCTCATAATAACTGAGCAGAGGGTTCTCCCCGCTGCGTGTCTGGGTGTCCTCGAGAAACGCCCATCGCTGCATGAAGTCGCCATGCGATGTGAGCCTCGTGAGCTTGCCGGTGATAGCCTGATACATGGCTTCCATGGTTTGAAAATCAGTCGGGAACATAATATCGAAATAGCCCTGGTGGACCTGTACAGCTGGTTAGCAATCCTTGTCTCGCTCAGCCAGAGTGAGGACGGCGTCTCACCAAAGGCGTTGTCACAGGCACCGTCTTGCGCTCATACCGCGTCTGCACAACGGGCGCGTTGAGGCCCGGAATGGCATCCGGGAGGGAGTGGAAGTCGCTCGTAACAAGGCGGTGGGCGGGAAAGTACTTCTCCAGCACGTCGAAGAACTGCATCAGGCGGGTTGGGATGTACTCAGGCTCTGATAGGTTCGGCATCAGCGGCAGACGCGACTTGAGGTGGCGCAGCATGCGGTTAGCCGGGTAGGGGGTTGGATAGCGGCCTCCCGTGGCGGCGTGGCGGACGCGCAGGAAGCGGGCGAGGACGGGGTCGAGGTCCGGGGAGTAGAACTCGTAAAAGTCGTTGTCGGCGTCGATCAGGACGGAGCCCTGGAGGGGCTCCTCGGTGGCCAGATCGTAGCGCACGCAGTCGTGGGAAAAGTTGTCAAAAACCTCCATGGCAAGAAAGAAGCACGGCGAGGGGACGCGCTCCGACCAGGAGAATATGGACTTGTTGATGATCTCCACTTTGGAGGCGTGGCCGCGCGAGTCGGCGGTCGAGAGGAGGTGGTGACGCTGTAGCGAGGCGAGGGCCGGAGAGATTTCAATGATGCGGTACTGCGTGCGAGCGTAGACCTGAGGATCGAGGTCACGAATGTAGTCAAGGATGTTGAGCATGAGCGTGCCGCGGCCGGCGCCCATTTCGTAGATGATGAGATCGTGGTAGGGGTACGTCGTGAGGCGGTAGTTGGAGACGAGGTAACGGGCGATGGCCTCGCCATAGTAAGGCCTGAACAGCTCAGTGGGCGTGTGCCAAAGCGGACGAGCACTATTGACCCCCTCTTTGTCGTCAAGCTCGTCCTCGAACTCGGTGTACCGCCGGCCCAGCTCGCGGAAGAAGTGCGGCTCGTCACGGAAGGCAGGGAAGTCGAAGGGTTGACCGGGAGAGAAGATGACGGCTTGCGTGGAGAAGTAGCCGTACGCTGGGTTGTATAGGCTATCTTCGATGAAGTCGCGAGTGAGCATTTTGACCTTGCGCGGGCGCGTCGAGCGGGCGGCCAAGTCGTGTGCGCTGAGTACCGGGTAGGTATCAAACTCATCCGCGCGGTCAATCGGGAAGAGGGACGTCCGCTGCTGCCACTTGGATTCATTCGTCTTTTCCTGTCTCTCGGAGGACGTCTTTACGGCATAGTGCCGCCGTTGTTGAGGCGCGGACGGGGCCTTGCAGCCCGCCGACGGTGCAGCTGCAGCTGCGAAGGCATTGTGGTTGCGGTGATTATGAGGACGAGGTTGATGTTGGCTCAAAGTCGGCAGGGCGGCGGCGGCGGCAGTTGTGCAATGCCGGCGGGATTGACACGCGGGACGGCGGAAGAGCTCGCGAAAGAGGCGGGTGACGGCGGGGGAGTCCATCCCGGGGGGAAGTTCGTGCAGGAGATCGCAGGACAGAATGGGAAGGGGTTGAAAGTCAACATTGGACCAAAAACCGCAAATCGTCGGCTCCGCGTGTTGGCAAAGGTTCGAGCGTGGCCCGAGCTCCCTCTTTCGAGATTGACGGGGTAGCTGTTAATCCGCCGTACTAGGTAGGTAGGTTTGCAATTTGTTCAGCAGGGTGCCTGCCGAGGCGCCCTAGTAAGTCCTCGGGACTCGTGAGTTGTCAGGCGCAGCGCATGCTGAGGCTCAATCCAGGGGTCCTGAAGAGCTAAAATGACATCACCCCACCGTGCAGCGGGCAAGTCCCATGTAAAAAAAGATGGTGAGAAATTCATGCGCTCTCCTTTTTGTTCCATCTCTCTCTCTCGCATTCTCGAGCCCTCCGAGACCGCAACAACTACCACAACAAAAACGGCCGCGGGGACTCATGTGAACGATGGAGCACGGCACATGACACAGACAACATGTCTCTGAGCAACCATCCGAAAGCATATGGCTCGGCCGCCCTGGCGCTCGCCTTCGCGGCCGGCATCCTCGTCACACTGGGCTTCAAAGACTTCTATCCCGACCTCGAGCGCCGCTACCAGCGCCGCCGTACCCGCCGGGATCCCACCGGCGGCTCGTCCTCCACGGACCCTTCCCGGCGTAGCAGCCTCTTCTGGGGACCGCCCCTGCAGCTTGAAGACCATGAGACCGCATCCGAAGCTGGTGAGGCGGCGGCCCTCGCAGCAGGCGCCACGTGGAATCCACCTTTAATCGCAGACGGCGTTGCCGGCGCCATCGGCAACACCCCTCTCATCAAGATCCGCTCCCTGAGCGAGGCGACGGGGCGCACCATCCTAGCCAAGGCCGAGTTCCTTAACGCCGCAGGCAACACACCCAAGGACCGTGTCGCGCTGTCCATGATCGAGGCCGCCGAGGCCGCCGGCCAGCTCGTCCCCGGGCGCGGCGACACCATTTATGAGGGTACCGTTGGCAGCACAGGGATCTCGCTAGCGACGCTGGCACGCGCGAGGGGTTACCGCGCGCACATCTGCATGCCCAACGACATGGCTATGGAAAAGGTCGATCTGCTCCGTCATCTCGGCGCAATAGTTGAGCGCGTGGATCCGGCGCCGATTGCGTCGCCCGACCACTTTGTAAATCTTGCGAGACGGCGGGCTGTGGAGCACGCCGCCAAGGCGGGCGACGGCAGCGTGGGCTACTTTGCAGACCAGTTCGAGAACCCGGCCAACTTTGCGGCGCACTTGCACACCACAGGTCCCGAGATTGTGTACCAGACCGGCGGCACCCTGGGTGCCTTCGTAGCCGGCGCCGGCACGGGCGGAACAATTGCGGGCGTGGCTAAGTACTTGAAGGAGGAGGCCCGCCTACCGGGTCTACAGGTCATTTTAGCCGATCCCCAGGGCAGCGGACTATACAACAAGATCCGACACGGCGTCATGTATTCCAACACGGAGAAGGAGGGGACACGACGGCGGCAGCAGGTCGACACGATCGTGGAGGGAATCGGCATCAACCGGGTGACTGAGAACTTTGAGGCAGGCCGGGAGCTGATTGACGACGCGATCAAGGTAACGGATGAGCAGGCGTGCCGCATGGCTAGGTGGTTGGTGGAGAAGGATGGTATCTTTGCAGGCAGCAGCAGTGCTGTCAACTGCGTTGCGGCGGTTGTTGCGGCCACACGACTGCCCAAGGGCAGCCAAGTCGTCACGATCCTTTGCGACTCGGGCACTAGGCACCTTAGCAAATTCTGGAAGCATGTAGCGGCGATGGGTTTGGAGGAGGACGAGCACTCGGCCGATCTATTTTCAGTGTTGAAGATTGACCCAGCGAAGCAGTGAACAGAACAGGCACGATTTGAGGCCATCGACACCGTGTAGGCTCGTTGCGATAGCCCAACTGTTCGTCTCTATTTTGAGATCGGCGGCTACCCCTCCCTGAATGTGGATCTACCGAAAGTCCCTTCTAGAGTGTAATTCTTTTCTGAGTAAATCCACTCTAAAGAAGCGGCGAAAGTGCTCGGGGCCAAAAAAGAATAGTTTAAAAGGAGCAAAAAGAGGCCCTTTCCTCATCCCCAACTCCGTACCAACCAAAACCGCACCACTGTCGAGTGCCAAATGCAAGACCATCCCGTGCCTCAGGTATAAGCGAAAAATCACGCCGTCGGTCGAAAACAAGTGAGAACCTCCCCTCCATGGAATCGCGCGCTCAAGAGAACTGGAGACTTGTCAGTATTTTCGAAAACGAGAAAAGTGGAAACGTGGAAAACGAACCTTCCAGCGATTCCCGCAGACAGTACACTCGCAGAATGTCGTCATCGGTTCATCAGCACTGCGCGTCTGCGCCTGGCTGTAGCTAACCTTCTTCTGACCGCATTTGCCACACTTGAGAGCATCGCTGATGCTCTTCTCGGCCATGGGGACCTGGGCCTTCTTCATGTTCTCTTGTTGAAGGGCGTCCTCCTTCTTCCGTTGCTCATCCGACTTGAGCTCCTCATGGGTCATGACCACGAACCGCTCCGGGGCAATCTTCCCCTCCATGACGTTGACACCCAGCTGACGGTTGCTCTTGACCTTGAGATTGCTGAACAAGGAGCGCAGCTTCTCACGGTACTCCTTGGTGACACCCTTAAAGTGGGTGTATGCAGCATACTCCACGGCGACGGCCTTTGTAAGAACATCGTTAATGGGGGCGGTAGATCGGTAAGCGAGACCGTTGTAGATCAGCTCAATGCAGGAATCGCGCGTTTCGTCACCGGTACGCTTGGTGTCACAGCCATCGGTCTTGGCACGACGGAGCTCTGGATTGCCCTTGAAGGGTTGGTTCATCGCGTTTGACGAGGAGGGCTTTGGTGCGGAGGCCTGGGTCGGAGACGGAGCCGCGGGGGACGACTGCTTCTTGATCTTGCCCTGCTTCTCGGCCTCGACGAGCTTCTTCCATTTGTGGACAAGTTCGGTAGCTGCTCGGGCGATGTCCTTGTTCGAGTTCGATCGAAGCTTGCCGACAAAGACACCAGCTCTACTGGACTACATGAGAGCACACAGGTCAGTTTTATATTATATGTGCGTAAATGTGGCATCGCAGACGCAATGCATGAGATGAACTAGCGCGGCTTTGACCGCTTGATAAATAATATCAATCGTCACTTACCCTGAGCATCTCCTCCGTAGGGGCGGCTTCCTTTTTCAGCCGCTCAAGGAGAGCAAGGGCAGTCGTAGGGGGCTCGTTCGCCTGGACGATTTTGTTGAGCTGCTTGATGCAGGATTCAAGCTCGCGTTGATCCATGCCTGTCGACATCGCGGGCGGTCAAGTTATGCGAGGTTGATATGGTGGCAGGCAAGTTTCTGTCGCGCACGACGCAGAATGGAATTTGTTAAAAACGAGGTGGTTGAACGTGCGTTAAAGCAGGTAAGTCTACTCAAATTCCGACCTTCATCTAGACCTGACTGACGTGGTGGAAATCGCGCCGGAGCTAAGTGGGGCAAAGCCAACGCTCCCCGGGCAT
Source organism: Colletotrichum navitas (assembly GCF_030913465.1). Taxonomy (NCBI): domain Eukaryota; kingdom Fungi; phylum Ascomycota; class Sordariomycetes; order Glomerellales; family Glomerellaceae; genus Colletotrichum; species Colletotrichum navitas. The sequence continues at coordinate 330,477 of NW_026850560.1, forward strand.
CGGCTTTATATTTTACCGAGATGCCGGCTCCTGTTGACAAGCAGGCGCAACGTGGGGTGTTGCACCCTCCGCATGCCTTATCGCCTGGTCCATGTGACGACCAGGGGAAGCGAAGCTTATCACTGTCGAGTCACGCTGCCACATGGTCCCTGCTGCTGCCAATTCAGCGGATTTGGCGGAGGAAGCTACCCACTATTAGAAGCCGCCAGGCCCTCGCGACAGCTGCGGCGCATGCAAGGGACGCTCATCGGAGCCTATGACGCCAGAGGGGAAACCGAGTGCGTGAACTTCTGTGAACCTCAACCATACATACTTAACCAACCTTGATCTTTGTCTCTGCCTAATTTTGCCCTCAGCCGTTGTAACGGTTTCTACTTTTTAGCTCCCGCCTTATGACTCACTCGAGGGTATTTTAGAAACATTGACATCGTTTCTACGCACCCTTATTAAGTATTGAAGTGGCCGCATTTCGCGACCCTTTCATTAAATTTGCCACTGTACGCGGTAAGCGCGTCTCGACAACATCTACAGTCCGCGCCTCTGCCTCAAGGTTGTTGACTTTACTCAAGATTATCTAGCTGGCGCCAAGACATCCGGCTCATTTATCTTTGCTTCTGTGCTGGGCTCAAACAACAAGAGGTCACCCCAAGGCTTCATCAACACAAGTTTATTTACGATGCCTCCGCGACGTCGGCAAGACCTCCCAGTTGAGAGCAGTTGGCGCCTGGTCGAGGGTGGCGAAAATGACAGCTTCGACACCTCTATACTCCCTGATCTCGAGGAGGATGAGGGTTTCCTCTCCACAGACCCATCGCAGATTCCTTCGCAGTCATTCAGCATCAGCGGCTCACAAGAGTCCCATCATAGCGTTCAGGACTTCATGAACAAGGCAGACGATGAACGCGTCATTCTCCGTTCGCCCTTCCAACCTACCGTTCGGCGGGATCCCAACCGTTCTCCGGACCCGGAGTTTGTCATGCCGTCGATGCGCTTCAGCGCTACCCCTGGTAGTAGTACCAGCCCCCGGCAGAACAGTGGCCGGTCGTCGCGGACCATTCGCCCGGGTGACGATCCATACCAGCAGCAAGATGTGCGGCGCCGTGCCATGCGCCAAGCAAGCACCGGGAGTCCCGTGAAGGTGCGACGCGGCGATACCAGCAGGGGTAGAGGCTACTACGACAATACGGCTGAGAAGCAAAGAACTGTCACAGAACGCCTGTCAGAATCTTTACCAGGCGCAATATTCAACATCCTGGCCTGGGTCTTTAATGTCATTGGTATGGCTCTTAGCTACATCCAAAAGCCATTGGCGCTTTGCTTGGCTATTTGGCTCTTCTTTGGGGCCTCCATCATGCTTCAAAACTTGGTTACCAAGTCAATAACAACATCTCTCTCGCCGCTTTGTCGTATCCCAGGAGCGGCATATCTGGACCTTCCGTTCTGCCCTTCGTTCGCATCGTCTACCAGCGGTGGCCAAGACTCTAGGTCTTCAAACGTCGAGTTTGACGATCTCATGAACGTTCAGTCTCAATTTGAACAGGTTCTCGAACGCAGCGCCGACGGTGTTTCATTACCCATGGAAATGAAGCGCTCCGAGTCATCGATTCGTGACTTGCGTACTATGGTTCGCTACTCGGAATTGCCGCAGCGGGATGAGCTTGTCTATGAATTCAACGAGTATATCGAGACTGTGCGTTTGACAGCTGCTGATTTGCAAAAGTTCAACGTTCATGTTGGATCCGCTGTTGATTCCGTTATCTCCATCAACCGCTGGACATCTCGCTACCTGGACACACTCTCTGCCTCAGAGACCACCGACGTCGGTGTCATCTCTGAGTGGACCAGCTGGTTTTTCTACCCATTCACGCCTACCGTAACGCCATTCTCAGAACGGACCCTTCTCGACAAGTATATCGAGCATACTGCTATGGTTTCCGACCGCATCTCTTCGCTTATCGTTGAGGCACAAGGGTTGCTACTTCTCCTTACAAAAGCCGAGGAGAATCTCAACCAAATTTACGAGCTTGTCACGCGTTCGTCGAATTTTGTCAAGTCTCGTCGCGACGAGGTTCTTTGGACGCTGTGGACCCTTGTCGGGGCGAATAACAAACGACTGCATAACCTCAACGCCCAACTCTCCTTACTTCGACAGGTGGACCGTCAGCGCAGCACGGCAGTCGCTCAGGTATCAGCGCTCATAGTCGACCTCGAAAAGATTCAGGCTGGCCTGGGCGATCTTCGCGACCGCATCGCCGCGCCAGAGCTTACCCGTGACTCAGTCGCCGCAGTCCCGCTGACCGTGCATATCGAGACGATCGACCGCGGTGTGGAACGGCTTGAGGATGCACGGCAGCGGATCCGCGCTAACGAAAACGATCGCATTCGCGAGGCGTTGGCGAGGGGCGGCAACAAGGAGGACGATAAGCTCATTGACGGCCGATCATGAGGAGAACTCTCCAGAGGGTCCCTGGCTGAAAGATGGAATGCCAAGACTGAGAGCGGATGAAACTTTCCAGAGCTTATTTGTAGTACATAAACCTCGTCATTGAGATGGGCAGGCGTTTGGCTTGGCGAAACAAATTGGATCAAAGTTGGTATATATTATAGAGATTCGGACGAAACGAAAGTTACAGGAGCGACAGGACACAACGTTTGTGTGTAAATCCACATCGATTTATTGTTGTTGTTATTATGATTTCTTTTCTGTTTTTTTTTTTCTTCGCTGGAGCACATAATTAAACGCGTGGAGAGGTACTTCAAAGGAGAATGGAAATGCAGCAGTAGGTTTAATATCTCCATTAAGGATGCAATTGACCCAGAGGCCTGCTTGCCTCGGAAGCTCTCCGACCGGCGGCGCGAAATCGGCGGCCACCATCATACACTAAACTTTTAATAACATGCGTGGCACCCCCAAATCGCCATTAGATGCATGTCCTTTCCCAATGGGGTATATCCAGTCCAAAAAGTTGGGACTCCAGGCCAAGTCCCATGAAGAGCGTTCCCATGCCAAAGTATAACTGTTAAGGGCGTCTTCAAGCCCGCCGAATCTAATCATCGCGACAGAAGTGAATCTGTCTCCTCATCACCCTGTCAGAGGGTAGTAGTGAGGGAGTGTCGTTGGTATATATCATCATATTCCGTCATGTTCTTTTCAAAATGCGCCCCTGAGGCAGTCCCTCTGCCTGAACCCAAAACGCCGTTGCACCATGCGAAGCCAAACTGAATAGAATGCCTGTGAGATTTCCGGGTCATGAAAAGCCTGGGAAGACCTTTACGACGTAGCGTTTCCCTGCAGTCTCAATTAATAAATATTCGAAACTCTTAACATCCCAATACTTACATGCTGGTGAGCGTCCATCCGGGTCATCGAAAGGTGAGCCTGCGAGCGCTCTCATCCGCGCCCGTGCTAACGCCGAGGGGCTCTTACGCCCTTCTGGTCGTTGGTGGGCCTGCTTCGAGTCATTCGGCGAAGGAGCATGAACCCGCGACCCGCCTATTAAATGGCGTTTGTTTCGATGAGAGTGCTGAGCTACCGCAGCTGGCAGAGGCGGCGGTCGCGGTGGTTCTCGACCTTCGGATCGACTTGAGGGTTGTTCCGAATCCTCTTGCTCCTCTTGAGTAGGCTCAAGTGTTCGTGACAAGGATGCGGCCTCCAGGCCCGAAGGAGTTCTAGTGTTGGCTGCATCTTGACCTGCCTTTGGAGGCTTCGAGGGGATGACGGATGTCATTGGTGTTTCTGTCGGTGACGATGCCGTTTTGTCCGTGCCGAATAGCCACTTGCCCCAGTTTTTGTTCTTCACCTCCGCATCCTCGTTGTCTGACTCGTCGAACACTACCCTTTCCCTTAAACGCCGAATCGCCCGCTCACGGCGTACCATGCCGTTGGAGATTTTTGGACAGTAATTGGGTGGTAGCATATTCCTCTTGCAAATCGGGCATAGCGAACTGTTCAGGCCGAGAAATTCGTCGATACATTCGGGATGGAAAATGTGGCCGCAGGATAACTCTCGAATGATGGATTCTCGGTCCACATAATACTCCAGGCAGATATGGCATTGCGGTTGATAATTCGTTGCGACGGTACTTGTCGCGCTGTTCTGACTGCCTCTCCTCGCTCTGGATCTGCTTGTGGTGGACTCGGATATGGTGCGTTGATCGGCCCGCATGCTTCGCGGTGACCTGGTCGATTTCGCAGGCCTCATTGTAGAAGGTGTACCAATCATGTCCGGCTGAAAACTGTACGTGAATAATGGAAAGCCCTTGACATGAGTGACTGGCACTGTGACGCGTTGGATGCCCATCGCTTCTAAGTCGACTTCGCCACTTAAAACCCTCCTACGTAGTGATATTCTGCGTCTTCGCTGCACTAGGTGCATTGTGAGCGACAGACAGGCAATAATGAACAATACAACGCCGACAACTGTAAGAATCCAGGTCCACATTGCGGGGACACTGCCACGGTCCTTCACCGTCAGCTCGGTCCATATACGGACATAGTCGTCGTCATGGGGGTCGTATCTTTGCGCTATCTGGTCTCCGTGAGGGATTTGGGATATGTTGCCAGAGTAGAGACTAAGTTGGTGCATCATTTTGTGGCCTTCGGCGCCAGATATGGCGAATATAGGATATCGGTTCTGGTAACGCCAGGCACCGCCATCGTCGAGATCCCACAAGGGCGAGTCGGCGTCTTGTGGCTCCCTCGTTGAATTGTCGGGCCGGTAGAAGACGAAAGCGCGAATGGGGTCGAGGCGGGCGGATGCAAGGTAGGCTTTGGTACAAGAGGTGTTGAACCATGGCGCAAGAGCAATCAAGTTGTAGTTGGTGGGGGGCAGGCTCGCCTGGGTGGTGGCATTTCGAGGAATGATGCCGTACTGCTGTTCGTAACATGGGTCGCTGGTGCTGAGGTCTGGCACGTAGAGCAGACCTCGAATAACCCCATCCTGTGTTTCGGAGTTTATAGAGCTCAGTGTGGTGAGATTTGCTGAGATGGTATCTTGGTAGGCCAAGGAAGTCTGCACGCTGGGTTAGACCAAGACATAGGGGCAAGACCAAGGCGACTGAAAGACCGACCGAGAGAGAAGTGATGTTTTTAATGAGAGTCGATGGGATGGTGTTTGCACCTGACCAGACAGGATTACTGAACAGCAGACTGCACAACGGCTAGTTAGTATCAAAGGCGCTGAAATCGAGCGGTGAAGAGGGAGAGTGGATGGTGGGGAGGCAACGCGGCGAGATGCGCCCACGAGAGCAACGTTTGAGAGGTAACGCGACACCGGGCCAAGAGTTACGGGATGGTGTGGCCATGATCGGAAAGCCAGCATCGGACAGGGCAGCGTGCATCAACGGCAAGCACGGATTGAGGGGGGTTTCAACAGCAGCGAACACAACAAGAAATTGGTCGAGACATACACGACATTTCGAACCTGTTCGAGAGCTGCGAGACGTCAGCAAAGGGCGCCAAGACTGTGTGCATTTTGGTACTTGTTGACAACGAAGGAAGCAGAGCCTGCCAAACGCTGGCCTAGTTGGGTTGAACAGGACCGTCGACTTTCTTTGCGCATATTCAAAGATGATAGATCCGAGAGTGTTCCAAAAATGACTTACACATGCTTTTCTCACATGTTCAGCGAACTGGTTGAGGGCATTGAAACCATCAACCTTTGGTGGACGGGTTGGCGGACTGGCTGCGGATGTCGGGTTAGGGAACTGAACAGGCGAGGCGGGTACGACGAGTAGATTGCAGTTCGGATCGGTCGGTAAGGCGAAGGAATACGGGGATTTGTCGGGCTGGAATGGACTGGATGAGCCTCGGCACCTGAATTTGAACGTCTTGCACAGGAAAGGGCCGCAATGCGGTCCTAGTTGTAGGGTTGGATTTGGTAAGAAAGCAGGCAGAGAGATGATGGGGAGTCGCGAGCTAAGAGAGGGAGAGAGTATCAATGTAGAGCTGGGGCCGGCGCGATTTTCAATGCCAAGAGGGGTTCAAATCAGGTTCGTTCCTAGTGCGATGCCGGTGCACTAGGTATTGCACTTGCACACTGATCTCGTCAATGAGGGGGGGACCAGGACCAGGTCTAACCCGATCCAGGTCGGGGGTGTGAGCGTGTTTGTGTGCGGGCGGCTTCGGTGGGATGGATTATGGATGATGGATTGAATTGAACGGATAGACTGGATGAAAGCTGGCGGACGGGACGGATGATGCGATAGCAGCAGAGCCGGGGAAGCAAAGCAAAAGCAGGGGGCAGGGAAGAAGGGGGCAGGGAAGAAGGGAGTAGGTAAGAGAGCGAGAGGGCGAGGGAGAGAGAAAAGGGTTTGGAAACAGTTATTCGTAGCGAAGGCGCTGGGTAATAAAGTGTGTCGGGCACTGAGAGGCGCGCACCAGGAGGTAGGTACTTGGAGTCTTCACACCCCCATAACTGCCTGACCCTGCTGAGCATTACATTGGGAGGTAGGTACGGTAAGGTACATACATGTAAGAGGAGGCAATAGAACAGTTGCACAGCCCCCTGTCCTGGCTATCCTCGCCCTCGTCATTGTTGTCGTTGTGTTTTTTTCCTTTTCCTTTGCTCATGTCAGGATGAGAGAGCATGCGCCTACCCGGTCAAATGCTCATGGAGTTATAGTCCATCCAAAGTTTTTGTCGTGGTTACATTGTTCCGGACGGCCATTGTGCGTGTTCGGGCTATGCTGGCGTCAGTCATCCAGTCTTTTTCCCTCTTTTGTTTCCTTTCCTCGCCGAGTGAGCGAGTATTTGTTGTAACCAGAAATGGAACGCTCCATTATTTGGGGAAAGGGAAATGCTATGTGGGTCAAAGACGGGGTGCGAGGTGTAAGGCTTGAGACGGATGTAAACCAAAGGTGCGCCAACATCTGGTGGGCGGGCGAAGTTGGTGGAGTGGGGCCTCGCCAATATAGGCCGTTCAGAGTTCCTCGAGGTAGCGGCTAAGTATTCTCGTCTCCTCCAAGATCCGTGCCCCACTAACAGAGATACCTACCTACCTACCTATCCACCTCCCTTACCAGCGTACCGTAGTACCTACCTAAGTATCGGAGCCGAGCGGGCAAGCACCTACCTCAGCTTTTGCAAAATACACTGCCCGTCAATACTGACTGCCTCTGAGAAACCGACGGTGGCTGTTTCGAACCCGCGTGCTCAGTTACTTTAGGTACCAAGATGTATGGGTTGATCCCAGACGAATAGCAGACACAGAGGCCAGCTGCTCTTGCTCTCTCTCTCTCTCTCTATCCACCTATCCACATATTCATCTCTATCTATCTATTCTTTCGTTATAGCGGTCCTCTTTCAATATTGCAGTCTGCTGTAGACACCGTAGTCCGAATGGGATGCCTGAAACTAACAGGCACTGTCAGCCGCCAAACCGGCAACAGTCAAGCCCGAAGAAAAAAAAAAATGAACCCCCCAAGGCCTCCACCCTGCACCTACCTGCCGCACCTGCCGCACCTGCCGGCGGCGCGAGTGGATAGGTGTGCCACCGCCAACAAACCCTGGCATCCGCAAGTCAGCCACGCGGTTGCCGTTTGTGCCGTCGTCCTTTGTCACGACATATGCTGCGAGCTCAACAAGTCAGACAATCTCTCTACATTACGCTACCTTGCCGTGTTAGCCTGTCTACATTGTACCAATACACGCATCGGCACCCAGCACGATCCGCTTGATGATCATCAGACCGCAGGTCATCGCTGCTAAGCTTTTCATTGCCTCGAAGCTTGTCTGATCTTCCCAGCGGTCTCCCCCGTTCGTCCGTGCCGACTCCCGTTCTCCGTCATTCGTCGGTTTGACTCGGTCCCTCCCTTGCCGAACCACTCGTACAGCAAGCGCCCTTTCAGAAGCTAAGAACCAGGAGAGAAAGAGACAGACGTCCTCCTGTCTCTCCATCCATCGACTTCTCGGCTATGGATACCGTGCTATCACTGCATGTATGCCTTGTCGCAATGGAGACGCGAGGGAACGAGGGCCGTCACGTCAACGACTCTTCTTTGGTCCATGGTCTGCAGCGATGGTGCGGCAATGTTCGGTTCAACGATCCAAGACGGTATGCTCCCAGCGGTGCCGGGTCTGTTTTCCTGACGCGCGGTGTGGCATTCCCACGCACCCTTTCGACATAGCGTTTTCCCGCCCCAAAAGGCTCAAACGCCATGCGCGGCAACCTGTGCCGACAATTGTCGACCTTGACCTGCACCAAGTCGCATCGATCGATGTGTCCACCACCTCGACTATGCCGCCCGGTCGTTCCCGGCATTTTCTCCATTGGGATTCCCAGCGATACGGCACGCCTCTTGTGTTCTCAACAGGCGAACAAACCCTCGACTCGTGGGTCTTGCATGTGTGACACATGCCCATTTCGCGTCGTTTATCCTGGCAAGCCTTGGGAACCTTGGAGCATGTCATATGGCATAGCAACGGCATTTGTCCCTTGGCCGACCATGATATCGTACGAGGTACGCAGCTCCGAGCAAACTCACTGACCTTGCACGAGAGGAATTTCGGCCGCGGTGCCCACACTCGGACCGCCTCTCAACGCTCGACTATTGAAAAAGTAGATTGCGCGGCCTGCATGCCAATGTCGTTCAACAGTCGGGTAAGAACGTCTCTTGTGCCAACGATTGGAATGGATACCGATGCCAACTTCAGCACCCGGGATCCAACGATGTTTGTTCCGCGGCAATACAGCCTACAGGGAAAACTTCTAGCGACGGTGCCTTGCCTTCTAGTCTCCGTCACTCCCCGTCTTGGCATCTCGTCTTGGCATCCCGCCTTGGCATCCCGCCTTGGCATCCTTCAATGTCGACTTCCATGATGGCGCTAGGGGAGCACCCTATCGACAACAGACTCCTTACCTTGACACTATGGCCGGGCAAATTGTCGTTACTGCGATGCGATTCTGAGAAAGTTCCCGAATGTTTGCTATGCCGTGCAGAGCCACTTCGTTGTACGAGCAGGGTACACGGAGAGTATTGACACCAAGTACCCCTCACATCCATGCTGGTGCCATCCACTAGGACACTGACGCCTGTGACGGCTGTTTTGCAGCCCGATCCTTGTTGACAGAGTCACAGATGCCATATGCTTAGACGAAACTGATCCGGTCTTAATGATACTGTAACAGGATCTCGAGAGTCGTTATTAATCAGTTGTCTGACCCCTTCGCCGCTTCTTCCAGGTAAGCCGAAAATGCCGAACTGCCCCCCCTCGTTTCCCTTGTACTGCGCTCACCGCTCGGTATATCACAGGCTCTTAGCCGCGGCCGGGCGCCATCCCTTGTCTCATCCGGCAAGAGAAGCCGATGATCGTCCCTACGTCATGCTATACGCACGCCTAGGATCGGATTCGTCAGCGCGGCACGACCCACTACTACACAAATATGCCCCCCGACGAAGAGGGGAGCGCAAATGTACGATTCCTGATCGGCTCTGATTTTATCGAGCGTGGCCGACCTTATCAACATCTCGCAACAGCTGCCATCATAGAGAGGTTTGCCTTCAGGGTCTGTGCCGACAGTCATATTTCTTGGGCGGACGGTATTACACTCAGGTGAGTTTCATGGCCATCTGTCTTGGCTGTATGCGTCCTGGGGGTTGCAGAGCTGTGGCCCCGAAAACACGAGGGTCGCCCTTCGCTTGCCCAGCCCACAGCCATGGTTTGCGCCCATCTTGTCAATAGCACTCGATAACGGCGGGCATCAAAACGGTTAGTGCACGTCTGTTATAGCTTGCCAAGTGGTTCCAATTGACTTTGCCTAAGTAAAACGTAGGGAGAAGTTATCCCAAATAATTTTTGTTTGCATGCGTTGCCACAAACCCCAAAGAGACGGGGACTCTGCGCACGCCGGTCGGGAGAAGATCGGGGAGCCAAGCCTCCAGGCTCTATTTCGTGACAGCGGTTTGTTACGAAGCCTCCCTATCACAGTGGTCTCAAATATCATGGTCGAGACCTAGCTTGCTCGAAATAAGGGTTGGCCTTTATTTCCTTTCCTCCCTCCCGCCCCCCTCTACACAAGAAGCAGTGCAAGGCCATGTCCACCAGAATGCAGTGCCACAAGAGCTTGTAACGCACCTACACACTACACTTACGGATGGGATCCAGCCTCGACGGGAAGAATTGCGCCCATGCTTTCGAGGTAGATGCTCGTCTACCCTTGTCGCCTGCAGCCGCTCTTGTTGGTGAGCTCCGCCGGGCATGTCACCTGCTTGAAAGAGATCGCCGGGTTGTCGGCGCCCTTGAACCAGTCAAACCGCCAGTAACACCCGGCCTTGAGCTTCTCCGGGAACCCATCGCACTCGGAGCGGGAGCTGACGCCGCCGTACCGCTGGCCCCACCCGTTGGCTGGTGCTCCGTACTGATCCGTACAAGCGTTGAATATGCCGACCCCACCGCCGGGGACCTGTGGACGGTTCTAGTCAGCTTTTTGTTTTTTCTTTCTTACTTATTTATCTCTCCTTCTTCTTTCTTTTTGGAACTATTGCTTGATCTTGAATTGCATGCTGGATGGCCGATCGCGTTCCCGGCTCTTGTCAAGGCGTGGGGTCAACTGTATGTCATGGACCACCACCAGGCATACCGCAACTCCGAACAGCCAACGGTAAACGGCCAGCATGCAAGTGAAGGGTTAAAGCAGTATGCGAACTCACAGCAATGTCGAAATGGTTCTGTCCCAAGTCCCCGCCGGTGTTCGTGGTCTGCACGATCATCTTCTTCCCAGTCACGAGCCCGCTCGTGAAGGTGAGCTCGTAGCAGGCGCAGCACCACTCAGCCTCGGTGCCTCCGACGATTCTCACGGCTGCCCACCCGTACGCGAGGTCGTCGTTGACGGCCCAGGGCGACTGGCCGCTGCACATGTACGCGCTCCCCCCCGCATCGCACCCGGAGCTTGTGGAGCCACCGTCGGACAGCGGGTTGTCGTTGCGGTCGCAGGTCGTCACGGGCCCGGCGGCCAGCTGGGTGGCCTTGCCGGGCCAGGCGCAGGAGGGCTTGCAGCAGTCCCAGTAGCGGGTCGTCGACCCTGCGCCGGAGGACTGAGCTGCCGAGGGAGAGAGAAAGGGGACGAGGGAGAAGAAGAAGGGGAGGAGGGGTTGCGTGGGCTGCATCTTGTCTGGCTGTCTGCCCGCCTTCCTCTTGAGTATGATGGGCTGCTCCTCCTTGATTCGCTTCAACGGGGAGTCTATAGCAGCTATAAGTACTACAACTCGATGAGGGACAGACTGATGGAGAGAGACTTCATCCACTATATACATCTAGCCGATCATCCTGACTAACAGACCGGCGAGGAAGACCAATTTACCAGGACTCTCTTATCATCCACGACGGAATCCGTCCCGTCCGGCCCTTCCCCCACCCTCCATCCTACGAGAGGATCATCCCCATCGGGCTTACGTTCGCTTGTCATGGTATGAAGGGGGGGGGGGGGGCGATGATCACAAACACCGTCACCTCGACAATCCGCGGCCCAGAAAGCGGTCCAGTTTAGCCGTACCGAAAAAAAGAAGCGGGAAAACCACCCATCTAACTCTCAGCGACAGCGCGTCATCGCGGAAGCTAGCTTTGGGGGGTTCAATTCTGAACAGGCGACGGCAAGACAGCGGGCGGCACGCGGGCAGCCCTCGCTCCGGATCAGACAGAGATGGGTTGTGGGGTTCGGAGCCTGCCCAGCGGTGCCTGCTTGCGGCAAATGATGGGCCAACAACACCCCGGCCCACAGGCTCTTCGCGCCGCAATTTGGCGCGTTTTCGACGAGACTTCATTCACCTGGTACCCTTACTGGCACGACGGGACGACGGGACGAAAGCACACAGAGACTTGCCGTTTAAGGGGACGTGCAAGTTAAATGGAACTGGGCACCCCGGCCACGCAATCAAGAGAATCGACTCCGGAATAAGGGTTCACCAACACCATCCGCGCTCGACCAACTTTCATCGCCGAAACCAAGACCTTTTCTTTGTCGCTACTGCTCTTCGTGAACCCTGTAACCCATAGGGGTTAACCCCAGCTACACGTCTGCCAGTTAAAAAAGCCCACCGGTTCATCATCATCATCATCATCATCGACCAGGGCACAACCGCCTCGCCTTCCCTGCGCGACTTCCGTGTCAAAGCTAAGGACCATCAAGAGAAATAGCTACAACGCGCGCCTACCATCTGCGGTTGTTTTCGTTGTCGCCAAATCTCTCCGTTACCTTGCCGATAAAGTCGCCGAAGCCGCCGCCATCCTCGCGACGCTCATCGTCATCGTCGTTGCGGCGTCCGCCGCCGTAACCGCCCTCCTGTCGGCCGTAGCTACTCTCGTTTTCATCACGGCGTCCGCCGCCGTAGCCGCCGCCATAACTCTCTTCCTGACGGCCACCGTAGCTGCTCCCGTTGTCATCGCGGCGTCCGCCGCCATAGCTCTCCTCCCGTCGGCCGTAGCTACTCTCGTTGTCATCACGGCGTCCGCCGCCATAGCCGCCGCCATAGCTCTCCTCCCGTCGGCCGTAGCTACTCTCGTTGTCATCACGGCGTCCGCCGCCATACCCGCCGCCGTAGCTCTCTTCCTGACGGCCGCCGTAGCTGCTTTCCTCCTGACGACGACCGCCGTAGCCGCTCTCGTTATCGTCACGGCGACCACCGCCGTAACCAGACTCGGTGTTGCCCTCATATCGGTGGGTCTCAGTACGCTGCTCATATCCGCCGCCGTATGAGGGCCGGGTCTCTGTAGTCTGCTGATACTCGTAGCCGCTAGTCTCGCGTCCGCCCTGGCTATCCTCCTGCTCGTATCTGCGGTACTCGGAGCGACCGCCACCGCTGGGGTATTGGGTCTCGCTGTACTCGGCCTGGCCGTACTTGTTGCCGTGGTGGCCGTACTCGGTTGTGGTCTGGGTGTAACCGCCGTCGTCGTCACGGCGGCTGCTATGCTGGGTCTCCTTTTCATCCTTTCCAAAAACACCGCCAAGAATGGATCCAATCAGACCTCCAGCACCGCCGCCGCTGCTGCTTTCCTCTTCCTGCTGGTGCTTGTACTGCGGGACCTTGACTCCGGTCTGTTGCTCCATGAGGCTGGCGATCCCGCCAGAAACCCCCTCGAGAATAGCACCGGCAGCCTGGTCCGCAACCTTGTCCTCCCAGGTCGTAGGCTCGCCAAATTGCTTGCGCATGTGGAGCTTGCCGCTGCAGCCGTGGCCGTGGCCGGTATCGTGAACTCCCTCCTTGTGGTTCTCGCCACGCTCGACACCCTCGCGCGTCAGCTTGCGACGGTAGTCGTCTTGCTGGCTCCTGTCCATCTCGTTCCACCATTCCTCCATGAACTTGAAGATCTGCTGACGTCCGTCCCGGGCGCCGTCTTCGCCCATGTCGCGCTGAGCGGGGTGGTGCAGAACACCAAAGATGATGCGGTTCAGGGTACGATTAACATCAATGCTCTCATCGTCAATGGCCTCCATGAGCTGGGGTACGACCCAGTGCAGCGTCTTAGCAGCGCAGCGGCCGGCGACTTCGTTCAGAATCTGTGTGAAGACGTAAGCTCTCATACTAGCTACTCATCGCGGGGAACTGGTTCTTACGTTGGTGAAGTGGTCCTTGGACAGCATGGAGTGAGTGGGGTCGGTGCTGCGGTCATCCTCGAAGACGATATGCTGCTCCCTCTCACTGCTCTCAATGATCTCGGCAGAGCCGGTGCGGAGCTCGTTGCGAATCTGGTTGATGACGGGGAGGATGAAGGGCGCAATGAGGGAGAAGACAAACTTGGACAGCTGCTCCTCGAGCTGCTCCAGGATTTTGGGCAAGACGGGGATCTTCTCGATGGCCTCGGTGATCCCTTGCAGGATCTCATCGTGGAACTCGATAGCAGGCATGATTTGCCTGAAGACATCCTGGATGTAGCGGGTGTACTCCTCAGGCTCTCTGGGAGAGACCTGCATGCTCTGGAGCTGGGAGGAGGTGGCGTTGCTCTGGAGCTCGTCCACCCGGTTGCTCTGGTGCTTACCGCCGAAGATACCGTCGGGAATCATGTCCAAGAGGCCTCGCAGAATGCTCGTGTCGTTGTTCTTGCTCTCCTGGAGGGTACCCTCGAGCTCCTCAATCTCATTCTGGGTGAGCTTGTCGGAAACTGTGTTGTTGTCAGCCGCCGTGTTGTTCAAGCAGTCGTGTATTACGCACCTTCGCCGGTGACTGAGTGCAGGAAGTCAACACCTCCGAAGGTACCAGTGACAATCGGGTAGACCTCGTCTCTGGCTCCGTTAAGTCTGATCCGAGTGTCACGACCGACGTGGGGAAACACGTCACGCTCGCCCATCTCGATGAGGGCAAGCTCGCAGTAGTTGCTGTGAGCGAAGAAGTCTGCAAGCCACGGCGTTAGAAACAGTTCGAGTTCATTGAGCCAAAGGCGGTGGTGAGTCTTTGCATGGTCATGTCATTGACGTACCCTCCAAGCAGTGCAGACCGGTACCCATGAGACGCATCGCCTCGTAGAGATCAGCCTGGTTCTTGTTTCGGGAGTATCCTCGAGCAAGTTCAATGCAGCGGGAAAACAGGTTCCGGACGTGGGCAGCAGAAGTCATGATGCCTGCCTGCTCGTTGGCGATGTAGTTCTTCATGCCGGTCTCGGGGTCGATGGCGAGCTCGACACCCTCATCGACGGGCCCTCTCAGACGACGGTCGTACTGGCGCGCATCTTGGTTGTCGGCGTAGTTCTTGGGGTTGTCGATGTGGTCCTCGGGGCGGTAGCAGCCCAGGCGATCGGCCGTAACCTCGAACTCCTTGGAGCCAAAGCCGAAGGTCAGGAAACCCAGGACACAGAGGAGCAGACGGATGGCCTCGGCGGAGACGGACTTGACAGTGCCGACATCGATGGCCTGGGAGTAGTCTCTCAGCCAGTTGCCAAAGTAGACACGGGAGACCATCATCTTGGAGAACTTTTTGCCGTTCATGGCGCGTGCCATGGCGAGAGTGAGGAGAGCATCCTCGATGTCACCGTGGCGCCCTGCGCGACCGGCCGGTTAGCTGACGTGGTGCGAATGACAGACATTGGCCGAGGGGGTAAGCTCACAGTTCTGGCCCTCGATCTTGGAGATGCTGGCAATGTTGCCAGCTCCGAAGGCATAGGTTGGCTGGGCAAGGCAGACCAGCACAAGCAGGCCGACCAGCAGCGGGTAGGACCTGGCGTCGAGCATGTTGGTTTGTACTTCGTGGCCTCTTGCTCTTGGTAGTGTTCAGATGTGATTATTTGTTCGTCGCGAAACCTTCAAGGCAGTTTGCTAACAGTTTAGTTCGCGTGGAAAGAAAGGAAAGATACGATGGCGGGAGGGAAGGAGGTCATAAAATAAGGACAGGATATGACACAAGCAAGGGGGCCGCAGAGGAAAAGGAGGGGCTATGATCAGGGTTGGAAGCGGTGGAGGGGCAACGGGGACGGCGTGTCACTGTCTTCTTGGGAGCACGGAATGGACACACACACACACACACACATACACACCAGCACTTGGAGCCATCAGACGCCAGGAACGCGAGGCAGCTCGAATGAATAGGATGGCCCGACAACCAAGGACGCACTGCCCACCCGTGGCCACAGCATCCATCTACGTGTAGTCCCGGCCACGCCAGTCCAATCCGTGATCTGTTGCTTTTGCTTGCTGCCCCCCTCCTTCTCACCCCACCTTGTCCCATTTCCTGTTCGCAATGTTTTCTGCGGTGGTCTGTGTTCCAATCCCCCAGGTGCCATGGCATCATACTGCTGCGCGATAGCTGCCGCCAAGGCGCTCCCCCCACCAATGCCAGTGGCCAGCAATGCCGACTTGGAGCTTGAATTAAGATGGCTGCTAGTAGCCCAGTAGCGCCGCTAGTTGACTAAAGGGTCGGGGGTACCTCAGAAACGGGTGGGGAACACATACTGGAACCAAGTATTGGTGACGTGAGGCGCAAAATTGGATGGGGCAGGGGTCTGCATCAAGCTCAATGCACAAGCTGTGTGGATTTGATCCGGTAAGCTAGGTAAGGTAGTTTGATCGTCGGTACTTTCAGGTCGGGGTGCTGCTGCTGGCAGCTGCTAGTTAACCGCCCGGCGGGCGCGCCTAGGACTCGCGACCTTGACCAGGCTGAAGAGAAGTAGAGACGAGAGTGCCCTGTACGAGGAGGGACGTGATACTGCTGCGCCCCGGTAGCTCATTTGGTAGGATGTCTGATGTTGGGCTTGATGGGATGAAGTGAGTGGCGGCGGAC
This sequence comes from Colletotrichum navitas, assembly GCF_030913465.1. Lineage (NCBI taxonomy): Eukaryota > Fungi > Ascomycota > Sordariomycetes > Glomerellales > Glomerellaceae > Colletotrichum > Colletotrichum navitas. The sequence goes on from NW_026850560.1 coordinate 346,680, forward strand.
TTCAAATGTGCGAGACGAAATGTGCAATGACGCACTTCTCACCAACATTCGGTCTTGCGAGCTATGGAAGGAGAACACATTGAGTGAAGTGGGCAAGCGTCTGCCTCGGGTCAGCTCTCAAGAAGAATCCGTCTCATACTGCCTTTCACCAATCTTACCTTTTTTTTTTTTTGTTCTTTTTTTTCCTCTCGTAATACAGACGTGAACACGATGGCATGTCAATCAAGCTGCGGATGAGTGACCGCGGTCAAGAGCTAAGCAACGCGCTGACCAGCGTTCGGAAAGACCGAGGCGTCTTCCGACCTCTTTGGAGGGGGGGAAAAACAGGCATTGAAGAAACTGGCAATGCCTTCTATTCCATCGAATAGTTACCAAGGCACGCATACTTACAAGGTGGTCGCCCGTGGGTGACAGTTCCCCCATCGGATAGTTACGTAGGTAGTGTACGATGTAGATAACTACCTAGGTAGTGAGTGCACCATGGAGGGTAGCGGAACCGATCCGCCGCCAATGAGCTGCCACCAGCTATGCGGACCTTCCCCCCTCTGCCGAGTTTTGATGGGGTTCTCGTTTCAAAACGGGATGAGACGGTTGGCGGTCAGGCCAGCTTCCGGGGGCCCCTCTCTGTCGCGGGAGATGACTGGTGACCGTGAGGAGCAGTGAGGGGCAGCGAGGGGCAAAGCAGAGCTCAGCTCTTGATGTGGGACAGCATGGAGGGATAGCTTTCAATGCAGAGCGGACCACCTCTCTTCGGCGATTGCGCGTACACACGAAGTGAAGCAAGCAAGCAAGCATTCAAGTTGTGTAACCTCATTGGTATTTTCATCAGTATTGTACGGATATCGCATGGTGATTGCACGCTGAGCATTCTGTTCTAACATGGCCGACCGAAGTAAATTTGCCAAAAAGTTGAAACTCCTTCTCCCCCAGCTCTCAATGGCCGCTTGTTAAGTCGCCCTGGGATGGAAACGAGGTGAGACATTGCCGTTGTACACTAGGAGGGGGGCGTTGTGACTGCTACCTACACAGTCGCGTCACAATCTTGCGTTGTTGTGATTAAGCGAGTAACGCGTTGGGCGACGGTCGACGTTGCACACCAATAATTCCTCTGGTGCCCAGAGGTGGTGAGTGTACCTACACGGCAATAGGCGATGCACGTTCAGCTTTCTCGTCTCCTGTCCTGGTTACGTGAAGCCATTCGGTTCAAACCCGGATCCAGTCGTACGGAGTCGTGTCTGGCATCTGCCCATCAGAGCTCTCTGCTCCATCGTGTGCCACGGACCGGACAAGGACCAGCGCCAATGGAGCTGCACCAGGACGAGTTCCTTCTAGGCGTGAGTGAGTATGTAACCCTGCTTGTCATGATGTGGACAGTCCCCAAGGGTATCGTAGAGTGCATCCCGACATTCGTTGTACGAGGGCGACTTGGGTTGTCATTCTCGTGGCCTTCTCACGGTTGAGGAACCGGGCATTCCGACCGTCTCTTGGCTCTGATGAAATGGATGAACGAGAGCAGCCGAGATATCGTAGAAGCCCTCGACCGTCGCACAGGAATCACTGGGGTTTAGACACCCTGATCGCAAGCATCGGTCATCATACCTACAAGTGCCCTCGGGATCCGACAAGCACTAGAAGCGGAGAAGTGATGGGTGATACCCCCCAAGGTGAACAATGCCAGCAGCGTTCACAGTAGCATATTGGCCCGGCCAAGTCACGGCCTCGTAACCAGTGTAGGCGGCTGCGGCGAATGAAATTGCGGTGCAAAACATCAAGCAGTTGTCAAGGCGGCGGCGGGGAGCGAGGGATAAGCGTCCTCGGGGCACATGTCATTCTGTTACTTGACCATGGCTGGCGGTCGTCGCCGTTCGGAGCAGGGCACTCGTTGTGCAGGTAGCAGTCGGTCCTCAGCGAACTATCATCATGGGGCAACGCGAACGGGGGAATCCGACATCGACGGCCTGTGTGCTGGCTCACTGGTATTTTCAGAGGCCCCAACAAGGGGTCTCGGTTTCTAGAGTGCTGTGCGATGCATCCCGGAAGACGGTAGGTGACAGCATCGGCAATGGCAGTATGATACTGATGGCGGGGAGTGCCATAGCTGACGACGGATCACTGGGACGCTGGGATAGGAGGGGGTCCTCAAGGCAAACCTCGGAGTTACGAAGGCTGGCGACCGTCGGATGGAACGAAAGCGCTGGACTCAGGGCTAGAGGGAGGAACATCCTGTCGCGGGTAAGGGGAATGGAACGATCGCTTTTGAAGGATGTCACCAATTGCTGCGGTTGATGATTGAGTACTGGGGGGGTACAGAAGGCCAGTAGAGCTTTTGCGTAAACTGGCATCAGTAGTTGGGCTGGGCAGCGCCATTGGGGATGGGAATGGCGACACTCGGGGCCGCTCGCAGCTCGAGGTTGTTTTCTGGGCAGAGCTGAGCAAGCACTAAGAGCGACAAGTTCCTGGGCGGCCTCTGGGCGAACCCTACCACCGCATTCCACCAAGCCATCGTCCACCGTGAGCCCAGAGCCCGCCGAAGTGGGTGGCCTTGACAGTCGTGAACAAGCTGTCAGCAGGCCTCAGGGATTGATTGACAGACGGGCCTGGCACGAACTTGCTTGACCGAAGGTACCCGCGCTTTTCGATGAACGGGAGGGCAGAGCGCCGCTCCAGTTTCCAGTATTGTAGAAGAGAGAGAGGGGATCGGCAACAGGCGGCCTTACCAGACCAGCCCAGCCAGCTTCGAGAGAGGTCGAGCTGCTCTGGCTGCGATAACGGGGCCTGATGCTCTGGAATGGGTGGGATGTTGAAGGACCGACAGGAAGACCAGTGGGGAAGGGCCTCAGAATGTGGCCGCTGTCGGCCGCTGTCGGGGCAGAGGATGGGAGAGAAGTTTTCTGGCTCGAGCTGACGTGGAGTGATGAGGGCGAGAGTCCCGTCCGTCCCAGGTTTCAGGCAGGCACAGGCGGGGATATAGGCACCCAACCTCGCAGAGGCCTTGCTGCTTTAATTCTTGGGCAGTCAGTAAGATGGGCTAAGAGCTGACGAGGAGGACAACGCGGGAAAAGGAACGGGGCAGAGAGAGGGGCCAGAGGGGCAGTGCAGTGCCTATCCCCCGGTCGCTGTTGTTCGTGCTCAGGTGTGTCGTGTTCTTTTTCCCTCTTTTTCCCCCCCAGGTCGCGGTAAGCGGAAGCCACTCAGGCGGGAGGAAAAGGTGCCTACCCATTGCAGGGAGCTCATTGGGCAACAAGGCCATACCCGCTAATGAGATGTGTGGTGGTGCAGCACCAGAAAATGTGGGTGTCGCCATTTGAAGAAAACCAGCACAGATACGAGAGAAAAAGCATCCCATCGCCGTTGTCACCCCGCTGGAAGTCCAGCGGAAGTATCGCCAGAGCATCAGGATGGCAACCAGCGCGACGATGGGTGCATTTGGGGCACCCCAGCATCAGCAACAGCCACGAGAAGAGGATGCACACGCTTGGAATAATAGCCAGCTCCCAGTAATGGACTAAAAAATGTGCGACTTCTCCGGGGAAGCACGAGTATTCGCCGGCCAAGAACAACACTTACAATAGCAGAGTACGGCAAAAAGACAAGAGACACACAAGGCGAGAGGAGGACGCGAAGATACGGGGTACCACCTTCCCCCCCGGTGAGGTAATGCAAGACGCCATGTACAGGTGAGGTGCAAAAGCTTGCAGCTTCGGGCCCGTCCCCCCCCCGTTGTGTGCTGTACGTGCTCCAGGGTGACATTTTCTTTAGTGTGGGCGCGTGTTTGTGTCTCCGGAGAACGTTGTGTTGAGATGAGCCCATTGTGCTCCATTTAGTGTCAATGGTCCAGGTGAATAGCGTAGAGGCTGCCCAGTTCGGTCCAAAAGTGGACGTTTGGCCCTGGAGCATAGGGTCCAGCGGGAAGCCTCTGGAAGCGCTGGGAGCAAAAGGCCGCAGTCGCGGTCGCCGGTACTGGCAGAGCGCGTGCTGTTTTTGCAAGGGGGGTGGGAGGAGAGAATGGTGCTGAGGGTCACAACAACAATTGCCGCTTGGGTGACCTTTTTTATTTTTACTGATTAGCAGCACTGAGGTGGATGCGTTCTTTTGCGAGGGGTTGCAGGGGTGTCGGGCGCATTTTACGTGTCGTATGATGTGATTGACATTGGGAACGAAGGTTTGTATTGGGTGGCCCCCAGTGAAGAGAAAAGAAAATAGGACGGGGGGACTGAGTAGTGGCAGCTTGTAGCCAGCTGGAGGGGGAGTAAGCACCAGGACGGCCTGAGGGGGGGGGAAAGAGATAGAGAAGATAGAGAGGGAGCGAGAGCGAGAGCGAAAGTGCAAAGCCGGGCGAAGGTGAGGCCTGGTGGTACCTACCTAGGTACCCAAGAAAAGGTACATTGTTACAGGAGTCCTGGGCGCGCAACTGACTGACCAGAGTGAGTGACTGGGCGAGCAGTCCATAAATTTTGGGGCGGCCACCTCGCACCTGCCTGAATTTTTTTCTCCCCTTCCCTTTCCCACTTGGCCCCCCCAGAAAAGGTAGAGAGGTGTCAAATCACTCCCAAACCCCTCCCGCCCGGTCTGCACTACATATTCGGCTCAGGCCCTCCCCCAACCTCACAGCCTTTTCCCTTTTTCCCCCCATTTCTTCGCTTTCTCAGGCACCAAACCCCCCAAAACCCAACAGTCGTTCTCCCGTCGCCCGCCCCCTCCCAAACCCAAAAAGCCTTCAACCCAACCCAACCCAACCCAGTCCAGCTTCTTCCATCGTCGCGCGTCAACGCAGCACCTTGGTCTTCTACAGCGCTCGCCGGCACTAAATTCCTACGCCATCAACCGCAACCTTCAAAAGCCACCATCACAATGCCCCGTCCCTCGAAGAAGGCCGTCGAGGCCCCCAAGCCTCCCGTCGCTGCTGTCCCCGTCGCGCCTGCTCAGCCAGTGCAACCCCTCCAGATCCCCCAGAGACACATTGATGTCGAGGGTTTCATTCGTGTCCGCGACTCGGTAAGAACACCCATCTCTCATGCCCTAATCACGACTCAACCTCGCGTCGCTTTGTTATTCCCAATCCAATACTTCCACCATTCTTGCATGCGCGCATGCTTGACGACCATTGAGCCATTGGCCCTGCAAATGTCAATCAGTCATGACCGCGATAAATCCCATTACAAACTCTAAACACTGCACTCAAATGGACTGAGCATCTTTTTTTTTTTTTTTATTTTTTTATTTTTTACGCGGCTCAACCTGACGCCGCGCCTGCTCGTGAGGCGTGGTTCATATGAGCTTCAACCCAGTCCAGTTTAAGACAGCTACAAGCACGCATTGCATCTACTGCTCATCATTCATATACTTGAGCCTTGAGCGAGACCGCGTGCTAACATTCTTCCAGGTCCACCAACGTCTCATCACTATCTTGGAGTTGATCAAGAACTTCTCTGAGGACTACTACCGCCAGACCAGCCTTCTTCTCGGCGAGGCTGCTAATGAAGGCATCCCGGGCATCGACCACCCCTTGGTCAACCTTGACCATGCTGTCGCTCAGAACATGGCTCCCCTCGCCCTGGGTCTTGCCCCCGGTGCTCCTTACCACACTGCACCTGTCGAGGAGAAGAAGGAGCGCAAGAAGCGCACTCATGACCCCAATGCTCCCAAGCGCCCCCTGACCCCCTACTTCCTCTACATGCAGACTGCCCGTCCCATCATTGCTCTTGACCTCGGCGATGCCGCCCCTAAGGGCGCCGTTCAGGAGGAGGGCCAGCGTCGCTGGAAGGCCATGAACCCCGCCGAGAAGGCTGGCTGGAACAACGCTTACCAGTACAACCTCCGCCTCTACCAGGCTCGTGTCCACGCCTACAAGCAGGGTGGCAACCCGGAAGCCAGGCTCATGGACGACGATGCCGCCCTCAAGTACGCCGAGGAGCACAACATCCAGATAAACCCTGTCGATGTCGTCCCGGATGTTGAGGATGCCATTGCCGAGCAGCTGAACCAGGCCAACACTGCTGATGCTCCTGGCGAAGAAGAGGATGACGAGGAGGTTCCCGCCCCCGTCAAGACTCCCAAGAAGCCCGCATCCACCCGCAAGCGCAAGACTGCCACCCCTGCTGCTGAGGCCGAGCCCAAGGCCACCGGCACTCCCGCCAGCCCTGACAAGAAGCGCCGCCGCACATCAACAAAGGTTGCCGACGCCGCCGAACCGGCCGAGCCAACCAAGAAGAGCAGGGCCAAGAAGGCAAAGGCTTGATTGCTTCACGTTTCGCTCTCATCTTCTTTCTGGTTTTTGTTTTGCAAAGATGATACCTCATGGCGCGGCTAGTTGTCGGTCCCCCTGGCTGGCCTGAGTATTGGCGCAGGTGTACTAAGGAGACACTGTGGACTAGGGAAACAAGGGAAAGGACCACACTTGCTTCGGTCCTTCCCCGCCACTTGCGTGCGGTGTGTATGATTTCACAAGGCGTGGTTTATGGGGGGGCTCAACGGACATGTGCGAAAGGAATACAAAACGCCCTGCTGGAGGCGGGCGGTGTGGGTCCATGGCTTCGGGCTGGGTTGGCTTAATTGCTGTTTATTTCATCCTGTATGTATAACGATGGACATGAATTGAAAAACATCGATCATTACTCGGGCTCCTCAGCTCGATATGTACGAGTAGGCGGTGCATGATGCTCCGCGCGGCCATTGACCGCACGCAAGCTGAGCGACCTCGGCCAGGCCTTCTCTCATAACCTTAGGTTCATGCTCGAAAGGACGTTTAATTCTTGCCTATGCGCGTAGTTTGGTGATCTCGAGTGAAGGCAATCTCGGCGATGAGCTAACACAAGAAGGTCCCCCGTCTTGGCCAAAGCACCGCAACCACAAGCAGTCTGTCAACCGAATCCCACAAACAGCTGTAAGGCAGAAAATATTACTTCCGCAGTGAACGGAACCGGGGTTTGCTAGCAGGCAGACCACGGAAAGTTTAGCAGGCATTTAAGGGCAACCTTTTTTTTTTTTTTTTTTTTTTTTGCGATTTAGTAATGAAATGTTTGCTGCGTTGCTTTTTGGGTGAATCATGTCTTCTCATGTGTCATCAATTACACTTCCCCCCGTTGGAAGGTATCCCAGCTACCATATATGTAGCTCGTGCGCTCTGGAATGCTCCCCTCATCAAACACACAAACTCCTACTTCAGGTCTACTTCTTTCCGCATCGATTCGAGACCTCTCTCCTCCTTCTCCTCACCAGACGCTCCAGCCATCTCCAGAGGATCTGTATCTCACTCTCCCACTCTCTCGTAGTACCAGCTTAATACACGTAAAACGCCTGCGTCAAGGGCAACGTCTCGGCCGGCGCTGCCTCACACACGACGCCGTCGGCCTCGACTACGTAGCTCTCCGGATCGACACGCATCTTAGGCATGCTGTCGTTGAAGCGCATGTCCTTCTTGCCGACGGTACGGCACCCCTTGACGGCCTCGATGCGTTTCCGGAGGCCGTAGGACGCGATGGCGCCCGAGCTGATGGAGCCCTCCGAGACGAACAGCACCGACGACGCGGGGACGAGGGGCGCAAACATGGGCCGCGCGATGACGGGCTGCACCGTGGGAATCGACGCATTGGGGTCACCCTGGGCGCGGTTTTGTTAGCATTACAATCGACGAGACTTGGGGAGAGGCAGGGAAGAAGGAAGAGGTGAAAAAGGAACTAACCATCTGTGCCGACGCGATGAGGCCGCTCTTGATGACCAAGTTCGGCTTCGTGCCGAACCATGCCGGATCCCAAACGACCAGGTCCGCGAGCTTCCCAACCTCGATGCTCCCTACGAGATGCGAGAAGCCCTGCGCGACGGCGGGGTTGATGGTGTACTTGGACACGTACCGCTTGACGCGGAAGTTGTCAGCGCCCGTCCCCTCATCCTCGGCCAGGAACCCGCGCTGCACCTTGTTCTTGTGCGCTGTGTTCCACGTGCGGAGGATAACCTCGCCACAGCGGCCCATGGCCTGCGAGTCGGACGACATCATGCTGATGGCGCCTAGGTCGTGGAGCACATCCTCCGCGGCGATGGTCTCGGCGCGGATGCGCGACTCGGCGAACGCCACGTCCTCGGGGATGTTCTTGGACAGGTGATGACATACCATGAGCATGTCGAGGTGCTCATCCAGAGTGTTGCGTGTGTAGGGGCGCGTGGGGTTCGTGGACGAGGGGAGCACGTTGGGGTGCTCGACGACGGAGATGATGTCGGGCGCGTGGCCGCCCCCGGCGCCCTCGGTGTGGTAGGTGTGGATGGTGCGGCCGGCGAAAGCGTTGATGGTGGACTCGACGAAGCCGGACTCGTTGAGCGTGTCGGTGTGGATGAGGCACTGCACGTCGAGCTCGTCGCACACGGTGAGGCACGAGTCGATGGCCGCGGGTGTGGTACCCCAGTCCTCGTGGAGCTTGAGTCCGCAGGCGCCGGCGAGAACCTGCTCGCGCAGTGCCTCGGGCGCTGAGTCGTTGCCCTTGCCGGTGATACCAATGTTCAGGGGCAGCGAGTCGCAGGCCTGAAGCATCTCGCGCATGTAGTTCTTGCCGGGGGTGCAGGTCGTTGCGGACGTGCCGGCGCTACGGAGTTGGAGCGTGTCAGTTGACGGCCAGTGTGTGAATATGCTCACTGAGAGGACGAGGAAGGATCTCACCTGGGTCCAGTACCACCGCCCAGCATCGTGGTGATGCCCGACGCGACGGCCTCGTTCACCTGTTGAGGACAGATGAAGTGTATATGGGTGTCGACACCGCCTGCCGTGACGATCTTGCCCTCGCCGGCCACGACGTCCGTACAGCTGCCGACAATCATGTTAGGCGTCACGCCGTCCATGACGTCGGGATTGCCCGCCTTTCCAATGCCCACGATCATACCGTTCTTGACGCCAATGTCCGCCTTGTATATTCCCGTCCAGTCGACGACAAGCGCGTTGGTGACGACCATGTCCAAGGACTCTGCATCCGGCCGCCCCGTCGCCTGGCCCATGCCCTCTCTCAACGTCTTTCCGCCGCCGAACTTGCACTCATCGCCGTACACGGTGAAGTCCTTTTCAACCTTGATCCACAGGTCGGTGCTCCCCAGCCGGACGAGGTCATCAACGGTGGGGCCGAACATGGTAGCATACGCCGCGCGCTCCATGTGGTATGCTTCGGCGAAGTCCATGATGGCCTCGGGCTCCGGTGCGTGCGCGAAGCCGGCCAACTGAAGCTTCTCGACGATCTCCGTCGCACGCCACAGCTCGACGCCCCCTGAGGCGAGCCGGTTGCCGCCGCGGATGACCTTGTTGCCGCCGATCTCGACGAGGGTCACCGTCTTGACGTCGCCGGGCTCGAAGCGCACCGACGTGCCGGCAGGAATGTCGAGGCGGTAGCCGTACGACTTTTCCCGGTCGAACTCGAGCTGCGGGTTCGTCTCGATGAAGTGGTAGTGCGAGCCGACCTGGACGGGGCGGTCACCCTTGCTCTTCACCCTGAGGCGGATGCGCTTCCGCGCCGCGTTGAGCTTCACTTTGTGGACGGCGGTGATGACGGCGCCAGGGGCCCGCTTGGGCTCGTAGGCGGCGACCTCGGGCATGGGGAAGAGGTCGTTGCTGGGCACGGGAAGGAAGCTGCCGTACAGGGCGCGGGCGAGATCCCCGTCGTCGGTTGCGATGGGGTTGTGGACCGTCACGAGGTAGGTCCCCGAGGGGAATGTGCCCTCAACCTGGATCTCGTGGAGGGTACTGCACACGGAGGGGAGTACATGCCGGCGGCCCAGCATGGTGGCCCCCAGGCCCATGAGGTCAGCGACGGTGTGGTTGCCATTGCGGATGAGCTCTTGCAAGTTGCTTGCGATCAATGCCTTTCGGTGTGAGTGTTAGTGCACGCGGTCCTGAACAGCGGCACCGAAGCCATAAACGGAGGATTTCGTACCGTTGCTTCGGAGTGGTTCAGCTTGACACCCCGGGCGAGTCGCCGCTGCGCTATGGAGCCTAATTGAGAGATGACGAGCTTATCTAGCTGTAATCACGATGTCCTGTGTTAACACTGCTGTTGCGGTTCAACCAGACTGCCAAGGCGACAGGGATGTGTAAGAGTGCTTGACTTGGGCACAAACCTCTTTTGGTACGAGATGCATCCTGGCGGGCAGAATGTGTACAGTCTCGAGCCAGAATCTTCTCGGTGAGCGTCGCACGTATGTTGGGTAAGAAGAGAAATTAGAGATTAGAGGTCTTTACCGGCACCAGGACAGGAACAGAGACAGAGTCCTGATAGCGAGCGGCCGTTGAGGGAGCGCCCGCGCCCGCGCCACCCTCGGGCCTGGACCGGCGGCCAGATAAAAAAGGTGGGATGATGATAAGACGCCTTCCACTACCCCGCACAGGGAAGGTCCTTGAGTGTGCGACTGCCAAACCACCAATGCAATCCTCTCGTCTGTCTAATAGGCATTACATCCAAATTTTAGGAGATAAGCAAGAGAGACCGGTGAACTCCGTCCGTGCCGTTCCCACTAATTAAGCCCACTGCTTCTCCGTTCTTTTCCCCAGCATCTCAGATGCATGATACAGTAGCACCCGACCCCCACAATCCAGGAACCGATTGTTACATAGTCCGCGTCGTCAACCAGCAAAGCGATAGCAAATGCACCAGAAAGTCAACCACACTTAACAGCACACGCCGACGCGGTGATGCTCGATTGTCGAGGGTAACTCTAGTCCACCGACCTGACCTCACCATGGATGCCCATTGTGACTATTTGAAGTGCTGGGAGTAAACCCACTGTGTGGGGAAATAATTCAGGAAGGCAATTCTCTCTGGATCCTGAGGGGAAACTGTATTTGTGAGTTGAAGTCCAATGCGATGAGCACCAGCCTGATAACGTCTGCTCGCCGTTCACAGTGAGGCTTCACCTACGAAGCTCCGAATCTGTTTTGTAAACTCGGTGCATCGTGCAGAACTTCAAAGTCACTGGATCAATGGTTAGATTTTGTAGGAAACCCCCGTTCTGTAACCTTCCTTGAGCAGGCAGGGCTGTTCAGGGTGTGCATGTGGTAAGCGTTGATGCCTAGGTCAATGATTCCTCACTTGAGGGTATGTGATACCGAAGACGACAGTCTAGACGTGACTTAGCCATTCCGGTTTTTGAGATGTTATATTTGCAGGTGCCTTGATCGGCACCACCCTGTTGCCGCATCCTTCAAACCCCAACCTGCCTGACGCCAGACGTACACCAATCCCATATGTTCGATACCATGGCACTTAAGCACTCCGGTCCAGAATACACAGCTAGGAATAACTTCGGCCAATGTATGATATGAAGTGATAGCTGCACATATAAAGCCGATAAGTAACGAAGTAGATGCAGACGCGCCACCAAGTCAACGGAACTACCAACTTCCACAACCGCCTTCTGCTCGACAAAATTCATGGCTACCTATGCTCTAGTTCTAAGAACACAGTACGAAAAGTAGTCTCGGGTACGGAAAACATGAGCCGAACTTACTCTAGACCAGGGTGCATTATCATGGTTTGAAGACGCTTTTACAGACAGACAGCCTTGGTCACCTGCAGAAACCAAACCCGACGGCATATTAACGCGTGAACACACGCACACACACAAAACATATGTTGAACCACAGCAGCCCATAGCATTAGAAGACCAGACACCGTACCCTCTGAAGTGCCCTGCCGACGGCTCCAAATATCCTTCATCTTTGTTCGCCGACGCGCGCGGACCGGCCCCCACCCGTCCCCCATACAATGACGACACTGGCCCGTCTCAACACCCACTCAAAAGTTTCTAGAGATATACTTCTCATCGAGGGCGCTGACTAGATATGTGGCTTTGGAGATGAGATGGTCAGGGACACGTCAGTAACAGTTGATGGAGCTCGCGACCTCACAGTTGCCACATAAATGCCTTTGCAAAGAAAAGTTAGGCAGGAGAGGGCACCGCATAGTAGGCGATGCTCGAAAGGTTTGGCTTGCAGCCTCGAAGAGTGTTTCCAATAAACATTGGTACCTCAGTTCTTCATCGCTACAACAACCATCTACCAAGTTACTGTTCAGCCTACTGATAACCAAGTCTTTATCAAGCCCCCAACGCCGTCTGCCGAGCCGGGCCCTGAACCAACGACTACCGCCCGAAAGTTCGCCTCCCAAACCCCTGAAAGCAAAATCAAAGCCAAAATACGCGCCAGTGCTAGTTATAACGTATTGTCGCAATCCCTCGTTTTCCCAACACCGCCTGCAAATCACTCCTCCTCGACTTCCTCGTCCCACTGCGACTTTTCCCTCTTCATCAGGTCAGACATGACGTTTGCCTTGAAGATTGAGGAGTCGGGATCCGAACTGCGGGGAACCTTGCCTAGGCTTTCGTCGTCGAACACAGATCCTATCGTGTCGATCCAGCGCTTGCGGCGCTCCATTAGGGTCTTGGTCAAGTCGCCAATGCCTGGCCTCGCCATGCCAGCCGCGCCGCCAACAGCATGACTGCCGCCTCCAGCTCCGCCAGGACGCTTGTTCTTCTTGCTCTTGCCCATCGTGCGCGTCCGCTTGAGGTATGCAGCCTGCACTTGTGTGTCAAGGTCCTCGAGGATCGTCTGGTACTCTTGATGCGCCATGCGTTCCTTGACGAGTTCTGTAAGTCGAGCCTTGCGCGCGCCGTTGATGAGCATCTGTTCACGCAAACGACCCTGCAGCAGGCGCAGCCTGGCCGCCACTTCGTCGTCGAATGCGCCGTCGTACTCGCTCTCGAAATTGCCCTCCTGAGGAAGGAAACCGATGTGTCTCAATTCCTGCTTGATTCGCTCATCGACCTGTGTGTACTCCAGCTTGGGATGCGAAGCCTTCTTCCAAGCCTCTGAGTTTGACTCAGGCATGAAGGATGCAGGAGGAACTGGCGGCGCCTTATCGTCGCTGAAACTCTGCTGCGCATCTCCAAACTCCCCGTTCACACTACCACCGTTCATGGCAATGTCTCCATTGGGGACGCCGTTGGGGCCCTTGTCCTCGTCCGCCTGGGGCCGGTTCTCTGGTCGCATGGCTTGCATCAAGCGCGATAACAACGGCCCGACTGATAACTTGTCTGTCTCAGCAACCTCGTCATCCATATTGTCAATCGCGCCACGGGGTTGGTTAGGTGCCAATTGTTCGCGGGCGTTCTGGGGTTTGTCGAGAGCCATGGCACCATCCTCCTCTGCCCAAATCTCGGTGTAGTGCTTCTTGCCCCTCTTGGGCATGTGGAAAGGTGTGACGCGATCGCCGCGCTCTCGGAGAAACCCTAGGTCTTCTTCGGTAAACGGGCGAAAGTACGGTTCCATGTACGTCGAGAAGGTTGAAAAGCTGATTTGGTTCGTGGGCTTGGCACTACTAAAGTCCTTGTCGGGAGGGTCGCCAGCGATGAGATCGGCCAGGTCGGTCCTGGGGAAGACGGCAACGGAGAAAATCTCCTTCAACTCTTCATCGGGCATGCCTGAATGCGTTGGGCGAATTTCGTAGACGGTAGGGTCGGGGAAGGTGGATGGGTCGTCGCCGAAGGTGTGCGCAGCCGGTTGTGCTTTTTTGGGCGGCGCGCCCTCGTCTTCTGAGCTCTCCTCTTCCTCCTCTTCATTGTCTTCTTTTTTGGTCTTCTCGTCGACTTCCATTGCGGATGGCGTTGCAGGTGCGACGGGTGACAGGGAAGAACTGGCCGAGTCGCGCGAAAGCTTTCGTGGTTTAGTGGATTCCCTAAGCGGGGATGACCGTTCTGCGGTAGCGGGCAAGGTCAGTACTCGCGACAAGGTGAAGACAATGAATCGCTCGCGGTGATGAGGTGAGCTCCCCGTGGGCTTCCCATGCCCCACGAATAAGCCAGGCGGGAAAATTTTGAAAGAGAACTGAGCTGCACCGGGCCAAGCAAAAGGTAGTGGGTGACCTACCGATTCCCCCTTCCTGGGGGGGTGCCAGGGTATCAGCCGCCTTTCTCTTCTTCTTGTTTGTCTTGCTGGTCTTCTTGCTATCCCCCTCGGCCTTTCCAGCGGCGTCGGTGCTTTCTTCAACCTCGTTGACGTATTGCTTGCGGGTACTGGCCAATATCCGCATGCCCCTGTCGCAGAAATTGCTGCGTCTGTCTATGGTTTCCTGTAGACGCTGGAGGCGTGCGATCATGCCATCAAGGCTCTTGGAATCGGGTATGACGGCATTGGACGCGCCCTGGTCGACTAGGTCATCATAGTTGAGGTTTCGGAACTGCTCTACGCGCAGCTCGAGATACTCGGTATCGACGGCCTCGATGGGTGGTAAGCTGGCGGACGGGACGACGGAGCTGGGAGTCGTGTTGCGGCTCCGTTGTCGCATAGCGCCGGGCCCGGCCTTCTTGCCAGTGCCCTTCTGGCTCGCGGCAGGCGGCATCGCGAGCTGTCTGTAGTGGGTGTTTTCAGTTGCGGCCGATGTGCTGATGTGAATGGAACTTGCGTGTCGTCGTTGTTGAGGATTGAGATGGATCGAGTTATGCCAGGTTGGAGGTTGCACATCTGATGTCGAGCGTCGACTGGCAGTCAAAGATCGCGCCGTCCTACGGTACACGCATAACCAGCTTACTGGATTGGTCACTGATCGCGGAAGTATGGGTCGAGCCGCCTTTGTACCTATGTACCCCGAGGTCGCCAGTGGAAGTCTGGGGGATGGATGTACATGTGGAAAGTAGGTACCTACACCTACAGGTAGGCACTTGGGGTTGGTAAGGCAAGCTGCTACAGAGCTGGAGGTACTTCAGGGACCGCGCTCAGTCAGTGGATCTGTATACCCCAGAGAGCAGCGACCAGAGGCGAACGAGCCTCCAAGGGGCGCGGTTTGTCGTCACATGTGGCACATTGTCCTTTCGCTAGCAACTTATCCCAGTGAATTGGGGTCTGGGAGCCAGTCACTCGTTAAAATGAACAACAGTATTGTTTCGATGAGAAATCTTCAATCAGAACGGACGGGATTCGTAAGATTGGTGGTTTCCATCTCGAGCATATTGCCCGCGATCCGGTACCGTAGGACAACAAGCACAAACATATGCTCCATCTTCAGACAATAACTCGTTACCAGATACTGTCTTGAACAAGTAACGAAGAACTCGTTGCTGAATCCGAGACACGTCGCGTTTTTCGTAGATATCGGCGGCCCTGTCGCAGATCTAGGCCGCTACAAGTATTGCTGCCTTTACCCGTCCGAGACCCTCACCCGCAACGATGAGCATAGATTCATGGCCTTCTCCCGCCAAATCGACGGACTGACCCGGGAAGGCTCCCTGTTCACTTTCATGACCACATGAGTTTTCTATCATCTAATCTTCATTCGAATCAGCTGAGTAGGACAAGACTTCTCAATCATCTCATGTACACTTAGCTTTAGCATCCGAGTCTACCTATACCACAGGTCAGAGTCATCAACGACGGCACCACGCTTGCAACGGCTTCAAACGATGACATGGCCTGGCACTTTTTCCGCGGGTCTACAGCATGCTGGCATTTCTGACGGATTCGGGCTTGGCCAGTGAACCGCGAGCCCCAGTAACGTCCGTTGTTTGGCACAAGTGGCTGTCTCATCGACGCAACTCGGCTTTTGCGTCTACTCGTCTCGGGCTACAGTACCAATAGATAGAGTCTCAACGCGAAGAGGCCATAAGAGGAGATTAGGAGGGGACCCCGGGACTAGCCTCAAGGTGATCATCCGCAAAGGGATCCACCGGGGATTGCTCGTACCAGCAAGATGGGAAACCCTCTCATGTGATCGCGGTGTTGCCAATGGGTGCCATGTGCCTCGAGTCCTGTCTCCCATTGGCATCATGTCTGGTTGACCCGACCCCTGGCAGCTCGCACTCTGCAGTTACCGGTATGCGACGCTGCGTGCTATGCATGGCAGCAACTTGCAATGGCCTGCCCTAGCTCAAACGGACGAGCTACCACTGGTCCGTTGGAAGGCCACGGTGCCAGTTTTGGGAAGCGCGTGGTCACACCTGAGATGCCTACTGCTTCTAGAACCAGTATAGAGAGGTACGCCTGTCTACTCGTAGGTATACAGCTTCCTGATGCCGACCTTCCGAAGCCTGTCGGCGATGTGGGATGTTCCACCCTTTGTGCAGTTGACGCGACCTACAGAGAGACAACTTTAACATGGTATATCCTCTGATACACACGCTGAAGCTTCAACGTGGGGAAGCTTGGGTAGACCAAAGCAAGATGTGACCGGCGATCCTCGCAAGCAAGCCTCACTACTCCATGGACTCGGAAGAAGGAAGGACGTGGGTGTGTCTTGCGATTTCCCGTGCCTTTAGACTCACAAAGTATTGGCGCAAGGCACGCTGGCTCAAACCCTCCCATCAACCAGCGCAGGCGGTTGACAACCAGATGGTTAGCCCATGTGCTCTGGCCATTGGCCGACACGAGTTGGCCCACTGGGATCTGGCATGGGCAACCTGTGTTTACCTCACCCACGCTTCCACGCTAAATAGAGTAATAGTGGGGGTTATCTCTTCAGGGTCCTCGTTCGCCCGGGGTCGTCGTCTCCTCAAGTCCGAGTCTCTCCTCAACCACTGCGAGCTACCACACGATGACAGCATGCCTGCCATGCCCTATTGTCTACTCAATCAGTCCGCGTATTTGATACATTGTTACTCCGCGGGTCCCCACCATATGCGTCATGTAAACGCTACAAGATCTTGGGTTGAGTGACCCCGGGAAGACAATGCAGTCGTTGTGGTCGGAACGTCTATAATTGCTCGAGTTGCGCCTGGGTTCCCTCTGGTCTCCCTGTTCCGCGTCCTCGAATCGACCCTTTTTGTTCACTTCAACTTGAAAAAGAAAGAAAAAGTCAGGGAAAGATTCCACGGAACCGCTTTAACGCACATTCTCAACTCCTAGAGCAATGAGAGAATACCATGGCTTCTCTTGGTGGTAACATTTTACCCCTCGGCCTCGACCTCAAAACTTCTTTTGCTGGACTGAGTGCAGTGGCCCTTAGCGGCCTGTTCTTTGCCAATATCCTTTCTACAAAGGATGCGGAAAGGAACGGCAGCGAGGCCCCGAGCCTCCTGAAGTCTTTCTTGCTGTTCTTTTACACCTGTTTCATCAAGCCGCACAGTGGCGACAAGAAGGGCAACCAGCAGGATGCCCTTGAGAGCTTCTACAAGAAGCAAGCCGGCGCTTATGATGCAACCAGGAAGGTTCTCTTGCAAGGCAGAGAGGACATGCTCGCGCTTGTCGCAGCACAACTGAAGGCCAATGGCCGCCCCAACAAGGGCGGCAAGGCCAAGCGGATCTGGGTTGATGTGAGTTGGCCTTCTGATCCTCATACCTTAGAACGGCAGCTAACATGGCGAAGGTTGGTGGAGGAACGGGTTGGAACATCGAGGCCATGTCTAGCTTCGTCAATGTTCCCGAGTTCTTCTCCAGTGTATACCTTGTCGACTTCTCCCCGTCTCTCTGCGAAGTTGCTCGACAGCGGTTTGAACGTCTTGGCTGGAATAACGTCAAGGTTGTGTGCGAGGACGCGAGGAAGTTCAGCCTCGAGGATTATGAAAATGATCTTCCGACCAACCGCATTCCTTCGCGCTCGCCTGCCCTGAGCTACCTCTCCCAGAAGCGCGTTGAGCACGGTGGTGCCGATCTCGTCACCATGTCGTATAGCTTGTCCATGATCGTAAGTACTATATGCCACCTCAATTCAACTGATTCTCGCTAACCAGAGCCCTACCAGCCTGACTACTACTCTGTCGTCGACTCGCTCACTTCACTCTTGTCTCCCGACGGCGTAATGGGTGTGGTTGACTTTTACGTCCAATCCAAGATCGACTTCTCTTTCCGCAACTTCACAGGTGGGCTTGTCGGACGCCATGTCAACTGGATTCTGAGAACCTTTTGGCGCGCATGGTTCGACATAGACCGAGTGGGTCTCGAGGCGAGTCGTCGCGACTACCTTGAGTATAAGTTTGGTACGGTTCTCAACATCAACGCCCGCAACTACACTATTCCATACTATGTATGGGTCGGTTGTCACAAGAAGCCCTTCTCCTCTACAAGTCTGCCCCACGAGATCATTGAGAAGATCGATGCTCTTGCCACAGAGTCTCCTTACCTATTCCCTGCCAACCAGGGTGATGCCCTTACCCGTGCAGTCGAAAGATCGGCGCCCGAGATCCGTTCCAAGGCCTTCATGGCAGCGATCCAGAATCTGTCTGCGAACCTGCCACTGCCTTCGTTCTTCTACCAAAACCACCACTGGCGCATCTACTACGACGACCAGCTCCAGAAGCACACCCAGTTCAACGACGAGTATATCTATGCCTTCACGTGGGAAGACTCGCAGGTGGATGAGCGCCTCCTCAGGCTGGGCTCGGACGACGTAGTGCTGGCCATCACCAGCGCCGGTGACAACATCCTCTCTTATGCCATGCAAAGCCCAGCCAGAATCCACGCGGTTGACCTGAACCCCACGCAGAACCACCTCCTCGAGCTCAAAGTTGCATCCTACACTGCCCTTCCCTACGAGGACTTCTGGAAGCTGTTCGGTGAGGGTAAGCATCCTGAATTCCGTTCGCTGCTCCTCACGAAGCTCTCCCCTCATCTGTCCAGCCGTGCGTTCCAGTACTGGCTCCAGAACGTTCATGTCTTCGCCAACTCCAAGGGCTATGGGCTCTACGATACGGGCGGCTCACGTCACGCCATCCGCGTCTTCCGCTGGATCTCGCGCATCTTTGGTTGCCGCGCTGCCGTCAAGGAGTTCCTTTCGACAAAGACCCTCAATGAGCAGCGCGAGGTCTGGCGCAATAAGATTCGTCCCGCCCTGCTCTCCAAGCTCGTTTGCAACCTTGTCGTCAGTCAGGAAAGCTTCCTCTGGGCCGCTCTCGGTGTTCCCAAGAACCAGCTCGCCATGATCGAGAGCGATCACGCCGAGAGCGAGGCTGCCAAGGGGCCGAGACCGATGGATCGGAAGGTCCGCTCGCATGCCATCTGGCAATACATGGTAGACACTCTCGACCCCGTCGCCGAGCAGACTCATGTCGCCGTCAACAATCCATACTACCATGTTTGTATGACTGGCGATTTCACCAAGCGTTGCCATCCCGACTACCTATCGGAGAAGGCCCACACCAAGCTCTCCCGCCCCAACGCCTTTGACGGCCTGCGCATACACACAGACGAGATTGACGAGGTCATCAATCGTATCATGCCCGGTACACTGACCGTTGCTGTCGTCATGGATAGCATGGACTGGTTCGATCCAGGCGCCCCGGCCGCTGCTGCACAGATTACGAAGCTCAACCGCGCCCTCAAGAAGGGTGGCCGTGTGCTTCTCCGCTCGTCTGCGCTGAACCCGTGGTACATCAAGGTCTTCGAGGCCCATGGCTTCTCTCCCAAGAGAGTCGGCGCTCGTATCGACGGAGCCTGTATCGACAGAGTTAATATGTATAAGTCAACATTCCTATGCATTAAAGTCGAGAACCTGCCACCGCCGACACCCGAGATGGATTGTATGGGCGGCTCTGAGATCACCAGCCTCTCCTTGTCGAGCTAAGACTGGTAGGAATGGCCTCGACGGTTGGCTACAGCAATGGGAGCCTAAGCTGTTTGTCGCTTGCTCAAGTATGATTGATATTATCTATTTCATATCATGTTATCGACCTCGTAGTGTATTTGCCTCCCAATGTTCAAGACACCCAGATTTCCTTAATAGATACCTACTTGGATGAAACTCAGCTGTACTTGTGGATCTCGCTCTGTTCTGAAACTGCTCACTTGACAATGGCAAGAAAAGTGGCGGCACATGATTGAGTATATCCCGAATGTCGCCCCCCGCATTTCCTGAAACCATTGTCCCGTTGGGCGGTCGAAAGCATCCGACGGAAAAGGCCTCATGAGATTGAACAATTCCCTTTTCAAGCCAACACCTTATTGGATTTAATAGTGTCTCCTGAGACCAAACCAACTATCTTCAGACCAGATAAGGTCTAGGAAGACCACGATAACATGCCAAGCCGAGTTCATTCACAAAGAATCCAATTTTGCCTAGTCTGGTGGTTGTACACTAGCCATTCCAATTCTAAACCGTAGCGCCCCTGAATCACACATACAATACGCTGACACCAGCGTCTTTATTAACTCTGATACCCAGCATAGCACGCGTCCCGCTGCGCACTTTCAACCGCTCGACATAAGTGGTGGGCTACGGTTTGGGGTCATTTTGACCAGGGTGCTTTCCGAGCGGCAGCTCCCCCCTAATGACGAGAAAACCCTACAACCCTTACGCCCTCCAGAGACGTGCGATGGCCTCAGTGACGCCAACGTCGCTGGTCTCGAACTCGTACAGGCCGAGGCCAACGAGGGCAGTAGCCAGGTTCAGACCCCACATAGTAGCCTTGCGCGACTTGGGGTAGTGCTTGGTAGGCACGTAGTCGATGATGATGTTCTGGAAGCCGGTGTGAGAGTGGATGAGGATCATGGCGCAAAGGAGAGCGTCGGTCGTCGGGTTGAGGGAGCCGGCAGCAAAGGGGGCGATGGTAATGGGGACCAGACCAGCAGCGAGAAGGCGGTCGAAGGTCCAGTGGTAAGAGCCGTGAGCGGGGCTTGGGGGAGGGACGGGGGCGGGCTTGTTGACTAGAAATCACGGGTTAGGTTCTTTTCGCACTTTGACTCGTAGTGTTTTTCGTACCTCCACCGTCAATGACCTCTGCAAACACTGAGTTAGCAATTCTGATTCAGAAACTACATGACAACAACAGACACGTACGGGGTCCGACGGGCAGCAGTTGCCTCTTGGTCGTGGTGTGAAAGGCCGTAGCTCTTGTCGAGTTCTTGACGAAGGCGGAGCGGATCGGGGTGGTCTGGGCCATGCGAGCCGCCGTGGCGGTTTGCCGAAGAAGGGAGGGTCGCACAATCGAAGCCATGGTGATCTTTGGGGCTCACGAGGCAGGTTCAATTGGGGGGAAGTCAAGAGGGAGGGGGGGTTCAGAGTCGTTTTTTGGTGATTTAGGCTGGAGAAAGAGACCCCAAATGCCGGAATCTATGATGTCCACTTAGCCGAGGGTATACGACTAACTCCGTAAGGTATTTGGATTGCAGACACGGCCGTCTGACATTCAAAGTGACGTGATTGGTTGGCTATGTTCCGATATCTCCACGTGATTCCTCCACCGAACAGAGCCCGGCTATCGGCACAACGTAGATGCGTCCCAAATCTTATCATAATCGCGATAAGGGAAATTTTTGGAGTTTGGGAGGGTCCAGTTGTACGCGACAGCTATGGCGTTGGGTCAGTCATTCTGTGCAGAGTGCAGGGTTGATCTGGATATCTGACTAGCCAGCTATTGAACCTTTGATTTTCTCGTCATTCTTTTTCGATGTTTTAATACGATCAAAGATTCTTCATATAAGGCATACGGACAATCCGCCATGTCGTCGACATTGGCGTCCCGCCTGCCCGAGCTGCGGCGTAACATCTGCAGACGATGCGCCGGGATCCCAGTGATTCAATTGCAGCAGAACCGGCCAAGATGGATATCGCAAAAGGTCGTGGAGAAGCGCCGGATGGGGGAGGAGGAGTGGGCGAAGCGTGCTGAGGCTATTGAGCAAGGAGAACTTCAAAATATCTGGGACATCTTCGAGGAACGAGGTTACGTCAAGGACGTCGCAGGGTAAGCCTTCGCAGCGCCATCTACGCCGCCCCCCTGACGGCGAGTTGCTGACCCGACCACTCCAGACGTACACCACAGATCAAAGAACTCCTGCGAACAAAACGAATAGGCGCGTATGTTGGAGTCGATCCCACGGCAGCGTCCCTCCACGTCGGCCATCTCTTACCTTTCATGCCCCTTTTCTGGATGCACCTCCACGGCTACACAGCCGTATCATTGGTTGGCGGCGCAACGGGTAGGATAGGTGATCCGACGGACCGTCTAAAGACCCGTGAGGTCATGGCGAACAGCGAGGTGTCGATGAATATCACAAAGATCCATTACCAACTGAAGAAGATTTGGAGCAACGTCGAGGCGCTCGGGCGCAAGTATGGCAAGGAGCCAGAGTGGGCGGGCAAGAGGCATCTCGTCAACAACAACATGTGGTGGCAGAGTCTGCCGTTGTATGATGTTATGAAGCGGTTGGGTCGGTACATGCGGATAGGGCCCATGCTCGGCCGCGATACGTGAGTTTTGCTTGGACGCCCTAAATCTCTTGGCTACATCGCTGATCATACGAATAGCGTTAAGAACAAGATGGAAAAGGGCGATGGCATGTCCCTCGCCGAGTTCATTTACCCATTGATGCAGGGGTGGGATTTCTGGCACCTGTACTCCAAGCTAGGCGTCCAGATGCAGATCGGAGGCTCTGACCAGTTCGGCAACATTGTCACGGGCATCGAGGCCGTCAAGACGATCCGATCCTCGGAGGAGAACCCCAACATGAGAATGCCTGATACTTGGAAGGACGACCCTATCGGCTTTACTGTGCCCCTTCTGACGGACAACGCTGGCACCAAATTCGGCAAGAGTGCCGGTAACGCAGTCTGGCTCGATCCCTTCATGACCAGCGCCTTTGACCTGTACGGATACTTCGCCAGACGGCCCGACAGCGAGGTCGAGAAGCTCCTCAAACTATTCACTTTCCTTCCCGCTGCCAGCATTGAGAAGTTGATGATCGAGCACGCCCAGGACCCGCCCAAGAGAGTTGCCCAGCATACCCTCGCCTTCGAAGTTCTCTCCCTGGTCCACGGTGCCGACGTTGCCATCCGGGAGCAGCAGCAGCACCAATTCATGTACAGAAAGGGTGGAAACGCCGCGCAAATCGCGGGCGCTGCCGGCGTTTCCGAGGAAGGACAGGATTCCCTGGCCCCATACAAAGCCATCGAAGGCCATCCCACGACCCTTAACAACGCCCCCAAAATGGACATGCAGCTCCCCGAGAACCTCATTTACAACCAGGGCATTGCGCGCATCCTCTACGCCGCAGGCCTGGCGTCGTCCGTCAGCGAGGGCCACCGCATCGCCCGCGCCCAGGGCGCCTACGTCGCCGCGGCGCCAGGCAAGGATATGCGCGGCCTTGTCCCGGGAAACCTTGACTGGACGCCCGTCAAGCTCTGGTACCCCCAGGATGTGCCCAAGTTCCTTATCGACGGGCGCTTGCTCATCATCCGCAAGGGCAAGCACAACGTCCGCATCATCGAGGTCGTCAGCGACCAGGAGTGGCAGGAGAGCGGCAAGGCGTACCCCGGCGAGCCCTACAAGGGCAAGACGCGCGTGCTGATGAAACAGCTTAAGGAGATGGCCGCCGCTGAAGGCCGCAAGATGTCCCGCCGCGAGCTCGAGCAGATGCTCAAGGAGAAGCTGGCCGCCGACGAGGAGGAGGTCACCGTCGCCAACAACCCGGATATCAAGTTTCCAAAGAAGAGCGAGAGGCAGCAGGCTTTCGAGGAGGGTCACAAGTCGCAGTAGGTGAAGCGGTGGAACAGTTGTCGGCGAAGAGTTGACGTATCACACGACACCATGTACAAACGTCTGTACCACGATATGTATATTACTACACTAGAACAATGTAAACATGAGCACTTTCCTCATCCTTGTCCTGCTCTAACAACCCTGTCACTCGTGATTACCCCCCTTCCGGACTTCCTCAGTGATAAAACACCGTCAAGTCCCCGCTAGGCACCGGCAGGCTCTTAAGCTTCTCCATAATCTCACCGTCCGTAAGGTTCCTCTCCGTGATAATCTGGTCAAACGAGTGGCACCCGTCCGTGTACTGCTGTAGCGGATCGCCGCCGGCCCTGGGCCTCGCCTGGCCCGTTGCCAGTGCCGCCAGGTACTGCTTCGAGACGACGTACTTGTGGACGCGGTACAGGCACCCTTTGATGACGCCGAACTGCACGAGCCTCCTCACGTCGACGTAGCGCAGCACGTCGAACCCGGCCTCCTGATGCGCCCGTAGCCACTCCATGACGCTTTTGCCCACGCAGAAGCTCGTCATCAGCTTGATAAGCATGAAGTTGCTTACGCGCTGGCGAGCGTGGATGCACACATAGGCCGCGCACTCGTCGACAATGCCATCGCGATCGGCGACAAAGTCGTGGATGCCAGGGCGGGGCGCGTAGCAGGAGCCGAAGAAGAACATGTCCAGCAGCAGGATGGTGTCGTAGTATAGCAGGTGGCGCAAGGCGAGGGTGGCGAGGTCGAGCGAGACGTCAGCGAGCCAGGCGATGCGGCGCACGTCGTTGACGCCGTCAATGTGCGCAACGACCTTTTGCATCGTCAGGTCCCACGTCTGATCGACGATCTCGGCGAACTTCATCTTGGCGACGGGGACGTGCCAGCCCCGAACCAGGGGCGGGCAGGCGTGGTGCGGGAAGAGCTTCATGTTGATCCTGTTCGCCTCGTCTGTCGTTTCTGTTTAGGGAAGATGGCCCAAGGCAAAAGAAGAAGAAGAAAAAGGAGAGGACAGCAACATGGACTTACCGACGGGGATCATGCACTCGCCGTAGTTGTTCAGATCCTCCTTCACAATCTCCAGCAAGCTCTCAATCGGCCTCCTGTCCCCTCCGTTGTTCCCGCCACCGTCCTCCTGGCTGAGATACTCGTTTTGCTTCTCCATCTCCTTAAAGGTGACGGCCAGCCGCCTCACGACGGGCTCGTACTGCGCCAGGTCCGCGTCGGCGTCCAGCACGAGCCCAAAGTTGAAGATGAACTCGTTGCGCTGGTACTTTTGGTGCGGGATCAGCACGGGGAAGCCCAGCACGGCGTACTTGCCCTCCGGGTCCTGCACCGTCATGTACCGGTTGAAGAAGGCCTTGCGCGGTACGATGTACTCCTGCATTACGTCCCAGTCGATCAGCGGCGGCTTCGTCGTCGCCGCGCCGGGAGCGGCTGTGATGCAGCCCGGCGGCGACTGGGCCACGATGTGTGGGCCTGCGAGTGCCGGTTAGTGAGATTAGATGAGATAGATGCCCTCGATGCGGGTGCAGCGAGAAGGCCTGCGTTACTTACCCTCCTTGGGGAAGAACCTAGCATAGAAGATGCCTTGGATCATGACGGCTACATCGTATTTAGACAGGTAGTTGCGGTAAAAGTGAGTGTTGGCAGAAACCAAACCATCGACAAGGGGTGTAGAAGTCGGCGGTAAGTTGAGGTGGTGAGTTTGGAGACGTTGTGTGGTGCACGTTTTCCGGACCGGTCTAATCGCCCCATCCAACCCATATCGCGCCGTACCTTAGGTAGCATGGAATCCCAACAAGCTGCGGCAAACACACCAAGTTCCTATAAGGAACAGAACTTCGAGTAATATTCTCATGATTCATCTCCATACAAAACATCACGAGCAGGATAGCCAGTAAGTAGTAACAATGAAGGCACGAGGCCGTTTGTTAGTAAAATGCCCTAAAGCAGTTTGCACGAGCTGGTGTCATAAACGTCATGCTGGTCAATTTTCCTATCCCCTTGGGAACTGCCAGAACCAAGTTCAGGGCAACCCACTATGGTATGTGCTTCTTTCCGCGACCAGTCCATAATCCATTAATCGTGCGTCCTCACAAGATGAAACCGTCTGTCTCCGCCTGCATCGTCATGTATTGAACCCGTACTCAACCACTAAGAAGATGCTCAATCGCGCCTTGCACGCTACCACCACTACGGCGCAGAGCAGCCACGTTCCTATCGAAGTCGAAAAAGCCCATGTCGTTGAGCTGGCGCAATTGCTCAGCATAGCGTTCTTCGGGAGGGCGGTTATCCGGGGGAGCAGGAGAGCCTCCACCGGCAGCGCCGGCGCCGCCTGCACCGAGACCCCACATGTTCATCATTTGTTGCATCATCTCCGGGTTGATCTGGCCGAAAGGAGAAGCAAAGGGGTTGGCTGGGGCCTGGCCTTGACCCTGGCCCTGGGTCTGTCCCTGAGCCGCGTAAGGAGGGGGCGCAAACAGGGCAGCGAAGGGGTTGGCCGGAGGCGGACTCGATGTAGCATTTGCACCCTGCCCGCCCGTCGTTGCTCCCGTAGTTCCAGGGGCCCCCGCTCCTGCCGGAGCCTGCGTGTCACTGCCGGTCGCCGCGCCCGCACCAGGAGTGGCCCCGGGTTGCTGAGGCGCAAAAGGGCTGCCCGGGCCAAACAGCGCACCAAGATCGCCCAATCCTTCCATGCCGCCGAACCCCGGCATACCCGGAAGACCCCCAGGGAAGCCGAACGGGGAAGCGTTATTAGCATTGGCGCCGGCGCCAGCGGCCGCAGCTTCGGCAGGCGTGGTGTCGGTTGCGCCAGGCGCTGGAAACGCAGCGTTGCCACCTCCTCCAGCCATATTACGCTGCATTCTCATAACGTTGCGGAGCATGTCCGGGTTGGTCATCATCTGGCGCATAAAAGGTGACTGGATGATCTCTCGGGCGTTAGGCACATTGCGCAAGTGGGGGTTGCTCTGGATCATGTAGTTGATGAAGTCGGGGTTATCGAGAGCCGCGTTCATGGTCTGGAGCATGGAGGGGTCGGAAAGCATCTGGGCCAGCTGGTCGTCGGACGGCGGGGCGCCCATCTGCAGCACGTAATATTAGCTTGTGCCATACAGTATACGGCAATCGCCGTGGTTTCGCGGGTAACTTACGCCTCCGTCTGCACCAAAGGTCTCGCGACTGGGCAGGTTGATGTGCCCGGCGTATCTGGCCCCGGTCAGGCCGGCGAGAATGTTATTTGCGGTGCCAGCAGCCATGTTGGAGGGCACAGCGGGGGCAGCGGGTGTCGAGGCAGCAGCGGAGGGCTGAGGTGCCGGGTTGCTGGCGGCGCTCTTGACCATGTGGATGGTGTTGTTGGGCTTGATCTTGTAGGTGCCGAGGGTGTCGTCGTTCTTCATGACGCGGCCAGAGTAGATAAGACGCTGGCGCTCGACGGGGACGTTCTCAAAGTCTTCGCCAGCCAATTTGGTCTTGAGGTCCAACACGGTGGCAGACTCGGCCATGGTGATGGTGTGGTTGCTATCCTGTCCCGTCTTCACCTTAAAGGTGACCTGGGCATCACCAGCGCCCTCTGTGTTGTCGGCCATGACCTCGTTTGGTGCGTGTATGCAGTCGATGGAGGCGGTCCTTGGTTTGAAGTAATTGTGTTGGATGGCGTAGTGCGACGGTGAATGCGGTAAAGTCAAGGGCCTAAAAACGGCTCACGAATGCAGAGGAGAAAGAGGAAGGGGTAGAGATGTTGTTGGTGAGGAACGGAAGATATTGGGATTCTGGAACGGGTCGACGGAATGCGAGATCAACCCGGGGTCAGGTCGAGGTCAACCAGGCAGATAGGTATGTAAAGTATGTGGCTAGTCGGTAGCTGCGGTTGGAGTCGTAGGATTGGATGTCGGTCGGTCGGTGGTGCGTTTGTGAAGGTGGGCTCCAATGATGGGGTCAGAGAGGGGCAACTACCTAGGTAGGTAAGTGTGAATTGCGTACTGGTGCTTGGTGCTGCCCTTATGCGGTGGCCTGGAGGTGATCTGCCCGCCGTATCAGTCGCCTCTGCGAGTGGAAGCTAGGTACTCTCTGCCGCAGTGCGCTGACGCTGGTGGGGCGAGAGGTACAGTACTAGGATCGCTCTGCTCCTGGAAGGTTGCGCAACGGTACACAGACCAAACTATACTATGTAGGTGCGATGCTGCTTGACCGATATGTTGTCCCAAGGAATCTGCAGTCTTCGGTTTGTTGTAAAATCATTCCATAAATTTTTATTGTCCAAACATCCCATCCCCAGTATCAAGAGATCCAACACAGGCACGTATGCGCAATTCATAGTGGAATCTAGAGTCCCTCCTAAACAGGCAACGAGCACCCTTGTTCCAACATACAGGTAAGCCTCAGGTGTCATCTCTTCTACCACCATCCATGACCTTCGATTTCGCGTTCGGGTTTCTGATGCAACTTGGCGCCGTAAACCATACGCAAGCGACCTCGCTGTTGATTTTACCTCTTTGCAGAAAAAACAAACGAGTTCGAGTGAACTTTCGCGACTCAAGAACCACTATGGATTCAAGATGTGTTTGAACAAGATGCCATTTGCATGCACGCACAGTCATCTTCGAGACATGACCCAATGGCGTAGTTCAGCAACTAGAAAGTGGCAATATCAATAACGAAAATCCATCAACCAGTTGTCGATCACTTAGCGCCCATCGCCCTCCACGCCATGCCATAGCACAGCTAGCGGGAACGATGACAGCAGCCGCAAACCCTCGGCTCGGAGAAGGGTCTCTGATGACTTGAGCGCTCGGGCCAATGTCCTTCACCGGCTGGGCCCTCCACGCCCCCCGGAGTTCACACATCGAGAAGGTGATTAGCCAACGAGGGGCCACCAATATGCCTCGGCTCCCCCCTCTTTCGCGCCTTCAGGAACCCCGGTCCGGGGTAGCAGACGCGTAGAGAAGGTCGAGTCCGACGACATATGTAGCACAAGCCCTCATATTTTGGAAGCTACAAACTCACTGTTGACATCTTTGTATCACATACTCATATCTACTGGCTCACCCAGAACGTTATCGCCTGTTACATTCAATACAATTCGTTCGCTTTCATAGTTTGGGGGTTTGGGCTGTTCCACCTGGAAACTTGTATATTTCAAGCTGACAACATTCCTACCTACAATGCGCGGCATCCAAATCAAGCAATATGTCAAGGTGAGCCTCATCTATATTCTAATCTTGCTTTCCGGTAGCTTCAAGCTGAAACCAAAAAAGTCTCCCAAGGAGCTCCTCGTGACAGACCTCCCAGACCCCGTCCCTGTGAAGGACGACGAATACCTCATCCAAGTCCACGCCACGGCCGCAAACTTCTTTGACATTCTGCAAATCCAAGGGAAATATCAGACCCAGCCTCGTAAGTCCCTGGTATCTCTTAAATACACCACAAAGTCGCTTGACTGTCTCACTAACACCCCTGCTCAGCGTTTCCCTGGATCTCTGGTGCCGAGTTCGCAGGCACAGTCCTCAAAGCGCCCTCCTCCAACCCAAAATACCCCGTCGGCGCCCGCGTCTTCGGCGCCACCCAGGGCGCCTTCGCCACGAAGTGCCTCGCCCGTGAGCGGGAGCTGCTTCCCATCCCCGAGGGCTGGTCCTACCAGGCGGCCGCCGGTCTCTTCGTCACGGCGCCCACGTCCTACGGAGCACTCGTCGTTCGCGCGGGGATCAAGCCGGGGGACATCGTCCTTGTCCACGCCGCGGCCGGAGGCGTCGGCCTCGCCGCTGTGCAGGTCGCCAAGGCATTCGGCGCCACCGTCATCGCGACGGCCTCGACGCCCCGCAAGCTCGAGGTCGCAAAGGCGTTTGGTGCGGACCATGTCGTCGACTACCGCGAGGCCGACTGGCCCGCCAAAGTCAAGGCGTTGACGCCCAAGGGCAGGGGTGTGGACATCGTCTACGACCCCGTGGGAATGGTGGATGCGAGCACGAAGTGTACGGCGTGGAACGGCCGCATCCTCATCATCGGCTTCGCCGCCGGCAAGATTGAAAAGGTCGCCATGAACAAGGTCCTCCTGAAGAACATCAGCCTTGTGGGCATATTTTGGGGCCAGTATGCCGTCAAGGAGAAGGAGACGGTCGTCGAGGTATGGAAGGGCATTATGAAGCTCGTCGCCGAGGGCAAGCTGCGCGGGACCGAGTTCACCGACGAGGAGTTTGTTGGACTTGAGCGCATTCCTGACGCGCTGATAGCCTTGGGAAGCCGGGGCACTTGGGGTAAGGTGGTGGTCAAGATCCCTCAGGATGGTCAAAGCAAGCTATGAAAAATAAATTGGACCAGATCAAGCGCCTAGGGCAATGCTGTTGGAGGGCGAGCTCCTCCTCGCGGCTCGACTGCCGGCCTCACCGGGATAGCATGGACTATTGTTTCCTCAAATTCCCATTTCTATTCACATTCACCGTTGCCCGGAAGAAG
The DNA here is from genome assembly GCF_030913465.1 of Colletotrichum navitas. Taxonomy (NCBI): domain Eukaryota; kingdom Fungi; phylum Ascomycota; class Sordariomycetes; order Glomerellales; family Glomerellaceae; genus Colletotrichum; species Colletotrichum navitas. The sequence continues at coordinate 376,536 of NW_026850560.1, forward strand.
GCCATGCGCTCTAGCCCACGGCTTTATCATGAAATCGTAATCATCCCGCCCCTGGCGACCACAGGTCGAATCGCAACCAGCCCGATCATCAGCAAGATTGCATCTTACACCCCGGTGATTTGCGTCAGCGACCAGAACTTCTGCAGCACATCCTTGTCCACGTTGATGGCCCACTCCTGCTCAAACTGCTGCTCGCCGCCAGAACGCTGGACGACTTCTTGCAGCCTTTCCTTCACGAACCGCATGGCATTGACCGTGTGGATTGGGTCTTTTTGGCCGAACTCCGTCTCCTTGATACTCTTGGGAGTGTCGTAGTCGGTAGGCTCAAGGTCTTGCCAGATAAGCGAGTCGGAACCGTCTGTCATGCCGTCCTGGAGCTCGGCAATGGTGCCTGTCCAGAGAGTGAAATAGTCTTGCAGCTTCGCAAGGGCCAGGTTCTGCATCGGTTGTGGAAGCTCCAAAAGACGTGTCAGAGCAAGAAGAGACAGCTTCTGCCTAGGAAGATGGTCTAGGCCGTCAAGATGGGCGAACCACTCGCTGCTAAGCCAGCCCCAGACCCCTTCTATAGGGCCGAAGGAGGTGAGCATTGTAACGAAGAGACCCGGGTCAGCGATGACCAGCCGAGAGAGAATCGCAAAATAATCGCGTTCTGTGATCGTATTAAGCTTGCTGACCTTTCTGTTCGGTCCGGTCGTTTGGTTGGCCTCCCAAGCATCGTGGAGAGCCTCCATGATCTTCCCAAGAAACCCGATCTCCAAGAGGTCCTGGAAAATCACCTGCGTGCCGCCAAGCTCAGAGGCGGCTCGGATCAGGTACTCTATACAAACCGTGCCGAGTCTAACCTGCTCTCGGCTTCTGGAATCCAGGACGCCTGACAGTGCCTGCAGAAAAGGACGTCGCAACCTATCTTCCAAGACTGTCTGAGTTCCAAGGAGGATATAAGACTCAACCACAGAGAGTGCTTGAGCTGCGGTCTCCGTCTGGTATTCCAGAAGGGGAAGAGACAGCTCCGCGATACTCATGATCTCGGCAGACAAGGGTGGGTTGCTTTGCATGAGAACAGAGTTCCACAACTCCAAAGCCTCGTCGATGAGATATGTGTGTAGGTCAGAGCCGGGCTTGGCGGCTTCCGACAGCAACGGAACCATTAGATGTTGATATCTCTGGGAGGCACTGCCCATGGACATTACTAAGGCAGCAAAGATGGCAATAATTGCTTGCTTAATCATGTACTCCTCCGTTCCAGAATTTTCCCAAATACCAGGCAGGTTTGACATGATGAAGTCTGCAAACTGAGAGACGTAGTTCTCTAATCTTGTGACCAAGATCCGCATCGACTCCAGAACGGCAAGCTTCGTCTCATCAACTTCAACATTCTGGATGAGCTGGAGAAGCTCATTGAGCACATCAGCCGCATATGGCAGGAAGGCCTCGGCGCTGAAAGCAAGCTCGTCCACAATCCACCGTAGCTGACGAGCGGCAGTAATTCTAACGACAATATCGTTGGTCGGGTCGGCAGGATTGAGGAAATGTCGGAACATTTCGTAAATAAGTGGTCTACTGTTGTCAGCGATCTTGACAGTGACCCATTGGCTGGCCATGATCGCGATACGTCTGCGGAGGACTTTGTATAGGGGCCCTTGCTGTTGAGCGTCTTGGAGAACAGTCGAGACCAAAAGACTGTCAAAGTCGAATGCGTTCGATACGTTAGGAGCAGCCAATCCCATAGCCGTATATACCGCCTCCTTGGTAGCGATATCTGCCTGTGCGTTTGTCGCAATCTGGAAGTAAGAAAGCAGAGGGGGTATCATAAGTTGCTTGAAGTTGACAAGTAGATCCAGGAAAAGCTTTTCGGCGCAGGGGCGGACTTCCCATTCGTAGGCGTTGCCCTCGCTCTGTTCTTGCTGCTCCCATTCCTCGGGATCTTCCTCCCAAGCGTCTAAATCAGCCTTCCGGAAAACGAAAAGATGGGTGATAATCGTGTTGGCCATCTGTACTACAAACTCGTCTTTGAGGAGTTCTTGCTTGACGAGCGCAACAGCTTCGTTCTCATCCTTCTTGGCCTCTGCACTCCGATACTTGAAAGTCTGCTTGGGATAGAATGCAATCCTCAAGCACGCTCTCATTAAGAGCAAGCCCCGTAGTGCCAGTCTCTCCAGCAGAGGTCCCTCAACCTTTGACTTGGACTCTGACGGGCCTGAATCACCAGAGGACTGGCGGATACCACCCGACTTCTCGAAAACCTCTGCAAACTTTGCTACCAAATCCCAGTATGCATGTACCAGGGGCAAAGAATTTGGTAGAACAGCGAAGCTTGCGGGGTGCGCTTCAGACATGTCGATGTGAAGCTTCGTGAACTGCAGAAGATGCTTTCCCACTGTATCTTGGTAGGGCGCGGGGACAGGAGAGTCGTGGCTGACAAAGCCGAGAAATTGCCCGAAGTGATTCTGAGAGACAGTCCAGAACTGTTCAACTGTCTTGTCGTTGTGAGGAGCCTCATAGCCTACCACCACTAACCGTCGGATTATCTTGAGGGCGATGAGACTGTTTAACATAGCCACGTCGGCGGTATCCTCGTCGTTGCGGCCGTTTGTGAGAAAGTCAACCCACACTGCCGACTTTTCGGTATAGATTTCTCCCAATAAGTAGACCATCTCGGGGGTGACGGATTGGAGGGCTGTTTGTGATCGTCGGAGGCGAGCAGTGCCAAGTTCCTTGACAACGCGAAGGAGAATCTGCAGAGCACCATAAAGGTGCTGCTGATTGCCATTTTTGGATGACCTAACGAGGCCAATGATTTGGGGTAGGGCATCCGGCCAGTGTTGCGGATAGTCAATCCTAATGACTTTGGCGGTGACTAGGGAGTTGTGCAACGAAAGACCCGCCTCTTCCTCTTCAAGCGTGCCCTGGAACAAGCGCTGCCGGACAAGATTCTTCTCCTCTGGATCCAGCCCACCTTTTACATGAGGAAGTAGCCGCCAGTACTTGTCGATCCCGTTCTTGAGCTGAATCACAGCGAGAAACCGTATTTCGCGGGGGAGGGACTTATCGAGGAAGATGGTCTAGAGACAGAACATCAGCACCCCGCCTGAGCCAATTGCATGTCCAAGTGCAAACAAAATACCTGAAGCGAGGAGAAATAGCCCTTCTCAGTCTCCCATGAAGAAAGCTGCTGCCCTGCAGCCTGTCTACGCGCATAGTCGGTCGAGGTAGTCGCGGACTCGAGGACGCGGCAGAGCTCCTGCAAGTTGAGGGGGTTGGCGTCGCCGGGTACCTCGATAGCGAAGCTCATCTTGTGGTCTTAGGAAGCGACCAAGGCGTCTACACCAAAGTCGTTTGATCCAAGGTTTAGCTCGGGGAGAGGGTTGTACAGTCGAGGGCGGGCTCGGGGCCAAGAATCTCGTATGAGATGGGCGGGAGGATCAAAGAAGTCGTCGGGATTTTAGACAAAGCCAGGCCTTAATTATCGCTCTGGCGGGGCACTGGCCACTGTTCATATCTTACCTACCTAGGTACCTCAGGGCAGCCATCGCGGGGTAGTGGGGCGTTGAAGAAACATTGGCACTGACTGCATCAGGCTGCCAGCGGTTAGAAAGTTTCGGGCTCCTAGTACCTATTACCTATCTCATGTACCTTATTCTGTAGTGTTCATGCTTGTACTTGGCAATGGCTCAGCAATGGTGCATATTCAGTGATTAATGGAACACTTTTTTCAATCCCATACTGCAGCGTTCTCACGCTGTCCACTTCTGTCTATGGTATATAGCAATCATGATGTAGCAATTATTAACTCTTGATGCTGAACTTCGATACTTCTTGAAACCAACATCTCCCGTCTCATGAAAGGGGGAAACTTTTTATGAGGATTGATGACTTCCCAACCATTTCAACACGACACTGTCGTATCTCTCATCCCGTGATACCGCTATTCCAGTGAAACATTTCTTCCGACGTCCTAGAATCAGGGAAGGGGAACATGATTGGGCCATGAACGCTTCCGGATGATGTCATGCCTGTAATAAAAGTATCCATGCTCGGATTAGGCCCGAAGGTGGTATTGTGGTGATGCGTGCCGTTCACATCTCTCAGCACCTCGCTGACCTCATTACCAATGTTTCGAGCGACAGGCCATATCTCGCCGGCTATCTTCAACACACCTAGCAGAAGATTAAGCTTCTCTCGTAAAGCTGGTGACTCAGCTCCTCCGTACATCCTTGCGTCAAGCAATGGGAGTGCTGCCCGTTGTAGACCGATGATGCAAGCTGGACTATACCGCGCTGGTGGAAGCGAGAAGTTGAAGAGGCCGATGGTGGAAAGGCCTGCCTGAAGAGCTGTCGAACATTCAAGCCACGGATGGGTAGACGTGTATGACCGCTGTGCATTTGCTGTCGAGGAGTTGCTAGCCTTGAAGAGTGGGCCAAGTGTGAGGAAATCTCTGGTGCTGAAACCTGATGCTCCTAACGGTAGCTGCATTTTGATCCTCAAGCTGTAGTTCCGTTAGCGAAAAGAATCCTTGGGGCGAACGCTCATCTGTTGTGAACATACTCGTACGCATAAGCCATCGCGTGAAAAAGTATCATGTCCACTGTCCCCCCCGCATCAACCAACTCCTGCTTCCACTTGGGTAAAGTGATCAGCCAGGTCACGATTCCAGAATCGGCTCTATCAATCGTGGCAGACAGGAGGCCAGGCGGCAATGCTGGCATTGGCAGTATCAACTCTCCACACAGACGACAAAGATCGATCAGATAAGTCCAAGATGAATAGCTTTTGTGGCTCATCGGATCTCTGGCATCGTACTCTTTCAACGACAACGGCCGTGTAATCTCCTGGTGTTAAGTCAACGCATTATTCGGCACGAAATTCTTCCGCGGTGACTATTGGTTCAACGTACGCCAGATTGATATTCCCACTCTTCGCAAGGAAGTTCTGTGGTTGCAAGAACACCGAACAATGTAAACGTCGGCGAGTCTTCGCGCATCGCCCGCATGTTGCCGTGCCAGTAAAGAGCCCAGTACGTTCTCCTGAAACTCTCCGCCACGAATGGATCGGGCTCAGAATCTGCAAATGCCTTTTCTTGCATTCCAAGCTTGAGAGCCATTTGGGTTGCAGTGTCCATCCATCCGCCGCTCAAGTCCATTCGACTCTCCCCAAGGGCCGCAACGCTGAGAACAAGAAGCCCCTGGACTGTCCAGCAAGTCATTGGCAAACTGCCACTGGCCAAGCTGAACGCCTTCTCTCGCAACTCCTCTGAGGAGATAGCCTCCGAGAAGAGAGATCCCACATAAGCGACACAGCTTGCCAAGAAGTGAAAAGGCTCGGGCTTAGTCCGGATCTGATGCAAGAGTTGGTTCTTAGGAAGGAGCCACGGATGTGTGTCGTGGAAGTTTGTAAAGTAGAGATCGAAGAGGAGTGAGGTCGGCGAAGCCGTTATTGAATCCGAGAGACGCGGGCTCCTCATCAAAGACCACCCTCCAGGCAGGGTGCCGACCACATTGATAGGGATCTCAAGGCTTGCTACCTCGGGGGAAGGAAAGGACACTGGCGATTCTGTAGCAGTCGGGGGAGGACCAATGGGGTCGTTGATAAGACTGCGCTTCTTGGGATCTCGGATTCCTCGCCGAGATTTGGCGTAATAGCAGGTCTTTTCTTCTAGACGGCATCTGAGGCATGTCGGCAAAGCAGAGTCGCACTTGACGTGTTTCGATCGACAAGGTACACAGGCGAGGGACGCCCGTATGGTAGCTTTCGACTTGGTAGCTCCGGCACGTGGTTGCGCGTCTCCCAGATCACTGGCTTCTCCTGAACTGGATGTCGACTCGGAAACCATGGTGAGTTGCGCCAGTCTTGATTGGGGGCTGATGTTGATTGCGGTCGAAATCCCAAGCTATCTGTCGCATGGCTTCTCCCCGGGCACGGTATGTGGTGTTTATGTAAACTTTACACTTGGGCTGGACGGCAATGATTAGTATTCAACGAGCTTCAGCCCCGTCACACGCCTGGACACCTCAATACTACATTCCCATCCTCACTGACCCAAATAGGTAAACTGGACAGTGATGCATAAGTATGGCGGGCCAAGGGGGAAAGCAGCGGCAGAATCCGGTTCGTCTAAGCCCCGCCATTCTACTAGAACCCGCGACTCCTCGTCACTTTCTCTTCACGTCGACAAGCACATTTTGGCACAACGAGAGGGCTTCTATTAGACAGTCGAAAAATAGAAACATATTGGTAAGCATCATCGTAAAGGCGTGGGTGGGGGCTGGGTCACGTCAAGGCCCTTTAGGGTAACCCCTCCTTCCCAGCCCATTGGGCGGAGGATGGTTTGGGTTGCTAATATGCAAGTAGACCGGTTCCTAGGTAACATGTCTAATGCATGCCGACTTTTCTGGACCTTCCGCTTTCTACGTCAGGACCAGGTTAAAGTTGTTGTGGTCCGGTTTCGGTGGTAGGTCTTCGTAATGTACTTGTAGGAGCGGCAAGCTACTGCATGCCATTTTCTGAAGTTGACCATGCCACCGTTTGACAGAAGCTGATGCCAACCAGCAAGGGGTCGAGTTCTCTATACGGTATGAGTGGTCCGATTGGTGAAAGAGACGAAGAAGGTATCTGGACGTCTCACCCATGGTTAACCAAGGCAAAATACTGAGCGTCGGGGTCTGGCGGAGCATATTCGGAAAACATGCATAGATGATCATCCTCCTAGTGGCCACTGCTGTCTGGTTGCTGAGTAACGTTACTGTACTATTCTGCGAATATGACATGGGAGGCCAGAAGTACTGCGTCATATGCCGCTGCTTTCGCTCAACTCCGTCGGTCAGACTAACACCGACCATATCCGAGCATCGATGCTGGTGGAGAGAGCATCAGCCTACGGCATGCCACAAGAGACAACTAGAAGCAGGCCTGAGAAGTAACCATGGCTCTAGGCATTTTACAGAAACTATTGTGACCTGTGGGGTCGAGAGGTGTGGGACGTTTTGCCGCTATTGGACATAAGCTTGACTTGTTTCTGCAGCTGCCTGGCCGCATCTTGTCCAATCGTGTGAAAGACCGCCTCGATGTATTGCCTCAGCGCACCTGGCGATCGTGAAGGGTTCGACGAAGCGAGCAAGGCTCCTCTACAGTTCCGAGCTTAGTGGCGCATTCACCGAACAGGAGGTCGGACACGCTGGTATTCTTCATGGAAGCCTAGGATGATGGCATGGGGATACGGATAGAAGCAGTAGCGGCAATTGCGGCCGCACCTAGCAGGGGTGGTTCATCTAAAGCCGTTCAAACTTCAGACCTGAAGTTACACAAGGGCTCATCCAGGCTGGCAACACGCCATCTGATGTAAGCTTGTTTCCTGCAGAGAATCTGCAAAGACGGGGGCATGACAGATGTAAGGTGGTTTGTAAGATCACATTTGATGTGCTCAAAGTAGAGTTGCTTTGGTAATAAGGCCGGGGGTGGTTGGTTGTGTTCGTATTTACTAGTACGTCCAGAAGACGAGGTGGTCCAGGCGCACCGGTACGTCGGATGATCCGTAGGTACCTAGGTAGGTAGAACCCCCACCGCCAATCCTCCAATCCCCAGCCGTCTGTGGTATTGGACCTAGGTACGGAGTAGATAGGAGCAGGTATTGTGTAGCCTAGCGGACCTCGGCTCTTTCCATCGCCCACGTTCTCTGCACCTACCAAACCACACCTTGTCAACGACTGAGAGAGGTGTCAAATTGCACCTCATCACCATATTCCACCACCCAATGTCACCCAGATGACATCGACCAACTTTGCGCAAGCGCAGCAGCGCCTCGCAGCCCGTCGACAGGCCCGCGAATCCAACAATGCAGCCCGCATCGCCGCGCAACGCGACGCATCACAAGCTCGCGCCCGGATCGATCGTTTACCGTTCCCCCTCAGTCGCCTTGGCTTGGCTTGGGACTCGATATCATCGCAGGAGGGCACCCGACCCGCCTTCAGGGTTGGTCAGGTCGATGCAGAGTTGCTGGATGACGAGTTGTTGGAACTCCTCCGCGGCCAGGTTGGCGATGCGCTGAAATACTTCGGTGGCGGCCACCTGAAAGACGACTGGTCCGCTGAAATCCTTCTGGCGCTCCGCGCCATCCTTTTCAAGTTGACTGTGTGGGACAACGATGCGACCTACGGCGCAGCTCTACAGAATCTGAAGTATACGGATGCGCGCAAGAGCGCCTCGGCCCTGGTCGCGCCGTCCAAGTGGCAGAAGTCCTTGTACGGGTTGGTTACCGTTTTTGGGAAATACGGCTGGGAGAGATGGGAGAACTGGCTCCTTGACCATGACGACGGGTACAGCGACGAACCCAACCCTCGTCTTCAAAGGCTGTCGAGGATCACGTCTCGAGCAACAACGCTGCATGCCAGCGCAGCCTTCGTTTCTTTCCTTGTCTTTCTTCTGCAAGGGCGTTATCGCACCCTGCTGGACCGAGCCTTGCGGATGCGCCTGGCTCCGCCCACCAGCCAGGTGAGCCGAGAAGTGTCCTTCGAGTATCTCAACCGGCAACTTGTGTGGCACGCCTTTACAGAATTCTTGCTCTTCATATTGCCGCTCGTTGGCATCAACCGGTGGCGGAGATGGATCTCCCGTACGTGGCGCAAGACGAAAGAGATCATCACTACCAAGGGAGACGAAGATAAAACGGCAAATGGCGAGTTTGGTTTCTTGCCCGAGCGCACCTGTGCCATCTGCTACCAAGACCAGAACGCACTTGCGAGCACCGAAACGGAGATTATGGCCGCGGCAGCATCGAGCGGTGTCATTGGTTCGGCCCAGACTGATATCACCAATCCTTACGAGACCATCCCCTGCGGGTGCGTGTACTGCTTTGTATGTCTCGCAACCCGCCTCGATAGAGAAGAGGGCGAAGGATGGACATGTCTGAGGTGCGGAGAGCTCGTCAAAGAATGCAAGCCATGGAGCGGCGACGTTCTAGAGCCACCCAAGAAATCACCCACTGCAAAGGTAGTTGCATTTTCTGACGACGCCAAGGACGTTGAAAGTAATACTGGGACGAAGGCCGAGGCTGATGTCGAAGCTGACGTGGAAGTTGGCAATGAGTTTGTCGACGTGCCCCAGCATGAAGACCATTCTACTGATGATACTGACGACACTGGTGATTCCGAGGGTTTCGAGGAAACCATGGACCAGGATGAATGATTATGTTTCACAATATATCGCTGTACACTATTCTGAGAGTTTAGAACTAAAACGACGAGCTTTTATGCAGCATCCAGAATGCATGAATCTAGGCATGCTGTAGGTAAGCGAAATCATTATCATACAGGGGAGTTCTGAGCCAAGTATGCGGGCGTAGTCATGACAAGGTAGTCTCCGAGCGTAAAATAGCTTACCACAACGACTTTCATATACCGAGTTAGTTATATAGACATGCCAACTAATCTCTTTCAACTCATGCGGCATCCCGGATGGGGGCACGTCGGGGCACAACGTGGCCGATGCCCCCACTGCCAACACACCCCATATCCGCCCAAAGCGCGCTAGCGCCCGCTTCGCCAGGGGGTTAGATCCGCCTTGTCCGCCGAAAACTCAGGGACTGTCCCAGGCGCACGGCGGTCTTAGCCTTGTACGCCACTGAAATCCCAATTTACACCGGATGACCGTCCGGGATTCCTTCACCTCACCACGAGCTTCGACACCCAAACATTCCAAAGCCAGACCCGCGTCGTCCCGCGTATAAGCAACGAAACAGCTCGAGATAAGATACAAGTCCGGCCCGGCGCATTGCGATTTGCTCGTCGAGGACTCAAACGCGTTGACTGGCTTAGCACACGAAAGCCTACGAGAGACTTGCCGTTCAGCAAAAGGACCAAAACAACGCCATCCAAATGTTGCGAAGATAGACGAACCTTGCCGAAAACTCAACTTTTTTCTTCTTTCCTTTTTCGGAGCAATGCCGAGCTTCTTTCAATTCACACAAGGCAACGAGTCCCGAACCCGCCTCACTAGCGATGCATCCCCTCTTCTTGGCCGATTCCGCGCCGTTCCCCAGCAACCCGACATCCCTGGCCGCCGCCGGCGCTCCAGCACCCTAGGCCTCCTCACGGCCAACAACCGTGGAAGTGTCCATGTGGGTTATGGAGCGCTGCTTTCCGCGTCAGGTCCTGAAAATTATGACAACAATGGGACGCAGAGCGACTGGGCAGATTTGAGTACCTGGGAAAGAACGTGGCGCAAGATCTCCGATGTTTGGGTAGAGCCGAAGCAGAGTGCTGTCAAAGGGGTCGTCGATGTTTGGTGGAGTCGATTTGGGGTGTTGGTGCTGATGCCCGCTGCTCTGGTACGTTGACAGCTGAAGACCTGGCAAAAAAAGATGGGATAAGTCCACAGCTAATGTTGAGAGGAACGCAGGCCATTGCGTGGTGTGCCGTTCCGTTTCCCAAGTACTCGTTCCCCGGCGACGACGACGATGACCGAGGTGATATCGGGCCAGGGTCCGGGCTTAAGATACCCGGGCACGGCGAAGCAAGAGTGCAGATCAACTTTTGGTTCTTTCTCTTTGTCTACTACGGGTTTTATAATGTCACGGCTCTGATATGGATCACCAAGGTCTTCAACCTATACAGCCTAAACTGGTACGTCCCTCTCACCTCCTACACATGCCGCAAAATCCAAACGCTTACACACACGTAGGTGGCCACAGTCCCTTGGGTTCCCTGTCACCATGTCACTCATCGCGCTGGTCTCCATAGCGATCCCGATCCCCATTTACCTAAGCCCGGAAACGCGCTTCCTCACCATGCACAACACGGCGTGGATCTCATGGACCTTTATAGTCATGGCCATGCCCGTCACAACCGCCTTCTGCATCCTCCTCACATCTCAGCGGCACCTCAAGCTGCGTCAGTCGCTCTCCGAAACGCAGCGCATCTTCACATCATCTTGGTGGACAGGCGAGGCGGAAGGGAGCATTCCTCGGCGCGATAACCGCCGGCGGCCGAATCTCAGCAGCGATTCCTTCGACCCGGACAATACCCTCCAGGTCGCTGCCGATCAGTCTCGGCACATTGGCGGCGTCAGAATGCGTCGCAGATGGCTGCCCGCCAGCTTTGTCCGGTTCATCTGGTTCTGCCTAGCCCTCTTTGTTGGACTTTTGGCGTACGTGATAGGAGAAGCCTACGCTGAAATATATCTGCGGACGCTCCCTCACAACAATCTGGAGACCATTGTGTACGTCTACAGCTGGATAATCACTGTTCATCTGCTCGATGCCCTCACTGGCTGGCTGCTAGGTATCCGCGAGGGTGAAAGGGTTGGCAGCTACCCCCTGAGCTGGGTCTTCAAGCTGTAAGCTATCAATCTATCTTTCTTTACCCAAACCCGCGGAATTGCTTCTAACATGGCGATCTAGGTACTTCATGCTCACCTACCAAACTTACGTCCGCGCCCTTTATGCACGCCTCCGCTCCCCGGAGCAATTCATCTACCTCCAGATCCTCTCGAGCAGCACCCTCATCATCCTTACTCCGCTTACAATGTCCCGCCTCTATCATCGCATCACAGTCGCCCTCAACTTTACAGACCAGTCGTATGCTTCGTACCAAAAGGTCTGCACCCGGAACGTATTCATCCGCTTCCTGGCCGAGAACGTCTCCATGGCCGCATTCCTCGGGGGCGTCCTCGTACTGCACTTCGGACCCAACAAGGACGTCTACCCCTACTTCGCCTTCGATATGAAGGAAAAGAGCGACGACTACGACTTCAGTCTCACTTTCTGGGCCTCGTCCGTCACCTGGGCCTGTGAGCTCATCGCGTCCGTCTGTGTTCGCGCGCTCATCCGGTGGATCTTTGGCGTCGACGTCGGCATGGAGGGCAAGCTCGACCTCGTCGTCTGGCCCGAGCTGCTGCCTACCAGCGTGGCCGTCATGTTCCACGTTCTGCAAAACATGTTCTTCTCCATCATCCGACTGCAATTCCACTAACGAAACGATCAAAACAACCAAACAAGCCATCGCCCAACCTGGCCCGACACGCCCATTTTCCCTCGGCACATCAAGCCGACATTGCCCTATCTCGTTACCAATCCCGCCAGCTGTTTACCTCCAGGCGTTATCTCAAGATCAGCATTTTGTCTTACTTGTGACAGAGCACACCACCCTTTCCTCGGTCACACGACATACTAGACACGTTCCCGTCTCCGAGATCATCGATACGAGAGTGGTTGCAAGGCTCCTCGGGTGGATGGCGCCTTTCCTTCTTGCCCCTCTCTTCAGCTTACCATGCTTTTGTTTTGTTTTGTTTTTTGCGCGCGCGCACTTACTGTTTTGTGTGCGCCCTGCCGCAGAAGGCAAGACAAACAAGGAAAGATACCCCCTTTTTTTTTGGCTCACGTTCCCCATGTTGTTAGATTAGATACCAACGCGCTCAAAGACCTGCCCTTTTCGAATTTTTCTTTTTCTGGCATGATGTACGAAGAAACCTGCCTCGTTGCTATAGAGGTAGACGATAATTATATAGAATTAATGATGACTGGGTTGGACGCAATTTAGTTGTCCTGTCACGCTTGAGATGCGACGCGCTCTGGTGATGAGACAATTGGTAAATGCACATCACCAACACGTTGACCGCTGCGTACTGTGGTCACAACGAGACTACCTCCCAGACGAAGGGAACCAAGCATGATGACATCGCCACTGGAGTCACACATTGGTATGTCACCACAATACCAGCTATCGCCTGTCTAGACCGATCCGGCTGCCCGCATCATGTTGTCCTACTCCCATTCACCGTGTGCCGGGGCACCAGCCATGACACCCCCATTGACGCAGAAAGGCTGGTCAGGGACGGCTCGGTCAATCTATGGCGTCCTCGGATTGGGCACCGGCATATGAGTCGCCGAGCGACCCGGCGGACTTGCGGGTCGGCATCAATCGACAACCGCGGGCCGTCCTATTCTGGCCGCAGTCTTTGGTGACATGCAAACTAGGTTTGCTTCGGCGTTCATCTGCGGATGCGAACTATTATTTGATAAGCAGGCAGGAAAGTAGCAGCCAAAAGCAGTCAAACTCAACCACCTAGAGGCCGGGCCGCTCGTTGCCAACTGGCACAAATAGGACATCGACCCGGTAATACTCGTCTAGCTGCATCTTCCCCAAAGCTGAGCAACGCCAACATATAGTTACCCACACACGGTTGCATATTCCTAAGAGATTGGCCTTCTTCAACCTGCGAGCCAATGACGCCGCCGCGCCCAAACAGTAGCGGTGTAGGATTGCTGCTCAATGTCGGTCATTAAAACTGACTCGTTGCATCGATTAGATGATAGCGGCACCGGAGGTAACGGCATCTCTGCAAGCAGAAATCATCGAGGCCTTCCGACGCCTAGAGCATCCGGCCAGAAACCTGCTCCTGGACGGGGTTATTGACGCTCCGTCTCCACCTGTACCGAAACTTAGGGTCGCTGCTGATCCTAGACACTTGCGTGGCGGAAGGAGATATCCCAAGAGACCACGGATAGGCTCGGCTTGGCTCGGCCACACCCCCATTGCCAGTGGCCGCAATCACTCCCGGGTTACGGAACAGAGCTCAATTGTTCCATTGGGAGGATAGCAACTGTTGATGCGATCAGGCGAGCTTGGAGGGCCAACCCCAAAGAAAGAAAAGCTGCATGGCACGTCCAGGACAGCGAGGTACTGCGTCGGGAGTTCTTGTCCGAGCCGCCCGATGGAATCACGCATTGAAACCGACCGCATGTGGGGAGAGGGCCGCGTCTCGTCCTTGGCTTCAACGGGGCTCGGCGGTAAACTAGAGGAAAGCCTTCCAGGTTCTAGCAAGAAGCCTGGAACATAATCTAGGTGCGCATGTTGATTGGAACACGGCGGATGCAGGGCTTTCACCTGCTGCTTTAGTTTACCACATGGCACAGTATAGGGAACCGGGTGGCTGTGGGAACGGCTTGACCAAGCCGTGGTGGTGCGGTGGAGACGACGACAGACCGAATTCAAAAGGGTGCAGACTTAATGGTTGCGACAGAGAAGGACTTTTGAGATCCAGACCTGATCGGCCAGGCACCCTCTTCACGAATTACCTCAAGCTTGTTCCGGAATGATGCATCTGGAAAGGCTAACGGCGAACGTGGCCGCGAGGAGTCGAGGACCCTGGCTCCAGGGTGGCAAGCCAGAAATTGTCCAGGTCGGTTCCAGGACAACGGTTGGACATGATCGGATAAAATGGTCCTGAATCATTTGGACGGATTGTGAACTATGGAGTCGCCGAGAACACGCCGCCTTTGTAGTGTAGCAAACGCCCACTTGCTGACTATCGGTCCATGGGGGGTGTCGATGTGTCAGCATGGTCTAGAATGTGGTGAGCAGCCCATCCATAACGGGAGCTCGAGTTTTAATTCGATAAGGTCCCTGGCTGTGACTCAATGCGAAGTGATGGGAGGATGATGGACCGGCGGTTCGCCTGTAGCTCCTGAGTCTACCTGCTGGGCTCAAGGGAGGGAAAGAGCAACGGTGAAAATACGAGACGTTTTGACGGGATGCATAAGGTGGCATTCCGATTTGACGGAATGGAGCAGTGACTTTGCGACGCCTTCCGTGGTCGATGGCTGATCTGACGGCCGAGGCCTACGTAAGTGCAACAATTGTGGATTGGAAGGTACCAGGTACAGAGGAGAGAATACGTTGACTAACAGAGGTAAGCGCTCGCAGGTGTGTAGCATTGATACCCACGAACACACGCATAACCCCAAGTACCTATTTAGCTGGAGAGCTTACATGTTTGACTGGCGATGGGGCATCAGTGGGTTCGATGGTTCCGGTTTTGCCCTGTTTGACCTTTGCTGGGTCTGGACATGGTGCCCGGCACGGAGGTGTCATGCCACCATGAGAAGGAGAACAAACTCACGAAGCCGTATCTGTAGAGAAGTCATCGAAGTGCTCGCTGTACTTGGCGGCGTCGTTGAATGCTGGCGACCGAAGAAATCACTGTCAAAAACGTTGGGTCGGCTTCGCTGTCTATGTGCATGGGCCGAATGCATCTAGAAGCGGAATAGGAGGGGGCGACGTTCTAGAGGATGCGAGGCGCGGGAGGGAAATTGGACGTCTCTGTTGCATTGGACCTTCTTCCCCCGTGGAAGGCGTGAGGATTAGATAGCCATGAAGGGGGGATATCAGCGGTGATCAGCTCAGGCTTTGGATTATTGCTTCGCTACCTATCTACCTAGGCGCCTAGAGGTACCGTCGTTCGGTCTCATCAAGTTATCGGGTCCCGCAAGTGGACATCATCTCTGTTGTAGTTGTCACGGACGTGAGACTGAGATCAGCATCCGCACCACCCGCGTTGGCCGCAACAGGCCACCGTTAGCTGTTGTGCCACAGCGCAAGCCGTTTACAACTACGCCTGTCGACAACTCTGTTCGGCCAGGCGCAGCCTGCCATGCCGTTTCCCTGCCTTATCCGTATGGGGATGGAATTGGTGTCATGGATGACACTGTTGTACCACTACATGTACATGCAGGCAGGATGTGTGCTGCACAGCACTGCAGCAGCCATCGCCGCAATCCCATTCATCAATGTCGAGCAGGGAAAACGGCAAGGCCCCCGGTTCGAGCCCAGCCTGCCTCTAGGCCTAAGTAGGGAGCGTGCTTTGTGCTTGGAAAGCAAACCACGTTCACGATCAAGGTTCTTGTCTGCCTGTAGCCGAAGCCGTCACCCCCGCGGCGCTTGACGGAGCTGCACCGCCGACACCGAGAGACTGCATCATGCCTTGGCCGAACTCTCCATGTACTCCGTTTCCCATCAGCCTCTGTCGAGAAAGCAGGAAGAGACGGACTGATTCAGAGCTCATGGAGCGGCGACGAGCGAGTAACAAAGGCGTGCTTATCAGTGGCCCGGGGGTTCTATTCCAACATTCTCCGGCTTGCCCGCGCTGTGCCGAGCTGTCTGAGGAGGGTGAGACAGAGGACAGCTTGTATCCCGATGGCTCTCTCGGAGATGGTGGCATGGTGGGGTAGTGCCTCTTTGCTGCCTGGTCTATCCGGTCAAGGTGCCCTGTCTCCCGATATGGAGGGGTCGCTGTTGTCGCATTGGAGGGGCATGTTGGCTCAGACCCAGACCGACTGGGAGACATGCCACCTGCGCCGTTGCTGGCTAACCATTTGCCGTTAACGACAAGCAGATACGATATCGCGCGACATGCAAGACGCCGGACGCGAGAGACAGGCCCGATGTCAGAAGAGAAGGAGGAAGAGTGCGCGTATGAGAAGGAAAGTGAGAAACAGGAACAACCTGATGTTGGAGAGCCTGCCTAATTATCCCTGCTCCGAGTTCTATCTCCTGACACAAAACGACAGGCCAAATAAAGTTGAGCGGCAATCAAGGCGGCCACGAGAGTGTTCGGGAGACGCAAGGGAAAGGAAAGCAAACATAATGGAAGAGCAGCATCCTATCTGAGAAGCCCCGGACCTATTCCTAGCAGGTCTTGCTGCGACCGGGTCAGCCATGGTCCCTCGTCGCTGTCATTTTCGCGGCGGACCATACATCAAATCGACCTGCCCACTTCGCACCACAAGTAGTGACACCCTACCCGTATCACCACTCTCCACTCCCTAATCGATGGCGCGTATTCATTCTCACATGTAGTTCTCTCTCTCTCTCTCTCTCTCTCTCTCTCTCTCTCTCTCTGTCCTCCACCTTTTTTTTTCTTTTGCCCCCCCGCCCTACTCCCTCCCCGGCTCTGCAACCTACCTTCGTGATCCTGGACCGTATCCCTTCTGCGTGCCATATGCCAGCCTGCTTTCGTGCTTTTTGCCTTGTCCCACCCTCCAGTCCGGCAAGCCGAGCTGTGCTAGCCTGCCACTCTGACTCCCCATGGTCGTTCCTTACACACCTCAATCGGACCGGGACACGCACCTCCCTCCCCGAGCGTCCCCCTCAGCCAGAGTACTGTGCAAGGAACTGGTACCTAGTAACTCCGTAGTTGTAGCAGTATACAATGCAGTCCGCACGTACCTGGAGCACCTTGTCTACCACCACCGCCAACCTTAGCTCGCTAGCCAGTGTTGTCGTGTCCCACACCCCTCTTCTCACTGTCTCTATCGACTCTCCGGGATTCGACCCCAAAAATTTCTTCTGCCAACTTAGATACAACTCGTAATATCACTTTTCCCAACACTCCCAGTAGACCTTCTTAACCCTCCTCCTCCCCCCTCTTCTCTCTTCACAATGTCCACCGAACAAACCCCCGTTTCAACCGACGCCTCTCAGGCACCAATCAACCCTCTGGCCGCCCATCCCATCAACCCTCAAGATGCCCAGGGACGACAGCCCGCCTCCTCCTCCGCCCCCTCCTCCGAACTCACCAGTGGGAAGGTGAGGCTCAAGGGCGCTCTGCGTCACTTTGCCGACTTCCCCATCAAGGGCATCGACTTTGTCGACATCATGCCTCTCTTCCTCGACCCCACCGTCCACCAGGCTCTCGGCGAAGTCCTGGAGTTGCAGGTCAAGGAGGGTTTCCAGACCCTGCCCGACGTGATCGTCGGACTTGACGCCCGCGGTTTCCTCTTCGGTCCCGGCATGGCCCTCCGTCTCGGTACCGGCTTTGCCCCGGTTCGCAAGCAGGGCAAGCTCCCCGGCCCGTGCGTCACCGCCGAGTATCAAAAGGAATACGGCTCCGACTTCTTCCAGATGCAGGAGGACGCTATCAAGCCTGGCCAGAAGGTTCTGATTGTTGACGACATCATTGCCACCGGTAAGCTTGAGCATCACGCAGCCCTTCAGTGCTCCTCGTGCCGATAATTTTATATCCCACTAACATCAACCAGGCGGCTCCGCGAAGGCGGCGGCAGACCTCGTCAAGAAGCTGGGTGGTGACATTATCGGCTACCTTTTCATCCTCGAGATCCCTGGCTTGAATGGCCGCGAGAAGCTCGGAGACACCAAAACCATCATCCTCCTCGAAGACGCATAAACCGCTTTCTGTTCGGATGGCGGCCCCGTCGGCCCTATACACATATCCGAACAACCGCATCCACTGTTGGTAAACAGGGCTACCGTCTCTATTCGACAAAGTCGGAACGACCTGGGCATGCGACGGTATATAGATGCCTACCGTGAAACGACTCGGCCTCGGGTTTCCAGGGGGTGGAATGGTTGATATTTAACTTCATTTCGGCTCCTTTCCACAAGGAAACGCTCGAAAGATGATACCGCGTCGGCGTTAAGGAATATCAAAACTAAAGGTTGGATGGCATACTGATTGACAAAGGCAACAAATCCAGATGATGAGATGAAAAGGAACTTTTCAAAAATTGAGTTGATGTACGCGACGCTGGGTCTTAACAACTCGGGGCGCCCTGAAGGTTTTTTCTTTTTCTTTTTCGGTTTAAAAAAATGAGAAGAAAGGTCGATTCCGGTTTACCGACACGATTGCGTGTCTGCTTCCAAATGTGACCGGTATCAAATGCAAGTCTGGACTCAAATGCTGCATGGACATGTGCCTGAGACATTGCAGCAGCCGGTTCACTGTACCTGCCGTGTGTAAGTATCTTGTACCTTTAGTACCTGGTGCTGCCTGAGTACTTGATGTATTGCTATTGCGGTTGTATGATTGGATTGAGGTGGTAAACGACGACGTCTTTGAGGGCATTCAAGCGTCGAGAATCCAGACTGTGAAGGCATTATCTGCTCAGAGGAGGCGGCGTGGGTTTGCGCCGCGGCATCAGTGACGACCAAGGGGGCCCCTTTCTCTTGTGTCTTTTAAACAAACCCCACCCAAGGTTTATGTTAATCAGTGTGTGTATTGGAATTTCTTACCGCCTGCTAACTCCGTGAGTAGTGGCCTATCTCGTTATACTGGAATTTGCGGAGGAGAGCCGATTGGGTAAGGGCAACTGCGAACCGTAAACCCGTGTCTACATAGGACACCTGCCACCCGGCATGTACAACCTTGGACAAGTCTTAACGACAAACCAAAGCGTCCAACAAAGGGGTTATATGAATGCGGAGGGGCTTCGAGGGTTTTCGAGGGAGTTCGAGGGGTAACCTAGGAATATAGGCGTGATGTCACTTCTATTTGGTAATAACCCCACCTTCGTTCATGACCGCCTTTTGAATTAATAAGCTTCGGGGAGCCATTTGAATCTCGATGTTCAGCAAGAAGGGGGTTTCTTGTGTATAAAAACAGGCGGCACTTTGACATCGTATTCGTTGGATGTATAGGTATAGAGCGTTCTAAGCTACTTGTCAAAAATCCAGCAGAGCAAGACCCCCCACGCGTTTTCAAGATGACCCTCAAGATCTTCCAGTGAGTACCGTTTCCAACTTGAAGACACGAGATCATAACTGACAGAAACTTCAGTACGGGTGTGACCGGTATGAAAGGGCAGCCTCGTATCCGTCCCTCTCCAAGCCAAAGCTTACCTTGCTTGCCAAACAGGTTACATCGGCGGCGACGCCTTCTATGCCCTTTACGAGAAGCATCCAGAGTACGAGTACTCCCTCCTCGTGCGTAACGAGGAGCGCGCCGCTCCCGTGAGGCAGGCTTACCCCAAGGTCCGGATCGTGATCGGGTCCCTGGACGACGCGGACGTCATCGAAAAGGAAGCCGCGGTTGCAGATGTTGTTGTCCGTACGTTTTCACCCCTAGACGTTTCTGTGCCTCTTGCGGAAAACAGGATTGCGTTGGATACCTGGGGCCTTGCATGAGCATTTGACAGCTAACCTGCCAAAACCGCTTAGACACCGCCGATTCCGCGGACGATGAGCCCTCGGCGAAAGCCATCGCGAAAGGCCTGGCCGCGGGCCACTCCCCTGACAAACCCGGCTTCTGGATTCACGTATCAGGCACCGGTATGCTGCAATGGGTCAGTCCTTTGCTCTCTTCCCAAAGAAAGCGCTGCCTAACACCCCATGTGTCCAGTACGATGACAAGCACAAGCGCTATGGCGAGGCCCCCCTCCCGGAACAGGAATACCACGATATCCGCGACATTGACCGTATCCTCAACTTCCCGGACGAGGCCCTCCACCGCAACGTTGACAAGATTGTGCTCGCCGCGAACTCCCCTGCCGTGCGTATCGCCGTCGTTGCCCCGCCCACTATCTACGGCTCCGGCCGCGGGCCGATAAACCATCGCTCGATCCAGGTGCCGGCGCTCGCGCAGGCCACCCTCGAGAAGGGTTTCGCGCCCATCATCTCGCCGGGCAAGACGGAGTGGGACAACGTCCACGTGCACGACCTCGCGCGGTTCTTCGTGACACTCGTCGAGGCCACCCAGGACGGGGCCAAGAACGCCGACCCGGAGATCTTCGGGCCTCGGGCGTACTACTTCGTCGAGAGCGGCACGCACGTCTGGAGCGAGATCGCTAAGCAGATCGCCGAGGAGGCCCATAGACAGGGGTATCTGCCCGCGCCGCTGACCAAGGAGGTGACCATGAAGGAGGCGCTGCAGTGCGATGGGGTCTCCAACAATAGCTGGGGGCTGAACTCGAAGAGCAAGGCGGAGCGAGCGCGCAAGTACTTTGGGTGGGATGCCAAGGAGAAGAGTCTGCAGGAGGACATCCCCGAGCTCGTGTCTTTGGAGGCAAAGAGGTTGAACCTGGAGCCGCACAAGAAGCAGTAGTAGGGTTTTCATCAACCCCAACTAACGAGGAGACTTTGTGTTACGAATTCGAGTGCCACGGAAAAGACTGTAATCAGCGAAACACGTTGGCAGCTTTATCCTCGTGACAAGTCCTATGAATCTTGGTTCCAACCGTTCGTGAGCTCCATGCGTCGAGTACTTATGTTTACGCCGCCTCTTCGTGATCAATCGCAAAGATGACCGTCATCTCAACCTCGTTGCTCCAACCAGGATGCAGACCCATTTCCTGCCAAGCCTTCTCAATGTCAATCTCGATGACAGAGCCGTTGCCCTTGCTGATGGACACGGTGTGGACGGGGATCACTTGGTTTTGGATGGTGACGAGGAAGTCGTCCTCTATCGTCAGTTCCGGCAGCTTGGAAATGTAGACACCTGTTATTTAAGACCGTGTTAGCGCAATGCCTTTGGTCAAGAGACGATAATTGTTCATACCGAGGACGCCGAGCGCCTTGAGACGAGTCTTGAGCTCAACCTTTCCGTCATGTCGCAGCATGAAATCGCTATTGAGTATGGCAGCCGCGCCCGTCATCTTGCCCACCAGGCCCAGGTTGGCGGTCCAGACCTTGCCTTTCACCTCGCTGTCAAAGCCGGAGAGCGGGTAGGCGGTGAAGATGTCGTATCCGCGGACATCCAGGGACACTGTCAGAGCGGATGCAGGGGAGCCAGAAGAGACGGGCGGGCTGACTTTTCCAGTAGAGTGGGCTCGGACAACGTAGCGCATGGAGCGCAAAACTCCGGAGAAGGAGGTGAGGGGGATGATCTCCGTCAGAGGTCGGGCCGAGATGTTGAATACGCCGAGGATCGGGGTACCCGTGACGGCGGCGCCGTGGTAGCTTCCAACCTTGAGCAGCCCATCATCGTCGTATCCTGTGTAAGGGTCTATGGTCTTCCCCACCACGCTGGGCCGGAAGATGACAGTCTTGCCGCGGATCGTTGGGCCTGTCATCTGCTTGATCAGGTCCAAGTTGTGCTGCCCGGGAACGTCAGTGATGTAGATCGGTCCTCCGCTGACACAGCGAGCCGCGGCGTGGAAGCCTGAGTAGTCATGCACGGTCTGGAACATGTCCCAATCGGGCAGGATGTTGAGGTGCTGCGTGAACAAGCTGTTGTGCGCGTTGGTCCAGACGTGCCAGGGGTGCGAGGCGGGGATCTCGGGGAAGAAGTCATCCGAGTTGCGGCAGAGGATGGCCGGCCGGTTGCGCGGCATCTGGTTGTAGAACATGATCTGCGGCGTCTGCGACATACATGATATAGTCTTGATGCTGAAGTGCCGCAGCGAGGCTATCGTCCACGCGTCGAGGTAGGCATCAATCAGTTCGCGACGGGCACTCGCCGAGACCCATGTATCAGTCATGAACTGGGCGTCGGTCTTCACGCCGTCTATACCGCAGTCGAGCAAGAACTGATAAAAGTCGTTATAGAACTTGTCCACGTCCTCCTTGGCCACGACTGTCATCTTGCCTCCGAGGGGCAGGTTCCGTCTCTCGGCGTCTTCTCGGACAACATCTATGGTTTTGTATTGTTGTGCAATCTTACCATCAGGCGAGACACCCGCCCAGTAGCCTGGCACTGTCAGTTGTGCTTGTTCTTTGAGTTGGAGTCTGAAAGCAAACCTAATAGAGCATGCCACACAGCAATGTGTTGAATGTGAGGATGCTTCTGCCGGATGTGCGATACTGTAGCTTTCAAACCCTTGGGGAATGCCTTTGGTTCAGCCTCGAACTCGACCCAGCCATGCTGGAACTGGCCATGTCCTTTGTAGTCGATGCTTTGCCAGTTGTCGTCAATGATGAGGCTCGTGACCTTGATGTTGTTCTCTGCAAGCTTGTCAACAGCATCAAACACCTTTTCGTCGGTAAGGCGCTGTCCGAGAGCATTCCAAGTGCCTGGTTTTTCGCATAAGCCAAGGTGGGCCGGCGGTGGCCGAGAGAAGGCACGGAAAACCATGCGACTTACAGTAACCCAGACCATCATACCAGTTCTCCATCCATTCTGGTTTCACACCTTCCTTAAGAGCCTTCAATTCCGCCAATAGCTCGTTGCTTGCCTTCTTCACTTGGAGAATATAGTTTCGAGCTTGATACATGACCGCAGCGTTTGCACTCTCAAAGCTGTCGCCTACTGCGGCTAGAATGATGGCTGGTTCCGAGTTTGTGCCATCATTACGAGCCTGTATGCTGTAAGTGTGTGGGGGTGGCACTGGCCAAGCGATTCATCACGTACATGGACAATAAGCTGCCCGGACTCATTGTTGCGGAACACAGAGAGAACGTTGTTAGCGCCACTGACAGCCAGAAAGACCAAATGCTTGCCCCTAGTGCTTAAGAAGGCACAGAGCACGCCGTCTTTATCCAGCCGGAATGAATCCCTTCCATGCCGAGGAGCCAGCCAAGGTGTCCAGATACGAATGAGGGCAAACCATCTGGATTTATTAGTATGAATAAGACAAAACGCAGATGGAAACATATTGGCGGTAGGTGTTCGTTCAGTGTCAACAAGCATGTACCTATGGCGGCAGTGGCTTACCTTAGGAAGCCTCCCCACGGGATTCCCACGGGGATATCGGCGAGCTTCGACTCATCCCCCTCAACAGCGTCTACGGACGCCTTCAGAGACCATAGCCGAGTTCCAGGTGCCTGGCTCATTAAGGACTTTACCTCCCAAGCCGGACTCAGACCCGGGATAAGGTCGTCGAAGCGTTCGGAAATACTCTCAAGGGCAGGCTTCTCATTCAGAACCACCATTGCATCACCGACTCCAAGCTCATCACGAGTCCACCTCCATGGTTCACTGTTGCTATGTCGAAACTTGAGGGTGAATTGGAACGACTTGTTGAACGCAACTGAGGCAGAGTAGAAAAACCGCTGAATATGATCCGGGACCGCCTGCAAGGTCGTCGGAGTATCTCCGTCGGGGACACGGGAAAGGGTAGTCTCGGCCCACTCAGCCCTGTCACTGGAGTGCCACAGAGCTACCTCCCAAAGCTCAGATGCACGTGAGGCAGGTACCTCAAGAACTGCAGTTACCGTGAGACGTCCGTTTGAGACCTGCGTGTATTGACCCAATGGGGGGTAGCTTTGAATGATGGCCTTCATTGTGTCGACGATGGGTTCGGGAGCTGGCTTCTGCTTTGAGATGAAGACAGCTTGGAAGATTTCGGCAAAATTGTAGTTGTCTGATGGCATCTTGATGTCATAAACGTCCACGATATGACTTCCAAGTGTTAAAGAATGGAGATATAGGACTGTGTAAATAATATTAGACCAGAGCAGTGAGGGGTTTCTGATCAATGGCTAAAGTTGGAACACCGTGATATGCTCTGGATCATGCAGAAGATCGGAGACATCTGCAGTCGAAGTCAAAAAGCAGTCCTGTGACCTGCTGCTGCACTAACAGCTTGACACCGTCCGCACCTATGGACGTTTCGGTTGCATAAACGTATGGGACTCAACGCAACAGCGGCTGTCAACTGGGCACGGGCAGGGTCCGCTTAATTGACCAATTGGCATCATCGGCCAGGATGGAAGCAGGATGATTCATCGATGCTGGGGTGACTGGCCCTCTAGTGGCCCACGGGGATTGCAAGTGCAGGAAAAGGTAAACAAAAGGGAGGGAAACCAGAAAAGTTAGTACTTGTTGCCACTTCAAGGTTACTTGATTGCAAAGCCAACAATTAGCAATTGGGTGTACAGTAGAAATCAATGAATGATAAATTGCCTAGGCTTAAGGGTCTGGAGTGGCGCCAGGTGCCGGGGCCGCAGATTAGTTACATACAGACTCTGATTGGCTCTAGTGCTGGGCCGGGGCATTCCGGAAGCCGACTTGACGCCTCAAATCCAAGGCACACACAGCCTTTCGAAAGAGCGAAAGCTTTCTGAGCCGAAACCTCATCGGAAGATTTCATCAAACACCTCATCATACTCCCTATCCTCCACAACTCCGCCATGGCGTCCCGGAGACTAGCTTTGAACCTCTCGCAGGGGCTGCGAAGCCGGGCTGCTCTTTCCAGAGCGAGCCCAATCACCCGGGGCTTCGCCACGCCTTCCAACTCCCCCTTCGGCAAGACTCAGACAACGACGTTGAAGAATGGACTGACGGTACGCAATTCCATCCACTCACCTGCTCCTTGCGGCTCAATTGGCCTCGAACAACCCGTCGCGACTCGAAGCTGACCTCCAATTTCTAGGTTGCTACCGACTACTCGCCGTTCGCCCAGACCTCGACCGTTGGCGTGTGGATTGATGCCGGCTCAAGGGCTGAGACCGACGAGACCAATGGCACCGCCCACTTCCTCGAGCACCTTGCCTTCAAGGTAGGCCACGACGCGACGACAACGGGATGACGGACTTGTCGTTGACCGGACTTTTTAGGGCACCACAAACCGGACGCAGCAGCAGCTCGAACTCGAGATCGAGAACATGGGTGGCCACCTGAACGCCTACACCTCGGTTCGTTCCCGTCGACCGGAATCATTAAAATTTCCTTCCATTGACATTTTCACAGCGCGAAAACACCGTCTACTTCGCCAAGGCCTTCAACGCCGATGTTCCCCAGACCGTCGACATCCTTGCCGATATCCTCCAGAACTCCAAGCTCGAGGAGTCTGCTATCGAGCGCGAGCGCGATGTCATCCTCCGCGAGTCCGAGGAGGTCGAGAAGCAAATGGAGGAGGTTGTCTTCGACCACCTTCACGCCACCGCCTTCCAGCACCAACCCCTTGGCCGCACCATCCTTGGTCCCCGCGAGAACATCCGTGACATCACCCGTACCGAGCTCACCAACTACATCAAGAACAACTACACCGCCGACCGCATGGTTCTTGTTGGCGCTGGTGGCATCCCCCACGAGAAGCTCGTCGAGCTCGCCGAGAAGAACTTCAGCGGCTTGCCCACCACTGGACCCAACACCCAGGCCTACCAGCTGTCCAAGCAGAAGGCCGACTTCATCGGTTCCGATGTCCGTGTCCGCGACGATAACATCCCCACCGCCAACATCGCCATCGCTGTTGAGGGTGTTAGCTGGAACGACGACGACTACTACACTGCCCTTGTCGCCCAGGCTATCGTCGGCAACTACGACAAGGCCCTTGGCAACGCTCCCCACCAGGGCAGCAAGCTCAGCGGCTTCGTCCACAAGCATGACATCGCCAACAGCTTCATGAGCTTCTCCACCAGCTACAGCGACACCGGGTAAGCCTTGAATCAAACCGGATCAGGGACGTTTGCTAACATGTAATAGTCTCTGGGGTATCTACCTCGTCACCGACAAGCACGACCGCATCGACGACCTAGTCTACTTCGCTCAGCGCGAGTGGATGCGTCTGTCCCGCAACGTCAGTGAGGCCGAGACCGAGCGCGCCAAGGCTCAGCTCAAGGCTTCCATCCTCCTTTCTCTTGATGGCACCACCGCCATCGCCGAGGACATCGGCCGCCAGCTTATCACCACCGGCCGCCGCGCCAGCCCCGCCGAGATCGAGCGCACCATCGATGCCATCACCGAGAAGGATGTTATGGACTTTGCTAGCAGGAAGCTTTGGGACCAGGACATCGCCATCTCTGCTGTTGGAAGCATTGAGGGTCTCTTCGACTACTCCAGGCTCAGGGCCACTATGAAGCCCAAGTACTAAACGGGGATATTGGTGATTTCGGCGATGTTAGGGTATAGAGTGTATGAGATACCGTTACAGGCATAGTGTATCATAAAGACTTCCCTTGTTCATATGTCCGTGACAACCGCAAGCTTGGTACCTGACGACCTAATTTTACTTTGTACTTCTGGAAGCAAGCAGTGTGGGACCATTTGTCTGCTGCCGTCTATGTTACGCAACAACATGCCAAATCTTTCGAGGCAATGGGTGACAACCATGTAAGACTTGGGTTTCTCAACACTTTTTTATTTCAGGCACACACATGCACATAATGTAAGGAGAATAACGGGGACAATGGTGCCCAGATAACCCCTATGACAATATCCTATATACACTCAACAGCTATAGCTGCATGGCTTAGACGTAATACAGCCTTTGCCGGGCTTTTGTAAACAGGTTCTTCGCAGTCTTGGAAAGTCGTACACATGTTCCAAGCGCTGAGTCCACCATTAGGAGCAGTCTGACACCATTCACAATTGCTTCCTTAGGGCTTCCAGCAGTGATTACTGGAAGAACCATAAGAAGCCTTGGAGTAGCGCACCTCGCCAAAAGAAAATCGGCGGGAGGCACGCCCCCCTCAGCACCACTATTATGCTCCGTCTCCAGGATCAAGCTAACGCACATCGCCACTCGAATGCGCAAGTCGGAAACGATGGTCCCAGCCGAACTGTTCCGCTGTCTTGTGACCTGAGTTTTACAGGAACTGATTGAGCACAGATATTACGTATGTACTCCGTAAGGAGACGTCTGATGAGCTCTAGGTTTGAGAAGAAGGGGTTCACACTAGCAAGGTCGAGCCAGAACTGGAGTTGGGGCAGAAACACAGCGGAAGTAACCAAGCGAGCTTTCAACAGCAGCAAGATAAAAGTTAATTTTCCCACTGCATGTTCAATAGTATTTTCGGAGGGCATAGATACATAAATTCATGAGCCCCTTCCTTGCCTTAGCCCCCAATCAATCGACTTTGTTTTCCTTTTTACCCCGATGTGTGTGGCATGTCTTCGCAATCGAACTCTTACTTGCGGTTCATATGGTCGATGCGGATCTCCACGGCTCTGCGGTGGGCCTCGAGTTGCTCCGTCTTGGCGAGCTGCATGACGGCTTCGCCGACGTTGCGCAGGCCCTCGGCCGTCAGGTTGGAGCTGGTGATGTGCTTGACGAAGGATGCGAGGTTGACTCCCGAGTACTGTTTGGCGTATCCGTACGTAGCTGTGGTCTCAATCAGAATTTGTTCAACTATGGATGGAAGGGAGGGGGGGGGGGGGGGGCTGGGCAAATTCAGTTTTGTGAACGTACGCAAAGAGTGATTGACACCGGCAGAGTAGTCACCGACACTTTCGGGCGTCCACTCGCCGATGAAGACAGACCCGGCGTTCATGACCTTCTCCGTCACCCTCTCGGCGTCCTTGACCTGCAGTATCAAGTGTTCAGGAGCATAATCGTTGCTGATGCGCATGGCCTCGTCAACGGTCTTGACCTGGATGGTGACGGAGTGGGCGATGGCGCCGCGGACAATGTCGACGCGGGGAAGGGCCATGGCCTGGCTGTGTAGCTCGTCCTCGATGGCCTGCAGCTGCTGCTCGGTGAGGTCAATGGCGATAAGCACGACCTGGCTGTCGACACCGTGCTCCGCTTGGGACAATAGGTCCGAGGCGACGAAGGCTGGGTTGGCGTCCTTGTCGGCGATGACGAGGACCTCGGAGGGGCCCGCAGGCATATCAATGCTGACACCGGCGTTGGTGTCGTTGCTGACAAACATCTTGGCCGCCGTGACGAACTGGTTACCAGGACCAAGGATCTTGTCCACCTTTGTCACGCTCTCCGTGCCGTAGGCCATGGCGGCGACAGCCTGGGCGCCGCCGGCAAGGACGATGCTCTCGGCGCCGACCTTATGAGCGACATAGACGATCTCCGGGGTGAGGCTACCGTCCGCACGGGGCGGCGAGGCGATGACGATCTTCTGACAACCAGCAACCATGGCGGGAACACCGAGCATGAGGGCTGTAGAGGGGAGGACTGCGGTGCCACCGGGCACGTAAAGGCCAACGCGCTCAATAGGGCGGGAGAAACGGCTGCAGACGACACCGGGCATGGTCTCGACCTGCAAAGGCTTGTCCTCCTTCTGGGCGGCGTGGAACTTGCGGATGTTCTCGAAGGAGATGTCAATAGCCTTAATCGACTCAGGGGACAGCTGCATGGCCTCCTTGGGGAAGGGGGCCTTGAGGACAGGTGAAGTCAGAGACGTGGCCTTCTCGAACTTGTGGGTGTAGGACAGGACGGCCTTATCGCCTCCGTTCCGGACCTCGTCAATGATAGGCTTGACAATGTTCAGGATAGCATCGGGTGATTTTTGTGATGGACGCTTCAGCACCTCGTCGATCTCGGCAGCGGACGACTTGGTCAAGTCGTAGCGGCGCATCGTGATCCTGTCAGACTTATCGTCCTTTGGTGCGGGCGCCGGTGCCGCTGCCGCTGCAGGGGGATGTGCCGAAGAAGGCTTGATACCCTCCTTCTCAGCCCACTTGCCTTTAGCATCTCCCGTTCTCCTCTTCACCTTAAACGACTTGGCATCCAAATTCCTCTCAATATCAGCGAGGCTGACGCCCGCGCTAACAGCCTTGGTAAGCGCAAAGTAAATCAGGTCGGCCGCCTCAAAGGCAACCTCTTGAGGGGTCTTGGCATCGCAAAGCTCTTCCGCCTCCTCCATGATCTTCGCCCGCAGGAGCTTCTCGTCAGAAAAAAGACGGGCGGTGTAGGATCCTGCAGGCGCGGACTTCTTGCGCGACTGTAGCGTCTGCTCAAGTCTGGGGATGCCGTTGAGGTCACCGAAGCAGCCATGCTGGTCCAGGTGGCAGAAGCCCCCCTTCTGCCTGACGACAAACTTCAGCGTGTCATTATCGCAGTCCAGCGCGATACGGACGAGTTCCTGAGTATCTCCGGACGTCGCACCCTTGACCCAGAGGCCGCGCTTGCGGCTCTGGTAGACCCCGGTGCAGGTCCTCAGAGCCTCGCCAACGCTCTCGGCGCTGCTGTACGCAAGGCCCAGCGCGGTGCCGGACTCGTCGCAGACGACGGTGGGGATGAGGCCGTCGGGCCTGTCCGATTTCCAAAATGAGGAAATGAGCTTGGACAGTGACAGCTTCTTGGGCTCCTCTTTGCTGGCCGTCAAGCCGTCAGACGGCAGTACGGGGATGGCACTGCACTGCTTGGCAATGTCGACAAAGTGGTCGAGATTGCTCTCGGGCACGGGCTTGATGAATAAGTTGGGCAGCTTCTCGACCTTACAGCGCTCAATGAAGGAGCCCAGGTCGCATGTGGTCGAGTCAAAGTCTTTGACGAGGACGGCGTGCTTGGAGGCAGGCTTAGTTGTGACGTCGGCCGTGGAGAGGACGGAGCCCACACGGGAGCCGAACTCTTCGTACTGGGCAAGGTTCTCTGGGGAAACGAAGACCATACGGGCACCTGCGTCGAGCAGAGAGACAACATCGTCGCGCGACGAGATGCGGGTGACGTCGAAGTATCCGCGGAACTCTGCGTTGTGCTGCTTCAGGAAGTTATGGAACTTTTCCAGGGTCTGGTCGTTGGCCTCAAAGAAGGGGGCCCCGAGGATCGAGACCTGCTCCCGGTCAAGGCCGTCCAGCTTGGACAAGCCGGGCGGGACAGCCACGCTGATAAGAAAGGGGAAAGGTAGTGTCGTTTCCATGGCCGCTTGTCCTGTGGATTGGTCTGTATGTGTGTATGAGTGAGTTGAGGGATATCTTCTCCTTTCTTCCCTTGTTCTCTCTCACATCCACGATAAATAGAATGGGCCAACTTGGTATATATGGGAGAAGATATGAGACAGTCCTACGAGGGAAGCAAGTTGTCTTGGAAGCCAATTGAAGAAAGTGGAATGTCACTTCTTTATCGAGATAAACAGCCCCTTGTGAGTCAAGTGTCAGGGAAGAAGAGCACCGCCACTCAAAAGTAAAAAAAAATCTACATAGTGTGACACCACCACTTTACCATGTCCTGCATCGGCGGGTGTTGAGGTGGGGCAAAGCAAACGTTGCCCCTCCATGCAGGTTTTGGAGGTCATCCAATCCACGCCTTACCTATTTGCCCGCCCGAGACCCTTGTTCCATGTATAATTAAGCTGTGGTCCGAGCGGCGGTAGATTACCGGACCGGATCAATACAACTGCCGTACAGAATCGCGAGACTTGAAGGAGGAAATGGCTAACGCGCCTCGTGGGTTGGTAGCTCTTTCCGCGACCCGATCACGAATACTCAGATACCCACTACGACAAAGGTGCTGCTTTCCGCCTTTCTCACGAAATACCGTTGCTAATAGGCTGAGTAATCTCCATTAGCGCCAATTCTCGGTTCTTTGCACCAGGCCTAGCTGGCACTGTCGCATGAACCATCGTCCTTCGACCATCGTGCTTCAACCATCTCCAAACCAGTCGCAACGAGGATATGCTATCCTCCCACCAACTTGATACACGATAATTCTTATACCAAATTGACTGCTGTCGAAGCAGCCTAGCGCCAATCGCTACGATGGCTTCGCAGACTTCGGATCCGCAAATAAACGGCGTGCCTTCCTCCTCAGCCGGCGCCTCCACCTCACAGACAGTCCCCAACACCCAAGTGACCGCCGCGGCGTCGGCAACAGGCTCGCAACCCCCGTCCCAGTCACAGCCGACCCAATCCTCATCTACCCAACAAGCGTCACAACAAGCACAGCTGCAGAATTCGCAACAGCAAAACAGCTCACAGCAGCAGTCAACACCCCTCAACCCCAACGCCTCGGCCCCGCGGCCCCGCGATGCCCGCATGATCGAACTTCTCCTCACTTCCCAGGGCGTCACATCCTACGAGTCGCGCGTACCCCTGCTCCTCCTCGACTTCGCCTACCGCCACACCTCGAGCATTCTCTCCGATGCCATATACCTATCGGCGGACCCCTACACCTCGCAGGCCGGCTCCAAGGCGTCCGCCTCGGGCTCTGGCGCCGGCGCGATCCCTGGCGCTGGGGGCGATGCGGCCGTCAGCGCAAACGCCGTGAAGCTCGCCATCGCCGCGCGCTTAGGCTACCAGTTCCGCGGGGGCGGCGGCGCGGGCGGCGTGTCCAAGGACTGGCTGCAAGAGCTCGCGCGCGAGCGCAACAAGACGGCGCTGCCCAAGGTTGCCCAGAACGAGTGGGGTCTCCGGCTGCCCAGCGAGCGCTTCGTGCTGAGCGGTGTTAGCTGGGGGCTTAAAGATGTATGGGAGGAGGCGGGCATCGATGAGGACGAGGACGAGGACAGCGAGGACGGCGCCGCCGCGGCTGGTGGTGACAGTGCCATGGAGGGCGTGGAGGCGACGAACGCGACGGCCGATGAGGACATTGGCGGTGACGGCGTTGAAGGCGGCACGATGGAGGACGTGTTCGGCAAGGACGTTGACGAGGACGCAGAGATGGAGGGCACGTCTTAGAAGGGCAGTGCTACGTCCATATACCGTTCGGGGCCCATGGTCCAGCGGAAGTGGTGGTAGTAAGGTGGGTAGAGGCCGTCTAGCTGTGCTTGAGCTAGAAAATGTATCATCTGCGGCCATCCAAGAACAAGTGGGGAAAGGGAAAGGAAGGACGTTCCGGAGTTTTTTATTCAGGGAGGTTCACGGGAACGAACTCTTTGGTCTTCTCTAGTTTGGCTGATGAGCCGTGAGGCCCACCAAGCCATCGATTTGGCCAAACCTCTACAAACTTCGCAATGAAGTACAATCGGAAATACCATTGAGATGTTTCGCAAGTACAGGGGCCTCACATAATCTAGAGTTGAGTCATGTAATGTCTCTATTACAAGGCCACTACAATATGAAGCACCAATTCCAAACGCCTGTCGCTATGTAACATAACATTTCCTGTGGCTCCCCCCTTTGAAATACAAGCAGCCGCCATTGATGCTCGTATGCCCCCAACCAACTCTATAGCCCCCGGTACAACAAGAGAAGCGCATCAACACGGAATATTAGTTCGAACCTGCTTGAGCATTAGGATTGTAAA
This sequence comes from Colletotrichum navitas, assembly GCF_030913465.1. Lineage (NCBI taxonomy): Eukaryota > Fungi > Ascomycota > Sordariomycetes > Glomerellales > Glomerellaceae > Colletotrichum > Colletotrichum navitas. The sequence goes on from NW_026850560.1 coordinate 408,835, forward strand.
CCGCAGCCTGTTCCTCCTTTTAGCACACTACTTCTGCACACCTTTTGCAAGGGTGAGATGATTTACCCCAGTGATGAGCTCAGCCCCGACGTCTTCCATGAGCACACTCTGCGCAGGTGCGGAAGACTGCATTTCCTTGTCGCTGGGCTGAGGAGTCCGCTCGCGTTGGGTTCGCACGTCGAGGTCGGCACCGTTGTACTCGTCGTCTTCATCGTCTTCCTCTTCGGCGTCCTCGTCGTCGGCGTCATCATCCTCCACGATGGAAGCTGCAAGTGGGTCCTCGCCATCGATGCTGCCACTGAGAATGCTTTCGCGTTCGTCACCGTAGTCATCAATCGAGTCTCGCGAAATATAGCTCTGGCCCATCTCGTCTCCGATCTCTTCATCGTCGTCGATGTCTTCCTCAAGGTCGGCCTGTTCACCATCGTCATCTGTGTCGCTTGCAGAAAATTCGTCCAAATCCAACGGAGTGTCTCTCCAGTACGTGAAGTCCGTATACTCCTCTCCGCCACCCTTGACCAAAGTGCTCACCGGCGGGAAGAAGTGGTCGACAACCTCGTTGATGTTGATGTAACTCAACTTGAGCTTATTTAAGCTGAGCAGGTCAAGAGAGACCTCTGCGTTGGAGTTGATGGTAAAGATGCGGTTCCTTGGAACATCTACCGTCCTGTATGAAATCTGGTCCGTCAGGCGGTTTCCGAATCCGGCATAGAACGGTGTCCGATTCAGCCCGTACAAATGCCGGATGTCGCGGAGGGTGGCCATCTTGAATACGTGAGGTTTTCTAAGGTAAACCTCGCGACGGAGGGCAGCCATGGTTCTGTCCGGGGACAAAATTGTAGGTCCTCGCGGCAGCCGATATTGCCCTTGCTGAATGCCAGCCAAGTATGCCCGTGTGGTGTCGGACTGCCCCACTGATCGACTGGTCAGGTACATGATGTTGTAACCGTTTGCGACGATGTCGCTGTAAAGTTTGGCTACACCTGCGTGCGTCCAATCACGGCCAATCATGTTGAGAACGTGGCCAAGGGCATCCGACTTGGTGATGGTGCCGTCAATGTCAGAAATAACCACGGGAGTTTCGTGTTTCCACAAGTACATGTTGGCCTGACACGTCGCCCTATTTACGGTGAAACTCATGGTGTTCTCTCCAGGCTTCAGGCACAATGCTTTCAGCTGATCACTAGTAAGCCGCAGCGTCTTGGCGTAGTTCAGGTTCGGGTCTCCGGCCGTCGACTGGGGAGGAGTGCTGGGAGGAGTCTGCAGGCCAGGAGCTCCAGCATCCGACTCGGTCCGCCTGTGAATTGGCGAGGGCGCAGTGGTCGTAATATCACTGCCGTCGCTCTGGTACCCAGGATCCGATGCAGCATCCGCCGCGATGACAGTATTGGGGCGGTAGCCCACCTCCATCGTCTTCTTCTTGGCTGCCTCCTTGGCCTCTTCACTGCTGTAAATCCAGATGTTTCCATGCTCATCCATGCCAAAAAGCGAACCGATGTCGTAAGGACCCTCGAGCTCCTCGGACAGGATTTTTCGGGCGAGGATCTCGGCGCGGAACACATCTTCCTCGTTGCTTTTGAATCCAGTCATGTCCAACATCAAGTCGCCGCTTTCTGTGACATGGCTAGGAATGTTGTTGGCCGAGAGCTCCTTGGAAAGCATGATCGCCCGTTCAAGCGCTTCCTTTGGCGCAAGGGGAGGTGGACTCTGAGATCTCTCAGACGTGGCAAAATCGGCCATGTCTTCACCATAACCACGCTCGCTCGCACGGGCCGACTTACGAAGCATATCGTCACTGTAAGGGCGCTGAGTAGCCGCCCCCCACTCTTCTGATCTCATTCGTGAGTGGGAGATGTCCGGCGAAGTTGAAAGAGGAGTGTTGAATCCTGCGATGGTTAGCGCCGTTGATCCAGACAGGGCATCCAAAGGGTGTGTTAGGAACATACCATGGGTTCCAAAAGTTGCGCTATGGATGACCGAGGGAGGCGGACGACGGGGTTTTGCGGACTCGGAGTCCAGGTCAAGCAATTCTGGTTCACCAAGACTGGGCGAAGAAGGATTCTCCGGATTTAAAGGAGGGCTGGATGCCGGAGAGACCAGCGGGGAGGTTTGTAGGTCTCTCGGAATGGTATCACTGGTCTCGAAAACGAAAAAGGCCTCGCCCTCCTCGCCAAGCTTCATGGAGTAGTCCTGCTTGACACCATTGACCTTGAACTCGACCTTCTTCTCGTAGGGCCGAAGGAGTGAGAATTTGCCAAAGCGTACGTGGAAGGGCGAGCATGCGAGGGTTCCGTCCTCTTGTTCGACGACGATGACATCGATGGCGCCACTAAGGGTGGCCGGGTTGATCGAGTTCCATGTCGAGGAGACGGATGCGCTGATGTTTCGAACGTATTGCATGGTGAGCGAGGGTCTCGGTCGTTTGCGACGGGCTGGAGCGCGAGAGTCTTCCGAGGGGATAGTCTGGAGTTGGGGAGAGAATCGACAGCAAAGGGCTTCCCAGGACGAGACGATGCGGCGACTTCTCGAACCCGAGGAAGGCCGGTAGTCGGAAGCTCAAGTTAAACTGTGCGGCGACGACAAGTGCGGAGCGGAGTGTAAGCTAATTGTTGGGGAAGGTCGTGTGGAATTATTATTGGGACGCAGGGTACGAGGGTGGGAGCGGGAGGGGTGGTGGGAATTTGCGAGGGTGAGCAAGTGAGTCGAGAGAAGCCGACTGGTGAGTTCGAGAGGCGCGCGCGCAGAGCAAGGGAGCGGGACGATCAGCGCAACAACGCATGTACTTGATGGGATATGCTCTGAGAAAGAGAGAGAGACAGAGACAGAGAGAGAGAGAATATCACGGACGGAAAGGATGGTGTAAAGGGTGCAAAGTTGGGAAAGAATAGATAGATACACCGAATCACGATCAAAATTTGGGTATCGCGGGGTCGGGGGCCCGTGGCTGAAGAGGAGGAAAAAGTAACAGCCAAAAGGTTCGTTCGAGCAACCTTCTCCTCAGTAGATATGTGCGCGACGGTGGAAGGTGGATGGTACAAATATGACGAAGCTGAATCCTTTTTGGGGGGAAGACAAGCAGCTGAGAGGAACCGCGGCGGCGGCGGCGATGAGCCATGATGGGAGCGAAGTACGTACGGGAGGGAAGTAGCACGCCTGAAGGGCCTAGCGCATACAGGACAGGGGGTCGAGCATAGGTAGGTACCTACCCTTGCTTGTTGGTCAACCGCCAGCCCAACAAGCTAGGTAGGTACTTACGGCAGGCCAAGGTCGTCCATGACCCGGTACCTACCGCAATGTAAACACTACACCGGATCATGTGAAGGTGGACATCCGTTTCCGCCCCAGCGAAAACCAGCCCGCCCAAGAGAAAAAAGAGCAGCCCCAGGTCCCCCCAATGGAAATAAAAAGAAGGGGGAAGGCCCCCCTGGGCCGCATCAGAGACGCCATGCCCACCCATACTTGTCCGGCCCATAGCCGTAAGAGGAGAAAAATACGCTAGGAGGGCCAATGCCGACATTAGGGGGCCACGGCCCAAAGGTTCTGAGCTGGCCTGGCATCTGTGGCAAGGGAAAAGGCCCCCTGGCAAGCTTTGCATGCGTTAGACCATCGGCCGAGGCTTTGGTCCGGTGCTTGCGATGGGCTTTGGAATGCAGAAGAAATGGGAGAGTTTCATAGACACTTTTTTCCTAATTTAACATTTTGTCTTATTCTGTGGCTTAAGCCACTGTCCGTTCCATTTGATTCCTATGGAATTTCAATCCATCAATTGGGTTCAGCCTTGGGAGCCCAGACGGACGTCAACCAAAGCCAAGTACGGAGTAACTAAGTAGTCTGTTGTCATGTTGTCGTATTTCGTCCCATTTCTAGAACCCCCACCTATCGGCTTTCACGCAACTCAACCGAACTCGGTCTCCCCAGCCTCTTTTGTTGCGCTGCTGCCTGTCACTGTTGCGCCCTCTATAGTGAGTGTGCCTCCTAATACGTGATGCGCATTGCGATCAAGGGGTGTATTCTGCACTTGGTAAATACGACACCCCACAGCTCGAAACCCTCCTAAAATGTTCAGTCGGCTGACTCGTTTTGTGTCATTGAAGGTACTCGTGACACCGCATGACTCCTGTTGCAGCGCAGCCAGGGTTGTAAATTAGTATACTTAAGTCTAGTATTGGCCTATACTAATACTAATAGTATTTTTGAGCCTATACTAATACTAGGCTAGTCTAGTATAGGGGTATACTAATACTAGGCTAGTTTAGTATTAGTATACTTAAGTATACTAATTAGTAAGTAAAAATAAGTAAAAATAAATAAAAATAAATAAAAATAATAAATTAATATTTTAAGTAAATAATTACTATTTTTAACTACTTTAGTAAGTAAAACTTCTTGCTTACTAATCTAGTATCTTAGTAATAATTAACTTAATACTTAAAAACTAGTATAAATTATAAATTAATTATAATTATAAAGTAAAAAAAGTAAAAAAATACTATAAAAAGTATTAATAGTATATATATATTTATACTAGTATATATATACTTTTATATATAGTATATTAATAACTAAAAATATATTATCTATATTTTTATTTATTTTTATTTATTTTTATATACTAATTAGTATACTTAAGTATACCTAAGTAATACTAATACTAACAAAGGCTATACTAATACTTACTAATACTAAGGTTAGTATAGTTTTCTTATACTAATACTAAGTATACTTAAGTCTAGTATTAGTATACTAAATACTAGTAGTATTTTTTACAACCCTGAGCGCAGCCCTGCTGCCGTTTGTCGTCACTGCTGCTTCCCTTCCCCGAGAAAGAAAAAAGAACACTTATACCGGTAGTCGATCGCCTTTTGGGTGCTGATGTCATTGCCGAACCTTACCCCTCCGTCTCTTGTCGCTAATTGGATATCAAGTCCTTTGCATCAGATCTCGCAACAGCCTGTACACTGCCCCCACCCTTTCTATTATGGAATCTCGATCAGCTAGGCGCCATTCTGTTTGCCAACTCTGGAATCCATCTCCGTGCCGAGGCGTTTGTTTCAGTTCTTCACTGATGAAGACTGTACTACATATTACACTACCTGCCTGCAACTGCCGAGGGGCCGAGTGCAAACAAATAGGAGCACAAATCACAACCCATGCTGAATAACGGGCCCGACGCTTTTTTCTTCGGCCGTACGGAGTACTGCGTATGCTTCTGTTCTGTGCATCCTATCCTTGTGGAGGCCCCATATAAATCAGGAGGAGTGGATTGGGAGAGAGCACACAAAGAACTAGTGGAATTGGGAACTATAACAGCAAGCCATCGCTGCCATGTTCATCCAGTCCCAAGTTGGACAGTTCCGCCGGGCCGGCCTGTCCAGGCACAACTACACAGTGTACCATCACAAGTTCACCTCTGTACAGGGCCAACCCAGCCTTAGAGACGAGCCAAAACCCGGATACCCCTGGGCATCAGTTCGCGTTGCTTGGTAGCGGCTCGCTCTGGCAAAAATATAATATCCCGCTCTGCAGGTGTCGCGCCCTCTACTTAGTTTAGCTGCGGGTGCCTCCGGGAGAGGGGAGTCGTTGTTTGGGCGAACGCGAGGCTATGTGGCGCAACTCCGTCTTCCCAAAGGAAAGCTCTGCTTTGTTATAAGTCGTAACATGGTAGGTAATAATCACACCTATCAGTACACCTGATCCAGATAGGTATCGCTATTGGACGTTGCGCCATTTTCTTCTTATTTCGTATGTGATGGAACTGGTCGCATCTGGGCCACCTAACAAAGGAAAAGAAGGATAACAATATATGGGAAAGCCACCCACACCTACAACAACGTCTGATCATAACAATATACATATATCAATGGATAGGCCTTGCGATTCTCAGACCTAATCTGCAAGGATTTTGAAATAAGAGTGCAGATTGATGGAGCAATCGCAAAAAGAGTGAATTTCACCAAATGAATAAAAGTACAGTAATGACTGGCAGTGTATTTCACTATAGAGTATTAAGGCTAACAACGATAAGTGTTGATGATGATTCCGAATTGTCGTTAAAGGTCGAACTGTCCCCCTCAATTATTACAATAATTTCTTTGTCGTCTTTAAGCTGTGCCTTTACATCGTTTAGGGTAGGTATAGTAGATTCTTTGTATTTGCTTTGTATATCTCAAACTTGTTGAAGGAGTTTGATGCTCAGTGGGGTCATGTCGATTTCTTCTTGTTGTTCTTCTTTTCCAACTGAGTGATTAGTTTCTAGACTTTATCACTGACATGAATCGCTTTCTTGACATCCAACGCTCGCGATTGATTCCCGTAAACGCATCGCCAGTCGCTGTATTGGGAGGTCCAGCGACAGCCACTATTTCCCCTCCTCCACGGGAAGCAGTCGCGAGCGTTAGATATCAAGAAAGCGATTCATGTCAGTGATAAAGTCTAGAAACTAATCACTCAGTTAGAAAAGAACAACAAGAAGAGATCGACATGACCCCACTGAGCATCAAACTCCTTCAACAAGTTCGGAATATCATGTAACCATTACTTTTGTTTATGGGTCTGAACCGTTTCAAGGCTTGCTTTCCATCACCGAATCCATCTCCTGGATGGTAATCTCGAACTCATTGCTCTCTATCAAACGCTCATCGTCCATGTCATTAAGCTTTATACATCTACTCAATCTCCAAAACAGCAGGGGCCTTGACTTCCTTGCCGCTAAACTTTTCCAATCCCTCACCGCCCTATGGCATCTGTTAGCACCAGACATGCAGACCTGACAAGGACAAACAACTTACGTAGCTGAAGAGGGGAGAAACCTCGACGCCGACCTCGGTGGTCTCGCCGGTGACGGTGGCGCCGGCAGCCTCGAGCCAGCGCTTGCCCTGGAGCATGATGTCGCGCTTGCTGGTGTCGGGGTCATCCTCACCCGTGCCGCGTGCGTTCTTGAGCGGCGAGAATTCATCTTCACGCTTCACCTCCATGGAAGCAAACTTGCTGAGCTCCAACATGGGGAAGACGTCAAAGACGAACTGCTCCAGCTTGATGCCGTTGGGCTTTTCAGGCTTGACCATCTCGCCAGACTTGAGATCGGCATAGGGAATCTTCTTGCGCGCAATGTGATGGGGCAGCTTGTGCGCCCATTGGGGGATGCTCTCGAGAAAACGGAAAGAGTAGTAATGGTTGACAATGTTGGCGGCGCGAAACTTGAGGATGCCAGGCTGCTTGGGGTCTTGGGCTTCGGCAGTTTCCTGGTCAATCTCGGAGTACTCGACAACGTCGGGCTTGCCGTTCTTGAGCAGAATCAGACCAACCGACTCGGTAGCATTACGCTTGCGCACCACCTTGGTAGCGATGTCGACGTCCTTGGAGGCAGAGAAGCCGATGAAGACGGGGTCAGCGACCTTGACTAGGCAGTTGTCAACGCAATAGGCGTGGATGTGCTCGATGCCCCTTTTGCGCATGTCGCCCATCACGTCCGAGACGACAAGCGCCTGGTAGATACCTCCGTTTCCGTCCGGGGCAACGGCGACCTTGGCCTTGGACTCGAGCAGAATCTTGCCGTCGTTGGAGATACAGGGCAGAACGCCCTGTTCGAAGATAAAGACATTGGTCTTGTCAAGACCGAAGTAATTGTTCTCCTGGAAGTACTTCTCCGTGGGACCACGAGTGGGACCAGATGTCATGACGTACCAAGGGACGATAGCACTGCTGTTGCCGGCCTTCTTGGCCGCGAGCTCCTGTACCTTGCGAATTCGCTCGGCCTGGATCTGGAAGAGAGACTTGTGGCTGGGAAGGCCGATGTCGTAACAGCCTTTCGGAGCGGAGCTGCCCAGTCTGGTTCCTTGACCGCCTGCCATCAGCACAACGGCCACCTTGTTCTGACCGATCAGATCGAGACCAGACTGGTACCACTTCTCAATGTCTTCAGGCTTCGAGTCAAGAATGCTGGCAGTAGCAGACTCGGGCAATGGCTCGAGGCCAGACTCGGCGGAGGCGTCGTCGGTCTTGGGAGGGTTCAGGGCGCGGTGAGTGATCTTGTTGATGTGTTCGGGGTCGAAGCCAGACAGCTGCTGGAAGAGGGTGGCTTTTTCGGAGGTAGGGAGGTCGTCGTAGAAGGTAAAGACGTGGTCCTGTCCTGCATTGGCGTACTTTTCCCTCAGCTGGGCGAGTTGCTCGGCCGAGGGTTCAGTCGCGGCGGCCTTGCTGGAGCCAACGTTCAGAGCAGACTTGATGGCCTCCATGATGGATGTGTATTGGGTATCTCGGTAGCTTGTGACCTTCGATCGGTTCAGTTGGAGCTGTGTATGGTCAAAGCACAGTCGGAAGTAATGATGATTCGCAGATCAGCAGGAGTCTGAAGCTAAAGGAAGAGAAATAGGAGAACCAAAAGGCAGAGTGGAATTAAACAATCGACGTCGCCAGCTGGAGAGCTACCTTATTTGTAGTCCCCGCCAAGAACCCCTCAACAGTCCAAATATAGTGCCGAAGTGGGAGCTGCTTAGTGAGTGGGCTGTCCAGCCCCCCGCCAGTTGTCAGGTCAGATCAATGAACGATTGGACAAATGGAGCCCGGATCGTTTTCAGGCGGTATGGAGCCCCTCATTCCAGGGCCACAAGACGCCTTCAGGGGATGATGGCTTGCTTTTGGCTGCACACCCCTCACTTTAAGTCGTTTTCAGGGACTTAGCAGCCAGCCACCTCAGCACATGGCCCGGAGGCAGACTCGTACTCAAGTCAGGGCCTGCATCTTCGGGAAGTGTGTACGGGGATCTTCTTTCTCCGGATACGAGAAGAAGCATCGAGGGCGGTCGATCTAAATCCTGGGCTCACGTAAGAAATCCAATGGGATGTAGTGATCTTTGCAATATTACAGCAGCCACTTCCGGACATGCGTATCGGGGCTGTGCTGCGTGGCGTCGATTGTGAAGTGCCAGGAACTGGTAAGACGCCCTTGCCTGCATGTCAAACCCTTGAACTGAGCATGGCCAGATCCAAGTTTGGACAGACGGGCCAAGTCAAGACAAGGCTACATCAAGTGGGCGAAAGGGGTTGGTGGTCTTGAGCCTCAAATACCTACCTACGTAACACAGCGCCCGTGGGGCTTTGGCACGCTGAACGAGAAAGAATTCAATCAATTGTCAACCTTGGGCTAGGTAGGTAGGTACTAAATGGTGAGCTGCTACGCTGCTTGCTCGCCATTGTTAGGTCCTGCAATGCCAATAATCAAATGTTATCGATTGCCTTTTGGGGACGGTCTTGAACCTGCGAGTCCGGCGCTTGAAATAGAGGGACAAGCAGCATCCCTAACCTAACGATCCTGTATGCTTCTTCCTGTATCTCGACCAGACCAGAACGTGCTTTGGAGTGTTGGTAAAACCCCATCTACACACATATGAAGCTTGCAGGGTGTTTGCCTTTGACAATTAACATTTGCTGCTTATGCGAATGCTGCGAGTCAGAGAGGATACAATTAGGTCCCTCCCATGCAACCTTGCCAAAATCCCACTTCCTATCATCTTCTGCTCCTCAATCCAAGGATCAGACTGCAGAAAAAGACCGTCCTGTTTAATAATTTTTTTAAAAAAAATTGGGAAAATTTTTCAAATTCAAGAAAGGAAAACACACTGAGAGAAAGGAAATCACATCCCCGCCATCTGAGCGGGAGACGCATCTTGTGCCCCTCCCCCCCTTCAGGAGGTGCCCGGTATTACTGCCTGCCTTACCGCCCCTCCCTCCCATTCAAAACTGCACCCGATCACCCGCTCCCACACTGTGCACGGCACTAGCCGCGATACACGGTGCAAGGGCATTGGTGGACAGAGTGCAGCTAGTTGCATTTGGTGCACGCGTAACGGATGTGAGGTATACTCTGGCAGTTTTACAGTCGCAGTCACAGTGGCTCTTGGTTCCGAAAAGCCCACCTGCTGGCTCTTTCCCGGTCAGTGTCATGGTTGTCTACATCGCCGCCGCAGACAACACAACTGCCGAGATTTTCTTCCATCCTTTTTATTCCTTCCTTGACCGACTTCTGTTCTCTCCCACCAGACCGCCCTTGAGAGGACTAGCGAACGGTCTCCCCCTTCGCTTTCCCCCTACCCTTCCGCTTTCCCTACCTTCCTTTTCTCCGATCTTTGAGCTCGACGCGGCGATGTTATGGACCCTGTTCATGAAAATCCTCCTCATCAGCTCCCTCGTCGCCTGGTGGCTTAAGCGGCCAAACAGCCGCTTCCAAAAATTCGTCCTCTTCGCCGCCACCCTCGCAACCTTTTGGGTTGTTGCTCCGCTCTACGCCTCCCTCTGCCTCGCCTGGTCTGTTCACTACACCCGAGAGGGTATTCGCTATTGGAGCCTGGATGAGTTGCTCGTGCGGCACGCCAGTATGCTGGTGACGCTCGCCGCAGTCATTTGGTGAGTTTATCCCACGCGACCTCTTCTTCCCTCCAGTCGCCTGTCGAGCCACTACCATCTTGTTCCGCGCACGCGACATACCCAGACTAGTCCTTTCTGACCGTCTCTAGGCTGCTTCATCGCGCTTGGCAAACTCTTTGGAAGCCGACGACCGACCTGATCAGCATCCTCGGAGTGGACGTTCCCGAGGCCCCAGACGTATCCCTTGCCGGCATCCGACCCGACGCCGCGACCCTCAACTGGACACGCCCCACGCACAACCGACCTGTGCAGAAGTTCTTGATCCAGGTGAATGGCGTAAATGGTCAGTCTAGGCCCGCTTCGTTGGTGGTCATGGACAGTGTTTCTGATAATTCTTTACAGTGGGCGAGTCGAGGCAGGAAGAAACGGCAATTACCGTCACAGGTCTGAGGCCTAACCACTGCTACAACATACGCGTCATCGCTGTCGGACCGAACAATTTCCAAGCCGGTAGCCAGGTCATACGGTTGCGTACCTACCGATCCGACGGACGGCCAGAACTGGGCAACTCGAGGCTCCCCGACAGTTTTCAAGATCAAGACCCCAAGTCAGGACAGTTCCCGTGTCTTGAGGACAATGGCGGTCGCAGTCAGGTTCCCACCATCGAGGCGGCCCCATCTCTCGAGGGCGGGTCTGCTGCTGTGCGGGACGGGCCTTCCGGCCAGAGACGCAACACCGTTAATCGCAGACACTCCCCTTCCATAGCGAGCCAAGAACAGCCGTCAATCAAAGATTTTGGGGGCGACCAGCCCGAGGCTTCACTGAAAGACCTTGCCGATGCATTGGAGAGGACGAGGAAGGAGATTGACGAGACAGCATCCCTACACGCCTCCGAAGAAAGCGAATTCAAACAGCTCGAAGAGCGGCTTAAGAAAGAAAAGGAGGAGAAGAAAAAGATGCAAAAGGAAAAGGACGACAACACAGCGCAACTTCGGCAGAAGGTTAAGGCTACCTATGAGCAGATGCGCCAAGCCACAAAGGACAAGGCGAGGAAGGAGAACCTACTCAAGGAAAAGCAAGACAAGCGCAAGAAGATCATCGATAACATCGATAAGTGGACCGCCGAGATCGAGAACATGCGGAAGACGCGTAAGGGTTTTGCGGCTGAGAAGGAAAGCTTGGAGCAAGATCGCGACCTCAAAATCAAGCACTTGGACGAGGACAACTCTGCATTGCAGGAGGAGTATTCGCAACTCGAGACCGAATACAAAGAGAAGAAGGAACAGCTCAAGGAGCTTGAAGATGCTAGGAGAAAGCTTCCAGGCGGAGAGGAAGACGACACTTGGCGGGAAGACGACCGAAAGATGAAGAGGGACTTCGAAATCAAGCGACGGGAACTCCAGAGCCAACTCATTATGGAGAACCGAAAATCCCAACAACTGGAAGGCCATATTCACGTTCTCCACGCTCAGGTCTACGCCCAGAACCAACAGAGTCTCCAGTTCTATAACCAAGCAAACTCTTCTGGTGTCGACTTCGACCAGAGCCTCTCCGCGCAGGTTAAACGCCGAAGCCGTACCGGAAATTCCCTTTCTAACGCTGCCATGTCATCTCCAACAGGGCCTTTTCCTGCCTCCGACTCCTTTGAGCCTTCGATTAGTTTCAGCGGCCGGACTGGTTTCTCGCATTTTTTGGAAATCTCTGGAGCCGACAATTTTGGCGCCGATCAGTTTTCAGATGCAGATTTCAGAGCCCTCACCGGTAATGCCCCGCTCAGTCCGACAGCTGCAGCTTTGTTACCGTCCGGTATCTTGGGCGATGACGACGCTGCAAGCCCCGATTCATTCTCTCAACGAAGCCCATTCTTGCCGGATGACGAATACGACGCCCACTCGCCACAATCGTCCAAAAGGTCCAACAGTGCTCACTCAAGTCCACTTGGGCCTTCGCATAAGACTGCATTCCCGCAATTAGCGCCTGACAACGGCGACCACGCATCGTTCAATGATGTTACCTCTTCCCCCAGCGGACAGCCATCACCGGCAGCACACCGGTTCACGAATTTGCTGTCTTCATTCCAGAGAGGCAAGGGCGCCAAAGCTGTTGATGACGGTGGACCGATACTGGGTAGCCTGAAGCACGGTCAGAGCCAGTCGTTCCCTCGACAGGCCGACGACCCAGACGGAACGGTTCGCCGTAGAACAAGCTTCTCCTCATTGGGACGAAACAGGAACTCAGCGGGTCCCGAGATGACGGAAAGCAGTGCGTCCCACCTTGGACGAAGCATGTTCTCCTCGGCCCGTCGTTTAATGCTATGGAATGGCTCTCTTGTAGACCGGGATCCTAGCAGCCCTAGACCGACTTCCATGACTTCGGCAGACTTGCCCCGTCCCTCCACTGACAGCGGGTCTATATGGAACCATCCTGGCGAGAGAAATCGCTTGTGGTCTCCCGACGGTCCGTGGCCTTCACGAACTCCGTCGAGACGGCCCTCTCTTCACGGCTCTCCTGCGGCTTTGCAGACGACGCTGGCCTCTGCCGACGACGAAATCTTAGACCACGAAGCATTGAACGATCCGCAGGTCTCGCCCAGCCAGGTCGGAGTCATTGGCAGCAGACCGCCGGCTAGTAAGCAGAATTCCGACTCAAAATCCTTGTTGAGTCAACGTCTCAATCCTGCGGCACCGACCTTTTCTATTGGAGGCATTGGTGGGTTGTTCCGCAGCAAAGACAAGGAAAGCGACTCTGGTAAAGAGAAGGACAAGACAAAGTCTAAGGACAAGGCCAGGGACAAAGCCAAAGATAAGGAAGCTAAGGAAAAGGGCAAAACCAGAGAGCTCTCCATGCCAGGCCTGGATCCGCCGCAAGGCTATGATACTTCACCGACTGACTCGAGAAAGTCCCGCGACGCTTTCTCCGTCCATACCCAGACCTCTATTACTGAGTCCCGAGAGTCCTTGACGCTTGACAGGGTCGTGTCAAGCACTTTATCCGACTCTAACACCAAGGATCAAGAAAACGCTTACCGCAAGCTCTTCAGGAAAGGAAGCTCCAGCAAATTCAGTCTGTCATCTCGGCTAAGCAAAGACTCTGGCCTGTTTAAGAAGGGGCCAGGGAGCACCACCAACTCGGACAAGAATTTGTCAGCCGATCGATCCAGTTTCGGCGACATTGATGATTACGGCGAGGAAGGCTTGTTTGGTCGAAGTTACGAAAGCGTCACAAGCAGCCCGTCTCTCGGCCCATCCAAGTCTAAAGAGACTAAGGAAAGCAGAATGACTAACTGGAGTAACAAGTTTTCCATGAAGAAGAAGGGCAAAGACAATAAGGAGAGCATCGAGCTGCACCGAGCGCTTCATGAGGCCGAAGCTGAGGGAGACAAGAACGACGCGTAGTTCAGTGACAATGTCAAGGTCAAATGCCATCAACTATGTAGTGCTTACCTCCCAACTAAAAGAAAAAAAATCAATTCACAAGGGCGTTCAACATTTTCATGTCTGGCTCCTTGCATTGTCCACGTGTGTTTGTGTATCGATCTAATTCTTCCGAGAGTTAGGTATGTATCTTGAGAAGTTTCTACGGAGTATTCATTCCGCATTTGTCGTATTGGATACGTATATAATCCAGTCGCATCGGGTAGGCGGTAAAATTCAATACGCCGGCAGAAAGTCTCAATTGGCAAGCTTCGTCCGAAAGCACGGGTCACACCCACGACTGAGCGAGAGAGAGAGAGACAGACGGGTAGCTGTAGATTTACCCAACCAGATCGAACCACCCACGCAAGCCTCCCTTCTCGCAAGAAGCGACGGCCGAAACGACGGCACCTTCGACCGACGGTCGATATTGAACAAAGGAGCGGCGACATTGCCAACACATCCCATCAATTGCCGACCCGAACGAGAAGTCAGCATCCTCCCGGGGGACCGCAACGCCCCGAAACCTCCTACCTCTGAGTCCCCCGAGTCCCCCGGTTGATGGCCGCAATGGCGGCTCAGGATCCAACTGGCGGCGCTGCAAAGAGCCTGCCGATGCCCTCGCGCAACCCGCTCCCCCTCTCCGCCTCACAGGAAGCGCAGATCAGAGACATTTACCACGCCCGCGTGCGCAATGCCTGCGCCCCCGAGATCAAGGGTGCGTTCGTCCCTTACACAATTCCCCATCTCCTCGGGCTGCCCGCCGCTTTTCCTCGTACATATAAGACAGATACCGCCGCCCATGAGAATGGTTATCCTCGTCCCCCTCTCCCTCCCCTTTTGGCGGCTCCAATGAGGAACATCCACCGCGACCCTCCCCCGCCTTACCAAGGTGGCCTTGACGAGCAAGCTGACAAATCGACCCCGGATAGCCTTCGCAGACTGCGCCTTAAACCGCACCTTCACTGTCTCATTTGTCTGCCGCACGCAGCTGCGGGCCATGAACGGGTGCATGAAGGCCCACGCGACGCCCCAGGAGCACGACGCCGCGCGCGAGGAGTGGTTCGCCAAGCGCCTTGAGCGGCAAAAGGAGCGCGAGCGCAAGGCCGTCAAGAAGGCGCAGCAGGAGGACTTCATCCGCGAGTGGTGGGGCCTGCCCGAGAAGGACGCCGAGACGAGGAGAAAAGAGGAGGAGAAGATGCGCATGGCCGAGCGGGTTGGCGGATACGCCGCCCGGGACCGGCAGAGGTTGGAGGAGCAGCAGCAGCAGGCGGAGGCGGCGGCGGCTGCCTTGGCAGGAAAGAGATAAGAGTGGTGATTGATGGTGCGGCGGAGGGGCCCCGGTTTGTTCTTCTGCCAACAGCCTGGGATGGGGTAGCGAAAAGGAGAACCGCGGGGGTCAGATGCATATATATGTTGGGCGTTCTGGGTTTACGGTTTAGGACACCCTGCTCCATGGCGCGAACATTTGGCTTGTACAAACACAACATTTTCACACACCATGTAGACTAGGTATAACAAACACCAAAAAGGGACCCGAAGCTGGGAGACAGACGGCGGGCCAATATCAAAAAGAGTACATCAGCAAGGCCTATCTGCGGCCAGCAAGCTTCTATCTATGACAGGGCGAATCATCCTCTGATACGCCTGCACATGGTCTATACTTTCCCCCCCCCCTAACTCAACATCTCATTCCCAGAAGCCGCTTCTCAACTCGGATGTGTTCTTTTTCTCTCTCTTCCTCACGCACGTAACGTTCCCCTTCTTCCCTTAAACGCCAGGTTTCTCAACTTCACAGAAAACAAAGATATGGCTGAACAGGGGCCCACTAGACCTCTCTCTTCTGAAGCTCGGCAGGGAGGGTGGTAGCAACCTTGTCCTTGAAGAGCTTCTCAGCGCGGCCCCAGACGGGGTCGTTGCGCCAGTCCTTGAGGTTCAGGAGGGTGGGCAGCAGATCATTGCTGAAAGCCTCGCTAGACTCGCGGGGCAGCAACGAAGGCAGGTGGTCAATGGAAATGACGCTCAGGGGCGGGTTCTCAAAGCCCTCGACTGGAACGGTGGGCTTGTCGAACGTGGTGGCCACTGTGTAGATGGGAACTAGGGTTTGCCGGCGTTAGCACGAGACTGGACCTGAATCCTGAGGACTAGCACTTACTGGGGTTGTGGGGGTTGGTGGTATCGGCAGAAACGTCGCACACAACGGAAAGCTTCCTACCAGGGGCCTGAAGAGACTCAATGTCGACGAAGGCTAAAGTAGTAAAGGTTAGCCAATGCCTCAAGAACTCCATGTTTGAGCTGCGTCGCCATCGTGAGCCTTCGAAAGCAAACCGGGGAGTATGATCTTCTCCTGGGTCGCTAGAAACCGTCCAACACATACGACAAATCGCAAATGAAATGGTACATACGAGGAATAGGTTGGCTGTAAGAGGTAATGGTATTAGCATTGTTACATTAGAAATCACCTTTTCGGGTTTGCTGTAAGATAAATACATACCTCAAGTAGATGCAGTTCACGAAGATGTCAGACTCCCTGATCTCGCTATACGGGCCAGGCTTGGCCTGAGTCTCTTGGATATCCTGTGTCTTCGTTAGCCTGTGAAACGAATGATGGTGCGAGCCACAGTCAAGCCTTACCCAGCGGATGATATCGGTGACTCCAGCCTTGGTGCACATGTCAACGGCGCCAGAACCACAGCGGCCGAGGGCACCGATCACGATCACTCTTGGCTTCTTGCCGCCGTTTTTCGCTACGCCCTCGTCCAAAGCCTTCTTGACGTCCGTAATGAGAGCATCCTCGTTGGGGTACGACTCGACGGAGGGGAATGGCTGTCCCGGGTGGGTAAGCTGCCAGGCCCAGTTCTCGAGGGCAAGGGCGGCTCCAGAGAAGCCAGCGTGGTACCCGAAGGCGGCCACGCGGCGCCCTGTCTCGTTGGTCAGAAACTCAAGGTCGAGAAGGGTACCACCGCCGCGGGGGAAGCGACCCAGAGTCTTCTCAAAACCGCTTTGTCCCTGAATATTTGTTATTAGCAGTTCCCTGGGCTGACTGCTTTAGAAGAAACTACCTTGTAGACGTGAAGGAAAGTGACGTGAACGTGCTTGAGGGGGAACTCCTTCTCCTCGAGTTCCTTCAGGCCGACAATGATATGATCGGCAGGAGCCTTCTCCCAGGATCCTTCCTCAACGAGGTTTGCACCAACGGCCTCGAATTCGGCATCGTCGAAGATGCGGACGGGGCTGCGCTCGACGTTGACGGTGTAGCCGGCCTCGATCAGAGCCTTGGTGGTAGTGGGGGTGAGCGCAGAGCGGTGCTCAAGGGGCTTGGTCTCGGACCGGAGGTGAAGGACGGTGCTGGCCATTGTTGCGATTTCAATTGACTTGAAGTAGTATGAAAAATCGCAGTGTTAAAAGATGTTTGTTGAAGGAAGGAGAAGCTGCTAGGTTTGGGTCAGAACAGGACGTGGGGCAATGACTCTAAAACATCCCACCTTGTGACTCCTCAAGGGGTCTTACTATTATTTCACCGCTTATCGGAGCGCGGGGAAGAGTGACATGGGATGGCAGTAAACCTAAAGAACAGCAATAAAAAATTTAACAAAATTAAAAACTGTCTCGCTGAAATTTCCTCACTAACACCTCTGCTCCCCTAGAACAACGTTTTTTTTTCCCCCTACCGGCAAAGCCCTGATTAGACCACTCAGGCGTCCTTCGGATGACGCCATGCAGGTACCAATCCTGCAGCCATCGAACGGTGGCCCTTGAACGGCTCTACGTATTTGGTTGGGTACTATCGCAAGGGACCAATTATCTGCCTATGCCGATATCGCTCTTTGGACATCTTGCTCTCAACGCGTCCGCATATAGTCAAATCCTTATCTTGCAACAGACTTCGAAATCTACGTTGACAGTACTCCGTACAAATTCAAAACCCCTGCCCCCAAGGTCATAAGCGCGAACAATGGTACGGTTATCGCCATCTTCTATCTAGTATACGAGGATACGTATCAGCGAAGTCCTCCAGCAGCTGCACCCTCAGTGACGGTTCTGGATCCCAGTTGTCTAGCTCCTTTGTGCCACCAATGACGGTGCCATCATCGAAGTTTCTTGGGACGCAGAATGTCCAAGAGCCGTCGGCATCCTGTCGCGTCACCGTCGCCAGGCTCAAGTTGACCGTTGGCCATGGCACACATCTGACCTGAGAGATCTGTTAGACCCCTTAACGACACAGAAAATAATGTTGAGCCATACCAGAGGCTCACTCACCTCGGGGTCTGAACGATTTCTTATCGCCAAACCCGAGACCGGAGCAGTTGACGATGGCCAGCACATTTGGCAACCCCTTGATCGTGAAAGCTTCGTGCAGGTCACTGGTCTCCTTGCGGAATACTTTCCCGCCATTCTACAAGAACCTACGAAGGAGAAACAAGCAGTAGATAATGAGGTCTACACACCATGTCCAATATTCACGACCCCACTTCACCTCGTCATCTGGAAACGCGCTCGATCTTTAATGCCGAAACTCGACCAAACCCAGTCACTTCGCCTTTTCCTCAGTAAAAGCTCTGTATTGCGCCAGGTGGTCCTCCAGATACTCAATGCCAGGCACGAAGGTGATGTGAGTTTCAGGGTTGGTGTTCCTGACTCCATGTCAGAACGTTCTGAGAACCATTTTGTGATCACGCTCCCCAGCTTCCTTCGCGGTATTACCCAGCAATTGTGAGCACCACCCCGTTAGGATGAGCATCAATGGCCTCAAAAGGTCTTGGGAAATCTCTGGTGACAATTGCTACTCGATGGCCATCTTACTAGAGTCTCAAAGCAGTGCTTGGTCCAATCACGCCAGCGCCGCTCCTGGCCATGTATTCCCGAAAATGCTGGCAGTGCCCCAGTAGCTTTATCAGGAAGCTGACCAAAGCGGTACTCAAGTCCGAGCGGTGCCGGTTTAACTAACACCGACATATACACACCAACCAGGCAAGTTGCCAAGAACAGCTTCCCATCCTAACATTGATCTCCAGGTACACATGTCAGGTCTCGTCTCGGCACCTGAAAGAAGCCAAATCAAATGCGATCTCTGCCAAATCAATAAGCCCTCAAATTTTCTTGATTGTCAATGCAGATTGAAGTACACATCCAAGCTGGTCCTTTTTAAAGGTCACACAGGTAAATAAGATAAAATAGAAAGAAGTGCAGACCTTGTTGGGCTAAAGATAGACTGCCGCGACAGAAAAAGAAAAGAAAAACTCATTCATCCTTCTCTCTTTCCTTTTCCCTTCTTCTTCCTCGAGGGTGTACTCTGTACAGAGCATGTAACATGTACTCTGAGCTCTTGTACGCGATGGACGAACGCTCCTCTCTCCAAGGCCAAGGGCGAGACACGCATAAATCTCAAACAACCCAGCAAGCCATCCCGTTTTTCCACGTTGCATTTCGCTCCGCTGCCCGAAGTGCTGCACAGTCGGCATCTCTCAAAGACTGCTGACGGCGGTCAGAATCCAGGAGTTCAATTTGGCGGTTCTGGCCAATGGCGCGAATCTCACGTCGAACCAACCCCGCGCGGCTGGTCTGTTACCACCCTGGTCTCGGCGCCTACGATGCAGTGTGATGGTTAGACTGATTGGCCCAGCCCGCATCTTGCATTCTATTTTGGTATGGCACCTCGACCACATTCCCTTCCATCCCATCCATCCCCTACATCCTTCTGTCGCTCTCGCCACTCATCATGGCCTGTCTGATGAGCCAGCGCTTACTAGGCCTGCCCGTGTGTGACCTGCCATTGAACCAGCGTAGCGCTTTTGATTCAATGGGCAGGGAGTATATACTCTCTCTTGGTATCGTAAACAGTGGTATGTTTACGTGCCTTTCTCTCTCTTTCACCTAGTTCACTCGACTAGAACTGCAGTAGTAGGGGAAAAGAACTTGTTTATTCCTTAGGTTCAGTAGTTGGGATCATGCATCGGTAGCAGCTGGATTACTTCTTCGTTCATCAGGCAATACCCCTTACCTGCAGAGGAAATTGGACATCACCAACACAGGGGGCAAAATCCAACACTCGACTTGGAACGCAGCGTAGTCCAGCAAGTATGTCGGCTCCGCCACCCTCTGGAGGGTACTCACTCTTCCCGAATCCCAACTCGAAGCCTCCAGCGGTGCGGAGGCCAGCATCTAGAACTCAAAGATCAGAATCCCAGGAGCGGACGCGGGCTGTGTCTCCCGAGAGTATCCTCGTAATTGATCAAGCATCTCCGCCGCGTCACGGCAGACAGACACCGCAGCAGCGAGTCCAGTCGCCAGTTGAGCGATCACAAACTCCCCAAAGCATTCACCGGACCCAAGCTAGCGAGCAAGAAACTACGCCATGTAGACGCGAGGGGCCAGCGCAGCCTCCGGCAAGGACAGCACCCATCCAACGGCCTCCTCCCGTCGCCAACATACCACCTCGATCAGACACTGCGTTCTCCCAGGCACATACTCTGGTGCGAAGTAGTAGTACTCGCTCTCGGAGCTCGATAGCAAAGCTTCCACTGACGGAGGAGCCGTCATCATGTTCTCAAGAGCAACCTACCCTGCGGTCCATTTTCCCCCGGTATAACCCCGACGTGCCGCTCAACCAGCAAGACTACTTCCCTACACAGACCAGTCCGACTCACATCCCGCGAGCCGTGATCAATCGGACGACATGGTATCCAGACCCTGAGGGTGATAGCCAGAGCAACCAGCACAGAAGCCCGGTACGGAGTCCGCTGAGCGGTGACGCAGCGCAACGATGGCCAAGGCGAAATATCGAGCCCCCTGTCATTCCCGACGTATCAACAAACGAGCACATGAAAAGCCTATGGAAGGTATCCAACGGCTGGAAGGCGCCGCCTTCGGAAGGCAGGGTGTACTGTATGAAGTTTTCCCAGGAAAAGGATGCGCCTATCTACACCTTGTCCTCTTCATCCCAACCGTTTTACAGCCTCCGACTTGATCCCACCTCTGCCTCAGCATATGTTACCCTCAGCCGCCACGACCCTGCCAAGATCTACAAGGCCTCTAATCCCACGACAAGTTCGTCAGCAAGTAGCATTCTCTCCGGCGTGGTCGGTCACAAAGATCACGGCAAGGGCGCCGAGAGCAAGCACTGGCAGGAAGTCCTCACGACGACACTCGAAGAGGAGTCCCGCAAGCACCCACCCAACGACGGCCTCGTTGCCCTCCTTTATCCCCTCGCGGCTGCTAAGATGGCGCTGGACAAGCGGGACGACATGAACGCTGTCATGATGGCCGAGACGGAGTGTGCCCGCCTCGTCTGGGACGAAGACTCGGGGTCGCATTTCCTCGTCCATCCGGCCCTTGCGACGCCCTTTTGCGTCACCATCGAGCGCTCGCCCGCCTGGAGCCGCGTCGAGTACACACTTGAGCACCACGAGTCGCCGCAGCACCTCGCTAAGTTAACACGTGACGGCACCGGCGGCGGCCATCTTGAAGTCGATACGGCCATCGCCGCCAAGATTGACAGTTTCTTCCTCGTCGACGTCGCCGTTACGGCGTTATTGCTTGTCGCGGCGGCGGACGAGAAGAATACCAAGGTCGAGACGTTTGAGCCGCCGCCTGCACCACGAGAGCCTGTGGGCGGGGAGCGACGGCTGAGCAGGAGGGAGGAGAAGAAGCGAGCGGCGGCGGCGGCACGGAGGGGCAAGATGGAGGAGTTTGAAATTGACATCGAGAGTCAGGACAGCAGCTTTGCGAAGCTGGAGCAGGCTGGTAAGGAGGCGCGCGACGGGTTGCCGTGGCCACTGAGGGTGCTCTTCAAACTCGTAGCGGGTCTATTCAAATGCCTCGTATGGTTCCTGACGCTGGGCTTCAAGGCGCTTGCTGGCATCGTCAAAGGACTGGCGAGATGTGTGGGCGTGAAGTCAGAATGAAGAAAAGGTGTAAGTCCGGGGTTGAGCATGATGAACATGAGATACCACTTTCTCGAGGCATGAATCTTCTGGGGGGTTTTCGTTCTGTCTGGTTAGGGGGTGTTGGAATAATGGGCATTTCCTTATGAGAGACCTCGTCCAGGGCTATGGACAGGAGCGATGATATTCCTTTTTTGTAAATCTAGATCTTTACTCCGGGGCGTGCCTGGGTATCGCATGACGACGTTTCTGAGCATGGGCTATCTTCCCCCAACCATAACCGCTCAGATGTTAGGACTGAAATGAAGAAATGAAAAACCATAAACACCGAAAAAACGCAACCAACTTTTTTGTTCGCCGACCCACCAACCTTTGGAGACATAACACAATTACTTTATCGCTTGCGCGCCCGGACCATTAATTTTTTGCCCTTCTTCGTGGTGCCGCCCGAGGTAGCCGTCTTGGCCATCTTAGCACGCTGTATCTCGAGGCCCTCCTCCGCCTTGGCAAGGACCTTGAGTTTCTTTTTCGCATTTTGTAGCTGCAGCCGTAACCGCTGAAGTGCCTTCTCCTTCTGTGCCTGGGCATCGCCGGCGTCCTTATTGTCGTCATCGTCGAAACCCTCAAACTCGTCCTCGTCGTCCTCTTCTCCATCAAGCTCCATCGACTCCTCCTGTGCGGCATCCGCCTTGGCCTCCGCGCCGTCCAAAAACACGATCTTCCTCGGCGCCGCGGGTCTCGTGTCGATTTCGTCGTCGCTGTGGTCCGCATCATCGTCGTTGTGGCTCGCGGCTTCGATGCCGCCGACAAGCACGATCTGCTCCTCGAGGCGCTTCACCTCTTTGGAGATGACGTTGCGCATGGTACGCACGTAGCCGACGTCCTGCGTCTTTAGAAGCCGCACCGTTTCCATGTCCATGGCTTTGTTGCCGCGGTCGCCGGCGACTGTGCCGGACCACTTCCTGCCGTCCTTGACGCGCGAGCCCATGGAGTTGCGGCTGAGCATGCCGAAGTAGAACTCATCCTCGTTGCATTCCGCGGCCTTCTGGCGCAGGGACTTGATTTGTGCCTTCTTCTTGTTGTAGTCTTTGGCACGGAGGGAGTAGTCCTGTAGGGTGAGCCGTTAGCAACTAGCTCGAGAATGCAGGAGAGTAGAGCCTGCTTGACGAACCTTGTGTTTCTCGAGGAGGCCAAACCGCTGGCGCTCCAAAGGCTGAGCACGCTCCCTATGGGAACGCCTCTGTACGGCGTTGCGGATCGACGACATCGTTTTTTCTTTCTTATTCTTTTGCTTGGGCGTATGGGAAGGGTCTTCGTGGCGGCAAAGAGAACCTTCCTCGAAAAAGCGAAGGACTGTGTTGGCGATCCTGGGCCTAGGAAGTGGGATGCGGCAGAAATTTGGAAAAGTTTTGGCGGTCAGAGAAAGCTACAGCCACACGAGTGTGGCTTGGGCTTGTACAATGTACCGTCTCGGTCACTCCCCACTTGTCCCGGGCCCACCTTCCCACCCACGTTGTCGGCCGACATCGAGTTCAGCCAGCTTTCCCACGCCAACGGTCTTTGAAACATGTCAGGTGCCGTGAAACGACACCCTCTCTTGACTGCTCGAGCAGTCAGTTCAATCTAGTCCAATCGCACAGAGCTTTACATGACGGCGTTTGCCATAATCAGTTGGACATGGTGGTTCCATCCAGCCTCCTGACGTACCACCTACCCACTCAACAATGGTCTCTTAATAATGCCCTTCCATCTTCATCGTTGCATCCTCGACCATCTCCCATCTAGCGTGGCAGTGACAACACGGCATCCCCCTGCACACACATGTGGCTCTGGAAGCACCGTCACCTCGCCCCTTCCAAGGGGCGCCCCCTCAAGGGGTCCAATCGCGAGGTCGGTCCATCGATGCCAACAGTCCGGGAGATCTTTCCCCTCCTTGCACGGACAGTCCCAGGACGAGCGACAGCAGGATCATAGGTAACCCTCGTTTCACGGAAGGGACGCTCCAAAGGCAGCAGATCTTCGAGACATCCAACGCCGCAAGGGGCACAAGAAAGGCTGCAATTCCACGGACTTTGTGGTCAAGATCCGATGACGAGAGAGGGCTTCCTACAAGACTGGCGTGCCTGTCCTATTCTCTCCCTCCCAGCCCTTGTCTTCCATATGCCACCCCGTCTGCAACCCGATTCGTTGTTCGTCCACAATGGTAGCGAGATTCCAGCTACGAAAGTATTCCCCGCCAACATATCGGGTGCTCGTTTTGGTCGTCATCTTTGTTGTGTTATCGGTCCTGCTATTGCGGGACGAGCCGGTACAGCTTGATGATGATGATGATGATGATGACGACAGTGTTGATGTTCCCATCCTTCAAGCTACCAAGAGCAGCTATGACTGGTCCACACATCCGCTGAAGCATCCAGTCCCTCTGGCCGAGATGGCACGACTTCCCAATGGAGCCCCTCTCGACCTCCCCAAGATCCAGTTCGAGTTCGCCGCAGACCAACCTGACAGCTTAGTGAGGAGGGATCTCGGCACGATCAGCTCCCGCCGCCATGAGGTGCGCAAAGCCTTCATGAAGAGCTGGCAGTCATACACTCGGCACGCCTGGGGATACGACGAACTGCAACCTTTGTCTTTAAGGGGCAAAAACCGCTATAACGGCTGGGGCGTCACATTGGTTGATTCGCTCGATACACTCTGGTTGATGGGATTGTACGAGGATTTTAACAGAGCAGTTGTGTACGTCAGCACAATTGACTGGAACAACGCGACGGAGTCGAAATGTAACGTCTTTGAGACGAACATTCGGTACCTTGGAGGGCTTCTGTCGGCATACGACCTCAGCAATGAACAGGTGCTTCTCGACAAGGCCATTGAGCTCGCCAATATGCTGTATGCCGCCTTTGATACCCCAAACCGGTTCCCTCCGTACACATTCAACTTCGCAGAGCTCAAGGCCGGGAAGGTCTTGCCCGATCCCTACCAAAGCTCTGCTGCTATTGGAAGCATGTCGTTGGAATTCACAAGAATGGCTCAGTTGACTGGGGACTTCAAGTTTTACGACGCTATCGAGCGCATCAGGCTGGCATTTGACCGCATGCAAGAGGAAACGATGCTGCCGGGCATGTGGCCCAATTATATTAACGTCCGCGAAGATTTCCAGGCTCCCGACAATAACATTTTCAAGCTAGGTGGGGATGGTAATTTACTCTATGAATACCTCCCGAAGATGCATGTCCTGCTCGGCGGACTAGACACCTCGTATGAGAAAATGTACAGGGGTGCCGCAAAGGCAGCCAAAGCTCATCTCCTATACCGACCGATGACACCACAGAAGGACGATATCCTACTGCTCGGCACGGCCATCGTCAACGAGAAGCTGCTCAAGATCGATCAAATTCCGGATGCCGAACAAATCTCGTGCTCCGCCGGTGGCATGTTTGCCATGGCCGGCAGACTCTTCGACATACCTGATGATGTCGAGGTTGGCAACAAGCTTGCGCGCGGGTGTGCTTGGGCATATAAATCCTTCAAGAGCGGCCTCATGCCGGAGAAGGCTCAGGTCACCAAGTGCGATACCGTGGAGGGTTGCGAATGGGACGAGCAGAAATGGGCTGCGCAGAGCAGCCAACGTGCACCCCGTGGGTTCTGGCGCGTCGACGACGCTCGCTACAACCTGCGGCCCGAGGGCATAGAGAGCCTCTTTATCTTGTACCGCATCACCGGGAAGGAAGACCTCCTTGACATGGCGTGGGACATGTTTCAAGCCATTCAGAAGGCGACGCAGACGGATGACGCTCACGCAGTGGTCGTCGACGTGACGTATGTGCATTCACGGCAGGATGACACGATGGAGAGCTTCTTCTTTGCAAAGACGTTGAAGTACTTTTATTTGATCTTTTCGGACCCCAAGTTGATTAGCCTGGACGAATGGGTCTTCAACAAAGAAGCCCATCCTTTCAAACGGCCCACAGCATCCTGAAAACACCCGACGTTTGCCGAGTTTCCATAAAAGAACAGAAAAACTTAGTACTACACTAATACGCGACACTTGAACCGGCAAAGGCACCGATTACACGTCGCTGGCATATGCATAAACATATGCAGATTTTGCTCCAGGCCTAGGAGATGGCAGAGGCATCTTACGAGCCTTTGATACCAATAGTCCACACATGACAGGCAATGTCTATCATTCAGGACTTCAGGAGTCCCCGTCTTACATCTTCTAAATTGCGGAAAGCGTCGGTACTCTTGACTTGAAACACGCAGTCAAGCCCAATTGTTGCTACTCGGGAAGATGACAATTCTGGTGCGCCACAGAATGATTTGATTATTACTTATGAGCTCTGGCTGGGCGTAACAACTTGGAACAGCACGTGAAATTCTCCGTGAGTTTCGCTTAGAGACACTTGTCTTGTTTCCCACCAGACGGTATGGCGGAATGGATGTTTCCCCGTGTGGGAAACTCACAACTAACTGAAGCAAGTCGGTTTCACAGAATTAAGAGTTGATTCATAATAATTCCTGCTCAACAATGTACTATCTAGACTTCTAAAGTAGCTACTCTCCTTGATGCTGGTCTATAATATAAGCATATAAAAGGTACAGCAACTCTTGATTGTTCGCCAGATGGAGTTCCGTGCTAGAGGAGAATGTCTTCTATTATGCATTGTCTGATTGTCACATCATTTAATAGCCTTCCCTTTTCATATCATACCTTCACACAGTCATTCTCTAGAATGGATTGTATATGCTCGATTTTCTCAAACCAGCACGTCAATCTGGTACGAACCCTTTTGCACGTTGTTTTCTCCCCCAGTAACTTGGAGATTCCAAAGTCCGGGCCTCGGTGAAGTAACAGATACGAAGACTGGCCCTTCACATACCGCGCTTTGTCTGTAACTGTACTCCGAGCACCTTTACACGACAACACAAACAGTGCAGGCTGTCAACTCGACTAAGAGAGACGAAAGCAGAAGCAGGGGCCACCTCAAAATATTTCGCGCGCCCTCTAGATGCGTTGCCTCTCATGTTGAGGGGGTTGGGTATGTACCGAGTCGCTCAACTATCCTCCAAATTACATCAAATCCTCTTCGGTATCTTCTTCGCCCACTTCCTCTTCATTTTGTTTGAAAACCACCTTCTCCGTGAGCGCCAGCGTCTGTCTCACGGGCAAGCCGACCACGTTGTCAAAGTTGCCCTCGATCTTTTCAACGAGCAGCATCCCACCGATGCCCTGCACCGCGTATCCGCCCGCCTTGTCAGCGCCCTCTCTCGTCTTGACGTACGCCTCAATGACATCGTCTGGCAGTCCATTGTTCTCCTGCGCAAAGTACACTTTGGTCTCTTCAGTGTGATTCCCAATCTCGTAGCCCGGCGACCGCGCGTCCTCTCTCGGCGCGATCACGCACACGGATGTCAGCACGCGGTGCACGCGAGTATCCCTTAGGTGGCGCAGCATTTTGATGTGCTCGGCCTCGCTACGCGGCTTCTCCAGCACGCGGCCGTCGCGGGTTACGATGATAGTGTCGGCGGCGATAACGACGTCGGGGTCCGGGATCGAGGCAAGGTGCGTCTGCAGAGCCGTCTCGTACACGTCGAGACACTTTTTCCGCGCCGTCTCGGAGACATACTCGTAAGGTCCGTAGGCCGACTTGTCGAGGTCCTCGGGTTTTGTTGAGGGGGTGATTTCGAGATTCGTCAGGCCGACCTGCGCAAGGAGGGCGCGCCGCCGCGGCGAGGCAGAGGCGAGGACCACGCGCTTGGACTTGAGGTAAGAGATGATAGGGAGATTGAGTGGTAGTGGCGTCCGCGGGCCGGGACCACCAGCGGCAGCGGAAGGCGCACGGGGTCGGCTCAGGTGCTCCGTGGCCTTGATATATGCGGGTGGTGTATTGAGGGTAGTCTTCGTGTCGGCCATTTTTGGTGTATGCGAAGCCACAGGACAAACGGGCCCGCGGAATGGGAGAGGCTTCGAGAGTGGAGGGGAATTGGGAGAAATGGAGTTGTCTTTAGCTTGTCGTCCGTTCCGAGAGTTCGTTCGGATCAGATGAGAATATGACCGAGGGCACTTATCGGAAAAGAGAGGAGATTTGGCGGGTTGTGGGCCTGCACCCATAGAATTCCTGGATGAGCAATCACAATGCCGATGAGGTCACTACCAGCTGGGGGACCGTGCAATACCCCACTGAATCCACAGTTCTTTATCTTATCTGTTCTTTCCTAAGGGATGTGCAAAGTACCTGTTTAGGAGCATTGGCTGTTCAGCTGCCTGCCAGCCCTGCAGACGGAAACAAACGTGCTGCAGGAACCTTGCCATACAGGGGGGCGGGGGGGGGGGGGTGTTCTTGACCTGTTAGTGTATCTGCCTACCTAGTGTAGGGAATCCTGCAAGAGGGAGGGAGGATCCGATCTTAGAAACACGAAACTGCATGTGATCGTGCGAAACACCACAGCCTCCCCTTCTCAACATTGGACCAGACCACCATATTGATACTTTTGACGTGATCCCACTGACGACACTTTCGTCTCCGAATAGAAACAAACTGCGCTGCGCATCATGTCTTCTCCGAACAAGTCCAACTCCCCGTCAGCTGCTGCAGATGCTGAGCAGCCAGAAGAAAAGCCGCGCCTCACCGAGGCGGAGAAGAAGCAGAATCACATTGCTTCTGGTAAGTACAGCTCTCTGTGTAAAGGGTCAGAAAAGGCTTGGCCATGCGTCACGCTTCTGACCGGCCATCACCTTGGGCGCACCCCACAGCAAGACTAACACGCGTCCACAGAACAGAAGCGACGCCAGGCCATTCGTGAGGGCTTCGACCGTCTGACAGAGCTGGTGCCCGGTTTGGAGGGCCAGGGGCGCTCCGAGGGTCTCGTTCTAAAGAAGACTGTTGAGTTTATGAAAGAGCAGCTCAGACAGCGCCAGGAGTTGGTGGATCGCATCGAGAGCACTGGCGGTGAGGTCGATGAGAAGTACAAGCGGTAAGTACTCATTCAATCTGAGGGGCCGGCCCAACCAGAAGCGTCGAGTTTTGACTGATCATCGTCTCCAGGCCACTGTATCACCAGCAGGCGAACAGCACCTCCAACAGGACCAGGTGACTTGTCAAGGAGCTGACGAAGGGTTGTTTCTTTTGACTTGCGTTGGGGTTCAATTACGGAGTTGAGGTTCCCGGTGGAGAGATACCTACGGCATGGGCTGAGAAACGGCACTGTATTGTCAGGCGGGCTTCTGAGGAGGTTTATCGGCGGTCTATTTGCATCATAGCTCTAGAACACAACGCTCCAAATGCGTTGTCACAGGGAGTAGTTTACAGTTTTACATTTCGTTATACAAGGCGCGCGTTGTCGCCTACTGGTACGTCTCAACCATTTCTTGCATCTTGAGGCGCAAACCCAAGGCCGACATGTCCTCCCGAGGCTTCTTCGTGCCGTCGGTCTCGCTGGACAGCCGCTCGCCCATTTGTACCGTCACGGTCCGGCTCTCGACGTTTTTCTTTCCCACGATGGCGATGACGCCGTACCCCTTCTCACTCGCCTCTGCTATTTTCTTTTGCAGCGTCCGTGGGCTCACGTCGATGTCAACCGCAAACCCCGTCGGACGGGGTTGTACCGGCTTATTTGGGTCCCTCGCGCGGTCGTGACCTGTCAAGGTGTCTTTGATTTCTGACGCCCAACGGACCACGGGCTCCGTATCGTTCAGGGTCAGGATAGCACACTGGCGTGGGTTGAGCCAGAAGGGCCATTTGCCCTTGTACTCCTCGATCAGTAGCGCCATTAGACGCTCGACGGAGCCCAAGATGGCTCGGTGCACCATGACGGGTGTGACTGGCCCGTACGTCTCGAGCTCGGCCGGGTCAGCGTTCTCCAGCGGCAACCCCTGAGCCTCCAACTTGGGCGCCGGCGCTTTGTACTCGAGATTGAACCTCTGCGGAAGCTGGAAGTCGAGCTGGATCGTACCGGCTTGATGCGACTTCCCGTGGGAATCATGGAGCATGACATCGATCTTTGGGCCGTAGAAGGCACCATCCCCTTCCTTGATGGTATACTTCAGCCCGGCCTGCTCCAGCGCATCGCGCAACTGCCCCTCCGCCCGCTCCCACTCGGCATCCGTGCCGATGTAATGGTCGGCCGGCCGCGTCGACAGCGCGAAGTCGAAGTAATCCAGCCCCAGCGCGCCGTAGACCGTCTTCATGAAGTCGAGCGTCTTGAACACTTCCTCACGGATCTGGATCGGCCGGCAGAATATGTGGCCATCGTCCTGGTGAAACCGACGCACGCGCGTCAGGCCGCTAAGCGCCCCCGAGATCTCATTGCGGTGCAGCGGGCTAAAGTCGGCGAAGCGGATGGGCAGGTCGCGGTAGCTCCTATTCTTGGAGGCAAAAATAAGGCAGTGGCCCGGACAGTTCATGGGCTTGAGGCCGTAGTCGTCGTCCTCGCCCTCGGCCGTCCGGGCTGTCTCGCCGCTGCCCTCGTGCGGCGGGTTCCTGCCGTCGGCCTCGCAGCAGCCAGCTGCCTTCTCCTCGGGGGCGCGCGCACGACTTGTGACGGTGTACATGTCGTCGGCGTAGTTTTGCAAGTGGCCCGATCGCTCCCACAAGGACTTCTTGTAGATGTTTGGTGTGATGACCTCTTCGAAGCCGTAGTGGACGTACTGCCGCCGCAGGAAGTCCACCAGGCGATTGAAGACCCGCGTGCCGTGCGGGAGGAATATCGGCGAGCCGGGACTGTAGACCGAGGTGGTGAAGAGCTCCTGCTTAATGCCCAGCTTTCGGTGGTCGGGGAGGTCATGTTCGGCGGTGGAGGGCGTGACTGGCGCGCCGGCGGGTCTCTTGTAGGAGTACCATTGTCTCGGAAGGTGATGCGGCCTTATTGACGGACCTCGGAGGCTCGGCAGCGCGCGGAAGGCTGGTCGGACAGCCCGTGCGGGAAGCATGGCGCAAATTGTTGGTAATTGGATGTCATGCCATTCGACCTGAAGGTCTCGAGAGCGAGCTCGAATTTGCGATGCAAGGATCTCTATCCGTAGAGCTGCCTGATAGGAGGGGTCTAGCGCCAATTGACAGTGCACGGGCTTGCTCGTCTGGTTACCAATCAGTTCGGAGGCTTCAGTCGGTCTCAGCAACACTACCTAACGAAGTCACGGACGTACACGAGTCAACCTTAGGAACGAAAAGTCCTGTACAATCCAGGAAAGTTGATTATGCATGCTATCTCTTCGGATAGAACTTGTGCCTGTCATCGATTCCCTTTCCGGGGAGTTAGGAGCTTTGCGCCCGTCAATCAACCTGGGGATCAACTAGAAGTCTCACGGACGGGAAGTTAGGGGAGCGCGAGTTTTGCTACAGGCTGCTCTACTTGAGCTTCGCTCACAGGGAGGACTTCCGCGATCCCCCTTCCCCAGGGATACTCGGAAGGATTTTCGAATACTGTGGTTTGGAAAATGTATTGTTCCCCTCGCTGTCACCGGTGATAGTGGGATTACTCCAACTATCCTAGCCTTAGACTAACCACCTGACAGCGTAAGAGAATATTCATTTGGCGACCTCGATCGTTAGCCTTGAATGTGTGTTTGGGCTGCCGAAAGGCGATTCAAAAAGATTTGCATGGGTTGCATTGATAGTCTCGGTCAACCTCATGCTGTGAATTACGAGAAGTAGAGGGTATGGGATATCACGATTTGATGTCCGAGAACACTAGGCTGCGCAGCTCCAGGCCTGGACGTACAACAAGATCAGGGGCTGATACATCCCAACTTCATCAGACCAGGTAGGTTTTTAGCGCTAGGAACAATGAGACTCAGTTCCGGTATGTAATCGTCTTCGTCCTCACCCACTCCTCCAGGCCTGTCGAACCGAATCTGCCAAAGCCGCTGGACTTGACGCCACCATGGGGCATGCCGCTCTCGTCGTGAACAGTCATGTTATTAATGTGAACGGCTCCCGATTCGATCTGCTTGGCGAAGCGCAGACCTGTACGCAGATCCTCTGTAAAGACAGCAGAGGTTAAACCGTACTCGGTGTCGTTGGCGATCTTTAGCGCCTCCTCTTCAGTCTCGACCTCGAAAAGCGACACGGACGGACCAAAAGATTCGGTCTTGTAGATGTCCATATCTGTGCTGACGTTCTTGATGACGATTGGCCGCAGCCTGGTCTTAGACGTTTCCTCAGCATCGACGCTGCCCGCAACGACGGCGGCGCCCTTGCCGACGGCATCTTTGATGAGCTTCTTGTTCTTTTCGACGGCGACCGCGTTGATCAGAACGGGCGCGTCGGATTTCGATGGGAAAATCTTCTCGATCGAGGCAAACAGCTTGGTCTGGAACTGCTCGCTGACCTTCTTGTGAACGATGATGCGCTCCGTGCTCATGCAAATCTGTCCCCCGTGGAGGAAAGAGCCGATTGCACATTGGTCCGCGGCTAGGTCAAGGTTGGCATCCTCCCACACGATAGCCGGAGCCTTGCCTCCCAGTTCGAGCAACACTGGCTTCAGGTGCTCTCCCGCCTGCTTGGCGATGATGCGCCCGACGGCGGTGCTTCCGGTGAAGTTGATCTTCTTGATTTCAGGGTGGGCTATCAGAGCTGTTGTGATGGCAGCGGCGTTGGCAGGCTCGTGAGTAATCACGTTCAGCACACCCTTGGGCAGGCCGGCTTCGTGGAAGCAAGCCACCATCTCTACAAGTGTCCGCGGAGAAAACTCCGACGCCTTGAGAATAGCTGTGTTGCCAGCTGCGATGGGAAATGACACAGATCTTGCTCCCAGTATGAAAGGGGCGTTCCTGACGCCAAGTTAGCTCCAGCGTCACTGCCACCAAGCACGGTCTACTGACCAGGGCGCAATTGCGAGAACGACTCCGTAAGGTTCCTTCAAGACCATGGCACTGAGGTTAGGATCGTTAGTGGCCGGAACGGAACCCTCCACTGTGACGAGGCGTCCGCCGACGTCCTTGATGCAGCCAATGCCCAGGCCTAGAATGAAATCGGACCACCCAGCAGCCGCGCCAGTCTCTTCCGACATGATGCGTGCCAGCTCCTCTTTGCGGCTCTCCATAATGGCGGCGGTCTTCAGAAAAATGTCTCGGCGCTGGACCAAGGTCGTCTTTTTCCAGCTCTTGAAAGCCTCGGCGGCAGAGTCAACTGCCGCAAGGGCATCCTTCTCGGTTGCGCTGCCACATTTGTGGACAGTTTTCCCAGTGGCGGGGGACACGACGTCAAAAGTCTTTTCAGAGGTGATCTTTCCCCCGTCAATGAAGAAGGGGACAATGTAGTCCCCTCCTGACGAGGTGCTGTTGGTTTGAGTCGACATTGACTGGATGTGATGCGGAGGACGAGCTAAGCCACGGAAGGTATCACGGAGGGAGACAAAGGATGACGGAGTAGGTTTTATTGCAGCCAAAAGGAGTGACAGAAGTTAATTCTAGCTGGCAACGGGATTCTTATAGTACATACCGGTAGTACAATCGGCGGCATGGTACTCTCAATCGGCATGGAACACTTGCTAGCTTCAGACCCTTGCCCTTCTTGATGCC
This sequence comes from Colletotrichum navitas, assembly GCF_030913465.1. Classification (NCBI taxonomy): domain Eukaryota; kingdom Fungi; phylum Ascomycota; class Sordariomycetes; order Glomerellales; family Glomerellaceae; genus Colletotrichum; species Colletotrichum navitas. The sequence continues at coordinate 442,016 of NW_026850560.1, forward strand.
GTCTTCCCCTAGTGCACAGAGCCCCCGCACTCTGAAGGTGGGGTGAGAAACTTTGGGCTGCTTAGTTGCGGATACCTACTTCCCGACTCTTCATGGGCCATGTGTCCAATCGCTTCAAATCTGGACGAACAAGTGGACGGTATTCTGCACAATTCAGCCATCCTACGACTGATTGTGGTTTCGGGTAGCGACCCAGAGGTGGATACGTCCATGTACTGACCAAGTTGAGGCCGGCCAACTGACGCCCCATTTTGGCGACGGTCGGTTCATGAAGCATACACCACACTTCAGACCCAAGGTCCAACAGTCAATAGTGCAGTTGGACCCTTGTCACAGGCGTAGGCATGATGCAGCTCCGACAATAAGGATGTGGCCCCGCGCGAGTCCTTTGTGCTCACCATATTTTGTTTGGGTGTACCTCGACTAAGAAGCAGTTAGGCCGGAATGTGCCGGGAGGTGACCAAAGCTTCCCAATGCAAGCAGAATGAATCGTGATGCTGGGCTTTCAGATGCCGGGGGCAGCTATAGAAAGCGGGCACACTCTGGTAGCGAGAGTAGAGATAGAAACACCAAGCTTGATCACTGGCGCATCGCCTCTCAACCATCGTATGATATATCGTTGGGATTCTGTACTTCCAATTCTCAACAGCCGCGATGCCGCAAGGTCTACGTTTACTGCGTGGCAATCCCTCACATCATCACGATTCGGTTTCGACTCTGTCTCTCGGTAGTCAAGACTTGCCGCTCCATTTCTTGAAGACAGCTGGATCAACGAATGGCTGAGGTACAGCCGTCGAGTCTACGTGGAGTACTTCGACTGCGACAACAGTCAGTTTCGAAGCGCCTGTGGTGTCCGAAACATACGGTCTCACCTGGCTTGGTTCGCGACCCTGGCATAGCAAACTGGACGTCGCGGACACCTTTGGGATTTTCGGTATAGGAGCCATTGCCTTGGTACAGAGGCGGCAACGCGAAGTCGACCTTCACTGGTAGCTTGGGAGCTTCTTTTGTTTCTTGTTTTGCCATGGCCGAAATCGCACAGTGACGTGAGCAATGAGGTAATTAGGGATCGACCAGATGCAGTTTTTTGATGGGCTTTAGGAATGCTGCGAGTTAAGTTTCCGGGCCTGTTTTGAGATTTGCCTTCGTCTGATCAGAAACAAACCCGGTAGGGTCAGCCTTGAGCTTCCGCCATGGCGAAGGGAGTACCGGTACCTAGTCGAGACGTGAGCTATCGATGACCCCTCTTCAATTGTGATTACATAGTACGGAGTAGGGAGGTAGTCAGAGGAAAGACCCATCACGCCTTTCCATTAGCAACCAGCCACTCAGGACTGGCGCTCACCCGCCCACCGACCCAATTTTGACCTACTACGTACAGTTCCCACTTTGGTTTTAGGCAAAACGACAACCACGCATGCGGGCGTGTGGGAATAATTCCCCGGGTGCAAAGCTAGGCGTGTGTGGGTAATCATGGGAAACGCGAACGATATCGGACCAGCAGATTTCGTTAATCCCACTTTAGCCTTGATTGTCTTCTCAATCGGATCTGCTCTCTCAATACATGAGCATTTGTACTGAGTGCAGGGGCTCACGGCATACCTATCTGTGCTCTCTCGCTTTTGACAGCTACTGCGATCTGCCTGTTCAGAAGCACTAGGTAACAGGCCTTTCCTTATCAGGCAGCTGGCATGTGCGAACAGCTTGCTGACCCCGCCCGTTGTAGAAGACGAAAGCGGGGAGATGGAGACCAAAACAACCAATGGGAGGCGGATACCAGTCATCCCCGCTGCTTCCCCTCTAAAAAGAGAGAAAAAAAGAAAGAAAAAAGTACAACGGCTGGGCTGGGCTGGGCTGGGCTGGCGCAAAGAGGCCCCCGAGGTAGGTCCTCCTCCATAGCAAATCTTGCCTCGCTCTTCAGGTCAAAACCAGAAAGCAAACTTCCCCGCCCTCCGCATTCGGCCACACCAGCTCCCACCTCACATCAACAATTCCAACACACACGTCGCGAGACCGGACCGCCGCCCCAGTGAGTTTCGCTCACCGTTACAGACATCTCCGATTGCCGAGTCTCTCCTGCGAGCTCCGACCGCACCTCACGCCGCGCCCGGCTCGGGAGGGGGTCCCCGAACCCGCCTCTGCTGCGTCTTGTTTTGTCTCACCCCGACTGACCATCCGTCGTGCCCTGCATGGATGATTTGGCCATCGTCGCTGCCGGCGGGGCCACGCCCGTCTCGCCCGCCAGTCCCACGAACACTCGTCATGCTCCCAACGGGCCCCCCAAAAGGAAGCACAGCACAATGGCCTTGGATAGCAGCCCGGGCAGCAATGTAGGTCATGACGACGAAAATGGCGAGCCAGATTCTAAAAAACGCCAGCCCGGCGTGAAACGCGCTTGCAACGAGTGCCGTCAACAAAAGGTGAGTCACCTTACGAACGATGATCCATTGCAGGAGTCATTCGACTGACAAACCCTCAATCGGAACAGTTGCGATGCGACGTTGTGCAAGAGCCCTTTCAGAGTTGTTCCCGGTGTAATCGTCTCAAGCTCGACTGCAAGATTGAGTCAAACTTCAAGCGTGTCGGCAAGCGTTCGAAGCATGCCGAGATGGAGAAGGAAATCGACAGATTGCGCCGCAACATTGCACGCGCCCAAAACCAGGGCTACACTATCGACGACGACGATCACGACCTCCAGTCTCCCATCGCAACGAGCGTGTATACCCACACCAGGAACCCCTCTCTTATGGGCTCCGACGAGGCGGTATCCTCGCTGCTACACCTCAAGAGGGGCGGGTCCTACAGTCTGCCGCGCTACACACACGAGCTCGAGAATGTCCGTCTGACCGAAGAGTCCGTAAATCAGCTATTCAACGAATTCTTCGCATTCTACCATCCTTTCCTGCCATTCCTCAACCCTCAACAGACACCCGACCAGTACTTTCAACAACACGCTCTGCTGTTTTGGTCAATCATCTCGGTTGCTGCTCGTCGGTATAGCGCAGACCCCACGCTGCTGACTTCGATATCAGGGCCTTTGACAAGGTTGTTATGGTCAACCATTGGAGACGTCCCCAGCAGCTACTTCGTTGTCAAGGCTCTGTGTTTGCTGTGCACATGGCCTCTGCCAACAAGCACGACAAGCGCTGATCCGACACATATTCTGTGCGGCGTCATGATGAAGGTTGCGACGGGTATTGGCCTTCATAGACCTAACCATAGTCAAGACTTTTCTAGGGTGTCAGTCGATCTCAACAAAGAACAACTGCATGACCGCGTAACAACATGGGCTGTCTGCAACATCGTCGCCCAAAGCATCGGTACTGGCTACGGTCAACCGGCCTCAACCCTCTACGATTGGACACTTGCTGTTCGTCGGGGAGAGGACGGGCCATTCCGGTTGACCCCCGAATTAGAGGCCAGGCTCCAGATAGAACGTTTTTGCGATAAGGTCTCCAAGGAGATGTACAGCAATGCCAGCGATCCTCGGGGGGTCGCCGGTGACGAGCATCGAGCCATGTTGATGCGGGTGTACCGCAAGGACTTCAACGAACTCCAGGCATCCATCCTCTCGCAACAATTAGGGCCCATTGTGAATCTCCATATGCGAGCCGCCGCCCTTCACCTGCGCTTGGCTGGCTTCTTTGATTCGAGTACGACACCTGGCTACATCGACGATCTCATGGGACTTTGGAGAGCCACGACAAGTTTCCTGGACAATATTCTTGAGGTCGACAAGGTCACATCACCCGGGCAGAACTCGCCCGGACAGATTTTACTATATGCGACAAACTATATCCAGCAGATGTTGATTGCGGCAGGGTTTGCTCTGCTCAAGCTTATGCGGTCGTTCTTTGCAAAGACAATCGACTATGATCGCGGCCGCAACCTCTTCCACCAGACAATCAACGCCATCCGCGCGACAAGCGTTGTCAACAACGACCTCCAGTGGCGCTTAGCCGAGCTGATGGTGCAAATGTGGAATGGAGCCCGGCTCGACACCAACAGCACGGCATCTTTCGATAACGACGACTCTCCACTGCACATTGACGACACATTGCAGTTGAAGGTGCGCTGTCGCCACAGCATGAGTCTCGTGTTCGACTCTGTCTGGCGATGGAGAGAAGAGTATCAAGCCCAAGGTAGAGGCTCGATTGACGGTAATTATGAACTCCGCTTCCACCTCCCCTTCCCGTGCTCTAGCCATTGCATCCACGTCTCTCTTCGGTGTGACTGTGATGACTGACTTACGTGCCACCCGAAATAGCCATGAAACAACCTACTAATCCAGACTCAGCGAACGAGTCCTCAGCGTCATCGACCCATTTGGACAGTACTCTCATGCCGGCCACCCAAGGACTGCAAGCGAACAGCCTGCTTTCTACCAACGAAGCTCTTACCCCAGGCCACTCTGGCGGAATCGGCAGCCAGGCACCCAGCAACAGCATGCTGAGCGGCCTCAATTACGGCGAAACCAATTACGACTTCTTTGACCCACAGCACTGGATGTTGGATGGCCTACTGGACTTCAACTACAACTTCGTGCAGCCTCTCGAGGGCGCGTAGGACTTGACCTGACGCGAGACAGTATCTATCAGAGCCATGACTCTTTCCAGGAAGTCCGAATTGAGGGAAGAATGCCTGCATACTGGGGGCGGGTTTCAGAACTGCGGACTGACGGCGGACAGTCTGACCTGCATTCTGCCTGAAAGGGGTGAGTGAACGCCCCTCGGCAGATGTTGCGTTGGGCCCCGTTGGGGTCCGGGGATGAGTGACCAGGTGTGCAGCTCTAGGCGATTCTCTCATACCCGCCCCATGGTCGGCGATATCGACCAGTTGCGGATATCCTGTCACCCGAACATCCAGAGGACGAAGTTTTTCTGTCGATTTTTCACCTGTTTTTGCTATTGATATCCCGGAACGGAAACCTCACAAGAAGAGAATCCCGTTCGTATACTATTTTTCCTTGTACTGTTTCTTTACGCTGGCTTCTTAACACGGTCTGTTGACGACGGTATAATAACGCGGACATTCGACAACGAGCTACACGACATGATGAGTCGACATGGGATTGTTGTTTCGGTTTGGGCGGCCGTCTTCTACGTATTTTTCATTCCATCCTCGAGAGGCTTCTCTGTTTCTGTTCGCGGGATTATCAAAGCATTGGCAATAGCAGGTGCAGGTTTCATATGATCCGCGAGTACACACAGTCTCGAAGACAGCCATAGTTAGCTGCAGAGTAGTTTGAATTCACAATATCTAATTCGACGACGCCTTTTGACCGTGCTATCTCTTGGTCTTGGCAAACAGTGACACTGTTCAATGACAGGTCGCCCTCCTGACGCACGTGAGGCGACCACGTTCCTGGATCACATCTTCTGAGACATATTTTGGCGAAATAGAAGGTGGAGGAGGCATGCCATGACATGCGGCCCAATACTCCCCGATCAAGGCGCCTTCTCGGGCATCCAGACATCCCGCCGCGGCAATATCTTATCGTCCGGAACTGATCTGCGCCATGCTGCCAAGTGGTGTTTTCGGCCGCAAGCTCGCGCCCGGATAGTGACGGGCCATGCAGCATGCAGCAGTCGAGGTAAACAACACAGCCCATCAAGCGGGCACGGCTTTGCGCATACGATAGTTCACTTTGGGGCGAGGCCGGATCGGCGCCGTCTTTTCTTTTCCTTGCTTCTTTCCTCCTCTCGTTTCGGAGGAGTGCCCTACTTAGGACATCGATCACGCAGAAGCTAATGACCTTCCCGAAACCGAGACGGCTCCTCGTCCTGCCTGGCACGAAGGGGGGTTGGGGGGTAACATCAACCAGCGAGCGATGCCGCGCATTGGAAAGCAAATGCAGTGCCTGATACCCCTAGCCCTCCCATCTACAACTCCCGTCTAGAGGAAGCACTGTAGGGACGCAAGAGATATGAGGTTATACAGCAACTCCCCCCTCCTCGGGGTTCTCTCGCCTCGTGCCGGACGGCCGCAGACCGCTCCTATAACAGCCCAGCGGGCGGGACTGCCATGGTATTGAATCGACTTAGTTGTAGGTGCTAGTGTGTTTTCTTCCCCTTATTCAGCGACGGTAGGGAAATCAACGCCCTGGGGTCTGGGTTTGGTTCAACAACCCAAGTATGCGGCTCTTTTCCCTGGCGGGTTGTGTATCTGTATGACGTCGAGAAGTACCTCGACCTGCGACTATGGCCGTCGCTTTTTTCATCGTGGGAGGAGCGGGAGGGCGGCTGGCGGCGAGTTGATGGGTCTTGGCTAGGCGTTCTATTATTCTCGTCATTGGTGAGGTAGATTTCTGCTGTCCAACAGACGATGTATGGTGGGAATGGAGAGTCGGCCTACAGTCACACCTTCGTCCAGTTCCTCGGCCGCTCCTGGGGTCGAGGGTCGTGGGGATGGACGAAGCATGATCTCGGCAGTGCCGCGGAGCTCGGTTCGGTCCCATTGTCTGTTAGGCACCAAGGGAATCGTTCGAGTAGGAGGGGCGAGGTCGGGGTTCGAGTCGTCGCGGGGGGGAGGGGGCAGACGGATGTCAAGGGCGGAGCAGGATGCCAGTCATCCAAACAGGTCGCCGATGACGACCTCTGAGAAGATTCTCCTGCCCTGTGCCGCAATAATAAGCCGGAGTGGCGGCCGGAAGCAACCTTAGCTTCTGCGGGACTTTCTTGCTATTCTCGATCGTGGAGAAGGGGGGGTGAGTGGATGCAGGAGCAGCGTCTCGAGAGCAGCAGAGAGGTTCTTGTGGATCGCTGCGCTTGTTTAACGCTTGTGGGTACGAAGCTCGCGGCTTCGGTCGTCTGCCATTGACTGCAAGATGATGTCTCTCTCTTTCGCTGCTCTTCGTGTGATGTTCGAAAGTCGGGGGCCATTCGTCGGTTGGTTGGTTGGCCTTTTGGTTGTCCATCCCCTTGCGGAGCTTCACAGCCCCAGGCATGGATCCGTCACTCCGCCACCCGAGCTGCCCTAATTTGGGAGAGGAAATACACGGAAGGCTGTAAAATAAAGAAATAGCAACGGCAAGTGGGCGGAGAACTGTTTGTGTGCCTCGTGCCTGCAAATGGACTCAGATGGGCGTTGCTGCGGAGCTGAAGCAGTGCGGTCGCAGTTTTGGGTACCATAGGAGATATGATTAAAGACCACAGAAGGAGCGAGGTTTTACTGTACAATGCAATAAGTCAGGTCCAAGACTGCGGCCGAAAGATTGGGGTGCGAAGTAGCTGGCACAGCAGCAAGGGTGCCGGACTCCTCGAGGAACGACCGGCTAACTAACCCAAAGAACTTCCAAGATGGATTGTAGGTTCGTCAGTGGGGAGACTCAATTTGCCAGGTTACGCAGAGACACCTCCGCCGATTGCAGAACGGCATGGGAGGCCGCTTCTTTCGACGTTCGGAATCACCGTGGAAGCGGGCACGGGGCTTTGCAGGCACTTGGCCGCGTTTTCGGGCCTCTGTTGTGGCCTCCCACGTCGAGGGCCAGTCACAACAACGAAACGGTCAATGAGCTATAATACAGGGGAAACAAATGGAAAGAACGCCTTGCAAGGCCTTGTTCCCTCCCAATGTCATCACCGCCCCAGACAAGCAACTCGGGCAATAGAACTGGACATTTTCGTGCGGCGGAGCCCCCAAGAACATTAGGAGTGGGCCAGAAAGGAGATCGATCCTGTTTGTCGACACCGGCCATGTCCATCATACTCATTCAGTGAGCCGCTTCTCCAGTGGTAATCCGTCGATCTTGTTCGTCTAGATTAGAGTGCTGATTGTCCGTATAGAAGCCTAGCAAGGGCTCACACGCACACCAACGGCGGCTTTTGAAACGCTCAGGGGACATCCTTACGGCCCTTGGCGGCGCCTTTCCCGTCCATGGCTCAGGTGAGAACAGAGCACGACAAAGGACACAGTGTTTGAGACTTGGACTGAGGCGCCTGACTTGTCCATACGACATCATCCCGCGGATGAGCCAGGTGATGCTGTTGCTTTTTTTCCTCCCACCCGAGTCTTCAGAAGAGCTAGAAAGAGATTATTTCTTTCCCCGGTGATGGTTTTCCGCTGTTCCAGATGTGGTATGAAGAAAAAGGGCTCTTACGGGCGCAACCGGCAAGTGGGCTTGACGCCCGCCCTTGTCCGCCCAGACTAGGCCAGTCATGGTAACTTCTTCCACTCGGAACCACCATAGTCTTGGGTATTTCCACCCCCCTCTCCAGAACTCGAACAATGGCTATCCATGACATCCATGACGGTTGCAGAGACTTGTCACGGCGCAGAATGGAGCTGTCGCCCATGATTCGTGGATTTCAGGGATGGCGACAGCAGCTTAATGGGGGCTACCAGCACTGAAGATGGATAGTTTGCTTCGTTATGGCGTAGCTTCATTGGTCGAGAAGTAGACAGAATCCACGAAGAGGCGTCGGCTCCCAGGAAGTATCTGGTTGTCTCAAAACCCCTCGTCAGTGTGAGAGGTCTTGACAGAACCCGGTCCAAACGGGCCAAGTGATGGGAGGATGGGAGGGTAGGCCTATCTGACCGTCCGACAATCGGCTGCACCTTCTTCCAGAAAGAGCTGCCTTGATCGGCTCTATTGAGTCGTTTTAGGTCTGAGCAAGTTGCCCAAGGCCGAGGGTTGTGTGGTTTCTCATCGTACAGTACATGCTCCTTGTTGGAGGACATCCCCCGAAGGCAAATGGCTCGTCAAAGACGTACGTGGAGCACCGCGCCACCCGCATGAGGGTAGGGGAACCCATGGAGGGGGTGAAGGGCGTCTCATCCTGTATCTCTTTGTACCCCCGAACTGTCTTCTTCATGTCTCAGGGGTAGCCGGCCAGTCCGGGCCGTTAGACTTCATTGATTGCGAAGGCTGGTGGAATCTCGGGGTTGCACGGGGCAGCGACGGCAAGCGTCAGGCCCATTTCTACTGAAAATCTCGGACGGAAACGTGCAATGCTTGTTGCGGCACGATAGCCGGCAGTCTGAGCGGACTTCGCTACCTGAAGTTTGTCTTTCGTCCAGGGCTTCGATGGCAAGTCATACCTTGGCAGGCAGTCAAGAGCGTTGTATCTGGACGCTGGCGCCCGGTTGGCTATCCGGTGTGAAGGTGGCTGCTGATCGGCTACTTTGGCGCGACCTTGTCGCCAGAAACTTTCAGAATATTTCTCTGTAGCTAGAGTCGAACGAGCTGCGCCGCCGGAGCCCAGCAGAGAATGCTGTGCTGTGGATACTTTCGTCATGGCACTTCCAGTAAGATTTTCAACGTGAGACAGCTGCTTGATCAAGACCCGACAGACTGGAAGCGCTCAACGTGCATGCAAAGGTGCAATGCGACGCACAAGGCAGTGCCTCAAGCGAAGTCGAGGCAGCGTTGGCTCGAGGCTGACTAGATCGTGATAGGAGAGGTCAGTAACCGCGCCCGGAGCCTGTGACAGACGCGATCAGCAGCGTGATGAGGTGACGATGGCCAATAGCGGCGACAGAATATGCGAACTGGGCGCTAAGATTGCAGAATACTCGATTCCGGGGCTGCGATTGTCTCCTTGTCAGGCTGTTTTCTGGCCGGTAAGGTTTTCTGGGTCTGTCGACGACCCTGGACCTGACCACCAACGGAGAGCCTCAGGCCTCGTGAGACGGCCGAGCCTGAGTCTAGCAGCCAGGTTGGCCCTTACCTACTGCCAGTTTTGGTTCCATCACCTGGTCGCCTCAACAGCCGGCCAGCAATATTGGATCGCTATGAGTAGGTGACGAAAGGGGCACAGCAAGACTTAAGCGGTACAGAGGGGCTTTTTGTTGTGGCACAGACTCTGGGCTTACATTGCGAAGCCTCAGACCATAACTCAGCCCTCTGTACCGGCACATACTCGTCAAAAGAGTGATCTGCAAGGTACCGTCGGCCTAAAGCCATGAGGAAAGGGCCGTCACGCTAGGGCGAGATGACGTGAACTCGTTTGCCCTCGAAGCAAGCGTAGCATCAGCAGGGACTTGGATCATCAAGGATGCGACATGGCCCGGCACCCGCATCTGGGAAGATGTGATCGAGAAAGGAGGAGAAGGCGACGGCGGCATCGGCGGCCAGGAGCAACAAAGTTGGGGGACATTTCTGCAGCAGGGCGGGTGGCGTGTTAGACTGCGCAAGCCCAAGCGCGGCGCGCGAGTCCTGGCAGGGTGGGTGGGCGTAAGATATCGCGGTTAAAAACTGGACAAAGGCGTGCGCTGTTGGTAGTTTGCTGTTGGTGATGAACGGTTGGCGGCTTGCTCGACGTGAGAAAGCTCCCTTCTGGAGGTGACAGCTGCGCCGTGAATGGCAGGCACCGCTTAAGCTTCACGTTCGAGTAAACAGACGCGCGCTAACTCCGAATACTAGGATCGGTCTCTGACCAGTGAGGTGTGCACAACCAAGTGGGGATGGGTGGAGTGAGCAGACAGCGAAGCGAGTGGGGCATGGAAGGGGGTGGGAAAGAATGGGAGGGAAGGGGGGTAAAGGTTATGTTCTGCGGCCTTAGGCTCAACTCAAACCCCCCATCGCCCTGACAAAAAGGCTTCCAGGCGGTCCAATGATAGCTACGCATGGTCCTCGGATCCACTAGTTTCAACGCTAGTCTAGGGTGAACCAGACTGTCGGGTCCGCGCTAGCAGGGATATCCCTGATGGTAAAAAAAAAGATGAGAACTGAGCGTATTGGCTCTGTGACCGTCTCTCCCCCTCTCCTCTCCTTCTGCAGTAGTTTGTCGCGTTCCTCTCCTTCTCTCTTTCTTTACACTGGCTACTCCACTTGGAACTTCATTGTCCGGGTTCCCTCAATCGGAGCGCATGCTCAAGGGCCTCTAAGCTTCGTATGTCGTTGCCAATCAGCCCGTTTCTTCCCTCTTGACGAGGCGTGCTCCAAGAAGGAAAGGGGGAGGCGTATGAACCGGTCTGGCCTGTGGGGGCGTGCTGCCGGCCGTCTGTTCAGACTCTGTATTCGTGCCGAACCCCCTCATATCGGCTTCCGAGTTTATCTTCCAGGTGTTCATAATATAGGTGATTCGCACAATAAAAGGTTTTGGACCGGTAAGCTAGATCATGCAGCGGGCCTCTCGCGGGAGTGAAATAGAGTGCAGATCGTGGCGGGCAGCCGCACCTTATGGGCTCTTCAGATCAAACGGTTCCCGCCTATACTGCCCTTTCACTTATATATGCCCCTCTTCAGTGTGAGGGAACCTGGGCAGTCCTGGTCTTGATAAACAAGTGAATACAGTTCCCAATCCCCAACGAAAGCACACAGCTGCCTAGGTAGGTCGCTCGACATAAGTGCTCGGCCCGTCGGTCGACGGCAGCTTCAGCTCATGACGGACTTCCACAGAAGAGGCGAGGCGTGGAAATGACATGGAGACGCAATGTTATGGGAGGAGGCGAAACGATGCGGATGTCACCTCCGAACAGGGAGTGTGTGGTGTGTCTGGATGCTGCCGCAAAATCTGCACAGGCAAAGGGGACACACCCCCCCGACCCGCCCTCTACCTCGCCTTGGCTAATTATTTTTTCGGCTGGGAGGAACCATGTTGTCAAGAGGATGTCAACTCTTGGCGACGACTACCTAGTTCTCGGTAGCTGGTAAAGGAATTCCAGTTTGTAAAGCACCGTTCAGTCCAATCTTCCATGTTGATGGAACACTTTCAAGGAATGCACATCGGCCGTCTTATGGCCTGAGGACTCGCTCGACTCCTCCTTGTCCGAAGACTTGTAAGAGCATCACCCATACACTCATACACACACTATGTACACCACACACATCAGTGCTTCGGGCAGACCCCACCGTCCCTACCCCCCAAGATTTACAATTGGTTCTGTGCGCTGGCTATTATGTTCCGCGATCCTGGGCGCAGGCTAGCGCACGAGGTTCGCTGGGGCGATGCAAACATCGCCAAATATACACTAACCATCACGAGTATTCAGGCCCACCGAAAGAAAGGCCAGTAGTCGGGCTAGCTGGACACCTATGAGAAAGCAACTTACGTCACGTTCCAATAGTCGAGGTAAGCCGGGCAGCAGTGTCCTCAAGAATGCACGTTTCCATAAACTCAAAACCACGGACGCGGAGTATGTCGCCAAGGTCGTGAATGTGCCGGATAGCCAAACAGAGAGCTGTGATGATGACGGGGCACTTTCCTCGATGGGACTGGAATGAATGTGAGGCCAGTTCAGCGCGGAAGCGGGCCCGGCTTGTAGAGTTAATCATCCATGCATGCCTCTGACAGAGCAGAGCAGGCATGAGGCGAGGTACGTACCTCAAAACCAGTATGCCCCACTTGGGCACCTACCCCGGCTCGCCGACCCCGTCGCGGCCGCCGTTAAAGCCAATCACAGAGATTCGAGGCAATGACACTCGGTCGTTTCCCTTCCCTTCTGGTGACCCCCGAATCCCCGACCTCCACGCTCCTCTGCCACCCCCGACCTTGGTCCTGTACCTGGACCGATACGCTAACCTACCTACCTACCTAAACTATCTTACTACACGTTAGGTAGGTTATCTTCGACAAGGACACTGCCGTTCGCTACCCATGATCACTGCTGCTGCTACTGCTGCCGCCTCGGTCTCTGCTCTGTTCTACTGTGCTGCCCTCTATGGCTCCGTACTCCATCCCCCGTCTGTCTTATTCTCATGACAAATTCTATTCCCGAGACTGATATTCGCCATATCGCGGGCTGCGGGTAATATCGACCTCTTCGCATGTACATATTGCGCGTACACAATGCTACCCACGCATTGCTTTCCAAGCTCCTCCTACCCCCCACCACTAGCTTACTTACCTCATTTACGGGGTAGTGTACTCCTGACGGACTTGAGAGAAATCACCCAAAGGATCTCTTTCCCGGTTAGTGTCCAAGACCGGATCTAATTCCTCTTTCCTCATCCTCTGCCCTCTCCACCAGGGGAATCTATGCGATTATCATCGCAGGACAACCCCATCAGAGGCGATCCATGCTTGTCTTGGCATCATTCGGCTCCGTTACGTGCGTAAGTACGTCCGTAAAGTACGCCTTATGCGGAGTGATAGCACCCAATCCTCACTGTGACCACCTGCTCTGTTACAGCTACCCGCTTTGACTGCAGTTGTTCCAGCACACCACCACCCACCCATCTCCTCGGATACGGGCATCCAAGCAGCATTGCTTTTGATGATAAGATCCCCGATGATCCGGTCCTTTCCTTTAGATCTTGGGCTCTAATGCCTGATCCGAGGTCATTAGCCGGTCCAGTCATCCTAAATGCACGGGCACGCGTCTCTTGACTGGGAGGGAAAGGCGTTAACCCACAGCTAAGAACCTCCCAGTCTTTCTGTCTTCTACATCTCTTTGGCGCATGTACCAGCTGGCCAGGTTTACTGTGGTCGCAATTCGGGTATTCGCAAGCTGGTCTTGTCTTCTTTCGAGGGGACTGTCCTCGGGGTTCTTCATATCCTTCACTTGGCCGGTATCAACCAGTCATAGTCTTTCTTTCACTAATAATTCACTTGCTCTGCCATACATCACCACTACTCATCAACCCTAGCAAGATACAACTGCTCGAAATAAAGACGGTTATGCGAAGAGGCGGGCTCAGACTAAGTCATGTCTGCTGTGCTGAGCCTCGCCCATCAGTTGTTCTGTTTTCCTTGTCCACCCATATTGCACCTTTTAATCGTTTAGGCGCTCTGAAGCGGCGTGACGGAGGCAGTTAACGAGGTTGATGGGTGTGTGAGAGAGGTAGTCGTATTTGGTGGTCTGGAACATGCCCACTCGGCTGAGCAGCATCTGCTGCTAATGCGACGCTGCATTACCTAGGCAGGTAGACAGTTCTAGTTCTGCTGGACAGTGACCGGTAAGTGACCTCTGAGAATCTTTTCGATTCATCCCCTGTTCATCTTTCCCCGTCCATTGAGTTGTGGAGCCAGGTACGCGCCCCATGCCCTTTCCCACAGCATGCTCTCTCTCTCTCCCTTTCTGCCTTCCGTCTATCTGGACTGCCTCCCCTCCTCTCTCATTCCCCCCCAATTCTCTCACACGCCCCCTCCCACACCCCTCCCAGCACTTTCGGCTGCACATCGACCCGCATCTACAGCGTTGCACTAACCGTTCATGACAGTCCCGGGCGGCTATCGCCCGCTGCTGCGAGGAACTGCCCACACCCTTGCCCTCGCGTGCTATCTGCCTCTCCGCCTCTCGCACACACACTTGCTGTCTTCCCCCTCTCCAGGCCTGTGTGTGCTGCTGAGATAGGTACCAAAATATGTTGTACCTCACGTACCTACTCCCCGGCCACCTTTCGTACCCTGGCGATGGTCCCCGCTGCCTTCAACCCTCGAGAGTGGCACTTGGTCAAGCCCTTCTCGACTGACAGGCTTCCCTTGCGGAAAAAAAAGGACAAACCTCTGATCGACATCATGGCTGTCCACATCGCTCGTCATTAATAGGCCCCGGCCGTCTCCCGTCCTCACGAGGCTCTCTTCCCATCCCTTCCACTTTACAAGTCGCATCAGGAAAGGCTGACTCGGGTTTTGCATCCTCTGCTCTATATTACTGTGGTCCCCCTCCACCCCTCTACACCTATCTTCACCCGGACAAGACAAACCCTCCCCCACACCAAATCACATCACAAACTTAGATGCGCCTACAAGACTCGCAAGAGCTGCTTCATCGCCCCCAAAGTTTCTCTCAGGATACCACTACTAAACACCTTGAGCCCACTTCCTTCCTCAACTGTCAAGACATCCACATCGCCATTCACTCGATCATGGCAAACCAAAACCACATCGGCCAGACATCGGTTCATTCCGACGGACTGTCAGACCACATGGCTAGCAGCCGATCTTCCACGATCCAGCCCCATACCACGGTCTATCCAGAGCTCGAAAGCCCTCCGTACACTGTAGGTCAACGAGTGTGTCCCTCGGCCACCTCTCGACTTGAGCCTAACAATTCCAAGGTTACAACCTTTGACCAGCAGCATCAGATTAACGAGACACATCTGTTGACGCCAGTCTCCGGCATCGGCTCGCCCTGTTTCGAGCAAAGTGCCAACTTGTCTCAGTATCCCTCCGCGATGACACCGATGCAGCCGCAAGCGAGCCCTTGTGGCTCTTCAAGGATGCCCTGGCATAATTCTGTCAACATGAGCGCGGCCCAGAGCCAGGTTGGCTCTCCCATGCCCCTTCACCCGCCAACTTCAGAGAGCCATTTCGAGATGAGCTACACCCCGGCAGAACAAGACGATATGCCCAAGCCACCCATAAACTACTACTGGGGTAGCTACTCCGTTTCCCCCCCGTCGGAGCCGGACCAAGGGTCTATGTCGCCTCAGATGTACATGTCCCCCAATACGCATCACGTTATACAACCTCAACCGATGATGGGCCAGATGCCTCCGGAGTTGCCGATGCCACAGCATGCTCCTCCTTCTGTCCACACGCCATACTATCCCCAGCAAAACCACAACCCCTGGGTAGAACAACCCGACATCACCGATTTCAAGACTACGGCTGCCAGGAGGCGCCAATTCGGATACTCCCTCCCCAGCACGCATATTGCTCGTCAGGAGCCCATTGTGCAAGCATCTGGGTCTTCGAAGCCTAGCCGTCCCCAGCCTGTAGGCCGGGTGCCGAGGCAAGCTCGTGTGAGGGATCGGGCCACACCACCCTCAACAGACTCTACAGCGGCCGTTGACATTGCTCGGGCGCAGCTGGGCGAGCCCATTCCTGATCTTCCCGACGATTTCGTCATCAAGAAGGACTGTGACCCACGGTCCCGGTTTCTTTACCAGAGGCAGCGGGATTTTATAGTCACGGGCAGGAAGGGGAAGGGCATGTGGAATACAATAATGACGGAGTTCAACGAAAAATTTCAGGACGAACGTAAAATTCCTTGCCTGCAAATGCAGGTGAAAAGGGGCAGATACAGAGACCAAGAGATGTCACCGAGAGATGCAAGTTCGCCCCTTTTCCCCACCAACATCATCAAACCACCATGCTGATCAAAGAACAGGAACACATTGCATTCAAGGCCTTTGGGTTTGTCTCCAAATACTTTTACCGTATGGTCGCACGTAAATTCAAGGAATTAGGCGGCGGCCGGGTTACTCCGTGGGGTGAGACTGCTCTTGAGTGCTTCGCAGTCGACAAGGGCTTGGTAGCTGAGTCCTTGACGCCCATGACGAGTAATTCCCAGAGTGGTCCCCCGGTGAAGACGCGCAGGTTGAAAAAGATCAGCAGCCGGCTTCAGTCAGGTGCCTACTCCAACGCCATCCTCCAGGAGGCAGAGAACAACGGCGGCGGGGTTTTGGAGCAGAACCCACAATTGTATGAGCAGGTCATGGATGAAATCGTCAACTACAGGGGCGAAGAAGCTGTCAGGATGGAAGAAAACGAGGACGAGGACAAGGATGAGGCCATGCTTGGCAATGACCATCAGACTCTCTCGAAGGGAAAGAGCCGTCAAAGAGCGGTCAATCTCGAAGACTCTCAGGGAGCGGACGACACACCTGGCAAGGTTGCCAGCACCCGCAAGGCTGCCAAGCCGAGGAGGGCACCAGCAAAGCCCAGAGCCAAGGGACGCCTCGCACCAAAACCCAGAGCTTCTTGAGGAGATTTGCTACAAGGATATACACAGCACGCAAGGTACAACGGCCTTTCAATTCTCATTACGGTTGATTGCGATTTATGGTTACAATGTTTGGTTACAATTTTCGAGCCCAATTAGCTCAGGGATGACGCATACATAGTAGATTGTTTATTGGTCTTTATTTCCTCACGCTCTCTTTTTTTTTCTTCTTTTTTTTTTTTCCGTCTTTGTTTTTCTAAGGGGAAGATACCACTCTTTTGGGGTTCGCAGGGGGGGGGGGGGGGGCTCTACTGGATTACACATATCGCTACCTATATCTCTCTACACTCACGTCTGCATTTCTCTGTGGATATCTTCTTGTGAAATATACTACGAACCATCCATCACCTATACAAAATCATACCATATCCATCTCCTCACGTGCATATTGTCACTTCATCGTCCGCACTGTCTATTTGAATGTCCAAGACATTTGTTGCACTAGCGAGAGTGTTGTATCCATCCACCAGTTCACAAGTGGTGACCGCGAAAGCACTGCAATTCTGCCTACCAGACCTCCGAATAATGCCGAGTAGAAGGTGCCAGTAGCCATCCATCTACAGGCAGCGTTCCCAAGTTTTCGGGACCAAGGCAGCATTCGCACTCGCCGACGCGCCCAATGTAACGTCACTAACAATCTCATGACAACAAGGCAGCACAAGGCCATCCAGACCAAACGAGGGATCGCTTCTGTTGATGCAAAGTCATTAGGATGTGCCAAGAGACTGAGATATAGACCCGCTGCCCTGCACGTCCCCCTCTTCTCTTCCGCTGCTACGCCGCAACCAAAGGGACGACGATGACGAGGACCAGCTCCATGCTGGGCAATACCGGCCTAGCCCTCTTCAACGAGAACGATGGTGGATCATCTTTTGTTAGCCCTGCGCTGCCACAACGACTTGTATACGACAAGACAACATCCACAGCCAGACCGTGTCTGCGGCCATTCTGGACCGGATACGACGTGCGGCTTATCCGCAGCCCAGGCACTTGGAACTAGTACCCTTTTTGCTCGAATCAGCGGACATATGGAAAGGATAAGCCAGGACAAGGGCTAAGGGGGGCTAGGTAAGGTAGTCCTAGGAAGAGAAGGAAAGAAAGAAGGCGGAAAATGAATAGATGAAAAAAGCCCATATTGGAAGAGAAAAGAGAGGGAGGAGATAAGCAGCAGCCGGGAAAAGGACATTATCTTGTCAGGGGCCACACCCTCAGCACACAAACTCGACAGGGCAGGCAAAAACCTAAAAGACAAGGACAGGTAGGGCAGCGACGCCGCCAGGCAAAACAGCGGGAGATAATACGAATAGGTTGATGGGGGAGCTGCGAGAGATGGGAGATTCGCCTGTCCGCCCCTCGTCCCTATTGTTTTCCCGGGGCATCCCCGTATGGTGCCCACGCGCTACCTTGTCCTCCTTCTCCCCACCCCCACCCAACCCTGGCGAGAAGAAGAGAACACGCCCCAAGGAACCCGGTCTTCAGATGGGGCGAAACAGTGGGTACAAGCCGACGGCCCCGCAGACCGGCTTCCGCACACTGTTGATTATCGCTCCCCGCCAAGACAGGTCTCGGCTTCCCACGGTGACTCTCGCACGTTGCTGCCACCTTGCCCATGTGAGGTGGAAGGTCTGCGAGGAAACTTCTGGGCACCACAGTGGGTGGTTCCTGGGATGAAGGGCGAGAGGGAGCACAGGGCCGACGACGACGAAGACGAAGAAGACAAATAGACCATGCACTCCGAAGGATATATCCTTCGGAGCAAGTCATGGCCGGCTGGGTGGTGGTAGGCGCCGCCACCTCTGGGCAATGCGGATACGGCCATCCCCAAGATGACGACATGGAGAGCCGCTTTCTTGCTGGAAAATGAAAGTTACTACGGAGCAAGGAAAAGACTGAGCTACGACTGCGCTGCCCTGTTCGAGCCCAGCATGAGGCCCATCTCGCTGGGCCAACGGCGTCGACATGGTGCGCAAAGGTCTGTAAGCCCGCTGATCCGAAACCTCGTCTCGCCTCGCCTCGCCTGCTTCTTTCCCAGTCTCGCAGTGTGTAAGAGCCGGTTCTCCCACCTCCGGGCGAATGTCACTTTACGCATTGTCATATAATTCCAATCGCATTGAGCGCGCAATTCATTGCTTCATCCGGAGAGGTGGGGGGAGGGGAGATAGATCGGGAGGAGATTCGCCTTCCCCTCCATCCGCTTCCGCCCACCATGCCCTTCAGGGGTGGCCTTGACCTTGACCGGTGTGGTGACCGAGCTTGACCGTGGACCAGTGGTTGATCCCCTTGTTTCCCAGGTTCCGGGAAGAGAGGACGCGCCGAGCGCAAGTGAGAGGGCGAGAGGCACAGCCAGGGTCGGGGCCAGGGGCTGGAAGACGAGGGAGAGCAGCGTGTGACGAAAGATGTGATGAACCCCTGCTTCGCAAACGGCTGCTGACAAAAACAGCACAATGAACCCCGAAAAGGCTGCCTGCCGGACCAGCTGGTACGTGCATAACCCCGACGTCCCTCCCGGCCCCGGACCTGCCCTGCCCTGCCCACGAACGCCTGACGAAATATGGAGAGAGAAAGCAGGAGAGAAGAGGCGTAGGGACAAGAACAAGAGGACCCCTTCAGATGCAGCACCCTGTTCGACCGTGCTGCTGCCATATCGCAGATCCAGAGAGACCGAGGCGACAATCCTTTTAAGGGCGGGGAGGCATGGGAGAAGCACACGTAGTGCATCCATAGTAGAGACTCGACATAATGGGGAGAGACGGGGGGAGATGGCGAAAGGCGTGCTCTCGTTCGCGAGGACCAGAAGTTCCGCCCGCAGCCCCCCAAAAGGAGCTCCAGGGAATTTCCACTGACCTGGTCGGCAGCGATACCTCATCAATGGTCCCGGAAACTCGGTAAATGAACTGTGGACGGCGCGCGATAAAGAAGAAAGTGTTCATTTTGTCAGTATTTGCTCTGCCCGCATGAGACGAAGAGGGGGTATGGGGGGGTGGGAGTGTGGGAAAAGCTGCCCTGGTCCGTCAAAAGGTCCCCCGAGGTCAAACTCGACGCCGGAGTATTTCCCGCTTTGCTGCGCTCTCTCGCGTAATTTCTGCTAGGCTGATTTGGAAGCTTTCTGTCAGATCCGGGCTTTCGATTGTTTTGACTGATAGACAACGACTGCGGTCCCCCGTCCAAAGAACCCCAAAGAGATGATGATGATGATGCCCGCCCGCGCGAGAAGGGGCCGAGACCCCCTCCCCTGCTCGCTTGGGCCACAGACCATAAGGTACCCGACGATGTTGATCGCCGACCACAAGGGGGGGGGGGGGGGAATATGGAGGTTTTTGCGACTGGGCTGACCGTCGAAGCGAGGTAGCCCCTCTGTTGCAGCTTGTCCCTTGCCCAGCCAGGCCGGTGCACACGTCAATGTCATTATCCACTTTTGTGTTTGCGCGCTCTCTCTCTCTCTTGGTCTTTCCAGACTACGACCGACCTTGTTTGTCACCTCCCGCCACTGTCGGCGGCCGCCCTTTCGTGAGGTAGTATTCCCGTGCCCATAGGAAGTGTTTGCAGGCCCCTTGGTTCGACCCGTGCGTCCCGTTCCCGCAGGCGCAAGACCTCATAGGTTGCATTTGCCGAATGGCCAACCCCGGATTTGGCGCAACATTGACTTGCTTTGCGCCTGTCCGAATCGCCATTTATTGTGAACCTGGTTCCAACGGCGGCGAAGCGCGAGGCGCCTGTGAGCTAGGCCGGGAATGCGATCATGCCACCGTCCATCACGTCTGTCATGCAACGCACCCGGAAGGGGATGCCAGATCATCGCCAGAACAGCAAAGCAGTGGCCGGTAATTCACATCCGCAGCGGCTAAGCCACTACTCGTGCAAGAGCCAGCCAGTAACACTGCGATCCGTCCTCTCGGGACGAATCAAGAGTGCAGGATGGAACCGCCTGCCGGGTATAACTTCTTGCTTGCAGACTGAGCCCATTCAGAAAGCAAGCAAAACAAGCAAGCTAGTGAAGTCGGTCGGGGGTGGACCATCGCGCCAGCAGCGCCAGGAAGACTGTCGTCTACCACCCCCTCCCCACCCCCCCCCCCCCCCCCCTCTCTCTGCTTTTCCCACCAGTAGACGGTCGCTGTCCTCCATGCTGCCAATAGAGCGAAGAGAAACATGCTCTTTGCAGCAGAGCTTCTGCACCATCTGTCTCAACATTCCCTTCCTTTGCAGGCCCCGATCCAGAGTATCGGGTTCAAAGTCGGTGAAGACAAGTCTGCTCTTGTTCCGCAAAGGCATCCAAGTCGTCCTTCTCCTGCCGTATTTGGAACACTCGAAACAGCACTGGTGCCGAAATAACTGGCTCGCCGTCCCCTCGCCATTGGTATCGCACGATGGCCTACGCTCTCAAGCAAGGGTGTGGGAGAGGCAGTGCGCCCGCAGCCGAGCTTTCTGCCTCTCGGTACCCACGGCACGCTCCGCCGTTGTGACGAAGTCGCTTTGCCAGTCTTCCTGGAATATTCGTAAGCGCAAGAAGTTCTGGTTGTGCATCACCGACCAAGGGATCAGGACCTTTAGCTCCAAGGCTTGGAGTTCCGCCCAGCATAGCCGGCGGCCTTGACAAACGCACCCCGCGTTGGGTGTGCCTCCAGAATCACAAGTGCGGAACGACAATTTGTGTACGCGAAGGACGATCCTAAGGTGCGGGCGTTACAGCAAAGTGATGGCAGCTCGTGGTCGTCGCCAGGGGGGGTCTCTCGCTTCAAGTTCGGGTCCAGGCAATATTGCTTCAGTCGCGTATCAGAGCTGGCGCCAAGTTGGCTGTTCTTCGTTCCCTGGCAACTGAGAGCGCTCCTGTAGCCAAGAGTAAGTAAGTAGTCTTGTAACCCGGTGCTGTCGACTGACTGCTGGGTTCGCAGCGTTGCAATCCTCGGGGGTCGCAATAGAGCAGGTTGATGATGATTCATTGTTCGAAAAGTCACTGCGAGTGGTCGAATTCCGAGTGCTGAGCATCGGGGTATGGGTGCGGATCCGAATGTATGAAGCTGAAGTCATGGCCCCCAGAACTGGCCTGGCAGTGTGCCAGGCAGTGCGCGGCCAGTTTGGGCGGCCATTTCTGGTTTAATCATAGACGCCCCGGGGTGATACACCACCGCGACTCAAGCGACAAACATGGACGTCACATTGATTCCAAGAGGGAGGCATTGAGGTGGTCCGATGTATGCCGAAGACCATTTCCTTCTGATGCTGCCTAGAGACTGGAGAGTTTGATCGAAACGACTTGGCAATGTGGAGGCGGCTGCCTTGGACTTGCTGCAGGTCGACCCATCATCACGCCCAGGGTCATGAAGTCAGTGTACTTTGTGTAGATGTTCCTTTTGACCCTGCTCGAGAACCTATGGATCAACCAAGGGTAGCATCGTCGACGGCTGTTTGCGCTTATGCGACGCGCCTAAGGCTTGTGGCCGTAAGCGCTTGGAGACATCATGGCTTTTGATGAGGTTGGTTACGAAGGATTTTGGCGCTGTGGAGTGGGAAGGCAAGCTTCGATTAGCGCCCGAGCGCACTGGCCGCACTTTGTTCTGAAGTTCAAGACGATAATAAGACTGGGCGATAAAGAAGATAAGCAGCTAAGGAGGGCTTGATTGCTTACCGTCTTTCGTAGGGGTTGAGAAAGTCTTGTTAATATTTGTGTCCTTGACAAACGCAGCTTTAGTGCCAGGTTTCCATTGCCGTTGAAACTTTTGGAATTTTTTGGATTTTTTGGATTTTTTTCTATGTTTTTGTTTATTAACCCGAGCGCGCTTTCTCTTTTTAGACTGTCACCTCCCCGTGGACAGTCATGACGTGACTGCAGAGGAGCAACTGACAGGTGGTCAAATTCTGGACTCGCATCCTCTTCTTAACCTCGAAGCTTCCCTCTAGGTTGTGGATACAGGTACTAGACAGACGTGAAATCTGTCTCCTTCGAATAATGTTACCTAGCAACGGCTACTGTTCACCATCTGAGTTCACGGTGCGAACTGCCTCCCCTATTCAACGAAGACCCGGGTTTGATTGAATTGATCAAAAAGATGCATCTGATGTATATTCATCGTTTCCGTCTAGAAGCATACGATGCATACGGCGACAGACTCAAGACGCCTTCGTCCCGTCTCAGAATTGAGGTGCAGCGTGCAAAGGGCCACCTACTGGCTGAGTCAGCAACTCCACCAATCGGGGGAAGATGACAGACATCGCATCCCACTTCAGGATTCATGTCAGGGAGGCACGAGACCTACCAAGGGAAACCATAACTCCCAATCAACGCTCCTTTTTTCTTCCACTGTCAGTTCGTTACTGGTGATTTAATGTTTCTACCTTGAACCATCCTCTGTCGAATGGTACACCCTTCCATGACGACCGCTGTCCTCAGTCGCGCATAAATCCAGAGGCATCTGCCGCTGGCAGCCCGCTGATTGATGGGAACCCTGCCCAGCGCCGAGATTTTAAGCAGATAGCATCATCATGCTATCACAACTCCTTGTTCTGACTCATCTGTGTCTGTTATGGCCTCTGTCTGTGTCCGCGATTAGCCCTGCCCGCCTCGCCGAACTGCGCAATGCAACCACACAGGTCTTCCACCATGGCTGGGACAACTACATGCGCATCGCATTCCCGGAAGACGAGGTATGTTTTCGCAAGGCCTTCTGAGCATGTTATGATCAAACTAACTTTGGTTTGTAGTTGCGCCCAATTTCCTGCACCCCATTGACGCGCGATCCCGCGAACCCCGCAAACTACGACCTCAACGATGTCCTTGGGAACTACTCTCTCACCCTCATTGACAGCCTGTCGACTTTGGCGATCCTCGCAGGGACTCCATCCGATCATAATACTGCTGTATGGGCTTTGCAGGAGTTCCAGCAAAGCGTGTCAGCTTTCGTCGAATACTATGGAGATGGTAGACGGGGCCCTTCCGGACAAGGCCGAAGAGCACGGGGGTTCGACCTTGACAGCAAAGTACAGGTCTTTGAAACGGTCATTAGAGGGGTAGGTGGTCTATTGAGCGCACATTTGTTCGCTGTGGGAGAGCTGCCGATACCGGGCTACAACCCAGGTCAAGTCTCGAATCAGGACGAGGACGATGACCCGCTGGAACTGCGCCCAATATCTTGGCCGAACGGTTTCAAGTATGATGGTCAACTTCTCAGGCTAGCGTTGGACCTCGCGGAGAGACTTCTGCCTGCCTTCTACACGAAGACCGGCCTACCATATCCGAGAGTTAACCTTCGACACGGCATTCCGTTCTATGTAAATTCTCCGCTACACAAAGTCTCCCGCGATGACCCGGACTCACCTCAAACTACGAACGAGAAAACAGATACATGTAGTGCTGGCGCAGGGAGTCTTGTTTTGGAGTTTACCGTCCTCAGCCGACTCACTGGAGATCCGAGGTTTGAGCAGCTGGCTAAGAGGGCGTTTTGGGCAGTCTGGAAAGCCAAAAGCGAAATTGGCCTCATCGGGAATGCCATCGACCCTGAAAAAGGTGAATGGGTCAGCTTCGACTCTGGCATAGGTGCTGGCGTCGACAGCTTCTTCGAATATGCTCTGAAAAGCCATATTCTGCTGTCGGGCCATGAACTCCCCAACGTTACAATATCAGAGCCGCCTACAGACCGACAGTGGCTCGATCCTAACACGTTGCACGATACACCATTGACGCCGGAGGAGAACTCTGCGGGGGCTTTCCTGGAGGCGTGGCACCACGCACATGCAGCAATCAAGCGTCATTTGTACAACGATGCGCATCATCCGTATTACATGACGGGCCACCGGACCCGTGGGTACGCCTTCACGAGCTGGATTGACAGCCTTGCAGCATTCTATCCTGGTTTGCTTGCCATGGCTGGCGAGGTCGAGGAGGCTGAGGAAGCCAACTTGCTATACACCGCCCTCTGGACCCGCTATGGTGCTTTGCCTGAGCGATGGTCTGTCCGCGATCGACAGGTTGATTCCGGCATTGGCTGGTGGCCCGGTCGGCCCGAGTTCATCGAGTCAAACTACTATTTGTATCGTGCTACGAATGACCCATGGTACGTGCATGTTGGGGAGATGGTCCTTAGCGATATCAAGAGACTGTGTTACACAAAGTGCGGTTGGTCCGGGCTCCAGAACGTCGACACAGGGGAGAAGGCCGACCGCATGCAAAGCTTTTTCCTGGGAGAAACCACCAAGTACCTGTACTTGCTTTTCGACCCAGAGCATCCTCTAAACAAGCTTGACGCTGCTTATGTCTTCACGACTGAAGCGCATCCTCTAATCATTCCTCGACGAAGGACAAGGCCGAAAAGAAAGCAGAAATCCAACCGGCAGGCCAGGAGCGTCGACGTCTACTACGACGAGAACTTCACAAACACTTGCCCTGCTCCAACAAAGCAAGTCCCCTTAACAGGATCTGTTCTGGCCGCACGACCAGACGTCTTCCACGCGGCAAGTTTCGTCAACCTCCACACCATATCCAACCCGCGGAGTGGGGTAGAGCTTGTTCCTGCTGGCAAGGGAAGTAACGGCTCGATCACCAGATACAAGGCAAATCACACATTCTTTCCTTGGACATTACCACGATCTCTCATCCCCGACAACGGTACTTGCGCAGCATTGCCATTCAAGCCCACGCTCATCATCGAATTCCCTTCTACTGTACAACAGGGCAGTGTTGGCAGTGCTTTTAACAACCTCTTTGCAAACACTGCAGCCTTTAAAACACCGGTGGGCGTCAGAATATCGGCCCTGAGCGGACTGAAGGTCCACTTCGTCCAGGAGGACACGTTTGACTCTGCATACGACCATACCTGGCGAGTTACACAAGTGAACCACATGCCTCTGGGGCGGGATGAACCAGTCCACATTGACGCAGATCTTCTGAAAGGCATCTCCGACCCTCTCTTCAACCGCGTCCGGTATAACGGATTTATTGAGCTCATTATGATGCACGGAGAGCCTGAAGAGCATAACGCCAGCGCTCCGGTTCCCGCTGAGGGACTGGAAGTCGATATTGGCGATTTCGACGACCAGGTTCAGCTCACCGAAGAGGCCAGGTCTGAACTGGCGGAAGACCAAGCTGCGGACAAGGGCATGAACACGGCCTACAGGTCCATGCTCAAGTCCATGATCCGCGCTGTCACATCGGTCTTTGATCCCGCCAATACGCCGGCGCCTCTTCCAGCAGGAACCCAGGCGAAATTTCATGTTGAGAGTTACATGGGGGCTTTGGCCGTGGGCAAGGGAGCTGTCCCGCTACCTGATATCCCTGATGCGTCCATCCCCACCGAGGATGCTGCTCCGACCCTTCAGTGGCAGACAGTCTACCGCGCAGGGTTTGGCTGCGATGGTCGATTGCCGGACGAGGCACCCCGCCATCACCAAGTCATCGTCATGCGCCGCGGGGGCTGCTCCTTTAGCGAGAAGATAGCCAACATACCCTCGTATACACCTTCACCGCGTTCCCTACAACTTGTCATTATCGTGGATGAGGACGAGCTCGAGAACAACTATGTCTTCAGCGCCCCGGACATGTGGGAATATGAGATGATCAAGCCTCATCTGGACGTCGAACAGATTACGCCGGCGGGACTGCGGCGGCCGCACCCCATTGCCATGGTGATGATCCGCGGCGGCGGTCCCGAGGCGTACGAGAAATTCGGAAACGCGCTGGGTGTGGGCGTCCGCAGAAAGTATTTTATCGAGACGCAAGGACGGAGGGTGGACAACATCATTGTCTTGTGAAAGAAGTCGAAGAAAGGTCGTGTTGAGTGCTGAAGCGGCGGTTGTTTCTCGTCAAAGGTTCATCAAATTTCCAGGCGCATAGCGTAACAGTGTATATATGGGTTTGGAACCAGGGTGCATGATGGATACCACTTACGGAGGAGTTTAAGAATCGCGTCTTCCCTTGGTATAGAATTGCAATTTCGTATGATGGTCTTCGTGGCCAACTGCGAACTGCCGGTTCAATTTTAGAAAGATATTACTGGTGAGGTGGTGATCGCTCTCCTTGTTCGCGAGAAATCGCCGTCATCCGTGGGCAACTGTCGGGTCCTTGCCACTTGAACCACAACAATTCGGTTGACGTCCCGACTGCGAAAGAAGCCTCGGAAGTAGAAGTACCTGCGTCCGTGTCGCATACGTCAGTTACTAGTATGTAAATAGCTGCATTTCTAAGTCTATAATTTGTGGGTCCCCGGTGTCAACGCAGGACCCTGAATCAACTGCGTAACGAGACCTTCCCCTGACTAGGTAGGTGGTTAAACCTGGGTGCGGTGGCAACTTTAGCTGGTGGCGGAAAAGATATCCTGCCCAGATACGGAGTATCTCACCTAGTAAACTCAATTTTCAGTTAGCCTCAAACACGCAAACCAATCCCCCATCCCAAGACCGTTGGTTGCTTCGCCGTCTGGAGCCTAGGTACGCTACGCTGTCGGGACGGCAGCCCTACTTTGGTCTTTTACCTCCCACCAAAGTCGCCCCGGAGAGTGAATCTCGAGTTGAGACTCAAAGTCATGGAGTCCCCGTTCTTTGACCGAGAGCCCAAGCCCCAGGCCGCAAGCTTTCGAGGGCGCCTGCAGCTGCAGGACTACATGTTCAATGCGACGACGTCCGCGCCACCTGGAGGGGAAGCAGTCGGAACACCCGCGACAGCCGCAAGTCCAGGTCTCCCACCATCCCCGACGCCGCTTCGCCGCACTCCTCGGAAGTTAACCCCACTCGGGCCCGTCCCATCTCCGAACCGCGTTAGCAAGCACCGCAACGCCTCCGGCAGGAACAACAGCAACAGCGCCGCCGCCGCCGCCGCCGCCGTCATCAAACCCGCGGCATCAACGCCGGAGCCCTCCCAGAAGACGCCTCCGCCCCCGGCCTCCGGCGTCCTCTCGTCCAACCCCGAGTCCCCGGGCTCGGACTCCATTGACCTCGCCCTCGTCCCAGCAAACACCACCCCGCCCGCCAGGAACGCCAAGCCGAAACGCAGGCGGAAAGCGGCAGGCTACGCTCCGCCCTCGACCTACGCCCACCTCCCATACCTGACGGACATCCTTTCCCCCGGTCTCCTGGTCCTCTTCGTGGGCCTGAACCCGGGCCTCCGCACCGCCGCCCTCGGCCACGTTTACGCCCACCCCTCCAACCTCTTCTGGAAGCTCCTCCACTCGTCGGGCATCACCCCGCGCCTGTGCGCGCCCACCGAGGACCGCGATCTGCCGCGGCTCTACGGCCTGGGGAACACAAACATCGTCGCCCGCCCGAGCCGCAACGGCGCGGAGTTGTCCAAGGCGGAGATGGACGAGGGCGTGGATGTGCTCGAGGACAAGGTCCGGGGGTGCCGGCCCGAGGTGGTCTGCATCGTCGGCAAGGGCATCTGGGAGAGCATCTGGCGGGTGCGGCGCGGGAGGGGGATCCGGAAAGAGGAGTTCCGGTACGGATGGCAGGACGAGAGGGAGAACATGGGTGTCGTCGTCGCCGCGACAGGGGGAGAGGCGGCCGCCGACGGTGCGTCGCCGACGGCTTGGGCAGGGGCCAGGGTGTTTGTGGCGACGAGCACGAGCGGGCTGGCCGCTACGCTTCGCCCGGCGGAGAAGGAGAAGATTTGGAGGGAGCTGGGGGAGTGGTGTGAGAGGAGGCGGGCTGAGAGAGGTGCAGAGGCGTCGTGAGCATTACGCAGAGTGCTTGATCATTCACGAAAAGAGCGTGGGTTGAGCAATTACCCAAGAGCTTACAGCCGTCATGGGACGAATCACTATCGATACAACTATTGCACGGTACTGAGAGATTCATAGGGGCATTAATAGTTATCTGTTCCTGTTGACCTTTTTAGGCATTGTTCCAAACTTTCGTTTCCTGAGAGTGACAATTCCTGCGTTATCCCAGAGCACGACCCACAGTGAGTGAGTGAGCTTCAGTGGGGTATCATTGCTCATAACCAAAAAAAAAAAGGTGAGAAAGTAGCATTGCCGATCCATATGTACGTTCCGATCGTTGTAATGTACACCAGCCCCATCATCATAAGCATTTTCACAAGTGAAGGGGTTACGCGGCAAACACCGTCGCCAGCACAACCGCAGCAACAGGCCAGAAGCCAAGGGCCTCCACGGCGGTCCGGAAGGCAGCGGAACCAACCTCGTCGGTTCCGCCGGACGCGGTCGTGCCGCTAGGCAGGGTGCCATTAATGAGGATAGTCTCGGTGCCGTTAACCTCGCCGATGTTAACAACCGACTTGTTTAGGCCGTCGTAGCTTCCGTTGCCGAGCAACGAGTTCATGTAATCGGTGGCGTTGTTCTCTTCGCAACTGCAGGGCAGGTCTTCGGCGCAACCGCACAGAACGGCTTTTGTCTGGTTCTCGCGCGCGGTCTCGTTGTAGTAGCGGTAAGGGTGGCTGTACGGATACATGTATGCGCCGGCAAGCCAGAGGCCCGGCCAGAAAGCCAAAGCACCGCCTACCAAGGCGAAGGGCACGATGCTGCCTCTCGCCGCACCAGCCCTGTAGGGGACTGCCGCGCCACCTCCATATCTGCCACCACCGTAAGCCGGCGGTGGCCCACTGCCCGACCTTGTACTTCCGCCGGCGTTGTCGCCGGGACGACCTCTCGAACTTTGAGTATTGTTAGTTAACCTGTTGTTGAAAGAGCCGGGCCGGGACTGTCCAAGGGGTCGCATACCTAGAACCGCCGCTACCAGTGCCTCTCGAACCTCCGGAACCTGGACCACCATTTCGTGAGCTTGAGCCGGAGCCGGAGCCGGTGCTGGAGCCCCCAGAGGAACCCCCAGAGGAACCCCCAGATTTACTGCCGCCTGAGCGAGACCCACCTGATGTACCTCCTCCGCGACCGCCACCTCCTCCACCGCCTTTGCGCTTCCACAGCTTTTCATCCTGCTGGGAGTTGTCGCGCTCAGCTTTGGGGGCAAGGAAAGCAACGTCTGATCCGTGGAGCCCAGTGTCGACGGCCACGGCCCACGTGGGCACGCATAGCGTCAGCGCGACGACTGCGAGGTCTAGCCTCATTTCGTTTGGCAAATGTGAGAATGTTCGATTGCTCGGTAACGTATGCGGAGGATCGCTTGGGGGGGAGATGTTTCACAAATATGAGTTGGCGATGGAAGTTCTTAGGTGACTTCAAATGTGAACAACACAGAAGTTGAGTTTTGGATGGCGGGGGTTAAGATTTCCAATGGTAGGAAAAGTTTAGGAAGCTCGTCGCAAAGATGGAGCGGAGCGGGAACGAGGGCACTTTTGTCTCTCTGTTTCAAGGAAGGGTCGGGCTAACCAGACGTGTCATGCGCCAAGAGTCGAGCTGTGCTTTGATGTGTACCCCCTCCAAAGCAGGGATGTTCGGATCTGATCAGACGATGTGTAATCGACTGAGTGGTTGCCACCGCCTAATTAGTTTAGTGTATGACGGATGTCCGGGAGAAACGCGACGCCCAATTTATGTGTGTGCTGCGCCGATGTTCGTTCGCTGTCGTGCTTGTCAGGTTGCGTGGGAGAAGTTTGCTTTGGATGTAGTGTGAGGGTGCGATTGGATGACTGCACAATGAAGTCACCTCTGCAGAAAGGGATCTTGGGCTGTGGGCGATGGGTTATGGTGGTGCAAGCCTGTTCGGAACGCAGGTAGGGGTTTTTTTGTCCTTTTGGGTGGAGAATTTGGAGGTTCGCCCCGTCGATGATGCAAGCAGGGTCTTTTATTATCTGCTAGGTATGGATTTCGCAAGATGGTGTTGGAGAAGGTAGAATGTATGACTGTGTACGGCCTTATTGTGTACCTGTGCGATCCTACGGGGGAACGCCTTGTACTCGAAAATTGGTTTGAGAAGGTGGAAAGAAGGATAATGGAAGAGAGAAAAAAAAATCCTTGGGCATTGTCGAATTAAGTATCTAGTCTGTATGTTTTTCCTTCCCTTTTTCAGTCACCACAGCCTCATTAGGCAATAACCATAGCCGAGGAGGGGTCCTTCGTCAATGTCCGTCTTCATCCCGAGCTGAGTTGCTTTAGGTGGATGATTATCGCTGCCCCGTACTTCCCTCAAAATATCAAGTCATTTTGAAGGAAAGCCTTGACGCCGGTCCGTTGGTGGCGTCTACAAGGCAGTCAGCGCTTTGCGACCGCTTGTGGATAGGCGTGACCAACCCCTAGAGCAATGTGGAAAGAAGCTCCGTCACTGGTATGGTCAATCATCTAGGTAGATGAAGATCCAGCACTTCAATACATTGCGATTAGCGTACCCGAAGGTAAGCGTAGCGAGATTGACGCAACTACTCACCACAGTCGGGCAAAAGCTGAGTCAGATAGCTTTTATGGGAAGACTTCGTTACGGATGTGCCGGGCACAGGTTTCTTTCTGCCTAATCTAATGATCACCCGGGGTGAAATCCGCCCTCCTCGCTTATTCAAGCTTAATCTGTGACTAGGGACAACCAAAGCGTAGCAGTCCCCCGTAGGGTCGCACAGGTACACAATAATGGCCGGAAACTGTCATGTGGCTAGGGACAATGCTGAGGCTGGGCTGTGCTTTTGCATTCCGCCCTCCCAAGGCGTCATTGGCTTGTACAGGGGCTGAGACGTCACATTTCCACGTCTTCTCAGCGTCAGCCCAGCATCGCCGCACCAGTCAAAACAAAGTATCTTCCGAGTCTCACCCAATAGGCCACTGAACGACTGTCCCCCGCTATTCGTACCAGAAGGCGAGCCTTGTTATCTCGTGCCAATACCGAGATCTCCGTACGACCCTCTGCCCCAGATCCTGCAGCTACCTTTCCGACCGACCGTTCGTCCCCTGGATGCCTCGCGAGTCGCCTTGTACTGCTGTGATCAGTCGTTCTCCATAACGCCGCATGTTGGAACGTCTTCGGAGACTCGTTGAACCACTCATCACCCGCTTTTGTCGTTTCCACCTTGGCAAGGTGAGGGGTCGGCCACTCTCGTTTCGCATTGTTCGCCGTCTGACTGAGGCTTATCATCACTTCCACTCTTTCGTTTCAATCCATTTCACAAGTGGTTATCATTTCTCCACGCATGAGTGGTCCCGACAAGAGTTTGCTCGACCGCCTAAGCGCGCTAAAGGGCGGCGGGAGCCCTGGGGTGTCGTTGAACCGATCATCAAAGTAAATAATACCAAAAGAACCGCTTTCTCTGTGATTTCGCGAACCATGGCTAGAATACAGCTGCTAAGGTCTTTTAAAGTGCCCTGAATATCTCTGTCACAGGTATTGAGTCAGCAAAGCCGGCTTCGAGAGAAGATGCGTTGGCGGCCAGGCTGCGGTCCCTGAGGAACACACCAGAGCGCGAGGACCATCCACCTCCACAGCCGCAGACCGCAAAGGTCACGGTGGACTCTCATTTCGGTCATCGGGAGACGACCGGCACTCGCGGGAAGGCCACAGGTTTACCACCCGTCTCCTCGTCCTCCAACCGGTGGTTCCACCCAAAGGAAGCGGCGGTGGCTGCACCGCCTCAGTCATCTTCGAGATCGCCCGCGCCGTCGACCACGCCGGCCCCGACAGCGACTCACGCAAAAACCGGGGGTGACGACGTCGATCCCCTCCTACAGACAGATGATCAAACCCTTGAGGATCTGCTCGACGACGAAGACCTCCTTGATGATCCTGGCCCACAAAGTCGGTGGCGTTCCGAACCCAAGGATGAGTCCGCTAAAGTGAATGCCCTTTTGGAAGAGCTCTCGAAGACTTCGGTGGTCCAGAAGGCGCCGCATCATATGGGTTTCGGCGGCAAGGGAGAAAGGGCGCGCGATGATCACAGTGATGATGAGTCTGATGGCGAAGAGATGAGCCGCGAGGTGGAGAACTTGCTCTCCCAGGCTGTCGACGAAGCAGGGTTGAACCCCCAGCCCGACGAAGTGCCCGAACCGGGCAGAAGTCCTGGTCATGAGGGCCAAAAGGGCCCACGGGAGGCCCATAAAGGTGACAGAGACGGCGATGCCGGGTTCTCACTTCCATCCGTACCATCTACCCTTGCAGCGTCAACGGCAGGCGGCGACGGCGAAGGTGGCCTCTCACTGCCCTCCGTTCCCTCTGGCACGCCACGGCACGATGCTGGACCGGACTTCGATAATGACATTGCCGTTCGCATGGCTGCCCTGAGCGGCCTGGGCTCCTCGTCGGATGGCATGAGGCTTCCCTCGGTCCCCACGTTCCAGCCGGCCGATCGTGCGGTGAAGCGGCTGACCTCCAAAACGGGCTACACTGACGAAGACGCCGAAACTTGGTGTGCAGTGTGTCTAGAGGACGCTTCGCTGCAGTGCCTGGGCTGTGAGGACGTCTACTGCGCGAGATGCTGGCATGAGATGCACGTTGGCCCCGCCGCGGCCTTCGACGACCGAACGCACAAGGCCATCCGGTTTGTCAAACCCAAGAAGGAAAGTCAAAAGAGGGTCATGCTAGGAGCGTCATAAAGGAAACAATAAAAACAGCTTGAGCATTCTGTGTCGTTGACTATGTATCGCAAACCTGATCCCTCCCGCCACCGTGTGCCATGACCGTGATACGATGCAAATCCCACGCTATCCCAAATCCTTCCCTGCATGCCATATGATGCTTGTTGTACAATCTTCGTGTATACGCGGCACTATGCCTCTAACACTACAAAACCCCTTCCTACATAATTAAGCCTCAGACGAGCCGGCGCCGTTGTTGCCCCCCTGCGTGCCGTAGGTACTCTTTGACGTCGTGCGTCCCGTAATGTCCTGCCACGTAGCTCCGAATCTCCGTCCGGTGCTCGCGAGAAGACCCTCCTCCTCATCCTCCTCGGCGTCCTCGTCAAGCGCGGACATATTGAGCTTAGGCGTGCGGAACAGTCCAGTCACGAAGACAATAAGGAAGATACCGAGGAAGACGAACTGGGCCCAGAAGTCCAAGACGCCAAAAAAGGGCCAGGTGATGGCGATTCGGTTGAGGAACTCTGCCATGATCGAGGGTGTGCAGACCTTCAGCGCATCGGGGTCCAAAGCCTCGGAACATTGAACGATATAGTCAGGCCTGCCCTTGCAGTTGGGCGTCTCGCCAACTTCATGAGGGGCTGTGCAGAACGTCTGCGTGCCATAAATGGAGTATTGAGGGGCCACCATGTTGGCGATAGCATAGTTGATGGCCAGGATGATGAGAGCTAGCATGACCGTTGCGACAAGTAGGGCTTGAGGCGCGGTACGTCCTCTGCGAATCTGGAAGATGCGAACCCAGAGGAACCGAATACCGACGGCGGCGATGCCCGAGATGGAACTGCTGAATAAGAACAATACGAGGAGAGCCATAAGGACGTAGTCGACCGGGAACGCCTTAGCTGACTGCGTGAAAATCCAGTTGATCGGTTGGAAGATGTTAATATGGCCCAGGATGTAGCCGCACTTCCCCTTACAGAAGGAGTTCTTCGCCTTGTCAATTCCAGTGATCAACATTGACACCCAGATCAGGACGGAAAGCAAGAGCAGCAAGATGCCACCAAGAAGCTTGATGGGCCGGAAGACGGCGCACATCTTGAGCCACACACGGTAGATGGTGCTGCGGCCTTCTCCCGAAGCCTCGGCCGCCAACCTCTCGCGGCGAGTCAACGTCCGCTCCTCGCGCACAAGGGCCTCGAGCTCACGTCGGTCCTTGGAAGACATGCCCTCAGGGCGGCCAGCGTTGCGCATCTCTAGCTGGCGTTGGCGTTCCCGATTCTGCTCCAATGCCGATGCGGTGTTTTCCGTAAGTTGGGGTGCAGAGACGGAAGGTGCAGACTTGATGAAGGACATGGGAAGCAGCGCCAGTCCAGCCGCTGTGTAGACAACGTAGAGCAGGACTCCAAGAGTGACCAGCAGACCCAATGCGAAGGAGAGCGCCTTTTGCCCATTGTTCTGGGCGAGAATGCGTTTAAAGTAATCCAAGTCCCAGTGAGTGCCGTTGTGGTCTCCAGCGGCTGGAACGAAGAAGCCGACCAGAAAGAGGATCACGACAAGGACAACAAAGACCAATGTGTATTTCAGCGCGCTGATGAGGCGGCTGCCGAATGACCGACCTTCCTCGACCTCAATCTCATCGTATTCCTCGTGCCAGAAGTAGGCGAATGGAATAATCAAGAGACACAGCAGGGCGTCAAAGCTGTACAGAGAATAGTAGACGATGCGCAAAGTCTGGAGAATATCGTGGACCCGCTGTTCGGTAGCCCAGTCCTTCTTTACGCCAAGGGAGGCGTGTGTTGTCGAAGAAATAAGAGCGATATCGACGGGAAGGAGAAGAACCGTTGCCAAAAGGGCTGTGAGACTGACGATGGCGACGGTACTAACGATGACAGACCGTTCGCGGGGCGTTTGCCAGGTGAAGGTGGTGATGGTAGCAGCTAGTAGACAGAGGACGACAGCTACAGCGTACGCCACCCAGATGAGGCTGGTCTGGAGGAGGCCTGCGTTGGCCATGGTGAGTTGCGAATTTGCAGTGCCTGCGCAGTGAATCGCAATTCTTTGGCCGGAGTCTCTTCTGTTGTTGTTTTGTGAAGAATTAGGTGACCTGGAAAGGAGCTGTGGGAGGTGTCATTATTTGTTTCACTCCTTGATTCTCCTGTGCCGGATGAGCTTTAGCTTCGCATGCCTAAGGTCTATAGAGGTTGCACCGGGTGACGTAACTTGCGTCGAATAAGGCAATTTGCTGATAGCTCTTGCTAGCGGCATAGGCTAAGGGGGTCTAAGAAGCCCCCGCTGCAGTGCCCGAGTGCTCGTTAACGAGTCCTGGCCGTCAGCACCAAGCTTGCCTTAGGTAAAAGCCAATAGTCTGGGAGGTACATCGGCGGCTCTATTGTTCCGAAGAACCAGTTTCTACCAATCAGAAAACGCGACACGCTCAATGGGCTTTCTCCCGTTTCTAGAGCTCCTTGTAGATGGAATGAGCTCTTGGTTTTGCGATCTTCCTCCACGCTCCTACAACCACGATTTGAACCTTTCAAACCAATGACAGCAGGCGGTCCATGGGCAATTGCCTGAGACTGTCAAGATGCAGTGCTATACAGAGCTGACGCCGCCGACCGGCGTGCAGTACAGTCTTAGCCTGCCATTTCTCTCAGCGCAAAGCAACAACCTGGTCGTCGCAAAGGGCTCTCTGCTGCAGATCTTCACGACAAAGACAATCTCTTCCGAGGTCGACACTTCGCAGACTCGGGAAAAACAGACCTCCAGGGCCGAAAACCCATACGACCGCCGATTGAACGACGATGACGGCCTCGAGTCTTCCTTCTTGGGGGGCGACGGCATGCTGGTTCGCGCCGATCGCGCCATCAACACCAAGCTCGTGCTCGTTGGCGAATACCCAATCTTTGGTGTCGTGACGGGCCTCGCAAGAATCAAGATTCAACACTCGAAATCAGGAGGCGAGGCTCTCCTCATTGCTACAAGAGTTGCTAGACTGAGCCTGGTTCAGTGGAATCCCGAGAAACACGCACTCGAGGACATCTCCATTCACTACTACGAGAAAGAAGAATTGCAAGGCTCTCCTTTCGACGGCCCGTTGGCCAACTACCGAACACATCTTGCCGCCGATCCTGGCTCGCGATGCGCGGCCCTCAGTTTTGGCCCCAGATACATCGCCTTTCTCCCCTTCAAGCAAGCCGATGAGGACATAGATATGGATGACTGGGATGAAGATGTGGATGGGCCCCGGCCGGCAAAAGAGCCGCCAACAACAGCGGCCACAAATGGAACTAGCAACATAGCAGATGTACCATACTCAACATCATACGTCCTCCCTCTACCCCAGCTTGATCCCAGTCTCCTTCATCCTGTGCACCTTGCCTTCTTGCATGAGTACAGAGAGCCTACTTTTGGTATCATCTCCTCGACGCAACGGCGCTCCAACACCCTACCTCGAAAGGACCACTTCTCGTACAAGGTTTTCACTCTCGACCTGCAACAGAGGGCTTCAACCGCCATTCTCTCCGTCAACAACCTCCCGCAGGACCTCTTCAAGGTTGTCGCTTTACCAGGTCCCGTTGGAGGGGCCCTTCTTGTTGGCACAAACGAATTAATACATATTGACCAGTCCGGAAAGCCCAATGGTGTAGCTGTTAATGCTTTCACGAAGGAGACGACGAATTTCCCTCTTGCCGACCAGTCCGATCTGGACCTGAGGCTCGAGCATTGCTACATCGAGCTCATGTCCGCCGAGAACGGGGAGTTGCTCATGGTGCTGAGCGACGGTCGCCTAGCCATCATCACCTTCAAAATCGATGGGCGCACGGTCTCAGGAGTCAGTGTCAAACCGGTGGCAGCAGAAGTTGGCGGCAATATTGTGCAATGCAGCGTTTCAACCATTTCCAAGCTTAGCAGGAACGTCTTCTTTGTTGGAAGCACAGGCAGTGACTCTCTCGTTCTTGGCTGGACGCGGAAACAAGCTCAAAACGCACGGAGAAAAACCCGATTGGTCGACGACTCATTCGAATACGACCTCGAGGACGAAGATATGGATGACGGCGACGACGACGATCTCTACGGCGAGACGACGACAACGATGATCCAGCCTGGAGCGACGGCCAACGGAGTTTCCAAGGGAGGGGATCTGACGTTCCGTGTTCATGATTCTTTGCTGAGCATTGCTCCGGTCAAGGACATGACCTCGGGTAAACAAGCCTTCATCCCAGACAGCGAGGAAGAAAACAATTCGGTTGGTGTCGTGGCCGATCTCCAGCTCGCATGTGTTGTGGGCAGAGGCAATGCTGGGGCCGTCGCCATCCTGAACCAGAACATCCAGCCCAAGGTGATTGGCAAGTTTGAGTTTCCAGAGGCGAGAGGCTTCTGGACCATGTGCGTCCAGAAACCTGTTCCGAAGTCCCTGCAGGGAGACAAGGGGGCCAATGCGGCCGTTGGCAGCGAATTTGATGCCTCGTCTATATATGACAAATTCATGATTGTTTCCAAGGTTGATCTAGACGGCTATGAGACGTCAGACGTTTATGCTCTTACAGGCGCCGGGTTTGAAGCGTTGACAGGGACAGAATTCGACCCAGCTGCGGGCTTCACTGTCGAGGCTGGCACGATGGGAAAGCATATGCGCATTATCCAGGTTCTCAAGTCCGAAGTGCGCTGCTATGATGGAGGTTTGTTTCCTTGGTCCCGTTTTCTTCTTGTTGTGGTTTCAAGTACCATCACTGACTTTTAACAAGATTTGGGGCTCAGCCAGATCCTGCCAATGCTCGACGAAGAGACGGGTGCTGAACCGAGAGTCGTTAGTGCCAGCATCGCTGACCCTTACCTTCTTCTGGTTCGAGATGACTCGAGCATCATGGTGGCCCAAATAGACAACAACTGCGAGCTGGAAGAGGTTGAGAAGCAGGACGATGCCATTCTGTCAACAAAGTGGCTTGCGGGATGTCTGTATGCGGACACGACAGGCCGGTTTGCCCCAGTTCAAACCGACAAGGGTACGCCAGAAGGCCAGAACAATATTATGTTTTTGCTCAGCGCCGCGGGAGCTTTATATGTAAGCCAGTCGTTTTCTCGACCGATACATATGCTTACTTGCCTTTTTCCAGATATATGCACTTCCGGATCTATCTAAGCCTGTCTACGTTGCAGCAGGCTTGACTTACGTCCCCCCTTTTCTCTCCGCCGACTACGCCGTCAGACGAGGCACCGTTCAGGAGACGTTGACTGAGCTCTTGGTGGCCGATCTAGGGGATACTACTACTACTTCACCATACCTCATCGTAAGTCCAATGCTCCAAGACACCTCACCAAACCTGCTAACCTGGTGCCTTAAAAGCTTCGTCATGCGAATGACGACCTTACGATATACGAACCCATCCACCTTGAATCACAAGACAAGACTGTGGGGCTCGCAAAGACTCTACACTTCCAAAAGATCACAAACCCAGCCCTCGCAAAGAGTCCTGTTGAAGTTGCCGACGATGAAGCCAACGAGCAGCCGCGCTTTGTCCCGCTCAGGCCCTGCCCCAACATCAACGGGTACAGCACTGTCTTCTTACCCGGCGCCTCACCATCCTTCATCATCAAGTCCTCCAAAAGCAGTCCGAAGGTTGTTGGCCTGCAGGGTATTGGTGTCCGTGGCATGAGCTCGTTCCACACCGAGGGCTGTGAGCGCGGCTTCATCTACGCCGACTCGGAGGGCCAGACCCGCGTCACTCAGTTGCCCGCCGACTCCAACTTTACCGAGCTAGGCGTCTCGGTGCGCAAGATTCCTATTGGTGATAACGTCGGTCTGATAGCCTACCACCCACCCATGGAGACGTACGCTGTTGCATGCAGCGTCTTGGAGCGCTTCGAGCTTCCAAAGGACGATGACTACCATAAGGAATGGGCCAAGGAGGCGACCACCAGTTACCCCCAGACCGAGCGAGGCATCATCAAGTTGATGAGCCCGACAACCTGGTCCGTCATTGACACCGTCGAGCTCGAGCCCCACGAGGTCGCCATGTGCATGAAGACACTCCACCTGGAAGTGTCTGAGGAGACCAAGGAGCGCCGCATGCTCATCACCATCGGCACTGCAATCAACCGCGGCGAGGACCTGCCCATCCGCGGCCGCATCCTCGTCTACGACGTTGTCCCCGTCGTGCCGCAGCCGGGTCGTCCCGAGACGAACAAGAAGCTCAAGCTCGTCGCCAAGGAAGAAATTCCCCGCGGCGCCGTCACTGGCCTCTGCGAGGTGGGCTCGCAGGGTCTCATGCTCGTCGCCCAGGGCCAGAAGTGCATGGTCCGCGGCCTCAAGGAAGACGGTACCCTTCTGCCCGTCGCTTTCATGGACATGAACTGTTACGTTACTGCTGTGCGTGAGGTTCGCGGCACGGGCTACTGCCTCATGACGGACGCTTTCAAGGGCGTCTGGTTTGTGGGGTACGCCGAGGAGCCATATAAGATGATGCTGTTCGGCAAGAGCACCGGCAAGTTCGAGGTCCTGACGGCTGACTTCATCATCGCTGGGGATGAGCTACACATCGTCGTGTGCGACAAGGACGGCGTAATCCACGTGATGCAATTCGATCCTGAACGTAGGCTGATACCCGACCCCTGATGCCTTCTTTATGTAATCCATTGGCTTGCTAACATCCTCTAGATCCCAAATCGCTCCAGGGCCATCTCCTTCTGAACCGCGCTTCCTTCTCCGCGGCACCGAATCACCCAACCACAACACTCTCCCTCCCACGAACCCTCGCCTCTACAGCCACAACATCGGCAACTAAAAACCCGCCTACGACCCTCCTCCTTGCCTCTCCGACGGGCGCTCTCGCGTCCCTTACGCCCCTCTCGGAGCAGGCGTACCGCCGCCTGACATCCCTCGCCAACAGCATTGCCGGCGCCCTCCCGCACGCGGCGGCCACGAACCCCAAGGCCCACCGTCTCCAACCCCTCGATGCGCGCACCCCTGGCGTTGACACGAGCGCGGGGCGTAGCATTGTCGACGGCGCCCTGCTCGCGCGCTGGAACGAGCTCGGCGCCGGTCGCAGGTCTGAGGTTGCCGGCAAGGGTGGCTACGGCGACGTCCTCGAGGTCCGAGGCGAGTTGGAGGGCGTCCTTGGGTGGAACGGCATGACGTTTTTCTAGCGATCGTACCCGGCTCTTAGGCCGTTGAGAAGAATATACAAGTGACAGATGGATGGGAATTTGAATCGAGAAGAGGAGCTGGCTGTTTCACTGATTCTGTGGATGCCTTTCGGCGAGACAATATCGGGTGTGGTGGTTTGCCAGGGACTCCCATCAGGCGGAGCCGGGCGGAGCCGGATTCAGCTAGCTAGGTAGATATAGCAAGCCGAGGCGTTCATGATCATGAACAATTCCGTGGTGTCTGTCAGCGTTTCCCCAGCGATCTACGTGAATTTTCACAAACTGGCCGAGCCAATATTGTGAAATGAAGAAAATATCTCGCGGCTGCATGATCTATTTGTAAGCCTATGGAATCTCTTCCTCTTATCATTGGGAACGCCTGGATTAAAAGCCCACTGCTCCTGGTCCTCCGCGGAACAATACTGGAAACTCGAATCGAGTATCACCTTGCTTCCAAAACTAAACTCCGTACCACGTTCTGTTCGAGCAATACATGTCTTTTGGTTTGACTGCTCCTGGTCTTCCTCCTACTCGTACACTTGCCAGAAGATAATGCAATTCAACTATTGCACCAGTTATTACGCACGTCGTGCAGACGCTGTTGGAACATAATGCCATGGGCACCCTTACGTTTTATGAAGGTATCGCGCAGCTTCGCGATGGGAATTCTCACTCAGGCCGCGCCATGATTCTTCCGCCGGATGCTGCCAAATCGGCGCTTCAGGCCTTCGCTCAGACGCTTGCCGGTGCTGTTCTGGCGACGGACATCGGCGCTACTGGATTGTCCATTACGGAACTCGGAAGGCCCGGGTCTTCCGTCGGCGGCATTGCTGAGACTACGTTGGCGAATCATCGACCCGTTCTCCTTACGCGACTGGGCATTGATGCCGGAACGCATCTCAAACTCTGCGGGGCTGTTGCCAAGTGACGCCTTGCGCAACCGCTTCTTCTCCTTGAGGTCTTTCTCGTAAGTGTAGGAAGGCTCTCCCTTTCCCTTGAGATCATCAGGGTGGTACGGCTGTTAGGAATTAGCATGGAGCTTTGGCTGTTGCTGACTTGGATTAACTCACAATTCCATCCCATCTTTTGTAGGCACCTCCCTTTGCATCAGGCTCGCGCATCAAATCAGCACCTTCTTCGTAGTTCATAACATTGCCACTCATATCAGTGCCACCTGAAGGAATGAGCCCGGTTCCCTGCAAAGGCACATGCTTAGTCAGAGAATCCTGAATGTACTCGCGAGGTGTTGCTTTCAGAGCCTCCATGTTGGACTCTCTCACGGCCTCAACGGGGGCGTACATCCTGTTGCGGTTACGGGATGCCAGTGTAGCATCGTAGGGACCGCCATGATGGTAAACGCCGCCGATGTTGTCGAGAGAATCAATGGTGTCGGTCATGGGCCCGTTTTTTCGCGTCCGCAAATGGGGTGCGCGGTCGGCGGCACGCTGCTCACGCTTGATAATGTCTAGTGGTCGATGAGACATGTCGCCGGGAAATCTTTGATTCAACGAGCCCGAGCGACGGAGACCACTGGAGGCGGTTTGGGTGTTGACGCTTTTGCTGCGTTGGATAGAGGAGTCTGGGTGAAATCCGTTATCCTCGGCAAGGGAGCGAGCGCGAGCACTGAAACTCCGCGTGACACTTGTGCTTGGTGGGAAGCGGTTTCTCGGAGATGAGGGGCTTGGAAGTCCGTTACTGCGGATGCTGCTGC
The DNA here is from genome assembly GCF_030913465.1 of Colletotrichum navitas. Taxonomy (NCBI): domain Eukaryota; kingdom Fungi; phylum Ascomycota; class Sordariomycetes; order Glomerellales; family Glomerellaceae; genus Colletotrichum; species Colletotrichum navitas. The sequence goes on from NW_026850560.1 coordinate 483,869, forward strand.
TACCACGGCCCAGGGGTCGATGTTGTGAAGAGGGTGATGCCGGTGATGCAGGCTCTCTGGACGGCGGCAAGGAAGCGTGTTTGTAAGTAGGTGAAAACGGGTTGGATGAGTGAAAGCTGGAACGAGTTGGGCTTGCCGAGGCAGGCGGAGTGGGATATGATGAGGTTCGGCTGTGGCTGGTATGGCTTCTGTTGCTGCTCTTGACTGATTCTGGTTCTTTGCCCTTCTGCTGCTTCTTTTTCTGGGAGAAAGTCCGGAGTAATGGATCGGGGTTTATGAAGGAGCTTCCAGGACCTGTTTCCTGGCTGGGTTCGGGCGCTGTGAGAGGGTCGAGCAGATATGCTTTGGCCTAGTGAATGTGTTAATCAATGGATTCAATGCGAACGCAGTTCGAATCTAGGTAAGAGCCGAGTAATATGAGGGGATGGATTGTTCTATGAGCTACGAGAGGACGCGCATGCTTATGATGTGGAGAGGCCCGTATTGTTTACGTCGTCAATGGCTTAGCCGCAGTACGAAGGGTGGGAGGCAGAGCTTGGAACTGTTCTTGGAAATCCAACCATCTGGCTGGCAATGACGCAAGAAGGGACTTTGAGCCGCTGCCGTGGCTTGGTGGCTTGAACCGTGCAGTGCAGGGGAACGATCTGTACCTCACCAGGCAGCTCACTCGAGCTGGCAGGGGTAGCATGGATTGGCTCGGATCGAATTACGAGGCCGGTCGGACTGGGGCCGTTGGATGCTCTAGTGCAACCCAATAGGTGAGAAAGAATGGGCGAGACGGGACGATCGGCTTCGACCATGCTTTGAGACGCCTAGACAAGGCGGCTGGTTGGGCCTCGACTCGCTTAGGGTCCGGCAGTGACGGAATATGTAGAGTCGGAGACAGGCTCGACGGGTCGCGATAAGGTGGCAGATGTGACGGTGACGGAACCGGATATATGGAGAAGGTGAAATAACAGAACAACGTGGGCGATGACGGAGATGACTGAGCACAATAATAACAGCAACCGGGCAATTGCTGCCCGCGCCGAGAGAGACGGGATGAGATAAGGTGTCATGGAAACCGGCCCAAAGACTTACCCACTGTTTGTCGGACCCATCCATGGCTGTTGACGTCGATGCGGCAGCACCCCTAGGTGAGAACAGATGGTGCAAGATGGTTTGTCGGCGGGGAGGGGGGGACGTTGTCAACCTGTATAAGTCTTTGGCAGCTGACTGGATTGGTTGTCGGAGGCTGTGTCCAGTAGATTCCAGGACCTTTGGCCACTATGTAGGTAGTAATCGATGCGAGGCTGTAAGCCTTTTCGACGGAATTGGTTCCCGGTCAGAGAATTAAGCAAAGCGCAGTGTGAAGTAGACGGACGTAAGGTAGTCAGGCGATAGGAAACGCGACACACCGACGACAAGCGGAACGATGTGTGGAAATAGAGGCAATGCAGGAGGAAGACGCGAATTGGGAAGAAGAGATGAGAAATGCGGAACAACAGGAAAGCAGGTGGCAGGGCCCTTTTGATGGCTGTCAAATCTGTAGCTTCGTCCGTTGCTCTGTTTGGTGGGACGAGTGAGGTGCCCGACGACAGGCACAGCTAGTCCAGGCCCTTCCTAGACTCTTCAGACCCCGTCCCTGTCAAGCAGGCCAAGCGCATGCTGTGATGGGGGATGGGTGCAATGCGAAAAGGGGATAGGTTTCTGCACGCATCGCATAGGCTTCTGGGAACATGCCAGGATAGTGACTGGGGCGACCAAGCTTTCCATTGGTGATGTGTCTGTCTGGTGGTGTGGTGTGTACTGATTTTCCCTCCTCGGTTACTTTTCTTTCTTTCTGTATTCTATGGCGCAAAGACAAGGACCTCGAGTTGGGGAAGAGGGGAATGGACCCGAGGTAGGCGAGAGCAGGGGAGGCAAGTGGAGTGGAAGGGTAGGAGGAAGGAAGAAAGGGCCGGACTAGACGGGAGAAGGAAGAAAGGACCGGACTGGGCTGGATAGGGGCGCATGACCTAAGTGGTGTGAGTAGGAGGACCGCGGTCGACAACGGCAGGAACCCTACCTTGCCTACCCTAACCACATACCTGCTACGTACCTAGTAGTATGTCATACCACCTAGGTAGGTATAAGATACCTTCCATTGAGGGCATTTGCTGTATCTACATGGAGGGCACTGTATCCGTACCTAGGGATGCCATCACCCGGAAAGAAAGCACGCAGGGATATGGGACTGCAGGCTGCCCCTCGTCCGATCCCCGAGTATCTGTGCTGCCATCTTCATCCTCTTGGCTACCTGACCTCATGTAACGTAACGGTTTATCTGTTCCTAAGGTACTCCTGGTATATTTTCCAAACCTTCGGTGACAGGACTCCCGTTGTTCCTACGTCAGCGAGCGGTTAGACGATATTTTCTTTTCTAGACCCAACACGAGTTCAACCTCTCGACACTCGTCTTTCAACCTCTTGGGTGAACCCTCACGTGCGATGACCTCCCCTTCAGCGGCCCCGCCCAGACGGACGCGATCCCTGCAGGGTCCTACTACTGCGTACACTACCGGTACCTGGCTATGTACGTATGTACAACAACCCCGATGACGGACCACGAGAGTGGACAAGAAACGACTTAAATCAGCCACGCACGGCTGAAAACCAGACACGCGGGCACTTTGGACACCAGCCAGTTGGCGTCCAGCCTGTCTTATCTGTCTTCTTGTTGGCTTATGGGTCTCAACGTCATACGGTCCATACCTAGGTAGATTGGAGGAAAAGAAAGAAAGAGAAAGAAACCATTTGTGTAGCCAGGGGAGAACTGATAGCCTTCGAACCAAAACACCACCTTGACCAGTCGCAGGACAATACGGCAGTGATGCAGCAGCAATAAGCAATACGTACTAGATAAGGTACGCAAGCGTGCCGGCACTTACAACAGGCTTTTAGCGAGCTGTGACTCTACTTGTCCACGTATGCGCCAGCCCCGCTCTTTACTCTCTCTCTCTCTCTCTCTCTTTTATTAATTTATTCTTATTTTTATTTCTACAAACTTGGGCGGCATGGACACGGGGCCGCATTTACGGGGACTACGGCAAAGGGACCGCCCCACGTCCCATCACCCCTCTCCTTAGGGCAATGCCTTTCCCCGGCACCTGGTCGAAAACAAGTCGACCAACCTGGTACACACTGTACACATGGCCACTCACCGCCGGTCAGTCAGTACAGGTCACAAGCCTAGAATAATCGCTCCTGCCAGTGTTTCCTTGCGGTGGATGAGAGGAGATGAGCAATACTTCTCTCAACTAATAAAAAAGTCGGTACATTGAGTGACACTGGGTCAGTCGGTCAGTAGTCACCGAGATGCCGGAAAGTCTTTTGTTCTTTTCATTCTACTGTGACGGAGCAGCGCAGCTCTTCTCTTGTTGTGAGATGTGGCCAGTGGGCAGGTAGACTGTGTTCCTCGATGGACCTAGATTGAGATCCTGCCGGGAAGCTTCGCGCAAAGGCGCCTCCTCAAACATCTGTGCGGCTGATACACGTCCCGCCGACTTTCATCTTGCATCAACTGCCCATACATCCTTTTGGACGTCTCGCCCGTTGACAGCTGCTGAGCGCTTCTAGACGATCAGGCGTCGTAAGGGTCTTCAAAATCCGTACGATTGAGTATGTGGTTTGAGCAACCGGATTGCCCGAAGCTTACTGGTCCGATACTCGCCGTGCAGACACAAAGGTCGCAGCGGATCTTCCCCTTCCGAGGCTACAAACATACCTTCCTAGGTATCTCAACCAACACCCCTAGCACCTGGCAATGGCTCTAGTGGACTACCCCTCCTCCGACTCGGCTTCTGAGGCCGGCTCACCCCCGACCAAGCGTCACAAAGGATCGAGTGGCAAGACACATGGGCCCGTGCAAGACGGCGACACTGCCGGCGCCGGCGCCGGCAGAGGTCAAGCCAGCAAGGCCGAGTCCGGCCGGACCAACGACATGGGCAAACCCAACAGCATCTCGGACTTACCTCCTCTTCCGGACCAGTTCCATGACCTGTACGCCTCCACTGTTCGAACGAGCACCGCCGATGACCCCAATCTGCATCAAGGCCGCAAGAGGACCATTCCTCACATTGCTGGCAATTGGCCGTCTCACGTCTATATCGAGTGTGGGTTCCCGAGTCAACATGTCATTCGATGCATTTCGTCTGACTTACTGCAGGGCATCCGGACGCGGATCAGCACTCCCTACTCACTAGCCTTCTAGACCAGATCAAGCCGCTTCTCGGCTCGCAGAAGCTGTATCCGCTACTCACCTCCGACCTGAACGCCCCTCTGCCCCTCCACATCTCCCTCTCACGCCCACTGTCCCTGACCACGGTCCAGAAGGGTCCCTTCCTCTCGTCCCTAACATCCTCACTCTCCTCCGCCACGGGAGATTTTGTCCTCTCTCCACGGGGCGTCGGCTTCTTCAAGTCGGCCGATTCCGATCGGGCCTTCCTCATACTCCGCGTCGCGGACCCCACCGCGTCGCGAGACAGCGCCAGCACTAGCGGGAAGAACCCGCATCTCCGGACGTTGTTGACGAGGTGCAACGCCGTCGCCCTGCGCTTCAATCATCCGGCCCTGTACCAGGTCCACGCGACCGAGCTTGTCGACGACGCGTTCCACGTGAGCATCGGCTGGACGTTCGGGCTGCCGCCGGAGGACACTTGCCTGCAGACGTATGCCCTGCTGAAGCGACCCGAGTTCCGACGCATTCGGCAGTGGAGAATCGAGGTGGCGGGAGTCAAAGTCAAGATTGGGAACGTTGTCACAAACGTGCCCTTGAAAGCGCCGTCAAAGGGTGGGAAGAAGAGCACCATTGAGGATGGGTTATACGAGTAGGGGCTTGCCATAGTACTACACTAATTTAATCCCCCACGGACTGCTGATCTGTGCAGCATTAGGCAAAGGAGACAGTTGTAATCATAATGAGAGGACGCTCGGGCCATTAACTGGGCACTGGTATCATTGAATATGTATTCGTACGGCATAGTCATGATGCCGGTTAACATGTGCTACAAACAACAGCAAAAACCAAGAAACGACGTCTACACCCCCCCTCCCAGCCGCCATGCAATGCTACTGTATGATAGCCAAAGCTAAGCGACGATGGGTTGTTGAACGAGTTCAGAGTTCATCCAGGTTGGGTCGGTCGAAGCTCCAGTTCCGCTCAATCAAGGGCAGGCCGACGAAGAACTGGTAAAACCGGACAAGCTCGACAACGACTACGTTGACGCTGTCATGGCGTGTTAACCCTACAAGCTGCACGACGGGGACAAGTTGAATGACGAAACTTACAAGGTCTTGGGGAATGCGAGCCAGCGGCCGATGACGAACTTGAAGGCCTTGATTACGCGCCTGATTTCTATATCAAGCTCTTCCATAAAGGTTTCTTCGTGTCTCGGCGCTTCCTCGCCGTACTCGTCTTGCGGGTTCTCCTCCTTCTTCTCGGGCTCTATCTTGGGCGACGTTACCACGTGGTGCGGCTTCTTCGCCCGGTCGGGGATGTCTTCAGGGGTGAATTCGGGAAATTCGGGAGCAGCGGCAGACGCAGCGGCGAGGGCTTCCTCAGAGTCGACCATGGCGCGAAACTTGTTGATGGCATCGATGGAGCTGCTGATACGGGCGTAGGTGTTGAAGAGGGCAACGAGCTCGGTGCGCTTTAGCACGGGGATGTCCTCACTAGCGTTATCGAACTCGAAGAGGACCTTGAGCGCAGTGCCATAGCCGGCTGTCTGCAGCTTTCCCCAGAGGCGGCACTTGTCACAGCCAACACAGTCCATGACGCGGCTGACGTTACGGAAGCGGTTGCGAAAGTCCTCCTTGAGGGACGGGCCCTCCCCGTTCTTGAACATGAGACTCTCGTCAAAGATTTGAGGCACGCTGGCTGCAGCCTCCGTCACCTCGAGGACTTTGGCCCGCGTCGCGGCATCCTGGTCCATGTCGCCCGAACAGAAGGTGTAGTCACGGCCCTGGAGGTAGGGTCCCAGCTTGACGACAGCGCGGGTGACGAGGGCGTAATTGAAGTACAGGTTGCTGATGCGCTCCGGATGAGTGTGCAGTCGGGCCCGGTAGCAGGCCACGTTGGGCTGCCACTGGCCAGTGGTCTGGTTAAGGAAGTCCCAGCAGAGGTGGGTGCTGATACTCGCGTGCATGCCCGAGATGACGCGATAGAAGACGCGCTTCTCGAGGCACTCGTCCTCGACCTCGAGACCAGTCTGGGCCACGAACGGGGCGTTGGGCTGTGTCTCACGCATCTGCTCGAGTGCCTGCTGTCGCCCGACCGCCTCGAGAACCTGACGTAAGTCCTGAGCAGCGGGGCCATTGTGAGTGGCCTGTGACTGCCCCAGGGATGCTGAGTGTGGGAAGGAGCTCTTCTGGAAGCAGTTCTCGCGGTAAATGGCGTCCCAAACCTGGGCGGCGCCGAAGCCACCGTACCCGGTAAAGCGCTCGGGATTACGGAGAAGGCTCACGTAGTCTCCCTTAGAGCTCGCGCTCTCGTCTTCGGGCACGCAATAGTCTCGCTCGTCGCATTCGTCATCGTATTCCACCACGCAGCTCTCGCCGACCCCCTCGCCCAGCTTTCCCTGTAGGGGGCGCTCGGGACGCTCGTGCTGCACCCTCCTCGGGGGATGTTTCGCCAGCGGGCCCTCCAGCTTTCCCAACTCGCTTGCCCTCCACACCTCGGGAATGTCCTCCTCGTTGTCAAGTGTCTCGACAGCGCAGGCAATGTTGCCGCACATGCCATTTTCGTCGTTCCAGAAGGGGCATCTCTTGTGGAAAAGATTCAGTCGGTAGTGTGAGAAGAAGTCTGTCGATCTTGTGAGATCATCGACGAGGGGCTTGACCTTTGTGTTCAGCTTGTCGAGGGTCGAGTAAGAGGCGCATGCGTCGGACACGATAGCCTTGGGGGAGATCTGGTATGGCGAGTTAGATAAGGAGGTCCGGCATTCGGATACCGCAGCGCAGGTTCCTGAAGGAGAGGAGAGAAAGAGAACGGAAACGGCGGCATACCGCACAATCATCTTGGGCGCTCTTGCATTGGACTGGAGAGCCCCAGAGCGCAAATACTGAGAGGAAAAATAGTCTGCTTGCAGACTTCATGATAGGCGAGGAAAGGCTCCTTGGCGGAGTGTAGGCCGACAGTTGATTTTAATATGCGGCAGAATAGGAAGGACAGATTGTCGCAAAGACAGGCTTGCCAGCTCTGACGCGGAGGACAGGTGAAGTTGACAAGTTTCTGAAATGCTCGGCTGAAACGCCCCGAGTGTCCGGGCTCTGCAGCGCGGATCCGAGCCTTTTTTAAGAAAACTGCGTGTAATTAATTGCTGCGTCGAATGTTCACGCAGGGTGTGGTAAGGTTCGGCGATGTTCGTTTCGGAGAAACGGCCGGGGGAGGGAGACGTTGGAGGTTAATTTGAAGGCGCAGTCTCCTCGTCTCAGGTCTTACACTCGAGCTGCCAGTTGATGAAAGTGGGCGGCGTCAGTCGCCCTAGGACCACTCGTCACAGATATATATCCCACGGTCTGGTATCCGTAAAACTGGGAAGGTGAGGTAAGCAGAGCAGAGAAATGACGGAACAGAGGAGAGAGTGACAGCTTGTTTAAAGAGGGGGGATCGATGGCCCGCCCCTTTGGACGTTTCCTTGCTCCATGGAAGCTCCCAAAGTGGCATGAGAATCTGTCCTCAACACCCCGTATTCAATACTAAGCGGAACAGATAAATGTGGAAGCATCAACGGAACCCCCCGGGCTGGCTGATTAATATGCAGCTGAGGGACTGACCTTCCGAATATCATGCTACTTTATCTGGCGAGAATTGGCTGATCGACACATCAGATGTACCCTGGCACGTCCAGGCACAGCGAGAGTGTACATTCGTCTCCCATGTAAGCTGAGCCCCATACAGCAGTGCTGCCTTACCTATGTGAGGGGCGAGCAGCTAATAAAAGGACACACAGGGCGAGGGCGTTTTGATGAAAGGTGTCCTTCTTTTGGTGGAAAATCAGCAGATGCACGAGCCAATTGGAACCACACTGACGCCAAAATAAGTTCTGGCCGTTCCAGATCGCCTCTGGGATGCCGCCGCCGCCATCCAGCTCGTTCCGGTTTGGTGCATCCCGCCGACTTGCCCATTGCAGACCTCGGGGCCTCTGTCATACGCCTAATCTACGCCTGTTCCCTGTATTCCCTGTCGTTTTGCACATGTCTTTACACCGGACGCCAAACCACTGACAGAAAAGAGACTAAAATCGTGTCCGTTCATCGGACCGCGACTTTGCTAGCAAAATGACGTCTCGCGTTGCCGCTGCCATGCGATTTGTTTACTGCTCGGACCAACAGCTGCAGTGAAGAGATGACAATAACTTCCACGTGCCATCATTTTGATGCATCAATACCCGAGATTGATGTGAGTTGTGCCCGAGCATTTTCGCGTGCCTGAGCATCCCTATTGTTGTGTCTCACGTCATGGGGGAACACACGACATGACATGCCTGTAGAGATGAGTTCTGGCTTTTTTAAAGGTCACCTTGCGAGTATTTGTGACTCTGGTAGCACGACATTAGTTTCATGTTTCTATCCCCTGATTCCTAACCTCTGACCATTACTGTCGTCTGTCAAGCTATGCAGGTACTAGCCAACAGCGACTATCTACACAACCGACACGCTGTCCCTTCTTTTTTCTACCACCCCAAGGGTAGCGTGCGCTCATCGACAGCCTGTCCCGGCCTCGTAGTTGTCGAGGCTCATCATCAGCGTCGGCGGCGTGGCATAGAAGATAGCCGTCGGCGCTGTATGATAGACCCCACCAAGGCCCCTCAACTTTCAAGATATATATAACAGACAGCAAACAGTCCAACACTAGCAGATCCCCGATGACTCAAACCGCCCAAATGAATGCAACAACCTTGGTGGTATGCGCCGTCTTTATCCCATCTGCTGCGGTCTGCAAAGACGAGGTATTGTCCTCTCTCGGCCTCTTCTCCTGCTTTTGTAAAGAGAAAATATCCATCATCATTGGCCGTCATTCGTGTCGTCGAGAGTATCGCCCAGGCAGCAGCCTGCTGAGCGGTGAGCGGGGATGTGTACTGCGTTTGCAGGATAACGAGGCTTTTCTCTTCGCAGTGCGGATCACTGGGGAGGCTGGTAGTTGAGAGGGCGCCTATTGCGTTTTGCTATTAGCAATGGGCAACCGTGAATTTGTTGCAGGGGGTAGACTGACTTAAACAGTAGGATGTGCGGCTCCGGCTCATGCACCTCGTAGTGTTCCCAACCCAAGCTCTGGGTGCGACGTTAGCGCCTCCGATGACCTAGGGGCCGCAACAATACCGTACCTGAGTGATACCGAGTGCTCGCCATTCCTCTTCCCATAGCAGCTTCAAGGTTCCGTGGGAAGAATCGTGGTAGTCTTTTGGGATGGCTTTAAGCATGGCCTTGGGCAGTTGTACGTGACGGTACTCGTACTCGCTGTCAGAGTATCTGGACGAGGCAAACAAGTTAGCCCAGTGTTTGCTCCCCCCTTGGGCTGCGTTGACGCGGGAGCAGTGGACAGGCATACCGCGCCGAGTAGTGAATAGAGTCAATGAACTCGTCCAACCGGGCTCGTTCCGAGTCGGACAAAGGCCGCGGGACCTTGTTGCGACGGCTCATGTCGATATCCATGGCGGAAGCCGTTCTGTGGGTTTGTCTTATATGCCTTGGGGACTGTGGGATGGATGGCGGCGTCGAGTCTCGGTTCCTTACCGCAAAGGCAACCGGCAGGTGGCTCAATTAGGGCAGAGAGGTCGAGCGATGGACGAAACTGTCGGGAGCTGGCGATATATTCTCTGATGCGGAATGAGTATGAAGGCGCGAAGGGTCCAGTTTTCTGGGAGGTCAGGCGACCACACCCAGTCGAAGGAGGCAAAAGAATAAGAAAGAAAAAAGGTAAACAACGAGGCAGGCGGGGTAGGCAGGAATTGGCGCTGAAATAACAGGCTCAGCTGCACCCTGATTCGGTGGGGGATAAAGTCGCGAAGGAGCTTTGATGCTAGGGAACAAGATGTCCAAGGGAAGCTGGCATGCAAGAGCGAGGGGTTGTTATTCAAAGGGTGGGAAAAGATAGGTCGGTATGGAGCGGTAGTAGACAAAGTAGGATCTCAGTCAGTAATTCGGTCCCGCCCCAGCGCTGCCATCATATTCTGGCCCCTAGAGTCCGAGGCGTTTTGCCGGCAAATTCCGCCTTTGCTTGCCTTCTGCTGTACGTAGCATCCGTACATGCGCTGCATTGCACCGCAATTCAGAGGCAGCCCTCAGTGCATTAACCCACACGAAAAACACACCGAGAGCGGTGGAACTTTTCTGCCAAAGTTTTATTATCTCCCCCCCACATCCCTGCCACCTCAATTTACCTACCCTTAAGGCGGCATCACATACGCCATCTGGTACCAGCTTGAAAGACTGTCTGACAGCTGGCATCAGAAGTTGGTTGTTGCCTCACCAAAAGAGTATGGACCTGAGGCACTCAAATGCCTCGGTATGTACGCACCCTCCTTCGTCCCTTCCTTCCTAAGTATCCAACCAACCCGGACCTTTCCACTCCGACTCGTCAGTCGGTGCAATAGCCAGCCTAACCCACAACCATCCCCCAAAATCCAGCGCATCTTTCGCCCATCCCCGTTGAAAAAAATCCCCTCTTACTGCTAGCATCCGAAAAAAAGACACCACCATCGTGCAACAATAACCCGCGCGCCCAAATTTTCCCACAACCAACGCCTGGGCTTTTTGTAGATTCCAAAGCTACCCCCATCCTGGTTCAAGAAACGTGGGGAGAGCTGCAATACTCCCCGGGGCCCTACCTTAGCTCCTTGCGCGCTAGCCGCTTCAGCTTGCAGCCCTGTTGCAAACAACCTTGCGCCGCGCCAACCAATCCTCCCGACCCCATCTCCAAACCGACGCGTCTTCGCAAACCCGTCGCAATTGCAGCATCGCCATCGCATTTCCGCCCAGAGTCGCATACTGCCACCAGCCATTGCACGCGCAATCGTTCTCAGTAGCCCTTTGTTACTCATTTAATCAACTGCGCATGCGCCTGCAACAATTCTCCCCAAGTTTTCCATGGATAACAAGCGCAGATCGTCAGCCATGAATGGCGTGACGGATGCCCAAGAGCCAAATGCAAAGAAGCAGAAGCTCGCTGCAGTAAGTCTTTGTCGGTTTGCCCTCAACCACGCACTTCTTGCCCTGTCGACGGAAGTCTTGATTCATTCATACTACGCGTCCTGGCTCGCAACTGTGCATGGCCTTTGCCAGCCATGGAGCTCCCCCTCCCATTATCACACCTCTACTTTCCTTTTGCCAAGTGGAATATTGTTTAGATAGCACCTTCTCTCTCATTCCTCATCATTCATGTCCTCATGCCTACGCAGAGTATACTCTGCGTTGCTTCCACGGAGTCAAGCTGACGAATCTACCACCTCACAGAAGTACAATCTTAAGGAGCACGAGACTGTCGAGTCTACCACCGATTATGGCCATTTCTTCCTCGATCAGATCCGCCGGACTGCGGACAAGAAGTGAGCAACCTCTTACGGTCATCCTCCCAATGGGTTCAAAGCAGATTGCTAAACTTCAAATTCGCTCTAGTGGACGCAAAGTATCCGGCTATTTCGAGACGCTGCCCGATAGGGATAGTAATCCCGATTACTACAGGAAGACGAAAATGCCCATCTCCCTAACTATGATCGAGAAGAAGCTCGACAACGGCGATTTCCCAACCCTTACAGAACTCGAAAGCTACTGCAAGCGCATGGTGTCAAATGCTAAGGAGTTCTACCCTCGCGGGAGTCAGCTCTTCGAAGATGCAGAGAGAGTCCGGAAAGCTTTGAGTAACTTCATGACCAAATACAACCCTGCATACGCGAGAGGTGGATATACGGCCGTCCCAACCCCCCTGCCTGCAGAGGACGCTGTCAATGACGCAGATGACGATGAGAATCACGCTCCCCAGCCTGCAAGTAGCCGGCGCAAGTCTCAAGTTGCCATCAAGTCATCTGAACAGGACGATCCTGATGGAGATGAGGATGCAGATGAGGACGACGAAGAGGACGACGAGGAAGATGACGCCGAGGGCGAAGAAGACGATGACGAAGGTAGCCAGACCTCTAAGCCCGCGACTATTCTCATCCGCCGTAGAGGTCCGGGTAGGCCGGCCAAGGGCGCGACGCCGCGCAAGGCAAATACACGAAATGTCACGCCCAGCCGCCCGGATTGCGAGTACGAGGACGTCCCCTACAAGGGTCTCACTTTCCAGGCTGCCCAGGAGAAGATTGTGGAAGAGATGCTGCGCAAGAAAGACGATGGGTATGTGATCACCGTTTCATCGCCATGGGCTTCGCTGACGTTGCATCTAGTGGTCAAGAGCCTTACTTTGAGCCTTTTGTTAACCTTCCCCCTCGTGTTCTGAAAGACTACTACAGGATTGTGAAAGAGCCAATCTCTCTCAAGAAACTTCAGAAGACTGTAAAAGGTGTCAGGGGTCGCAACGAGGCAACGGGCACCAGCGAATTCAAGAACTGGGCCGCTTTCGAGGAGACTGCTAGCTTGCTCTGGAAGAACGCCTTCTTTTACAATGAGGAGGGAAGTGAGATTTACGAGTTGGCCCAGGAGCTCGAGGTATGTGTTGATTTGACAACAGCGGTTTACTTGTTTCAGGCGCTGATCGTTGGACAGGAGTTCTTCAAAGATGAGTTGAAGAAGGCCAAGGCGGTCGTTCAAGAGCCTGCACAGCCAAAGATCAAGCTCAAGGTCCAGCAACCGGCATCCGAGCAACCTACGACCTCCAAGAAGATTACGATTCACGTCGGTGGCAAGAGCGACTCGGGAGAGTCTCCTGCGCCTCCAGCTTCCCATTCGGCTGGATCATATATCGGCGACCAGACACCGATCGCCAATGGTGCCACGCGCCAGGGTGGGCTTCCAGCTATTCCGGCTGGGATGGACAGACTTCGCAGCGTCTCCGTCGCTTCCCCAAGTCCCTCCGTGGTCAACAACATCAAGCGAGAGGACGCCGCCCGTCCTTCCCCGGCAGGGACACCCGGTCACGCTGGCACGCCTTCTGCCTTTCCGCCACCTGCTGGTGGTCAGGCTGCGAGCCTGTCCAGCGCGACCTTTCAGCCTATCGGTGTTGCGCAGCCTCAGCCGCAGACGAACGGTATACAGCATCAATCGAAGCCTCTATGGGACCAGGCAAGACGTGCCCCGGGTAAAGGTACGTTCCATATGAAGCACAGCCCGCGACGTAGCTGACGTGACCCACAGGAGCTGCAGATGCACTTATCACCAGCCTCAAAATCCAGACGCACCCAATGGTCAATGCCGAGCGCCGTTTCGAGATAACTCTTTTGCCTCTGGAAAAAGAGACACAACAGTCCGTGACGGTCCACATGCCGCCCGGCCAGTCGAGAGTCCAGATCGTTCTGGTCGTTCCATCGTCCTTGGAGAAAGAGGGACGCCAGTGGAAACTGTTCGTGTTGGTCAACCGTCAGATTGCTTATCAGGCTCATCCTGTTCCCGGACAGGTGCTGCCCCTCGGCGCTAGAATCTTTGAGGCTCAGCTTCAGGCTGGAGCTGTCAACAACATTGAAGTATCAGTTGCGGCCGCTCTGCCTAAGGGTCAAAAGTTGCCCAGCGGTGCAGATTTCGAGCTGGAGCAGATGACGGTGCTTGCTCACGTGGCTAAGAACTAGGAGCCTTTGGCCACTGCTAATCAGGCTGTCACATTTCACAACTTGCCAAATATCAGTGAAGCTGATGAGGGTTGGTCAGGCGCTCAAGTCGTCGATGAAGCGCGCTGGGGGGACAATCAGGTCAACGGTGATACGTCCGCCTTGGCTGTAGGTGATCCTCCAGCGACCTTGCAAGATGTTTGGGACCAAGCTGAATTCAGAAGAGCACTCCAGTCACGGCCGAGGCACCCATTTAGCCAGTCGCATATGTATTTCACCAATGAGGGGATCTTAACTATCTACCCGCCAATCGACCCACCCCTGGTCCCTCCAGTCTATATCGACGAGAAGTTATTAATCGCTTCCAATCAGCCAACTGCGGTGACGGGGCTTTCCAAAGAATATCAGGCTTCCTCGGTCGACTTTCCGTCGGCTGACTACCGGGAACCCTTGACTCAACCGAGACATCGCCTGCATTCTCATCCAGAACATCTGCAAGTTCGACAGAGAAACAACTTGCCTCAGTTCAGCCCGCCACCTCAAGTCGTGCTTTTCAATGATTTCCAGTTTCCAGGGTACGAGCAGATGAACCTACACAACACGGCCTCACTGCTCGTTCGAGATATTCTTATGACTGCCGAGACTCGATTGCGGGTTAAAGCTGCTCAACAACAGGTTCGACCTATGGAGCAGAGCGGATCAGACACAGGCGTGCGGTCTGGCTTCCTAGCGGCACCGCAGCATTACCGTTTGCAACAGCATGGGTGTGAAGATTTGCAGCCACATGTAGCCGGTATGAGCAACATGGCGCTCCTTGGCGAGCAGCCGCGCGAACCGATTCAGCTCGAGCAAATGGGCAGGCATTGCAGGTCTCAGTCCGGCCAGCGCATGCAACCACAGAGTCGTCTTCACTGTGAACTCAAAAGCCCTTTTCAGCAGCATGACAAGAGTGCCGAGGATAACAGTTCTCATGGAATATACAATGCGGCAGAGAGACAGGACTAGGGTTAGACGGGTGCTATGCTGCTGAATGTTGGGCCTCTCATCGGCTTTGAGCCGTTCGGTCGGGTAGTTTTTGGCTTGACAACCCAGCTCAAGGAATCTGAAGACAATGAGTCGAATGATGATTGCAAACACAGTGGCTGAGAGGGATTTCGATGCGTTTGCAGTGCGCATACCGCAGGTCTTTACACCGGCTTGCAAACATCGTGATATCACCTGGGCGGGAGGATGTGGCGAAGACACAAAGGAGTCGTCAGTCATAATTAAGTTCTCGTCTATATGTCCATTTAGGCTCCGTGCGCCATCAGGGTCCTATCTAGGTATATAATTTTGCATCTGTGCATGAGATGGCGTTGAGGCCGGTAGGTTATGCCGCACGATTCATGTCGTTGAGTCAACCGACGAGTATATAGAAAAGATATGAACCATCATAAGAAGTCACCATTTTTATCGGCAATGCGGTAACAGCCTTCTTGTGTGTGGGGGAGTGGTTGAGAAGCGGACATCATGGCTTGTTATATTGCCAGTGATGTGGTTATGATATTCACTAAAGAAGTGCTACCACTTAACAGCATACATAGGGTTACAAGCCGCCTGGTGATTGGAATACATTGGGGATTGTCTCTTTGTGTCGCAAATAGGCTTCAAAGGCACGCGATAACTTTAGCATTCATCATTTGATAGGCGACTTCTTCTTTCTGGTCTCTTAGCGATGTGAAAAAGACGCGGGTTAGCGTTGGCCATCCGTGCTTGCATGACGTCGTCTGGGGATCCATCATTGAGCTGTGGACCCTCTGGGAATGGAGCAGCGTCTACCCCAGCAACCGGAGGACAAATAAATGCGTTGAAAAGGGCGTTGCTAATGCAGCTAGGTACGCCTGTCGGATTTTCTTTTCTGGGCTGGGGTCCGAATGAAGCGCGGTGAGTCTCACCACTAGTATCAGCTAGGCTGGGAGATGTTGGCCTTCACACCTTCAACTACTCTGTCTGCTCGGAGGCCGTCTGAGATGGCCAGCAGAGCCAGGGTACCGGCTCAACTCTACCGAACTTCTTCGCAAGTTTCCGTCTGCGGGATAAATCAATGTAACATTTCTCATTAGGCTGAGGCTTCAGGCAACAGGATACAAGTACAACATAACAGTGCAAACACGCGGTCCGTTGCTGCAGGACGCCAGGGACGCTTCGCTATCTGATTAACACTGTGTTTCCAGGGACCTTGTCGACAGAGGCTGACCGGACAGACATCATGAGATGGGCGAAAGGCGGTGTCTTTCAATAAGGGCTTGCATTGCTGCAAGACCATCAGCAAGCGGCAGGAATCAAGATGGGCCGATACGGCAGCGTGCACGGTCCAAAATCTGGGCAAGCGGCAGCATGTGGAATTGCCGCATATAGTCTAGCATTTGATGTACGAGGATCGATCTTCCAATAACGGGGGACTGATTGGCCGGTGCAACACATGGAGACGTATCTAGCCAATAATGGCTGTCTAACGCAGCCCACTTCAGGTGGCATCGAGCGGGGTACAGAGGTACAGAAATGACACTGGCCCTGGAAATAGGTACCGGTAGTCAATGGCACACGCTGCGCAGCGTGGCCAGGGATGTGCCTTGAGCGGGGCCAAAGAGTGGGAAAAATTCTTTTCTTCGCACAGCGACTGGTTGTTGCTCTTGGGAGCAGCAAACGCCGCCCTCGGCCATCACTGGCCATCCCGCCCAATCCACACCTTGTTGCGTACCGCCTCGCCTCGCCTCGCCCGGCGTGCTATTTTTTTCTCTTTTTTACTTTCCCGTCTTTCCTTGTATATCTAGGTCGATCTTCCAGCCTTTGAGTCACCTTTTTGATTTTGTGACTCAACAGGCCTTCCGAAATTCAGTTATAAACTTTTGGTGCCAACCAACGTTTGGATACGCACTCTGCAAAGAACAAACTCGCCTACACAGCATACCGTACATGATCATATAAAATGTGCCCTACTTCTGACGTACCGGCCTCCAATGGCCACGCAAACGGCTCCAATGGCGCTGCCAATGGAGACAAGGCTAGTGCGTACCGCAAGCTTGTGTGCGATTCTGGTGTTGACGAGACTGACTCTTTGGCATCCAGATCACCCAGGTTACACTGCTATTCCCGTAAGGACCAATTACCTCCGAAAACCGCTTCGACGGTGACGAATTTTTCTGACACCCGACGGCATAGACCAAGCAGAAGCACAGCAACCCCTACCAGCCGGTTGGCGATTTCCTGAGCAATGTCGACCGATACAAGATCAGTATGTACAGCCATCCAGCTTTTCTGAGTCACCTATTGACGTGTGACATGCAGTTGAGTCGACTCTGAGAGAGGGCGAGCAGTTTGCCAACGCCTTCTTCGACACCGAGACCAAGATTAAGATCGCCAAGGCCCTCGACGACTTCGGTGTTGACTACATCGAGCTCACCTCACCTGCTGCCTCTGAGCAGTCCCGTAGGGACTGTGAGGCCATCTGCAAGCTCGGTCTCAAGGCCAAGATTCTCACGCACGTCCGCTGCCACGTACGAAGCCTCTCGAACGCGCTAGAATGGGCGAACACTAACTGGGGCAGATGGATGATGCACGCCTTGCTGTTGAGACCGGTGTTGACGGCGTCGATGTCGTTATTGGCACCTCCTCCTACCTCCGTGAACACTCCCACGGCAAGGACATGACATACATCATCAACACCGCCATTGAGGTCATCAAGTTCGTCAAGTCCAAGGGTCTCGAGATCCGCTTTTCATCCGAAGACTCCTTCCGTTCCGACCTCGTCGATCTGCTTTCCGTTTACAGCGCCGTCGACAAGGTTGGTGTGCATAGAGTCGGTATTGCCGACACCGTCGGCTGCGCCAGCCCCAGACAGGTCTACGACCTTGTCCGCACCCTGAGAGGCGTCGTCAGCTGCGACATCGAGACTCATGTAAGTCGCGTCTACATTCGGACGACGAGGAACTCTGCTAAAACATGACATAGTTCCACAACGATACCGGATGCGCCATTGCCAACGCCTACTGCGCTCTCGAGGCCGGTGCTACCCATAGTGAGTTATCTACTGAGTAATCTGCGAACCTGGTTGCTAACGGCGTGTTCCCAGTCGACACCTCTGTCATTGGCATTGGTGAGCGTAACGGTATCACCCCCCTTGGAGGTCTCATGGCTCGTATGATCGTCGCCGCCCCTGAGTACACCAAGTCGAAGTACAAGTTGCACAAGCTCAAGGAGTTGGAAGACCTCGTTGCCGAGGCTGTTGAGATCAACATTCCCTTCAACAACTACATCACTGGTTTCTGCGCCTTCACTCACAAGGCCGGTATCCACGCCAAGGCCATCCTTAACAACCCTAGCACATATGGTACGTCGCTTCAATACTGAACGCTGTGTTGTCAAAGAGGGTAATCTAATGCGGCTTACAGAGATCATCAACCCTGCCGACTTCGGCATGAGCAGATACGTCCACTTCGCCTCAAGGTTGACGGGATGGAACGCTATCAAGAGCCGTGTTGAGCAGCTTGGCTTGACCATGACCGACGCTCAGATCAAAGTCGTCACTCAGAAGATCAAGGCCCTAGCAGACGTCAGGCCGATTGCCATCGACGATGCAGACTCGATTATTCGTACCTTCCACTTGAATATCACGGAGGGTGAAGAGAAGCCGCTGCTGCCGAACATGACTGCCGAGGAGCAGGCCAAATTTGAGAAGGCGGAGAGGGAACTTGCTAGCGAGCCAGAGAAGCGTGCTTTGGACCAAGCCGCTGAGGAGCCCGCTGCTAAGAAGGTCAAGGCGTAAATAATGTTTTCAGGATGCGTATTGGGACACCAAAAAAATCGGGGCAGCTGCTTGTACAACCATAGAGCGAAGAGCTACAAAAGTGTTTAGTACAGATATCTCATCAACGAAGAAACGTTCAAACTTGATTTGACGTTAGTTATTTATATATGTCCTCCAGGGCATAGTTAAGGTCTGTTTTCTTTCCGTGCTGGGTTGTGAGGATGGATGCGCTTATATTAAGCAATGGTAACAAGATGACTCAGACAAGACGTAGCTAGCTATGTCTTCCGTGATTCGAGTTCCCACTGAGACACTGTACAAATCAATCCGCTTAGCCGCGGAGTAATCTGATTGTATCTGGTCCTCACTTTCAGCATTGGTGGGGTGAGTGACTGAGCTAAGATAAGATAAGCGCAAAAGAAAAATCCAGTCCACCGACAACTTTTTGCTCAGGGACCCTGTCGCAAACAATCCTCCCTCCCGCCGGTCAACCAACAAGAGGAACCAAAACGGTCTTCGACCATGACACTTCTATGCACGCGCTCATGACATTTCAGAGCCGACCGACCATCGCTTCATAGACTTCGAAAATTGCTATTCATCCACGAAGACACCGAAACAAAAAGTCGATCGAAACGAGCCTTGACGCAACAACCCTCCCAAGATGGACGCGCATGCCCTCCTCTCGGCGCAAGGATGGCGCGGCAAAGGCCACTCACTTCATGCCACGGACGACTCTATCGGGCTTGCGAAGCCGCTCCTACTGAACCGCAAAGACAACACAAAAGGCCTAGGCACCAAGGCACACTTCACTAGCGACACGTGGTGGATGAATGCGTTCGACGAGCAGCTTCAGGGCTTGGACACCTCAAAGAAAGGCCAGGTGACGCAAACAGTAACGCAGGGCCGGTTGAACCAGATCGAAAAGGTTTCCGGCGGGAAGTGGATGCTGTACGCGAGTTTTGTACGAGGCGGGTTCCTGGAGGGGACGATTCAAGAGCACGAGAGAAAGGCTGTGGAGGAGCATAGCGGCGCCTCTACACCCGAAAGCGAGGATACCACGACAAGCTTGGAAAGCGAGGCGGAAGCAAGTCCGAAGAGGAAGAAGGAGAAGAAAGATAGGGGTGAGACGAAGGAGGATAGAAGGGCAAGGAGAGCCGCGAAGAGGGCAAGGAAAGCGGCCAGGGAGGCGAGGAGGCAAGCTAGAGGTGCAAAGAAGGTATCGAAGGTTTCTTCGGGGGACCGGGACCGCAAAGAGTCCAAGGAGGAGAGGAGGGCGAGAAGGCAGGCGAAGAAGGCCAAGAGGGAAGCGAGGAAAGCGAAGAAGGGTGGTTCTGGATGAGAGATAGCGTCTTGATCTTTCGACATATTGGCCGGTTGCAGATACCCACCCGGCTTGGATCTGAGGTGGGCCGATATCGTGCCGACCTTTCACCATCATCCCATGGCAATAAGAAAAGGGTCGTGCATTCAAGCCCTCAAGGGTTTTGATATCACGCGCGAGGGCGGCAGAGCATCATTGGCAGTAGACTTTTTCTACGGCGCAAGGACTTTTAAAGCATTGGCGAAGGCGCCATATTAGCGGCTCTTGGGAACAAGCGGTTTAGAGCCGAGCGAGGTATAGATAAACGCTCAGGGCATGGCGTCGGCTTCAGGCCTGCTAGCCATAACAACAGACACGTTTACGCCATGCGGCAGTTTCAACCTGGATGGGCCCAACATCTCCATCTTAAGTGGCCCCCGATGCGGCGGTGTCTCCCCTCGGGCCCTGCGCAGCATACCTAACTAAGTTGTGAGCCCTTCGACATTCGAACAGACCGGATCTTCATTCATGCGGCAGCCCTGGACCACACATCGTGACGGCTTTAGCTCAAGGTTCCTTGGGCGTCTTTCCAGGCTTATTGGAAAGGAGCCACGGCCGCCGGTCCCAAAAGTCGTCCTTGATGATATCGAGGTGCTCGATGACGACCCTGGCCTTGCTCCTCTTCTTCTTGTCCTTTTCCGCTTGGGTCTTGCTCTGCTCCTCCGGCTCGGCCATCGCGTCAGCGGCCTCGGCGGCGTTGTGCGTGCCCGGCTCGACTAGTTCGTACTGCTGCGCGGTCAGGGGGGGTTTCGTGGGTTGGCTATGAGCCACGGGGGAGGGAAGGGAGGGGATGTGGGGGCTAAGATGAGGGATATGGAAGGGAGGCGTAAGGGGAGACTAACATCACGGAAGACGACGCTGCCTTTCTTGTACATTTCCGGTTCGTTGTTGTAGTTGATCTTGAACTTTGAGAAGAGTATCTCATTCTTATCTCCGGAGACAGTGCCCTGCAAAAGAGTAAGTGAGGTAAGGTTCCGACCGGGTCCCGGAGCGAAGTGGTCTTACGGCCAGAAGCTTCTCCGCCTCTCTGTTTTCAAGACCACCTAGCTGGATGAGAGCCCAGAAGGTTGTGTTGTAGAGGTTGTTAATGTGGCCTTGGCTTGTCAGCTAATGACCCCGCATGAAAGCGAGAAGGCAGGCCGCAGCCTCGGGTACGTACAATCAACTTGCCGCCAGCTCATGTAGTCCCTTAGGTTCGTTACCGTGGGATAGCATACCGCCCGGCCGTCAAAGCTGGGGAGAGGGGGCGAAAGCGGGGTGTCGGTGAAGTATGATGACCACAGGTGGATGTAGTTGGCCGTAAACGTTGACACTACTGTGCTCACGAGTTTACTGAGCCATGTTAGTCGCGAGAACCGGAGGATTGCACAACCTAAAAGGGAGTCTTACCTCGCTCGTCTCTCGAACAGCGTACATGACTTATGGAACACGAAGCTGTACTCGTCGCTCACACCATACGCAATGGTGATGTCCGGGAGCTCCGTCACGACCACTCTTGCAGCGGCGTTCATGAGGTCGAGCGCCCTCTTATCGTTTGGCTTCTCGAATGCATATTTGGCGCAGAGTCTACAACGCGGTCAGTCAAGTGCGCGTTGGCATCCGAATTGGAAGCCACATTTACTTTGTGAAACCTCTCCCGTCTATGCGGACAACAATCCAAGTATTTGGTAGCAGGAAGTCAGGCTGTTCAAAGTTCTTGACGTATTCAAATCTGTAGTAGAATTAGAAAGTGATATATGCTCGTGACGGAAGTTCAGAATCGTACTTGGAGTTGGCCATGATGAAAGACTATGAGGCTAGTTTCTTTCTCAGTATAAAGCAGGGAGGCAGATGCGGGTGACTCTCAGACAGAATTCGCCTATTAGGCGGGATGGTGGGGGAGGGGTAGTTTGCTGCCCGTGTCTTGGTTAGCACTCGTGGCCGGTGCTGAACCCAACCTGCTCGTTGGCTTTCTGGTTTGTGGAACTGTGCACCTGGGCTGGGTCAACGTGGTTTATCTAGGCGTCCTACTGTAGGAGGTAAGAAAAGAAATATGCGTGCATTCGGCCTGATTTACACTGTGTAATCTTCCAAACAACCTCCAAACTCCCCTTCCAGAAGGAAACCCAAGAGCCGTCAACTGCCCCAGTGGGCCCAGCGGCTTGAAGCTGTTACCTGAACGCCTAAAACTGCGGGCCCGACCCCTGTAGCACCTCAGCCTTGCAGACACAAGAAAGTCTGTCCCGCATGCACGGCTGACATTCAGCGAACCATGAGCTTGCGTTCTGTTCTGCGGAAACAAAACCAACCAGCCCACCCGATCCGCGGGTCAGGTTTTCTTCCACTCAAAGCCTTCCCCCCGGTCCGGAAACAACAGCGACCATGAACTTCCTTCTCAGTAACGAGGAGAATGAGGCCATCGCCGCCGTCGAAGCCATCAATGCAATCAACAACACTAATACGATCCGGTCGGGCCACTCGACATGCTTGCGCTTCAACCGATCCGGCGATCTCCTGGCCTCTGGTAGAGTCGATGGCACAGTGGTCATCTGGGACATTGAAACCATGGGCGTGGCAAGGAAGATGCGGGGTCACCATAGGAGCATCACGTCTCTGAGCTGGTCAAGATGTGGCCGCTACCTATTGTCGGCGTGTCAAGGGTGGAAGGCCGTCTTGTGGGATCTAAAGGACGGCAGGCGGTATCGTGAAGTCCGCTTTCGAGCTCCGGCGTACATCGCGGAGCTCAACCCATTCAATCAGTGAGCCTAGGATGTCCCTTGTGTCAAGCGACGAAAGCCTCACTAACGCGCCAAGTCACCAGTTTGTCGCCTCAATATTCGAGGAGCAGGCGATTCTTGTCGATGTATCAGACGTCACTGATGTCAAGTACCCCTTGAGCTCGGTGCCGAAACGACCCGACATAGACGGAGAGCCCACTGAGAAGCAGCTGAAGGACGACGCGAAGCAGATGACAACCTCCACCATTTATACCTCCACGGGCGAGCATATCTTGGCGGGGACAAATAAGGGATGGATTAATGTCATCGATGTCAAAACCAGAAAGACAATATACTCGGAGAAGCCTTGCAGCGGCGTCATTACAACGTTGCGTCTGAACAACTCTGGAAGGGTGCTTCTGATCAATGCGCAGGATCGTATCGTCCGAACATTTCACCTCCCGAACCTTGCGGCCGAAGACCTCGACCTCGACACGGTACACTTTACGGAGGAACACAAGTTTTCAGATCAAGTCAACAGGCTGTCATGGAACCATGTTACGTTCAGCTCGGCCTCTGAGTACGTTGCCGCGTCAACGTACAACAACCACGAGATATACGTTTGGGACAGAGGCATCGGCAGCACAGGGCTCATCAGAATCTTGGACGGCCCCAAAGAAGAGCAGGGGGTTGTGGAATGGCATCCTGAGCGACCTTTCATCGCAACGTGCGGCCTCGAGACCGGGAGGATATACATATGGTCCGTCATACCCGAACAGAAATGGTCCAGGCTTGCGCCCGACTTTGCTCAGGTCGAGGAGAACCAGGAGTACGAGGAGATGGAGGACGAGTTCGATATCTACGGCCAGGAGGAGTTGCAGAAGAGGCGGTTGGACGCGGAGGACGAGGATGTTGATGTTGTTACCTCGACTATCGTGAACGGGCACTCTGGCGGAACAGGCGATTTTCGCATGCCCATTCTCTTTGATCTCGGGGAGAGCGATAGCGAGGAGGAGTTCATTGCTGTGTCGACCGGGACCATGCGGAGAAGAAGTCCGGGTGTGGACGGAGAGATACCCGACAGCGAAGTTGTAGAGGATAAAATGC
This sequence comes from Colletotrichum navitas, assembly GCF_030913465.1. Classification (NCBI taxonomy): domain Eukaryota; kingdom Fungi; phylum Ascomycota; class Sordariomycetes; order Glomerellales; family Glomerellaceae; genus Colletotrichum; species Colletotrichum navitas. Next base: position 507,536 of record NW_026850560.1, read on the forward strand.
CTTCAAGAAAGGGACGGTCAGGTAGGGGAGGCAGAAGACGATAGACCAAATACCAAATACCCTTGTTGTTTTTTGCAATGAGCTCGCAGTTGCGCCTCGTTTGGGTTGGTTTGGGGGAGTTCCCAACACGCGTGACATGGCGTTGGATCGCCTCGCCATGGGCGAGCTTCGTTGGTGTGCGGGGCCCTGTCAAGAATTTAGCGCGACTGCCCACGGAGATTACAGTGAATGTGATGTATGTAGTTTAAAGGACTCGAGTGCTTCCCAAGCTGCTTGGTGCTTTTCCGAGTTTTACTTGGTACACACAACGCAATAGGTAGTCAAAGGTAACGAGCCTCAGTGCCCAGGTAATTACCTAGTTGGTGGTATTGTTTGCCCTGTCGCATAAGTCATGGGAGAAGTCTCCCCCTACTCATGAGCTGAGATGCAGTCCGTGACATTTCCTCCTTTGGTACCTCCTTCCTCCTGGGCGGGTATGCGAGGATACGACACAGTAAAGGTACTTGAGATCAGCATTGATTTTGGTGTGTTTCATGGGATTGTGGGTACCTCGACCTGGAGCACGCGTGGCCAGTCTGAGGAAGGTAAAGGAGGGTGATTGCCGAATTCGGCTAGCGTATTCTTCCAGGCTGCGCCAGCCGCCCCAAGGCAAGATTTGTTTCTGACCTCGCTCCTCACTTTCGCCTCCACGGTCTTCACATCTACAACTTCGTCAACCCACGCATCGCCCATCACCAAGCGCGTCGGAAATCGCGCCCCTGGACCGCACACTCATTTTCGTCTCGGTATACGACTAGGTACGACCGCGATTTTTTTCGCCTTTAGATTTATCGACGCTCTGAAGGTGGCGGCGATTGGGAGGATCAGTGGAACCTTCTCCTGGGCCGCTGGCCGGGGACTGGCGTAGTCAAGAGCGCCATCGTAGGACGACCTTCCCCGACATTTTGCATCTCGAAAAGCGTTTCGCGCGATAGATTCTTGCTCTCCGATTATTCTGCGCCTTGTTTGCGACGTCTCAGCTTCACGTAACGATTATCGGCGGGTGTTGCCCTTTTTCTCGATCTCCTACCTTGTGAATACCCTTCAACACTTTCCTCACCACACGACCCGGAAACACCGTCAACATGGCGAACCTTTACTTTACGCACTCGAGTGCGCCGATCAAGACGGTCGAGGAGATTCAGTTCGGCCTCATGGCTCCCGAGGAGATCAAGAACATGAGCGTCTGCCACTGTGTCTACCCGGAGACCATGGACGAGACGCGGACCAAGCCTCGTGATGGCGGTCTGAACGACCCTCTTCTCGGTTCCATCGATCGGCAGTTCAAGTGCAAGACCTGCTCCCAGGCGATGGGTGAATGCCCGGGTCATTTCGGCCACATCGAGCTGGCTAAGCCCGTCTACCATCCTGGCTTCATCAAGAAAGTCAAGAAGGTTCTGGAGATTGTCTGCCATAATTGCAGCAAGGTCTTGGCCGATAGAGTCAGTCTACTCTACGATGTTTGACAGCCGCCTTGACTCGATTGTGCTAACCTGGCTTTTCAGAGCGACCCTGAATTTCTCCAAGCAGTGAACACGAGAGACCCCAAGGTTCGCTTCAACCGCGTTTGGAACATTTGCAAGAAGAAGACTCGATGCGAAAACGAGGTCAAGGAACAAAAGCCTGACGATGGAGAGTATGGCCTGAACATGAAGCAGGCTCCCGTTAACCACGGTGGCTGTGGCAACATTCAGCCTAGGGTGCGGCACAAGGCCTTGCAGCTGATTGCAAAGTTCGAAGCCCAAGGCGAAGATGGCGTTAAGAAGAAGGAAGAGCCTCCCATCACTCCGGAGATGGCCCACAATATTCTGCGTCGCATCAGCGACGACGATTTGAGAGACATGGGACTCAACCTAGAGTACGCCCGCCCAGAGTGGATGATCGTCACTGTCCTTCCTGTTCCGCCTCCGCCTGTGCGTCCCAGTATTTCCATGGACGGTACTGGCCAAGGACTGAGAAACGAAGATGACTTGACCTACAAGCTTGGTGATATCATCCGAGCCAACAGCAACGTCAAACAAGCTATTCGTGAAGGATCGCCTGCTCATATCGCGCAAGACTTCGAGCAGTTGCTGCAGTACCACGTCGCCACTTACATGGATAACGACATTGCCGGGCAGCCTCGCGCCCTACAGAAGAGTGGACGTCCCGTCAAGGCCATTCGCGCACGTCTTAAAGGAAAGGAGGGCCGTCTTCGTGGCAACCTGATGGGAAAGCGTGTCGACTTCTCAGCGCGTACTGTTATCACTGGTGACGCCAACCTTTCTCTCGATGAAGTCGGCGTACCCCGAAGTATCGCAAGAACCTTGACCTATCCAGAGACGGTTACTCCGTACAACATTGGAAGACTCCACGAGCTTGTACAGAACGGCCCCAACGAGCATCCAGGTGCCAAGTACGTCATCCGTACCGATGGTACGAGAATTGACCTTCGTCACCACCGCCGCGCCGGTCAAATTTCGCTCGAGTACGGCTGGAAAGTCGAGCGTCATTTGATTACTGGTGATTACATCATCTTCAACCGTCAACCGTCTCTTCACAAGGAGTCTATGATGGGTCACAGAGTCCGCGTCATGCCTTACTCGACTTTCCGTCTCAACCTGTCCGTCACCTCGCCATACAACGCCGATTTTGACGGCGACGAGATGAATCTTCACGTCCCCCAAAGTGAAGAGACGAGGGCTGAGGTCAGGGAGCTCTGCCTGGTCCCCATCAACATTGTTTCTCCTCAGAGAAACGGTCCTCTGATGGGTATTGTGCAAGATACTCTTGCCGGCGCCTACAAGCTCTGCCGTCGTGATGTGTTTCTCACCAAAGAGCAGGTCATGAACATCATGCTCTGGGTTCCCAACTGGGACGGCATCATTCCTCCGCCCGCCATTGTTCGGCCTAGACCAAGGTGGACGGGCAAACAGATTATGAGCTTGGCAGTTCCCAACATTGTCAGCTTGCACAGCGCTCCGGATTCGAAGGAGGATAACCCCCTTAAGGACGAGGGTCTCCTCATTCAGTCTGGACAGATCATGTACGGTCTGCTTTCCAAGAAGAACATTGGTGCTGCTAGTGGCGGTATCGTTCACATCGTCTATAACGAGCACGGTCCTGAGGCGGCTATGAAGTTCCTTAACGGAGTTCAGCAAGTCGTCAACTACTGGCTCCTGCACAACGGTTTCAGTATCGGTATCGGTGATACGATCCCCGACAAGGTCACTATTGAGAAGGTTCAGGTCCACATTGACGAGCACAAGGCCGAGGTCGAGGAGTACACAAGGCAAGCTACCGCTAACGAACTGGAGCCTCTGCCCGGTATGAACATCCGTGAGACCTTCGAGAGCAAGGTTTCCAAGGCTCTCAACACAGCCCGTGACAAGGCTGGTACCACCACCCAGAAGAGTTTGAAGGACTTGAACAACGCTGTCACCATGGCCTCGTCGGGTTCCAAGGGTTCGTCCATCAACATTTCCCAGATGACTGCTCTCGTTGGACAGCAGATTGTCGAGGGTAAGCGTATCCCCTTCGGCTTCAAGTATCGCACTCTCCCACATTTCACCAAAGACGACTACTCTCCCGAGGCTCGCGGCTTCGTCGAGAACTCATACCTTCGTGGTCTTACGCCCAGTGAATTCTTCTTCCATGCCATGGCTGGTAGAGAGGGTTTGATCGATACTGCTGTCAAGACTGCCGAAACTGGTTACATCCAGCGCCGTCTCGTCAAGGCACTCGAGGACGTCAGCGCTAAATACGACGGCACCGTCAGAAACTCTCTCGGAGATATTCTGCAGTTCCTGTACGGTGAGGATGGCCTGGATGCCATCTACATCGAGAAGCAACGTATGGATCACCTCAACATGTCGGACAAGAAGTTCATTGATCGTTTCCGGCTTGATATCATGGACGAGAACAGACCCGAAGAGCTCGAGTGGCTCGAGTACGGCAATGAAATAGCGGGCGACCCGTCGGTTCAACAGCTCTTGGACGAGGAATTCGAAGCTCTCCTCGCCGATCGCAAGCAGGTTCGCCAGATCAACTTCAAGAGGAAGGATGATGAAACAATGCAGCTTCCGTTGAACCTTGTTCGTCTTATGGAAACCTCCAAGAAGCTTTTCGCTGTCGAGGATTTCCAGAGAAGCGATTTGCGGCCGCAGGACGTTATCCCGGCCGTTCAGGCAATGCTCAAACGGATGACTATTGTCCGCGGCAACGATGAAATCTCCAAGGAAGCCGACTACAGTGCCACGATCCTCTTCAAGGCCCAGATTCGCTCACGACTTGCTTTCAAGCGCATTGCCTGCCATCAACGGCTCAACAAGATGGCCTTTGAGCACGTCCTGGGAGAACTGGAGGCCCGTTGGGACCGAGCATTCGTCAGCCCTGGTGAAATGGTGGGCGTTATTGCAGCTCAGTCCATTGGTGAGCCCGCTACGCAGATGACGCTGAACACTTTCCATTTCGCTGGTGTTTCTTCTAAGAACGTCACGCTTGGTGTCCCTCGTCTCAAGGAAATTCTCAACTTGGCCCAGAATATCAAGACTCCTTCCATGGTTGTTTACTTGAGCGGCGAGGACAACGCGAGTCAAGAAGCGGCCAAGGCACTCCGCAGCACCGTTGAGCACACAACGTTGCGCTCAGTGACCGCAGTCACTGAAATCTACTACGACCCCGAGATTACTTCGACAAACATCCCTGATGATCTTGACATGGTCGAGTCTTACTACCTTATTCCCGACGAGTCCCATGACAAGACGGAAGACCAGTCCAGATGGTTGCTACGTCTTACCTTGGACCGCCAGAAGCTTCTCGACAAGGAGCTTACCGTCGAGGACGTTGCTAGGCGCATCAAGGAGGAGTACCCTAACGACTTGGCTGTCATTTTCAGTGACAACAACGCTGAAGAGCAAATCATTCGCATTCGCCCTATGCATGCCGGTAACGACAACAAGGACGAAGATGGCGAGAAGAAGATCGAAGATGACGTCATGCTCAAGAGACTAGAGACCCATCTGCTCGATACCCTTTCCCTCCGTGGCGTGAAGGGTATTGAAAGAGCTTTCCTGAACAAGGAGACCAAGCTTATTGAGACTGAGGACGGAGCACTGTTGGCTGCCAAGGCTGACGAGCGTTGCTCAGAGTGGTATTTGGACACTTCCGGAACCGCTCTTCGCCAGGTTTTGGCCGTAGACGGTGTCGATTCGAACCGTACCTACACCAACCACTTGTGGCAGGTCGTTGAAGTCTTCGGTATCGAGGCGGCTAGAGCGGCTCTGGTCCGAGAGTTGACTCAGGTGCTTGCCTTTGACGGTTCCTATGTCAACCACAGACATCTTGCTCTTCTTTGCGATGTCATGACGTACCGGGGTACCATCTCTGCCGTCACTCGTCACGGTATCAACCGTGCCGATACTGGTGCTCTCATGCGTTGCTCTTTCGAAGAAACTGTCGAGATTCTCCTCGAGGCTGCAGCTGTGGGCGAATTGGACGACTGCCGCGGCATCTCCGAGAACGTCATGCTTGGCCAGATGGCACCCATGGGTACTGGTCACTTCGATGTCCTCCTCGATCCCAAAATGCTCGAGACTGTTATTAGCGATAACTCGCGTATGGGTCTCATGCCTGGCATGCCAGTCAAGGGCGGGGAGGCTGGCGGCGCTGCCACGCCGTACGACTCTGGGTCACCCATGGCTGACTCTGGGTACATGTCTCTCAGCTCTCCCGCCGCCGGTAACTTCTCTCCCATTGTTGGTGCTGGCTCCGATTCTCCAACTGGCTTCGGCACTGAGTACGGCGGTAGTGGTTTCGGTGGCATCGGCTCTGTCAACCCGTACTCGAGCGCCAGCCCGGGACGACCGACCAGCCCCTTCAGCACGTCACCAACATCGCCTTTCAGCAGTGGATACGGCGGGTACTCGCCTTCGTCGCCCAACGCTGGTTATTCCCCGACATCGCCGCTCATGGACGGTGCTGCTGGCCGCTACGGAGCCACTTCGCCGCAGTTTAGCCCTTCATCGCCGTCGTTCTCGCCGACATCGCCTATGCTGCGGCCCACCAGCCCTGCGAGCCCCAACTACAGTCCAACGTCGCCAAGCTACTCGCCGGCATCTCCCTCTTCGCCCAGGCACTACTCCCCGACGTCACCAGCTCAGTATGCTTCTCCCACCTCCCCGAGCTACTCGCCGGCCAGTCCGAACTACAGCCCGGCATCCCCTAACCTCCACGGGGCTGGTCCCACGTCGCCGTCGTACTCGCCCGCGTCACCGACGTGGTCTCCAACTTCTCCGGCTCAGTACTCCCCCACAAGCCCGAGCTTCCAACAGACTGCGGGAGCGCAGCAGTCGCCGACCAGCCCCAGCTACTCGCCAACAGTAAGTTTTCCGAGTGTCCGCTGATTTGATTCAAAGTCTAACCTGCTACAGTCGCCATCCTGGTCTCCCCGAACTCCCGGACCAGGCGGTTCTGGCAACTAATAGTGCGTCGACTCGCGATGATGCACCCAAGCGCGTCCTCGTTTCGCCACTATTTCTCACTTTCTCTAATACGCCGACTAATGATTATACGGCTTAACCGGTTCTGTTTGATTGGAATATCGCATCTCATCACAGACGCAGGCTGTCACTGAGATTTCATCTTTACTCTTTTCTTGTTCGTGTGGAGGCCATGGTATACGCATCATAGAAGTGCTCGCAGAGACAACACAGCACACGACAAGATTGCTACACGCCGCAAATATATGGCTTTAGAGGCTTCGGCACTAGGGAAGCAGGGCGGACAGCAACATACCCTCACACGCACACAAAAAATCAACATCACTATAAAAAAAGTTTCACTTAAAAGAAGCAAAAAAAGCTTGCGGTGGTTTCTGTAAAAAGCTGACTTTTGTACAATAAGGCGATTGAGGCGAAGGGGGTGGACGGTCCGGAAGGAGAGGAAGCAGGGGAGGTCACGGGTGTTGTCCGGCCTCCGGATATGGTTTTGATGTGTAAAGGGAAAATGGCAACGAGACAGGAACCCATACCAGCACCCCCTTTATTTGAGATGAGGATGAAGACGCAAAGCACAGATTGGAATTTTTCTCGCAATGAGACGGAGAGTTGATCCCCCCCATCGTCTATATCCGAATGACCGCCTCTGAAATGGATTAGACTGTTTTGCTGCCACTCTGGGCCGTGGTCGTGACTTTTGCCGCTTGTGAAGACATACCTGCTGCCACTGTCGTCTGTCTGCCTGCTCATGCCCTCCACGACATGTCATCAGTCGGTGCCGTCCCACCCCTTGGTGCCTGATGATGTCCCGGTCCTTGGACCTGCCGCCGCCGCCGCTGCTGCCTTGCCCTGGATCTCCATCTCGATGAAACCCTGCATGCCGACTGCGTACGATGCGCAGAGTCATAAAGTCGGTGCCTGCAATGCAGATATGTATCCGTAGACTGAGGAAGGGCGGACGCGACGCTGGAGAGAGACGAGCCTCGGGCACCGCGACCTCGGCCATCAATCACTCCGGATACCTAGTGTCGCTGGGTGGCGCCCTCCTCCTGCTTGTTGCCCAATTCCACGGGTCAGACAACGGCTCTGCTAAATGGGCTCGAGCAAAGGGGCCCAGCCCACGTCACAAGGAAATTGCATTTGCCCGAGGACTTTTCTTTTCTAAAAACGCCAAGATGCAACAACGGTGGGGAGGGGAATGCGCGCTTGGCATGAAAGTGAAGAAGGGGGGGGGGGGGGGGGGAGGATCTAGGAAGCTGGCGGCGCAGACGACAGCGGCGCCACCCGCACTTTGGGCGGGCATCAAGTCGGTATCTGCTTCTTCTTTTTTTCTTTTTTTTTTTTCCTTTCTTTCATTCGCCCTCTTGCATCCCCTACTTTGTTGTCTCTTCACGTGCGAGCAAGGTACGGTCTTGTTGTGAGGCCTTGTTGCTCCTTCCCCTGGCGCGGATAGGCAGCCGGGCAAGGCAGCCAAGTGGATGTGGCCCATTCTGGACCGAGATGGGGGGAGGGGAGTGGTCTGTCAGGTGAGGAGCGAGTGGTGCAAAGGCAGAGACGGGCATTGGCCCTTTCTAGACATTGGGGAGGGATACAGCATCTGCAAGATGGATGGATCATAGCTCATGGGTATCATGGGTATGCCCGAGAGATGCATCTTCCTGGACTCCTCTTCTCTTTCACTCTCCATCTCGTGAACCCTAGTCTCATCACATCAGCCGCAACTCAAATAGGGCGATTCATCGCCGTAATAGGCGCGGCAATTTGATTCTGGCATCTGCATGGCTAGCACCGTAGTTGTATTGACGAAGTGGAAAAGCAAAAAGCCCATGCAGGTTCCTTGGGTGGGCAAAGTGTGTGGTGATGAGGGCCATGACAGTAAGCGAATGGGCGCTCGCTTGTAAGGCCGCGCCAACAAGCCATCGAGGGACCGCTGTCTGATTCACGCGTTGTCTCGCGCTGGGCGCGTGAAGACGCTACAGCGCGCCTCTTGGAAGTGGTTGGTCCCAACATGCGCACATGCATGGACGTGCGGCACTGCCAGTCCTAGTGCGGGTTCGACGGAAGAAATAAGATGCCACAACCAGGTACGTGGAGCGTTGGCTCGACGAGATGTGATGTAGAATGACTGCTGGGCTGGTTGCTTAAACCGGCCGGCCAGACCACCAACCAAAGCCGTGACCGATGGACAGACACAGCCGGTCCTGCGCCATTTCCTCGCCGGGGTTTCCTCCTCACCTTTCTTGCTTTGACCTGACGATGAACACCCTCAGCTCAGGCGCCTTTGCCGACCACTGCATAGAACCGATTGTGGGCTCCAAATTTGCGGTAAACTGGGGACAGCCTATTGTCATGCGCGTTGGTCTCGGGTCTTACAAGGACCCAGTCAGCGGGCCAAGGGAGCCGGAGCCGGCGAGCAGGGGCCCCAACAGAAAATCTGATCCACAAGATGTGCAAAGAAAACGGGCCTTTGTCTTTGCGAGAGGGGAACAATGGCTCGAAAGAGAAGAGTTGAATAGGCAGAAAAGGGCATTGAGCGTCGCGGATCCACTATGAGGCGGTCTTTGCGCGCTGTCAAACCAACAGGGGGGGGGGGAGCTGGCGTCAAGAGACCGGACGAAGCGCCAAACGCTCGAACCGTGGGCCGCAAAGACCGATCATGTACACTACAAGGGCAGACCCTACCCCTGATATAGTACGGGACATTGGGCAAGGCAAGAAGAGAGGTTCGCGAATGGGGGCGGAGGATTGCCGCGCAGCCTGGGGTTTCTTTCGAACACCCGCACCCTTTCTTGCCGTTCTCATCCTTCCGCCATCTGGACATGGGCCCATGAGAAGGAGGCAGGGCAAGGCAGACAGGAAATGCTTGGGGCGGGGATCAACGGCACACCGTGCCACCCTCGCTGTTCGCCCAACCGCCAGCAGCCGGGTAGCGGGCTCAAATCCGCTTCTCATCGCTGATTTGGGCTCAGTCTGGCGAGAGAAGAGCGGTGCTGGGGTTCGGCTTGCTTTGCTTTTTGACAGCAGGGACTGCAAGAAACATGGAAGGAAGGAAGGGGGGGAGTATCGCGGCGTCGCGGGCTATCCTTCTGCAGGTCGACGGCGTGGTTCAACCATGATGGTGATTAGCAGAAGATGCAGACCACAGTGCAGTGTTGCGCACAATGAAGGAGGTTTGTGATCTTTTCCGACGTCCATGATTGGTGTTATGCAGTATTGAAGCGATGTGCATAGCCGCCGGCCGACCAGACAGGCATGGACCTGTCAGGATGCTTGCTTTGCGACCCCCAAAGCACATGGGGGGTAGAGGGTGAGGAATAGGGTGTGCCGGTGGCGGCCGACGATCCGCAATGAGCGGAAGGACGCTGGCCAAGCCGTTGAAGATGGACACAGCCCCTGGCTGCTCGGTCTGTGTGTAGCCGTGGTAGTGTGTCACTGCAGCATGGGACCGGGCAGAGGTGACGGTGTTTGTGCTCATGCTTCGTAGGCACGCTGGCTGGTCTGGCAGGCCGAAGACGTCAGTGAAGAATGTGTTCGGACGGGAAATCATTGGGAAACAATGGCACAAACATCCCGGTTGCTATTCTTACGGTTTGGTTATTTCGGGGTTGTTGGGCAAACTTTGCGGCTGTCTTACCCCGTCTGCTAAATGCTAGCATTTCGGTATATGCAAGGCCTATCCGTAGAGCTCTCTAAGATATCCAAACCCTAGGCGGCACCTTTGTGTGTGTGCCGGCCACGGAATGGTCAGTGCGAGGCGGACGGGTCAGGATTCCCGTCGTGGCTGCCGCTCATCAGATATCGTCGTCTGTCTGTCCGTCTGTTCGTCTGTTCCTCTCCCCCCTCTCTTTCCCGCTGGCTTAGCAACCTGTGAAGTGCTCCGCTTATTGGCACAGAGATCCGAGCTGGCGAAGGAAGCAGATCGGGAAACCCGCTCGCATCACGGCCATCCATTTTCCTATTGCAGGCAGCCCCGCCCCCATTTCACCGAGCTTGCTTGGGTCCCTGGTCAAAGTCCGAGTGCCAGTAAAATGTGAGTCGGGTAAGAAGCAGTGCTTGCATGGCGGGGAGGGGGAAAATCGAAACCCAACGTCGACATGGCGACGCTGTGCCAATACGACATGGGAATGAGACCATTTGACACAAATCAAGGTGTTCTCTTGGTGAGATGAGTAGTTATACAAGGTCATTGACAGCAAAGGAGCCGGGGCTCTACGAACGACCATGTGGCGTGTCCGGAACTGCGTAGGCAGCATGGCAACGCAACGTCTCGAGACGAAAGGAGACAGTCGTATGCTTGCCCGTGCGTGTACGCGCGCAGGCGGGCGGGCGGGCGGGCGGGCGCAAGACTAGACGTAATAGAGTGAGTGCGTATTGTTTTCGTGTGCTTTCGCCCAGTTGACGTCGGGTTGAAGTGTGCGGCACGTTGTCAGTCAGACAAGCAGGCGCGGATGCATACCTAAGTAGGTATGATGAGGGTGTCGTATGGTATCCGTGGTATCCGTATGGTGTCACTAGAATACAAGCATAAAGCAGAGTTCGTGCATGCGTGACTTAGTTAGGTACCTTCCTACACTAAAGACCCCAGTCTCTCTGTTGAGATGAGAGAGACGCGGCAAGGCAAGGCACGCACGGACGGGGTGATGGGTAGTCGTTGGTTGCCCGCCGCACGTCGTTCGTCTTGTCATCCATCTCTCCTCGTTCATCCTGCCTCTCTGGACTCCTCTTTCTGGCACTAAGAAATGACGGGGTCCGGGTCGCGGGTGTACGGTAAGAAGGAGGGGGACAAGGAGGAAAGGTCATCCAGACTAGCCCCGAGATGGGCCTTCCAAAAACCGGGTCACTGTACTCCTAACGCCAGGTACCTGGAGCGGTGGCATGGTAGGGGCTGGGGGGGGGGGGGGGGGGGGGGCGTCAAGTTGAACAAACAGATGGACGCTCTCGTGTCCCCGGTCACCGGTGGCAGGTGGACTTGATTTCATCTGAGCTTTGGCCCATTCCTGCCCTTTTCCCCTACCGAGATTCGAAAGAAGACCAGGTCAGGGGGGTAGCTCCCTTTCAGGTAAGGCGGGGGGGGTGAGCCAAGGTGAAGATGGTCGCGGTGGACAAGGCAAAGGGAAGGGGGTGTGATGTCGTTGCTGCTTTTCCGTACATGTTGCAATTTCCGACTTACACACCCCGCATACATTAGCACAACACAACGCAAAATAAACAGCACAGCGAGCAATAAAGCTGGAGAGAGCAGGAGCAGGGGCTGCGGTGCCGTCGGCCTGTCAATCTCCCGGCCCACATGACAGACTAGGGCCAGCAGGGGTGTACGCACGTACCTTACCTTAGTAGGGCTCCCTTGGAATCGTGTCCTGTCCTGTCCTGTCCCGCAAGCTGTTGCTCCTGCTCACGTCATTTCCATCGTTCGTCCCATCTTCCTCCTACTTAGTTAGGTATTCTTCTTGCAGTGCCCTTCCCTTCCCTGGCCTTGTCTTGTCTCGTCTCGTCTCACCTTGCCTTTTGAGGGAGTGGGGAGCTTTCTCTCACCAGAGGTACCCACGCAGTCGACCGTCATCTTCTTTTTGGTGGCTCTGTCTTGTCGATGACATGGACTCAAACGGACGGGTTACATCCGGCGAGCGTGTCCTATCCCGTCGTGTCCTGCCCTGCCCTGCCCTGTCGTACCCGGGATCATGGGCATAACAAAACAAGACGGAGAGAAAGTCGGACCATAGCGCGCGTGCCAGCTTCGCCAATGTTGCGATGGCCCGTGACTGCCTTTGGCCTGTCTTCCTAAACTGCCCGCTGATCCTAGTTCTTCTCGTATCGTATTGGTCGTCGGCCTGCCCATTTGGTCTTTCCGCAGGGCTTCATTGGATGTACACTACTACAAATGCACAAGTGCACACACACGCGCGCGCGCACACACACACACACACACACACACATACACAGACGCAGACAACCCTTGCTGTCGCCATGACCTGAGGTAGGTGGGAGAGAAAGGAAGCAGGAGACTTCCCATCCGATCCCCTCCCATCTCATCCGCTTCTCTTGGTGCGCAAGGATGTTCTTAGTCCCCGCCGTTACGCTAACGTAGCGCAATCTACCCAGGTAGGTAACCTACTGTGCCTATCGTAGCATCGGTCGAAAAGGTTGGTGGCATAGTGTGGCTCGTTCTCTTGCCTTGTCCGCCCTACGGAGACAGAGATGTGACATCTGACAGGTGCATGCTAGTTCCAGCCTAGCTTTCATCCTCGGTTGGCTTAAATTGTCGCCCCGTTGTCGTCTCGAGCGGCTCTTATCCTCCTCTTCCCCCTCATCGCGTACATTCGAGATTGGTTCCTGAAAGTCGTTGTCAAACTAGGAAAAGAAGGAGAGGGAAAAAAAAAATTAGGAGAAAAATGAAGGGAAAGCAACCCCCTCTTCCTGTAAACATCCGCATCAACGGGGAGAGAGAGAGAGGAGGGGGGAAGGGGGCGGAAAGAAAAGAAGACATTAGAGACACGCAAATGCACGCGAGGCTGTGCCGCGGGCTAAGTATACTCCATTCCCGCTTGTCGCGCGTGCCACCCTCTCGCATCAATGATTTTGCGCCCAAGGCCCGAAACGAACCTGCTTCGCTTGCCATCACATGACGCGACCCCTATGCTGGGTCGTATGAGTCTTATGCGCCGTGCGGCGAAAATCGCTGCCGTTTACATTTCCCGGCGGGCGTCCTATTCGTGGCCTGTTGCTCCGAGGGGGGTGACCACATATGGATTGCCGCTGAATGGGAACAATGGCAAACCCCCAGGGGGGTAAAAAAAGTCAAGAAATAAAAATTAAATAAAAAAGTAAGAAGATGGCGACAAGAGGCATTTGGGGGGCTGAGGGTTTAGATTTCTCTACCCTCCCCCAGGTCTTATTCTTTCGTGCCCCCCCTACCTGCGAGCTCTTGTGGTCTGCATGATCGCCTTTTCTCGGATATCGACCAGGGGGCTATGTACGACTCTGCTGAGGAGTTAAAGAAAAGAAGAAAAAAAAAACACCGTCTGTTTCCACGCGACATGCCGTTGGCCGTTGGACGAGGCGGCATGCTTCTGCAGGCGGACCGTTCCCGTGTGTTTACTGCCGTGCCACCTTTCGAAATTTATGACAGTCCAACAGGTCGCCGCTTCGGCCGCATTCTCCTGGCTGCCGCCCCAGCCCACATTTCGAAACCGACGCCTCTTGGGGTCCGAAAGCTCGAGCCACTGGACGCGGCCCGACAAGAAATGCAGGCAGCCCGACTGGGGCTTTCGCAGTGGCGGTGATGAAGGGTCACACTGCCTGCCGTCACATGCGTGCCTTGTATGCGCGCTGACGAGGCTAGGTGCGGCTTATTCGGCCATCATTGGGCCTGTCTACCAGAAGTCACTTGCGGGAACACCAATAGAAGAGGCTTCGGTTTTGAATGATTGAATTGTTCCCACGAAACAAAGAACTATAGGTAGAGAAAGCGTTTGTCTAGGCTGTGTGTCAACCGGCAAACTTGATGACTACCTTGCGAATCCCAAGAAACCCCGTGTTTGATATCTCTCGTCCGCCGTTGTCGCAAAGCAAACAAGGAGAGAAAAATGCAAGGAGGAAAAAACAAAAACAAAAAAGCAGCATGCTGACGAAATAAAAAAACGATGGAAACCAGGATTTGTTTCTAAAAAGTTACATCCTGCTGAAGTCGTCGGCACCGTACTGCTGTAAAATGAAGAAGAAGAAAAAGAAGAGAAGCGAACTCGGAGGCGTGAGCCTCAAGATCCAAAGAAGCCCCGGCGAAAGTTATTCACAACCTTTGCCTTGGCCCCCAGTCTACTTTGCGCGGGCCATTGAACCTATGATAAAACGTTTCCGTTAGTTGGCACATCATGGAGGCTGGGTCTTGTAACTGACCTACGATTGTCCGTTCGCCTGGCATGTATAGCAAGGCATAGACTTGTATTCGGGCTTGTCGACTACCCCTGCGCATTTGCTCGACGTCTTGGCGCTGGCACAAGCCCACGACGCTCCCACCTCAACGTGGCCGCACGCGTAGGTGATGATGGGTCTGCTGCACATTTTGACTGAAAGGAGGTTTCTTTGAAAGAGGGGGATAAGGGGAGAGGGAACTGTGGAGGCTTTCGCGATGAACGTGCGCGTTGTTGAGACTGAGATCGTGGTGTTTCAGTATAGGTCGCAAGATGGAGAGTCTGGTGCGTATTGTGATAGTAGCTGTTGCTGTTGCTGTGGTTGTTCTGGCTGGATGAAGAGTGTTTCTTTCCAAGAGCTGAAAGGCGGGAGAGTACGTCCGTCTTATATCTCTTCGTAACACGAATCCGAGACTCTGGTTATTGGCTTGTAATGAATTGTCGGGAGTGGGCTGACTTGTTTGCCATCGTCAGACCTGCCAACCGAAGCGAAAGAAAATGAAAAAGGAAAAATGGAGGTCCAACAAGAGAGCTATCACACCGGTGATGTCAAATGGAGAATAACACCTTGGCTGTTGGTTGTTTGCCAATCTATCCGCGTTTCTTGCGTTCGGTAGGTCCAAGTCGAGAGGCGTTGGTGCGTCCGACGTCTTGCAATGTAGGAGTTGCCGCAGGAAGGGCTGTGACTTGGTGGAGGGATACAATATAGAAGACGCAACGGATCATGGCAATCACTTGTACCTGGTAAGTCAATGTACCTGCGAGAGATGCTGGCTGCGGGTGCGGACCGGGCAGATGGGTTGTTCGATCTGCCCCTTTGCATGAGGGGAGGGTCGACAAGCTGCCTGGGTTGTGGAGATGAATTTGGCGGCCGTGGAGAAAGAAGCCTAGTCCGACTCAGCCCAGGTCGTTGGCTCCGTCCCCTGCCCAAAGCCAACGATCAACCTTGTGCTTCCAAGTCACAACTGGAAATGGTTGGTATGCGTGTACAAAATCTCGTGCCTGTATTTTCGACAGACCGTACGCTAGCTCAAAAAGAGACGTAATGGCTGGGTGCCGTCTCGTTGTGTTGGTGAGCGACCAGGGTTTCTCGCAGGAGACCTTGGAGAACGATGGCTGTTGGACGTGATATCCACCGAAAATGAAGGGCCCCCAAATATGCACCTCGGGGGCGTATACGGGCGGGCCTGTTGACGCAATGCCTTGTTCTCTGGTGTTCCGTAATGAAGACTGTATGGGCGACGCGTGACCCAAAGGGTTGGTTTTATCGGCACGGGGGGGCCCAACGTTGGACGAGATTTCCTTAAGTCTCCAGCAGCGGCAGGGGTGGGTTGCCGATGGGAAGCGAACCTTGTAGAGTTGGCTCCAGAGGCCGTTGGGGGAAGAAGTAGGAGAAGTGAAGGAAGGAGAATATGGATAAGAATAAGAAGGGAAGGGTTAAGAACAGGAAGAAGAAAACGTAGAAGGAAGGAAGGGTTGGGAGTAGTGGAAGGTGAAGACGAACAGCCGCCCCACCCGCTTCAATCACTGGTGACGGGTAGTCGGGCAGGGCAGGTAGGGCCGGTAGGTAAGGTAGGTGCACCTCTCGTGTGTTCCCATTGCCGCATGGCATGGCACCAGGTGAACATGGGAATACGGGAACACAAACCGATAGTCATTCTGGCCCGGGGATATCTTGGCGTGGGCGACGCCGTGCGCAGAGCAGAGCCATGTTGTGCAGTGCAATCAGCTCTGGGCTCTTCCAGCGTGGTGCAAGGTGTATAGGTAGGTAGCTAGCTAGCTAGAGCACGTAGAGAAGGGGTTACCCATGCCCCGACTTCGGCCATGGTTGTACATGGCCGGTTGGCGTCGAGAAACCCCTCGTGGGCTGGTCCTAGTGCATCCCAAGCCGACTGTCAAGACTCAAGCGTCGAGATGGGCCGCCTTGTCGAGCGGGGGGTCGCTCAACTATGTCGTACAGGGGATCCGCGTCAAGCCCGGTTTGTTAGTCTCTTTTGGGCAAGGCCGTTGCTTGATATCCTTTGTATCCGTCCAAGGACTATCTCCCATCTATGGCCGTCAATGCTTTGCTGTGTTTCCAACATCGTAGGGAGCTCGGACGAGCACCCTAGTCACTGATTTGTCTGTGCCTGTGACATCCGACAGAGCAACGGCCACTCCCATACAGTGTGTTTGAGTGTGTGTCCCATCTCTCCAGGTAAAAATTGGACCAAACAAGAGACCGAACCAGTCAAGCAGACGGTCGATCGGCTGGTCGGTCCACGCCTTTATCGACACCCACAACAATGTCCCTGGCCAGAATACCATCCCTGCCTTGGCCGAACCCAGTTCAAGTTCCAGGCCCAGGCCAACAACATCCGGGTCCCGGGGTGGGGTTGGTTTGGCCTGGGCCGAGCCAGCATGGAGTAGAAAAAGGTTTGGTTTGCCGCGGCACTGTCCATTCCATTGAGACGCCGTCGATGAACGGCCCCGGCATACTTTCTTATGTTTACAGGAGTTCGACAGCATGGGGCACTCGGCATTGTGAAAGCACTGCAAGACCCCGGAGCACAGCGGGCGTTGTACATATTAGCTGATAGCAGTCGGGAAGCGACATCATCGACCGGGGGGGGGTTCGCCTCAACAGTGGAGTCGACGACTACCCGTGCCTCTGTGACGGATTTCGCAAGGAAGACGGGTCGCCACGTCCCTATAGGAGGATCTTTTTCTTAATGCTTTTGCGCATGGCGGCGAGATTGGCAGGCTTCATCAGTCTCTAGCCAAGACATAGGCAGCCCAACGAGGTTGGAGAATGGGTCGGCTGAGGTTAGTACAGATAGAAGCACAAGCGAAAGAAAGCCTGGCGCGTTTGGGGTTGCCCATCCGTGTCCGTTGGTGTTGGCCCCTGTTCTTGTGTAAGTGCAGGGGCAGAGAGACTAGATTTACGAAGATAAAGGAGAGGAGGGTGGGATCGAACGAGGCCAGGGCCGATGGGGAGGCCGAGAGAGCAACAGATGTTGTGCAAGAGCAGATGCACACTGCACGTTACCCGTGTCTGCGTTAGCCTGCGCACATGGGGAAGCTCGGAGTCAATGACATCAAGCTACTAATGTGCTCGGCAGTAATGTGCCAAAGGGCCCCGGTTGGTCTGTGGAAGAAAAGAAACGTCCCATGTCCTAAGCCCATGGTTGGATTGGAACGGGATGTGACGGGAAAGAACGGGAGGGGAAGGGGTGATGGTTGGTTGAGGTATTCGTTCGTCTGTGTGGGATATGAGAAGCAGGCACGATGGAACTCGAGAAGGAGATGCCGTTCCAATGCGTAAATGCGTACTGTTCATCAGTGTGCGGTATGTTATGTGTCGCACAGTATGAGTATCCAGGCATTAAGTCTTGGAATGAGGCGATGCCAACCAACTCTGGGCAACTGCGTTTTGTTTGGTTTGTTTTTCATATTATTTGTGTTCCATCTTCTCCCCCCCTGCTTGTGTCTCACTCTAGCCAGCTCTCTCAACAGGCCGCACCCCTTCAACGCTTCCCCTATCGCTCAAATCGCCAACATGTCGACTTCTCTTGTTCTCAACATGTCTGATTGTAACGAATCACAATGATATATCCCTTGTACCCTCTCTCAATATCTATCTCGTCGTCAACTTAGACAAGCCGGTACGTAGCGCACTCTTGCTTTTCTAGCTTATGGCAATACCGTATAACTTTTCTGGGAAATGGACAAAAGCCATCGTCAAATAAAGAAGGTTTTGGAAGCACTTTACCCACCTGAGCTAGAGGCTACTTTCCCGCTTCTTCACGTTCTTCGAGCCATTAAGAATACTACCTAGTCAGGCGCGCTCGAGACGCGCTACGTTGGCGTCATTCAATACCTTACGTCCGTATGCTAGACAAGTCACCTGCCTGCCTTACCCTTTAATCTCGAGCCTCCCCCCGAGTTCGATCGGGTCCTACGCTCCGAGGCTTCAGCTAGTCACTGGTTACGGCCGTCGATGCATCGTCTGCTATTCAAGCTAATAAACTAACTAAAGGGCGGCCGCCATACGCCTGTCGGGCTCCTTTGGCTGTTTCTCTGCCGCGTTTCCAATGTCAACGGCTCCGTTCCCTCTAGCACGGCTTACCCAAAACGTCCACACCACTTCACTCGTCTCCAATGCGTCACAGAAGACCCAAAGTTCTTTATCGGCGTGGCGTAACGACGCCTCGGATCCTCATCGTCAACGGCGTCCACTCAGTCACAACGGTAGCACCTCCAAAATTCGATTCCGAGCTATCAGAGTGCCCTCAGCCACACCCAAGACCTCGTAAATCGAGCCATTAATGCTTGCTCCTGCATCGCGGACAGACCGAGGCGAGGGGTACGCCTGAGCACCTAGTGCTCTACTTGGTAAAAGGGGGCGGGCCCCTTGGCCAGTCAGCTAATCAAGAAGAGCAGCAAACTCATGGACGTCATGTATCCTCGATACGGGTTCTACTGACCGCCGCCCAAGAAAGCCTGGTCACCGCATCGCCGCCTGGCCCCTGACTGTCGGGTTGGGTTGGGTCTGGTACTGGATTTTAGGCCAAAGACCCTGCCATCAGGCCGGACTGGCATCCAACACACCGCATCGCCCGCATGTGGCCTCATGTGCGGCCCATCCTTGCCGGCAGTCTTTCCAGGCAAGCTTCTTCGAACGCCCCAACACATCTTCTGCCTGCAGCCCATCTCACATGGCCAGCTGGTCTGCCAATCATCCCGAATGATGAGGTGCTGTGGCCCCTGGACCCTGGCCACCTCGCTCTCCATCGGCGTTTTATGGATATCATCTGCCTCCCACATGGAAAGGAGTACATGCGGTGTTGGTGTCATCAGGGCTACTTGTGAAGAGCCTGGCGAGATTCTTCAGCACCGCCACTAGCCTCGAAGCCGCACCTTACGCCCTTTTTTCTCCCCCTTCGGCCGGTATAATGGTACATGGGGTTGGGGCTCCGGTGTCTAGCAGCTGCCGTTGCCTCATAAGCCAAGTCCAATGTTGAGCAGATGTCTTGGGTCCAGTCCTTGCCTGAACTGATTCCGAATGTATGTGGACCATAGGCTCTGGTCCAACTTGGCTGTGGGCCCTTTGGGCCATATCCCGATGTCTCGACGAGCCAATCTTACAATCAATACGAAGACTCTTGGCCTGCGTTCTTACCGATGAGGGGTATGCGACTCTCAATACCAGCATTGAAGCCAGACCGCCGTAATAACCCGTCAACAAGGCCGATACTTCCAGACGCATCCCTGGCTACAATAGGAAAGGGGATGGGGCCATCTCATCACTTCGCAGTCGGCCTTCGCAACTTCTTTGGGACTTGGACAGCGTTGACAGGGGTTGATTTGACATTGTTGCCTTTCTGCACGTTTCCTATTCGCACCCGTCCAAGACTTGTATCAAGCCGAGTGGTGGCAAGCCGCGCCAACACCCTCGCCTAAATGGGGGAGCGCGTTATGGATGGCGGATGGCGGCTGGTCACAAGGACCGCCCAGAATTATGGGTGCTATCACTTACACCTGATTAGGCGAAAATCGCGGCAGGGAAGCTCAAGGCCGCGATCAGGCGCCCTTGTCGACCTTGGGGAAAGGTCATCGCGGGAAAATAAGCAGAGCACCCAACAAAGCCGAGCATGCTGCAGACGTTGATTGTTGGAATGTCCTCGTCTAAGCAGGCGAGGTGTGATTGAGTCGCATTGCGCGGTGCCGTCAGCCAATCAGAAGCTGTGTTTCGCTGCTATAAGCGCCTCGTTGGACCTCTGAGCTGACCCTATTATACCGACGACCACTCATTCTTCCGGTAGCCGCCCAGGACTGCGACTCAATTTCAATGATTTAGGCACGACTTGTACGACTTTGACCGCATGGGGGATCTCGTGGCGTTCGGCATCTTCACAAATGCCCGTCGGCCAAGTCTGCAAACCATCGTCCCTTCTCATAGTATTGAGCCATCGTTCTGTCTGCTCCGGGAGTGGTCATCAGACAAGGATGCCGAGGTGGATGGTGGATCGACTACATAGGCGGGAGGAGAATCAGGTAGGGGGCAAGACCTCGTCATTCTTGACGAGGCATACAGATGGCCTTGACAATATCTGCAGTGCTCGTTACCTTTCACCAACAGCACCGCACCTCTCAGGCATCAGGGGGCTGATGTCGAAGGGCCGTATACGGACCGACCGTTCCGCGACAGTCGGGTCGTAGGGTCATTGGTGGTCAATGTCTCCCTGGAACCTATGATCCCGTCGGCCTTTTGCGGGAATTACCTGGTCTGCGATGCCCCCCTATCCATACCAAGACTGCATCGACATGGAGCTAACCTGGAAGAAGTTGCTCAATGCAGTTGTTGATGGACCGACGTCTCCTCCGCGCCCCCCCTACCCGTCCCTGGCGTGATATCACACTTTACACACCTCTAGAGTGTGAGGCAAGGTCAGGCAGCCATCCATTTCTTGGGATGATCTCTTCGAAGTCTCTTTTCGTACAGTACTTGTGCCATCCACAAACAAATTTCGCATCAGGCGTTCCACTAATGCAAGTTCCAACCACCAAAGCTGCGTCGTAATCTATGACGAGGCTTGGGGGGAAACCATGTTGCAGATATTCTCGTGTTGGTGATGGCATTCTTCCAGGTCATTTCAGCGCCCCTTGCTCATACAGCCATGCCGTGCTACTACCCAAGATGCTGCGGAGGATACAAGCGGGGCTTACGATGAGTCTGCGGACGGCCCGTATGTCGCATAGAACACGGGATCACCACCTTCTCGAGAAACGGTTCGGCAAATGCGTGTCGGGCTTGATAGGCGGAAAGTATCCCAGCAGTTGGTTGTTGCCATGACGCGCACCCTAGATGACATACGATTTGAAGACTCATCTCCGAGATTGTAGCATCGTGATGAGTTGGACCCATTGGGAAGCGATTTCCGTTGCGAGTTGGAAGCCGTGAGAGACTGCTCACCGAAAGTGGGCAAAGGGGGGCTGTTAGTCGAAAAGGGGGGGGACCGGTTACCCCGACTGTTACCGAGACTGCAGCCAAAGGCCAGTCTCTATTCGGTCTTGAGAGGTATGTCATTCACATTTAGCCCGAGAAACTGAGAGGTCATCGGATACTCGTTTGACCCACCTCAAGTTTGCCCTTCCCAACGTTGGAAGAGTACGAGAATGCAGGTAGGTGGTAGCTGTGCTTGTGTTCACAGGTGATATATTGATGTCAACTGAAATGGAAGTGCAAAGATGGCATGCCGTCCCGATTGCTCCCGTCTCATCCAGACGAGAGGTACAGTACTAGGTCAAAAGTCTGGTCGTAGCAATAAGGATGGCTAACCAAAAGCTGTACTAGGTGGTTAGGACACAGGTCCTTTGGTGACGCACTGTGAAGCGACCTCGAGCTATTAATGGGCCCCCCCTTCGACTCTTCGTTGGGTTATCCTTATTGCTGTGACCAGACTTTTGACCTAGTGCTGTAGATATTAAGGCCGTCCTTGACCGCATACGCGTTTCTGCTGGATCGGAGACTCGCTCACTGGTGTTTCAAACTCGATAAACGCATCCGGGAACCTGGGAGTTCCCACCTAGGGAAGGAAGTGCCTACAGCTCGCCAATACTCCACATCCCACCCCTCAAAGGATTCCATGCAAGTAAAGGAGATCAGGAGGGGTTCCCAAATCCTACAGAATATACCGCATAGCGAAGGAGGAACGGGAAGAGGAGGAGAAGGAGGAGGAGGAGGAAGCGCAGGCAACGCAGGTAGCCAAGCAGGCAGCCAGATCTCACCAACCCACCAAATCGAGCTGTGGCGTGACGGCAGACTAGTGCTTTTCGGCTGAACCAGCCAGGTGGAGCCACGATGAGTCGATGCAGAAGCAGAGTTTATGTGGTGACAGCGGAAGGTTCACGGAGGTGCGGAATGGCGAGGAAGATGGCGGCGTCTGGCAGCACCGGTGGCCGCCCAGCCGCCGTTTACACTGCTCCACCGCAAAGCCGAGGCCGCCAGTTGGCTGGCCGGCGGCGGCGCGAATGGTGGAAATGGGTTATCCCAGCGCGGCGTGCCATGGAGGGACCCAGCAGTGCCGGTTCTCGTCCTTCCGGGAAATCCTCTTCGGCCCTCGGAAGCGTCCAATGAGACGTTGCCGACGGTCCGGCGGCCGGCACCTTGGGGCCCTTCGGCCGTCTGGATCTGCCCTGCTTGGGATTTGACTTTCAAAAGAGCCTCAAAGCCCGGCCAGTGCTCCACAATTTCACTCCCGGACTGCTGTCGTGATATCAGATCTGGCGATGCGACGAACTTCACGATTTTGCTTTGCGGCAAGTCCCGAGCATGCATTGCAGCACCCATTTTTGCTGCCCCTCACCTCGTCCACTCAGCGTCGCCTACCCTTCACCACCCCCTGTTGTTCTTGTTTTTATCTGTTGTTATTTTTGTTTTTGTTTAATTTATTTTATTTTTCATCTTTGCCGCCGGGCGTCTCGCCTTTCGAAGCGCACCAACCCCAATGCCAGCTGCGGGTAAGAGAGGCAGAGACTCCTACGCCTTCCCCTTTTCCCAACGCAGTGGCTCAATTTTCGGACTCTCTGGTCGATCTCGAATCCACCGTTTCTCTTTCTTTCTTTTCGTTTTTATTTATGTATTTCCACCCAACCATTTTGTGGTTCCCCTTCTCAACAATCGTCGTCCGAAACAGGCTCGGCCAGTTAGAGATCCACGTGCACACGTTCCCCCCCCCCCCTTGGGAACTGGAGCTGGAGCTGAGCCATGAATAGACGGGGCCAGGTCTTGAAGAGTCGCAGCAAACCCCAAATGGGTTGGCTGTTGATAAGGGTTTCAAGAGCGCCCATGGCGGGGCCCGTGGTTTGTCTTTTCTCCGTCTTGTATCAATTACGTTCTACCGGTATCTGGACTCTGTGGCTTTCTTGGCAGGTTTAGCTTCTATATATGGGTGCATGAGCAAAGTTGCATTGCCCTTGATTGAAACGCCCCGGTATCCAGTCGTGCAAAACACGGGGCAGGCGAGAGCGCCGCGCAAATAGAGACAGGGAGCGGCGAGAGCGGCGAAGGGCATCATATCAAAAATTAGAACCTCTTGGATATGTCTTGTTTTAGATCATAGTACGACAATCCCCATCCTGGCCGCGATAGCTACCCGCCCCCGTAGTAGATGCGAGAGTGGGAGAGTCGAGACAAGCGCTCCTCGCACGGCAGGGTAGCAGCACATCATTTGCTCGTGTATCGATGGAGAGAGGGGCCCGAGACAGATATGGACAGATGCAAGGCCAGCACAACAGAGCACATCCCGGCACAGCTTTTTGCCTTCTGCTATGGCTTGCCCTTGGCCCCTCCATACAGTAGCCGATTGGGCATCGCGGCAGTAGCATGCGTAAAATAAGCTGTTACGGGCAAAAAAATTAAAAAAAAAAAACTAAAAAAAAATTTGAAAATTAAATGAAATAAATGATGGCGGCGTCGGCTTGTGCGCCTCAAGGACAGCATGAGCATGCACTAAGGCACGAACCGCACCATTCACAAGTACTCTCTGGCACAACGGATGTTCTTACGAGTCGACCACCACCCACCCCCCACCATATTGCTGCGTATCCTCTTTTTTGATTTTATTATGAGCACCCCGGCTTGAAACGGCACCGTGTAGCCGGCACCTTGTCACCTTGTCACCTTCCCTTGACTTGGCCGTGTGCCGGGGGTGGCGACGAAGGACGAGGAGGGCGGAGGAAGGGGAGGGGCATTATCAGGTCAGCTAGCATCCTCCGCATTGTCCAGAACGCACACACACACAACATATAAAGTCGGACAGGCTTCCTCCCTCCTTCACGGCTATAGTTCTCACTCTCAACAACGCTCTCAACCTTTACCAAACAAACCATCTCAATCTTCTCCAAATCTCCAGGCAGTTGATCTGTTCCTTACGCCGTCTCATACCCCTCCACAACACAACAGCCAAATCCAGCGCTATCCACCTACCACCAGAAGCCAATATGTCTTCCCCCGTTGACAGCTCCGTCTTCCTCTCCCTCGCCCCTACCACCTCGTCTTCGTACCCTTTCAGGGCCCAGCCGACCGCCGCCGACGCCGTCACCGAGCCGGCTCCCCTTAAGCGCCGCACCTCGAGCGTCAGCAGCGATGCCAGCAAGAACGGCGCCGCCAGCGGCCTGCGCTTCCTGAAGCTCGGCCCCGTCCACTACGGCGAGCACCCTGACGAGCACAAGTCTGACTGGCACCCCGCCCTCCTGGGCTGAGACTGTTCATCACAGCCATGCTCCGGAGAGAGAGAGAAAGAGAGAGCGGTTATGATTTTCCGTGTCAAAGCCATTTCTTCGAGGTGCAGGAAACCGGAGAAAGTCCATTGCAAGGCAAGCGATTGGGATTTTTGTGGGAGAACCCACGGGAAACTTTTTGGCGCAGGCATCCTTTCGGCTTGAATATTTTGTCTTTTTTCTTTTTTTCATGGAATTCTTTTTACATCACGCGCGCGCAGCATCAAATCACCGACACGAGAAGGTTTCCAAATACAAACAGATATGAAGAAAACTGGGCAAGACTGTCCTGAAGATACAGAGGCCTGGAGGGAAACGGAACCACAAGCGGATTTGCTAGGGGAGGGAAAGGGAAACGGCAAAAGGCCATGTTACCAGAAAATAAATGGAATGCCAAATGGCAACAAAAAAAAACCCCCAAATTATTAACGGGATCCTGATACAACCTGATCTCTTGCCGGGCTGAAATTTCTTCGTGCACCATTCGGCTGTGAGTCCTATATCGTCTCCACGGTTCGGTTCGGTAGTCTACCAACGAGAGATAAAATGCCAGTTGAAGGCAGACAGGGAGGGGGAGGGGCATAGAATGCAAAGTCGTCACGGGAACGGGCGGCAATGGGTGTTGGGATACCGTCACATAGCCGGGCTCGCGCGGATCAAGGGAAGGCAAGGGCGGATGGGAGGAGAGCAGAGTCAGGAAGGAATGCATGTGTCAAAAGACCGAAAGGTGGGGTGGAAGCAGCGAGCGGGCGATGGTAGCTGGAGGAAGCTTCTTTCTGCATGGCTGCTTGTCAGCATGCTTGCTTGCTATTGCCCAACCCGCCCGCATGTGGAAGGGCAAAAAAGTGTAGATAGAGCCTAGAGGTTGAGGAATGGAACACCAAGCTTCCATCCGGTGGACCTTTTCATGCACTGATCTGACATATGACCCCCGCTGGCCAAGCGGCATGGGGAGAGGGGGGGGGAGGTGACGGGGGCGCCTTCATATCTCTTCTCTCCGGGGCTCGTCTTACCAATCCAGGCCTGGAGGGTTTGAGGACGAGGACTGGGAGTTTTCTGTCTCCATCTCTTCCTGCGTTGTTGATTGCGTGATACCACAGTCTGAGAGCTGGTGGTGGGCGCAAGACAGCTCACCAACCCCCTCCCCCTTTCCAACTGTGCGAAACCTGATGGTGTGGGGTGACGAGATCGATTGGAGTGAGCCGCCTTGCTTTGATTGCGTGTTTGACGGTCGTTTGCTGCCACTTCTGCACCTGCTGTTCCCTCCTCCCCCCCCTCTCTCTCCCCCCCCCCCCTTCCCCCACCTCTTCATGCTTTCTTCTCTGGTGGGTGAGCTGGAATGGAGGGGCTACTGAGGGCAGATTGGGCCGGGGAAGGAAGACTGCGATTCATTGAGACACGTGGGGTAGAGATTGGACAGCGCGACAGGGGGCCCTTCCAATGCCGAGGCTGGCGGGTTTCGATAGTTTCAACTAGTCTGTGTCCATCAAGATTGATTTTCTGTCTCGTTTTTCTTTGGCTGTAGACTGTTTACCTGCCCCGGGGGAAGGGGGAGGGGACGGCGGGTTGTCGTGAGTGCGTGTGTTTTGTGTTTTGTGACGTGCGCTTGATGGTTTGTCCCCGAGTCTCTTGTAAAGTAACTGGAGTTGAGATCTCGGTTGTCGGGGTTTGGTCAACAGACCATGAGAATTTTTGTTATCATTTAAAGTTCTGTCTTGTCGTCTGCGGGTCGCAGGGAGTTACAGGCCTGCAAGTCGACCTTGTTAGCTGCGAGACAGCTTAGGAGTCCCTTGGGATTGATTGCTCCTGCATCAACTGCAGGTTGCTAGCCTCTTCCCTGCTGCAACTATGTACTATGTAAATTCCCGGCCGCTGGTCTCTTGGCAGATGAGAGGTGAGAGAGACCCGGGCAGAGATCGACGGGGCCGAATCTGGCATGTGACCGACCGCTATATGCCGGCAGAGAGCACCTGGCGCACCGAGCACTCGCTGCCTGCCCTGCAATTACCAAATTTGGAAGGCCTTCGTGTTCCATTCGCGCATTCGATACACGGCCGTCCGAGTCAAGATGCAATTCCCAGGGGTCAGAATGCAAAAGACGGAGCTGGCGGCGAATGGTCCCCACAGAAAGCTGCGTCGATGATACAACCCCCGATCCGTGTCGACGTCACGGCATTGAGGGATGCGTTGAGCTGTGGTTTGTGCCGGCAGCCTTGGCGTGTGTCCCGTTTGTTGTCTGGTGGCTTGTCCTCAACCGACGGAGGGCGCCCCGAGACTTGTCTGCAGCCACAGCCGCAGCCGCAGCCGCAGCATCAGTGGAGGCGAACAGGCACAAGCCCAGGCAAAAAAAAAAAAAAAAAAAAAAAAAAAAAAAAAAAAGCTCGGGCAGCGGGCCGGGCCCGACCTTCCGACACGCGCCAAGATTGGACGGCATGAGGATGTGCAATGGCGCCGCTTGTCATCTCAAGTCTTGAGCCCCCTGGTCGAAAGAGCGGTCACTCAGAAGTGCCGAAATAGCAGCAGACGCTTATACGTGTACGACTGAGCCGCACGGTACCCGCACTCGTCCTTAACTCGGTGAAGGGGAAACGGAGGGAGCGATAGAGGGTCGATACCGTATGGGTCCGGGGGAGAAGCCGATTCGTGAGGGTCCCGCGCCAAGCTTGACTACTGTTCGAGGACGAGAGAAAAGAAGACGAGCTTGGGCGAGGCCCCCCCCCCCCCCCCCTCTCGGGAGAGAGAGAAGGCCCAAACGCTCTAAATCGCCGCAGAAAACAAACCCGTGGGGGGCCATCTCGTTCACTACCCATGTAAACTTTGAGGCATCTTCTCTTCTTGGCGGTTTTGTTATGCTGGACTATAAGGGTTCTTGAACCGGGGGTGGTTGAGGTTTTTTGTTTCTATGTAAAGATCTTCCCGTATCAGGGGGGGGAGAGGCTGGAGCTCTTGGCGACGTGGTATCTAGACCCCGGTGTAAGGCTCGATGGCCGTTTTGGGCGTGCCATTCTTAGCGCAGCATCAAAAAGGAGAGTCGTGAGAAACGGGGTTGGGGAAAAAAGGGGCAACGAGGGGGAGGAGGGGTTGATGTTTGATAGATATGGAGCGGTGGCCCCAAAGACGACCACGGCCCCACTCGGACACGGCGATAAGAGCGAGCCGTGGGGCCGCCGTTCATCAGGCTCACTTCAGGCCGGGAGTGTAGAGCGATGATAGGCCTGTTGAAGGGAGGGGAGCCGGATAGGGACGCCGTTTGGGTGATGAAGCGTTGCGCTGGCCGTGTAAATGGTTAGCATTGGCCTGCGGTGTCACACATCCGCCAGTCTTGGCACAGTCAGCATAGCAATCGCGTTCTAAAAAGCAGACTTCCGCATTGTAAGGAGATCATAGAGCAATGCTGAATTGACGACTTCGAAACTCTGGCGTTTCCTATCGTGTTCGTTATCAGAAATCGCCACTGTGGCTTCACGACGCTTTTCAAGTTCCGCCTGCCTGGACACTGAACATCAACATCTCTTCCAGCATTGTTATGCGCAGAGCAGAAGTCGAGTTACTAGCAATCAACACGTCTCCCACGTCTCCCACGTTTTCTGGTGCTGTTTGCAAACTGCTCAGCCAGACCCATGGAGTTGCATAGATTCGGAAGTCCTGTCTCCGACTCTGCAAGATTTACATTCGAGCGGGAGATGCATCTACCGACAGAAACGGCAATTCCTCTCCTCTCTCTTCGGATCTGCTTCAGAGACACCAGGTTCACCGCCCGAGCCATGGTCTGCTACTAGTACATCACGGCCCCATACGAATCCAGATTACTCGCATTGACCAGACGGCGGGCCTGAACCAAACCGATTCCCATGTCTCTGCGGAGATCATTCCATGCGTCTTTGACTGGGCAGGTGATCTTGAAGGCCTGGAGCTTCGTGTCCGGATAAGTTGACGGAGCATTGATTGATAGAACAGTCAAACACGCACGCGTGTATACAGCTCTCTGAAAACCATAGCGCCGTGGTTGAGAGATTCAGTCGGCAAGTGATCGACGCAGCATGAGGGCGAATAGACCGATATCAGCCTGCGGGGGTTGACCCCGGTTGTTGAAAATGACCGACGTGGGCACCAGTGTTATGCGGCTCTCCGAGAACCAATCAAGCTTGTCTGCATAGGTAAACAGAAACCGGGTGAAGTTGATAGCGTAGGAGGTGCCTGCGCCCCGCAGCAGGGTTGTGGCAACTTCTACACAAAGCCTTCTACACCGAACTCTAGGAGAGGGCCTGGCTCTGTCTCGTTGGGGACCGTATTGAGGCCTTTGTTGGACTTCTCGGAGGTGCAAGTTTCTCCATCGTATGGTGGGAAATGGTCCAAATACCATCTGCGAGCCCTGCATCAACAGTTCTAGTCTAGCTTCGGATGACAAAATGACATCCGCGCACAAGATATAGCTAGACCTGGCTCATGCGAGCGTATGGACAAAGACCGAGCCCGGTATACCGGTAGCCGAGATCATGGACGCCTTGTCTGGTCGTTCTCCTGAGGGCGCAGTGCCACTCTTCGAGAGGCGGCCTTTTCTCTTTTGGAGTAATCATAAAGCGCGATGGGCGCCCGCAAGTACAGTATCAATGAACGACGTCAGATCTGTTGAAAAAAAATGGAAGGAAATTAGAGTTGACTCAGATAACTTGGTAAGTATTGATGAAAGGCTCAACCAAGTCGCTGTGGATAGAGCCGAGGCATAGTTGAGTGTCTACGCGTTGGTTCCCAGTTTGACACATCCAAAGCAGATGGGCAAGACCCATCACACCAGACCATCATAGCACCCTAGAGGTTCGCGCTGCGGATCGCCTCGAGAACTCCAACGTCTCAAAGGCCGGTACTTATCGTCGGAGGTTTTTAGTGAGTTGCCACGCTACGTCGAAACCGGTACGACAAGCCTCTGGCTGCTCCCTTGGTGTTCATCATACCCTCGGACTCTGCAGGGAGAGACGAGAATCCGTCGAGAGGGGCTAGTCGTTGGTATGCCAATGGCTTCCAACTTCTTCTGAAGTCATTTTCATCAGCGACATGGGAAAGGCACCGGGCCCGATCCCACCGAGGACTCAGCAGCCCACCCGGACAATACTGAGCTCATGATCCTGAGCGTAAGTGGCAGCCAGCCTCCTCCAGTCGATCGGTATGAGCTGCCAGGGCCCCTTCCGGTGCCCCTTGCAACACGCCACGCCCTCGTGGAACTCACACCAAAAGTCGCGGTGGATGGGGTCGACGTAAAGCTCGGCTGTCTCCAGGTCGGGATCAGCCAGCAACCGCAACAGCGCCTTGAACGGCTGGGAATGGGCAAAGGCGTCGTCGCGCCGCGTGATGGCGGCCCTCCTCGACTGAGCGTCGGCGGCGGCCTGGTTGAAGACCACCTTGTCGGCGCTCGTCGGGTACAGCACGAGCCTCAGGTGGCGCAAGGCGCCGTTGAGGATCATATCCGCTACGGCCGGCGAGACGTGGGCCTGGAAGACGTTGCCCAGGCGGCCCGGCGAGAGCTCGAGGTGCCGGAGGCGACGGCGGGCCCAGACGTTGCCCAGGAGCCATGACACGCTGCCGTCGCAGATGGCGCGCTCGACGGTGGCACGGGACCCGGTCTGGAGGTTGAGGACGAAGCGGTTACGCTCGTAGAAGACGGCGGAGCCGGCGGCGTAGAGGAGCGGGTGGGAGAGCAGCAGGTCGTGCGGGAAGGGGATCTCCGAGCTCTCGGTGGGGCCGATTTGGATCGGGTTCGGGAGCAGGCAGAGGTACGAGATGATTTGGTCTCGGATCTCGACTGGGAGGTCAAAGAACTTGTCAAAAGTGCGATTGGCCATTGCGGCGATATGCTGCGCAATCGACGCCAGGATACCACGCCCTCAGCAGGGTTTTTTTTTGTTTGTTTGTTTGCCTACAGTCTAGCTTCAGAGCCGCTATCAAGTATACTCAGCTTCGACTGAGCATGACGAGGACGCTGGCGAGGATCGGATGAGTGAGAAGGAAGCAGAGAGTGACGGCTACTATGGGATCAAACAGGTAGGTGGTGTATCTCGGTACACAATTGGTCAACCCATCGCTTTGACCCCACTTCTGACCGCGAGTCCGCCCCGCCCTATTGCCGATTTACTAGTTAGTTCTATACTGTGACATGGCGTTTTTCATCCATGGTTATCGTCCTCTGATCGTTGTGCTAAGGAAGACCGAGGAATTCGGGTTGCAGTGCGAGAAAGACCACATACGTAATAACAATGGTGAGCCAAACCGCGATAAACGAATTACTTCCTTATGCAACTTCGGATGCTGGGCGAGGCCATCTATGGCATTGGTCCTGGCGGTAGCAATGGGTTCCTGATGAGGCACATGTTGGCTGACAGGGAGACCGGAACTTCGCGATTCGGGAACTTCGCCCACTTGGATGTCTCGAGATAGAACCAGGCCCGACCCAAACGAAACGAGGTAGAAAAGACCGGCGGAAGGCTGGTTTCCAGGTTAGCTAGGAACATATGCGTCCTCAAATCGGCCCTCACGAGTTTGACCAGCGAATACAGAAGAGCAGATTACCCGATGTGACCTCATCTCAACCCAGACCGTAGCTCGGCCCTCTTGGTCAACGGTGCATATACGAATATCACAAATAGTTCGTCACACCAGTGCAGGGAGTAAAGAAGCTTGAAGTAGACGTAATTTCATTTCATGTCGCCCTGATCCTTTCTACAGTATCTATGAAAGCCGTAGAAGACGGCACCCGGAAGGCATTCCTACTCGCCCGAGAGTCATGCCAGAGTCGTGTCGTGTGTGTGAGAGGTTATGGAGGTATATGATAGGGGGAAGGCGGCTGGAAGAAAGGAGGAACTTTTAAGTGCCTTTTTGATATCACCTGACCCAAATTATTCGCATCCTGCCTGGCCGTAATCTGTTGGGCCACCCAAACGCAAGAAAGTTGAACCAGATACACCGCAACGAGGCGGCCTCGTCAAAGCCGTAAACATCCTCCGCGCGTCAACAAAATACAAGAAAATTCCTTGGTATATGTTGAGCATTTATCGGGAGGACATGGCCTTGGTCACAAGACGCTTGAGGGCGAGCTCCTGCTTCTTGAGGTCGTCGGCACCAGCGTCGGTGATCTCGAGGGCAGCCATGGCCTCGGAGACCTGCTGCTCGATCTTGTCCTTCTGGCCACGCTTGAGCTTGAGGGACAGGGTAGGGTCGGAGATGATCTCCTCAACGCGTCCGATGTAGGACTCAAGCTGCTGCTTGGCCTCGAAGCGCTTGCTGAAGGCCTCGTCGTTGGACTTGAACTTCTCGGCGTCTGACGATCTGTTAGTGGCTTGAGGTATCATCCAGGGAACATGATAGACATACCAGAGATCATGCTCTCAATCTCGTGGGAAGAGAGCTTGCCAACGGAGTTGGAGATGGTGATGTTGGCGGAGCGGCCAGAGGTCTTCTCAGTGGCGGTGACCTTGAGGATACCGTTGACGTCGACCTCGAAGACGACCTCGAGGACGGCCTCACCAGCCCTCATAGGGGGGATAGGAGCAAGAGTGAATTCACCCAGGGAGGTGTTGTCCTCGCAGTTGACACGCTCACCCTGGTAAACGGGGAACTGGACGGTCTGCTGGTTGTCGGCAACAGTGGTGAAGGTGCTACTGACTGTTAGTTTGGGCCAAGGAAACTATTTGTTGAAGAGAAAATAGTATGCGTAATCGAAGGAAATGGAGACTTTACCGTTTTCTGAGGCAAGGAACTGTGTGGCCGCGAGGAACGACGGGGGCGAAGATGTTGCCCTCCATGGCGACACCGAGGGACAGGGGGCAGACGTCGAGCAGGAGAAGGTCGGCGGTCTCGGCGGAGGTGGCCTTGCCGGACAGGATACCGGCCTGGACGGCGGCACCGTAGGCGACGGCCTCATCGGGGTTGATGCTCTTCTCGAGCTTCTTGCCGTCGAAGAACTCGGACAAGAGCTTCTGGATGCGGGGGATACGAGTAGAGCCACCGACGAGGACAATCTCGTCAACGCCGCTCTTCTCAATGCCAGCGTCCTTGAGGACCTGGGCAACGGGCTCGAGGGTGCCGTTGAAGGCCTTGGCGTTCAAGTCCTCGAAACGGGCACGGGTGAGCTGAGTGGTGTAGTCCTCACCATCGAAGAGAGAGTCGATCTCAATGGTGGTCTGGGCACCGCTGGAGAGAGTACGCTTGGCGCGCTCGCAAGCAGTGCGAAGACGACGGAGGGCACGGGGGTCGCCGGAGAGGTCCTTCTTGGTCTTGCGCTGGAAGTCCTTCTTGCAGTGGTCCAAGAGGTTGGTGTCGAAGTCCTGACCACCCAAGTGGGTGTCACCAGCAGTAGCCTTGACGGTGAAGACACCACCCTGGATGTTGAGGAGGGAAACATCGAAAGTACCACCACCCAAGTCGTAGATGAGGACGTTGCGCTCCTTGCCAGACTTGCCGGCACCAAGACCGTAGGCAATGGCGGCAGCGGTAGGCTCGTTGATGATACGGAGGACGTTGAGGCCAGCGATGGCACCAGCATCCTTGGTGGCCTGACGCTGGTTGTCGTTGAAGTAGGCGGGGACGGTGATGACAGCCTTCTCAACCTTCTTGCCGATCTTGACCTCGGCAATCTCCTTCATCTGTTGATGGGGTCAGCATGTTGAACACTTTGCGCATGTATCGTGGCTTGGCCGGCGGGTAATTTCCCGGTGGCGCTGCCATAACAAACGTACCTTGAGGAGGACCATGGAGGAGACCTCCTGGGGGGAGAAGGTCTTGGTCTCGCCGAGGTACTCGACCTGGACCTTGGGGTTGCCACCGTCGTCGACAACCTTGAAGGGCCAGGACTCGATGTCCTTCTTGACGGTGGGGTCATCGAAGCGGCGACCGATGAGACGCCTGTAAGCAGATGCGTGGTCAGCAACCTGTTATGTAGGGTTGAAATTTTCCGCCTTCGGCCTCAGCACCGGATTACCCCTCTTCGGGCGGAGAAAAAAATCTCACCATCCACGAGCAAGAGACAGGTATAGCGGGATAGCTGATACTGGTAGGCAGGGCGACTACTCACTTGACATCGAAGACGGTGTTGACGGGGTTCATAGCAGCCTGGTTCTTGGCAGCCTCACCGATCAGACGCTCCTTGTCGGTGAAAGAAACGAAAGAAGGGGTGGTGAAAGAACCCTGCTCGTTGGCAATGATCTCGACATTGGTACCCTCGTACGTGGCAACGCAAGAGTAGGTGGTTCCTGGAAAGATGAGGCCCGGTCAGCTTTATGCTCCTCTCCGAGTACGGTCCATTGTTCCCGATCCATCACTAGGGACAAATGATGGTTGATGACATTTTGCCTCTGCGGTTTGTTGGTGGCGACTATCGTGATGCCAAAGAGGGGAAACCTCAGTGACCACCATCACGCCCACCAAGACAAAGTCAAATACATCAACCATCCGGAATGAGGGGAATCAAAAACATACCCAAGTCAATGCCAATGGCACCATCGTAAACCTCGTCCGCCATTTTGAAAGATTTTGGATTGCACAAGACAAGAAAAAGACCTGTGTGAATGGGGGAGGGGAGGAAAGAAGATTGGGAGGTTTGCGCGGAGGAGAAAGATATGTGAAGGAGGAGGGTGGGCGGGCGGGCGGGCGACGTGGGGTCCTTTCAAGAATTTCTCTCGCTCCGGGTCTCAACACAGGATTTTTTTTTGTGAAGGCCGCAAAAAAAATCAATTTCGACTTTTTTTTCTCTGGGTCTCTCCCCTAGACCCACCAACCCCCCCTCCAGCGCTGAGACGGGGTTAGTGCCATGCCACCATGCCACAAAAATTCGAGATTCGAGGGCGGCGAATGCAATTTTTGCACTTTCCCGCTGTGGCCCCCGCCTCAATGCCCCTTGGTAGGTTTTATCTTATCGGACCCTGGCTCGCTACTCTCTCGCTTCGCCTTTGCGAGAAAGTGGGTAGCGAAGAGTGCGCTGCTGGTTTACCACTAGGTACGTAAGGTAGTACTGCAATTGGCCTTCAGATTTCATGTTTTTGTACGTGCATTCGCTGCTGAAGATCCCCATGGCAGCTGGAAAGGCATGATGGGTGATTTTGTTGTTTTCAAGGACACAGCCAGTCGTCTTTGGTGTATATCTTGACTAGGCACGTAGCTCCGAAGAACTCGGAGTCAAGCAATGGTTTGCTGAGGCAGACAAAGGTAAATTGTCATTAACGCCAAACTTCCTACTTGGGGATCGTATCCGGGAGGTCTGTCTCTTTTTTTTGCCTTTCTGGTTCCTTTGTCATGTTGCTACTCCGTACTTGGTCCTAAATCTGACGCGCTTGCTCGCTGCCGGCGCTTAACGCCTTTGAATGTGCTTCTCTCACCGCCTGACTCGACGTAATCAAGCAGCCCAGATGCCTGGTAGTGGACTCCCAACCCTCAGTGGCAATACCAAAGGAGGCCGACCCTTCCTTCCCAGCATCAAAGCCGTCGGTCCCATCTTGTTTGCGTTATCCGGGGCTGTTCAGCCCGAAGGCTTTCATGCAGATATATCGGGCCCCCCGAAGTCTGCTGCTTAGTGTAGGTAGCCACAAAGAGTATCTCCACAGCTGGCTATTTCCTCGCTCTCTCAATCCCCCCATGCACGTGTATCAACGATTACCCCTCTCAGGCAGATAGTCTGGTCTTTTGAAGGGGTCCTTCCCAACTGGTCAATGTCCGCCAAATGATTGGCTCGCTTTCATACACTTCTCCTTCAGATGAATGGCCAACACCGCTGAAATACCTCTCACATCGTCGGCCGAGAGTAGGCTTGAGGGAGCATGACATTCAGAGACGGATCTGGCTTTGCTTACGGGAATGTCATACTGCCCTATACCGCCCAGGGCCCTTCCTTACATCATATCGAAAGACGGCAAGTGGAGTTGCAGGCGCTTTGACAAAGCCGCTGCCGCTTAAGATAGTTGTCCTGGGAACAACTGGCGAGACCCTTGAGCCCTGATCCCCCACCTTCAACATCGCACAACCACACCGCTTCGGATTATAATCTCCTCACCTTGGTCTTGCCACCATCCCAGTCCACTGGGCTTGGATCTTCACATTCATCGACCAGCGCCGATGGTTTAGTGGTAAAATTCTCCGTTGCCATCAAGCAGCGTCGGGGAGCCGGGGGTTCGATTCCCCCTCGGCGCATCAATACTTTTGCTTCCGCCTACTACTGTGCTCAGCGATATTACTCAAACAAAAGTAGTCCCTATCGACAGGTCTGACATCGCTGCCATTAGCTACGTGAACTGCTTCTCCCTTATCTGCTATGTTTACAAAATTTTCCACTCTTCTTGGCAGCAGCGGCTTTTCTTCTAGTGTGTACACGAGCCCACAGATGAGTTACTGGTGCTCCGGGCGGACCCTACTGCGATGTGTGTTTCCGCGACGACCGCGTCAATCAAACTCTCGATTTCCAACTTGCCTCTTCTCACATATACCCTACTCGGCGATGCCAGCCTCGGAGTCTGAGAAACTTCCATATCAATGCACTTCTCTCACATGCACATCTCTGGCTAGGGGGATTGTGCTGTCCCAGTTTTTATAATCTACCCATTTGGACGTTTTTTCCATATACTGAATAACCTGTCGACGCTCATGGTCCTTTCCAATCTAGCCCATGGTGCCTTGAACCGGTGCAGAACTGCTGGACAATCCCCACTACTTCATTGTCAACAGTATGTTGACAGGTACGCGTAGTGATCACTTAGCTCTGTGGAAGCCCTCTCAACACCAGGGCGACTCGAAATACGTTCAATTGAGCAAGTTCCAGAAGTTTTCGGAGTAGGGCAGCCGGATTAGCGAACCAATGACCAATATCACCATACAGAAACCGGAGTAGACGCAGACCGCTCGCACCAAGAAGCTCCTGGTCGAGCACCTCGGGGGACCTTCCTTGAACTGGGCCGCGTCGTCTTGGTCGTTGTCGAGTCCGTGGTAGTAGACAACCCTGGGTGCTATCAGAGTTGCCTTCTGGAAACCAAGCGGTTCTTCGCCATTATCTCCGCCGACAATACTAATTCTCTGCACAAGAGGCACCACCGATATCATGACCCTGGCAGTTCTCGCTGGTGGGTTGGGGTTGTTACATCCCGGGTGAGCCATCCCATAACGGGATCCTTCGCTAGACTCGCGTTCTGTCACCTCGCGTCGGTGCCTCGTGTACACTTCCGGATAGACCTCGACCTGTTTTGGGAGGTAGCGTTCGCCCGGGAGTTTCCAGTCGAAATTGAGGATAGTGGGTGACATTCGTACATTGACAGCAAGCCATGCTGCATAAGCCGTGTCCTTGTGTATCATCTGGAAGATTGAACGGATCGAAGGATTGGTTCCGTTTTCAGGCCATGTCATTCTGACCCAAGTCAGAACGGGATGAAGGAGCTTGAAAACCCTGCAGGCAAATTGGTCTACTTGAGCCCAGAATAGCGGCGGAAGACCGTGGGTCTCAGCAAGTATCATTCTCACCGTCGTGGCTCTCAGTTTCGATCGGCGGAAGCCTGGAAGAAAATTAAGTTTGGTGCTGTCGACGTGCTCCTCAAGTCGAATGCATACTCACCTTCATGCCCAATAAACTCTTCATCCTGACGTACGAGTGTTCGCCTTTGCGTATCGTCTGCCCCGAAGAGCTGCATGGAGAACAGTTGTTCCGAGTAAATCTTCACGAAGACCGCCCGCATCACTGCCATGCGCTTCTCGTTGCATACCATCAACTCATCCCAGGAGTTCGGATCTGAGGGGTTTGGCCGGGCAATCGCTCGGATGATATGCTCCAAGTCGCGGTTCTTGCGTTCAGTAGAAATCGCCCAGACGGACCCTTGGAGCGGAAGGCCACCGACCCTGAACATGTCGTCAACGTGAAGCTTCACATTCGACACGAAGGCAGCGTAATGATCTGCAAAGAATTTGTCGGTGAGCCCGTGGCCAGAGAGGTCCCATTCAAGCGGAAGACGACTGGGAAAGAAGCCTCCCAGGTCCTTCAAGTCTTTGGCCATGAGCACTTTCGCTGACATTGGCTTGGTTGCCGAGTTTCCTAATTGCTGGCTGGCATGGGCTGCGCTTTGCCCACGTTGTCTGATGAACGGCATGCTGAATAGTATGGATCTCTGCAAAATCTTGTCGAGGAGTTATGACGAAAGCCGCATTGTTGTAAGGTGACTATCGTGTGTCAATAGATTGGGGGGCTGCTTGGCCGAGAGAGTGTAGCTCTGATCTTCGCTAGTAGCAACCTTGATGTCTTGCCATCATTTTTTATTCGGCACATGTTCTGGCTTATGAAAGTTTTCTGATCTGGTCGATAACTTATTGAAGCGAGTTATGTTGACGCTCTCGACAATAGCCTATCTATTGGCATGCATGCTTTG
This sequence comes from Colletotrichum navitas, assembly GCF_030913465.1. Lineage (NCBI taxonomy): Eukaryota > Fungi > Ascomycota > Sordariomycetes > Glomerellales > Glomerellaceae > Colletotrichum > Colletotrichum navitas. The sequence goes on from NW_026850560.1 coordinate 545,603, forward strand.
TTGTAGTCTTTCAAAAACAAGGGACATACCACAATCTTCGCCTTTCCGTGCCATAGAGAGATGCGTGGAGTTCATTCATGGGGTGCCATTTAGCATCAAGGGACTAAGGTCGCTTGAATTGTCATGCGATGCAAACAATGGTCCTGATGCGTGCTTGGGGATGTACGGCCATTGGCAAATTCCCATTGGGACTGGCTGGTCTTTCTCCCTGCGCTTTCAGCCTGCTTTCGAAATCAAAACGAAAGAAGCTCGAAAGGGTAAGACCATTTAATAAAGCACACGTGGTACAATTCATCAGCAACAAAGCACCCTTGATACAAATATTAGCCACCCCATTCGGACGAGGTCAACATAACCCCGGGCGATGTGGATATGCCGAGGGTGTACAGGCTGAAACCAGCAGGGTATTCTTGTCCAGAGGATGCCACCAAGTAACATTCACCCAAGGTCGACCTCGACTCCGTTGACTTTGCAAGTGCAGAAGAGGGTGTTCAGTGACTCCAGGATTGCGTGTTGTTTGACTCGCGACTAGGTGTGGGCCGTAAGGGATATGGGGGTTGAAGAAATGAGCATTTTGTGTAGATTGCATACTGGATAGCCTATCGGACAAGTCCTCTAACATTAAACCTCAAAAAACTCTCACGTCGTGCCATCAGAGGTTGAAAAAGGCGTGATCTCGAAACAGGCACGTAGCTTCTGGCGTAGGAAGGGGCAGAGGAAGGGGTCAGGAGAGGACGCTTGGTTCAGGCCGAGAACACCCCGGGCAACTCGGGAAGGGTTGATGTCGGAGAGGGAGAGAGAGAGGGACGGTAAAAAAGTTGTGAGGAAAATTAAGACGGAAGGAAACAAGTAAGAAACTACCTACCCGAATGACATGTGCTTTATTGGGTATAGGTCTATACCAGGCAGGCGAACCGCCCTCTAGATGTAACTCCATCCCGGGGGAACACAAAGCTTCCCTCTCCGTTTTCCCTTCTTCGCGCAGTTATGAACATGGCATCGTAATGGTAATGGTGATCAGACAGCCAGTTGAGGAAACGGCCAAACTGAACGGATGACATCCAAGACCGAGTCGTGCACAGACACGGCTAGTAGAGAACCGAAAAGGACGTAAACAACAAGACTCGGCGTTTGAAGTAGGTACTAACTGTATCTAACTGTATAACCAAGGTTTGTCAGTCGGTATGCGCAGTCATTCGAGCACTAGCACGAGACCTCCACTGGGGTTGCTTACGTAGTAAACTCCCGCAAACCCTGTCAGGCTGGACTCACCTCCGTTCTCGCCTCAACTGTCGCCCGGATCCGGGCCTGTTTTCATCGGAGGGCTTCTTTCGCCCTAACCATACCCCGGGAGGATTTTGCTGGGTACCGGTAGATAGGCGGTACCTGCTTTACCTCTTTACGTGCTGAGCAAAGGTTGTACTTGCCCCAAAAAAATGGCTTCACCTCACCTCACCTCAGTCCGACCCAACCCCACTTTTCCGGCGTCTTCTGTTGGGCGGATCAAGGGCCGCCCGCTTGGGCATTTTTTTGCGACCAGCAACGCCCTCTTGGTGGGTGCACTAACCTCTCTCTTCTGGCTTTCTGCTGCTGAGCGCAATCCTCCTCGCAACTCCCCATCTTGACCTCGTCGTCAGTTCTGCCTAAGAAAAGAACACCACCATCCGTTCTTACCTTCCTCGAACCCGCCCTTTCCGATCTTCGCTGACTTTGCCTGGCGCAACGTCGGAATCTCCCCCCCCCACACTCGAATCTCTGGAAGGAAGCAATCGCCGTCCCCTCCAGCACTTTCTCGACAGTGAAGCGAGCAACCGTCGTCACAGCCTACAGCATCCAGCCACTTTCGAGCGGAACCCTCCTGCGCTCCACCTCTTCCACCCTACAACCGCGATCGGCAACATTCCCCCTTGGGCTGCCCATTTTACATCGACAAACGTCTTCTCTCTAGAGCCTGCTCCTACCAGCGTCTCTACCAATTCTACCCCTCATCGGTCCGATCCGTAATCAGCCCTACATCTCCAAAACCACAACAAGCCCCTCACGATGGCGACCTCTGTGCAAACACCCACGAACGCCGACCAGCAGGTCGACCTCTCCACCATTCCCATCTCCCCCGATGGTGGTGAAAAGTCCGAGATCAAGGAGACCGACGCCGAGAAGCCCGTTACCGTCTTCCACGACAAGGAGAACTTCAATGTCAAGCACCCTTTGCAGAACAAGTGGACTCTCTGGTTCACCAAGCCCCCCAGTGGCAAGGTCAGTTGGGCCAGTTGCGGGCATGTGAGGAACTGTATACTAACTTGGCGCAGGGTGATAACTGGAACGACCTCCTGAAGGAGGTTATCACTTTCAACTCTGTTGAGGAGTTCTGGGGCGTATATGTACGCACACCCCGCCTCCCCCCCCCCTCTCGATCTCTCCTTCCATTTACTGATTGGCCTCCAGAACAACATCGCTCCTGTCTCCGAACTGGCGCTCAAGTCCGACTACCACCTCTTCAAGGCTGGCGTTCGCCCCGAGTGGGAGGATGCCCAGAACAAGCATGGTGGCAAGTGGTCCTACCAGTTCAAGGAGAAGCGCAGCGTCCCCATTGATGACCTCTGGCTCCACGTCATGTTGGCCGCTATCGGCGAAACTCTCGAGGGCGAGGATGACGGAGAAGTCATGGGCGTCGTTGTCAACGTTCGCAAGGCTTTCTTCCGTATTGGTGTCTGGACTCGTACCATCGGAAAGAGCATTCCTGGTCGTGGTGACGGTGATGTGGCTGGTGGCAAGGGCCGCTCTCAGGATAAGGGCCGTGACATTCTTTTGAACATCGGCAAGCGCTTCAAGGACATCCTGAACCTACCGCCCAATGAGGTCGTCGAGTTCTCTGGCCACACCGACAGTGCGCACAGTGGAAGTAGCCGTGCGAAGGCCAAGCACACCGTCTAAGAGACGCATTTGAACCTCGGAAAAAAAACACACACAATACAAGGCATACCAATGCATTATATCGAGCTTGTTAGACCCCTCATTCGTTGAGGAGGCCGACTCGCGCTCGCATGATATCCCTCGTCGCATTTCTCAGCCGACCTTTTCTTTCTTCTTTATTTTTTGGTTGCCTGATGCCAGTGGAGGATCAAAACGGGGCAGTGCTAACGCATCAATGATAACGCATTTCTGGGGCGGAAAAAGGTTCTCTCATGATAGTGTTAGAAGCTCTTGACGAAGGCGTTGCTAAGAAGAGAAAAAAAAAGAGATCAATGGGGGTTTTTAAAACTTCTAGACGGTCATGATCGATAGTACATAGGCGGATACGAATATCCGGAATAGATACCTAGGTTTAGGCCAAATTACCCTGCCCGTGCCTTTCCGAAGATGAAGGGGTATCTCTATTACATTTCATCTAGTGTCTTTTTTTCGTCTGCCTCAGATCTTCCAACAAGCAAGCCCCTTTACTCAAACAAAGCATCGCCGCATGATGTTGCAGCGGATTCTTCTCCAGCATCACTGTTGTTACATCTCGTCGCCGCTGAACTGGTCTTCGAAGACGGCCTGAACCAGCTGCTTCTTGTTGATCTTGCCCATGGCGTTGCGCGGGATGTGGTCGACGACCTTGAGAACCTGGGGGATCTTGTAGTTGACGAGGCGGTCGCGGAGGGCCCTCCGCATGGCCATGGGGGACCAGTGGGGGACGACGTCCGTGTTGAGGATGACGACGGCGCCGACCTTGGAGCCCCACTTGCCCGAAGGGACGGCGACGACGGCGGCCTCGGCGACCTCGGGCAGCGAGAGCAGCTCGCGCTCGACCTCTAGGGCGCTGACCTTTTCGCCGCCCGTCTTGATGATGTCGGCGCTCTTGCGGCCCTGGATGAAGTACATGTCGCCCTTGGCCCAGGAGGATCGCGCCGCATTGAGGCCCGCGTTCGGGACGGGCCTGCGGACGGCGATGTCGCCCGTCTTGAACCACCTGCCCTTGCCGTCCTCCCCCTCAACGAACTCCTTGGCCGTGGCCTCAGGGTTGCGCCAGTACTCCTTGAAGACCGTGGGGCCGCGGAGCTGGATCTCGCCGGAGCGCTCGCGGCCGGTTTCTGGGTCGACGTCTTGACCCGGGGGGATGACGGCGCCCGCGTCCGTGTCAACGAGGCGAGCCTCGACGCCGGGCAGGGGCCAGCCGACGCTGCCGTCGACGCGGTCGGCGAAGTCGAGGCCGCAGGAGAGGGCCATGCCGACCTCGGTCATGCCGTAGCGCTCGAGGAGGACGTTGCCCTTGGAGAGGGTCTTCCAGGACTCCTTGATGGGCGTCGGCAGGGCGGCGGAGCCGGAGATGGCGAGGCGCATGTGGCGCGGGGAGACGGCCTCGCGGGTCGGCTCGGCGGGGTCGAGGGGCAGATCCTTGTGGGTCGCGAGGAGGCGGGAGTAGACCGTCGGGACGACGGTAAAGAATGTGATCTTCTCCTTGTGGAGGGCGTGCGTGCCGTTGGCGCCATCGGTGTCGTTGACGCCGTTGTTGGCGATGAAGGGCGCGGCGAGGCGCTTCCAGACGGCGTCGGCGTTGAAGGGAAACATGAACTCGATCGTGGACCCGGCGAGGAGGGGGGTGAGGACGGCGTTGACGGTGCCGTGGATGTGGTGTAGGGGGAGGACGTGAAGGAGGTGGTCTTTGGGGGAGTAGTTCCACGCCTCGATCAGAGACTTGGACTGCGCCGTCAGGACGGACTGGGGGAGCAAGACGCCTTTCTTAGGAATTATCAGCGTCGCTCGGGGGCAGCGAACGGAGGTCTGGTGGGGTAACGAACCGGTCTGTTTGTGGTGCCCGAGGTGTACAGCATCATGCCCGCGGCGCCCACGTCGGCGTCCTCGAGCTCGACTTGCTCATGCGCGCTGCCGCCGTGGTGCTTCTGCAGCTCGACTTGCGTAGGGTTCGAGGCGAGCTTTGCTGAGAGCACCTCCTTCGCCTTGGCTGCGAACTTTGCCGAGGACACGAGCAGCGACGCCTCACTCTGGTCTAGGATGTACTGGAGCTCGGCCGCGGGGAAGGCCGGAGACAGAGGAACCGCGATGGAGCGAGCAGCGAATGCAGCGAGGAGAGTCACTGGGAGGCATGCGTATGTCAGGTCCGCCACGCATTACATCATCTTTATAACCCAGGGGAGGGGGGGCGCCCTAGAGGCTACAGCGGGGGCTTGCGACTTGGCTTACCTACATAGTCGTAGCTGTTCTCTACCAAGAAGGCGATGCGCTCGCCATTGAGGTCCCGCTTGCCCGCCGAGTCCAGGAGCTTGTCTCGCGCGCGGCGCACGTCGCCCAGGAGCTCACCGTACCTGAAGCGGCGGCCGGATAGCGAGTGGACCACGGCCGTGGACTCGGGGTCGTGCCGGGAGATGGCCTCGAAGAGGGGGAGTTTTGGGAGCGAGGCGGTGGAAGCCATTCTTGCGGTTCGCAATGCGCGGGCAGTAGCAAGGAATCGTGATGCGGAACGGGAGCTTGCGGGAGCAGTTGTACAGGCGACGTCGGCAGCTGCGAGGATGGCGGGAGCGGCTGAGAAAGGGGATATTCGGCAGCACCAACAGCAGCCGGGCCGTCTAGCTACATTCCGCAAACCGGAGGCCAACATGAAGTGTGGGAGAGAGGGGGGGTTGATATGCGTCGTTATCAATGGCGTTATTATCAAACGGATCGGAACACGGAGTTGATGGACGGAGTGGATATTGGGGAGGGGACGGACCCCGGGCTTCGATGGCAACTCTCGGATCTTGATAGTGGCGGGCAGGTAAATGCAGTGCAGCAGCGTTGGGTGTGCGAGTGAGTTGTGTGGTAATTTTTTTTTGTTGGTTGCTGCCAGGTCCTGGGTCGGACTTCTCCCTGCAGGGCCGCGGGGAGGATTTTGCCGAAGACCGGACGGAAAACTTGGGTCGTGGGTGTGGCTTGTCCGGGCCGCAGTAATTAGTCTAGACCAGGCTTGAGTATTATGGCGCTATCCGTATGTGTGCGCCTCGATCGAAAACTGGATTGCGAATCTTCAGTGCGTTTGGGATCCAGCAGCATCGTGGCGTGGAATGGATGCCCATCGGTTGCTGCGTTGGTCCGTGTTCCAATCTACGTAGCCTTTTGGCTAGCGGCAGGGACCGCTCGGAAGCGGCCAATAGTTCCCACGAGGTGCCTCTGCCTACCTACCGGTAGTTTACCTATCCGCCCCTCCATTGCAAAGCGCCTGGGTAACTCACGCAGGAGGGAGAAAGAAGTACCTGGGTATCTTGGCCGTAAGGTGGTGGTGATGGTGCTTCTGCTGCACCCTCTTCCTTTGCTGCTGCCGAATGTTGATGTTACCATACCACACGTCACCGCATTCAAGTGCCCCTTACAAAGTGCCTGGGCGTCCTTCATCTTCCCCGCCCGCATGCATTGGCGACATTGCGAGTGAACAGCTGGATGTTCTGGAATGGGGTGTCTTGTGATCGGGTATCTAATGGTGCCTTGCGTGAGACTGAGAGGAGGCCAAAGTGGAGTCTTTTTTGCTGTGTCGCTCGTGTGTTTGCTCCTCTTTGCGATGCGCGGTGACGGGGGGTTGGGGGGAAACACGCGGTGAGCAGGAATGGGCAAGGGGGGCTAGGCGGAAGAGTCATCGAAACAACGTGAGGTGCGTGTCGGGTTTGCCCATGCGTTGTTGATTGTTGTTGTTGTTAGGTGGTACGTGGGGTTCTCCAGTTCTTCTAGGTGTTCCAGTTGGCCCGCCATGCCTAACGCGGCGCTAACAGACGGCCAATACATGGGGTCGAAGAGGTTTCTGGGTTCTGAACTTACATAGAGGAAGAAGAACAAGAAGCAAGAAGGGCGGTGGGCGTAGCTGATTTTCCATACTGCAAAAGCAAACCTAACTTGGCCGGCCGATGAATGAGTAATATCTATCTACCGGTATCTCCGTCTCGCTCCTGCTTACAAGAGGCGGGGCGGAATACAAACTTTTGCAACCAGTGGCAAAAAAGAAAAAAAGAAAGAAAAAAAAAAGCAACCCAATAAGTGCGGCGAACAAAACAGAACAAAAGCCAACATGGCAAAAGCCAAGGTGCATCCCGCAGACCTGGAGCTGGCTGTCCCCTTCGTGCAAGACGTGGTACATACAAGGTACCTTACCTACGGCATCTAGATACTCTGTAAATAGAAGTAGCTATACTCCGTACTGCAGGTAGGTAATACACGCTGCTGGGACTGCACTGCTGGAACTTCTCCCCCGGTGGTGGGATCCCACCCGGTTACCCAACCGGAAGGATAGAGACAAGGTCGCCGGCCCGCTGATTGGCCCGGGGCCACATGTGCCATGCTGCCTGCCAAGCCAGTCCCGCATGTCCGCTCTCTTCATTTTCTCACCGACACACCGAACGTTCTTTTGCCTGTGGGAAAATCTGCTGCTTGGCTTGTCATTCGCCTGCCTGCCTGCCTGTCTGCTTGCTTCTTCATTCTGCATCCTCTCACCCACCCATCCACCCCCCCCCCCCAATCCCACATCATCCATGCTCCGCTCTCAGGTCCCAAGTTCCAGGGTCACACTTCGCACACCGTACCTTTCCCCCTTCTCTACCTAAACCGAAAAAAGTTGCTGGGCTGGCAAAACCCATACCGCACCACGCAATCACGCAGCAGAAGCAAGGTCAGCTTTTCTTATTCTTCCCCTGTCCAGCTTTTCTACACCGTCCTCCATCCCAAACTCCTTTACCGCCGCACCGCATTGCAGCCCGCAAGCCGCCGCGTACCTACTTCTACTTGCTCCTCCCCCCCTCGCCTTCTTTTCTCTCTCCTCCCCTTTTCTACCCCCTATGAACACATTCCGCCCCTTCGTTGGCAGGATTGGGAGTAGTTTGACCGGAGGAATAACCCAAGCACACTCACCAATGTTGCGAAGATACGCCCTCGGCTTCTCGGCCGGTGCCGCCAGACCTCTCGGAACCATGTCGTCCGCCACGCCCGTCGAGGACGCCATCCGCTCCAAGGTATGATGCCCCTCGAGGTATACGACGACCCCAAGGCCGACTTGCTAACCCAGTTTCCCTAGGTGACCGCCGCCTTCTCTCCCACTACCCTCGAAATCTACAATGACTCCCACCTCCACAGCCACCACAAGGCCATGGCTGGCAGCACCTCCAAGGAAACCCACTTCAGGTATGAGACTACCCCAGATCAACTGCTCCTTCCGTCTACAATTGGGTCTGAAATCGTTAGCTAACACCATCGCTGCACAGACTTGTTATCACTTCGGAGTCTTTTAGGTCTAAGATGCAATCCGCCCGCCACCGTATGGTCTACGCCCTCCTCCGCGAGGAGATGGCCCGCGAGGGCGGCATTCACGCCCTTCAGCTCAAGACCCTCACCCCTGAGGAGGAGGAGCGACAAAATGCCAAGAAGGCGACCGAGGCCCAGTCCTCTGAAGACTCGGCTTGAGAAAAAAAAGGAAGAAGAAAAATCACTGGACAACAAAATACCATGATACCGATATACCCAACCAAACTCCCCGAAGAGGGCACAACCCCTCGGAGCAAATCACGATATGAGACATACGACCTTTCCAGTAGGAAAATAAGACATGACGGAATACTGGGAAACCGACAGGGCAACCACCGGAGAACTTGAAAGAGAGAGAGAGAGAGAGAGGAAGGGTGTTTATGTCATTATACCGGAGTCGGGCTATGCTTTTGCTGCTGGGCTACGGAAAACCGAACCTTACCGTTTTGGACATCTCATTTACGACTTCGGATACGACGACGGAAAGCCATCGTTGGATATGGCACCATGTTTTTTCTTACGGGGACAATAGATACTTCTTAAGCCTCTCCAGAGAGCCGGTCACAAAAAAGAAGAGCATAACTAGATCCACTCCAAACAAAGTTTTGATTGATTATGCTCGCAGCTTAAACTGTTTCCCGTTTTCTTGCCGATTCTCATCTTGGACCTTGTGTTCTCGTCATCTCCATTAGGCATTGATGCGTTCTATGAATCCTTCACACATGCAGACTGGGTAGGCTGGTATGGTAAACACTCTGTATATATATCTATTGCCGACAGGTGAAGGGGGTATCATACGAAGCCTTAGAGAGAGAAAAAAAAGTCTCCCACCACATTACATACAACTCTAAGCAGGCCTATAAAGAATATTGTGCTAAAGCGGCGGTCCTTTAGACGATTCATCAATTTCTGTTCCCCCCCCTCCTCCTCCCCCCGATGCAAGTCTATGACTTTCGCGGTATGGAGCTTAGCGGCGGCGCCAGCCGTCCCTCCTTGGCCATTTTCTCGAGCTTGGCCATCATCTTGCGCTTTTTTCTCTCCTCCTCCGTCTCGTTCCTGGGCTTCTTGACCCGGTGAGCCTGTGTCGAAGCCGAGAACGTGCTCCTCGGCGTGCCACTCCGCTGCGTTTCCATGCTCGGCATGGAAGCCGGGGGCGTAGCGGAGCTGAATGATACAGGCAGGCTTCGACGTACTGCGGGGTGCTGTGTCGCGATCTTGGCAGGAACCGCCGAACTTCGAGGGGGCGTTTCCGCAATAACCTCGTTCTGCCGGAGTTTCACTGCAGACACACGCCTCCCATCAGACAGCAGCGAATTGCGGGTGGTCGTCTGACTGGTGGGGGTAGTATTGCTGACAGTACGACCATTGTGACTGCGGTTTTCATCTTTGGAGGAACCGGCATCGTCTGGGTTTGCCGTTCGAGGCCGTGGGGTACTCGAGATATGCGTGACTTCTCGGTCTCCCGAGAAGATGTTCTTGTGACGCTGAATGGCCGGGGCTAATGCCGGAGCGTCCCGCACAACTAGGTCCTCCTTAACTGACATCCGTTGTTTGCCCTTATCTAGTTTGGCGAGGGAAACATGCGACCCGATAGGCAAGAGGTCGTCATCCTTGGCTTCGATGCTGGATTGCCGGCCGTTTATGATACCCTTCTTTGCCTCTTGCGCGACAGCAGGTGATAGCTGGTCCGGCAAAAGTGATGGGTCTGTAGATGTTGCGTTCGAATTTTGAGGTTCTTCTGGTCGAACCCCTGGCCTGGGTTCGACTACCTGAGCAATTCTGGTTTGGGGGCCCCTCTCAAGATTGACCCCGGTCGTCTCGGTCGAAGGCTTATGTCCAACTCCCGGATGCGCAGATGTTTTACCTGAAAGAGAACCCTTTGCCGACATATATGCGTTGTGATACACCCTAAAAACTTGATGGAGGTTCTCGCGCGTCACAACGCCACCTTGGAAGGCTGGGCTATCCACATACTCAACATACCACTGATAAGCCGAGAGTGGAGCTTCGTCGTCGTCCAAGGTTTCAATATAGGGGATGAAGCCATCCACAAAGGCTCGGATGAAGTCATCATAGAGCCACTTGGGGAGCAGGAGCTTTCGACGAAGGTCTTTGATAGTTAGACATGCTTTGACAAAGTCGCCAGTACTCCCTGAATAGGAAGGGTAGGCGTTGCGGAAAGCTTCCAAGGGATCCTGTGCAAAGGTCTTGGCAACCACCTCTCGTGGAGGCCGTGGGGGCGTCTCGATGGGTCTTTCGTGCTTGTTGGTGACTTGAGGGCTGGCGGGGGCATCCCGTGGATCTTGAACAACAGCCGATAACGCGGAGGGTGAGGGGTTTGTGGTTCTCGCCTGAGTTGCGACCTCGTGTCGACTAGTTAGCCGAGAGGGCCCCTTAAGAACTTCCTCTGGGCCCCTTGCCGGGTGACCCTCTATTCCTGCCATCTCCGTCCCGTAGAGATCAAGTGTCATGTGAACTAGTTCTTCAGGAAAATTGAGTTTGCCATTTGTTTGCTGCTGAGCCGAGCGATAGAGAAGACCATCAGGTTCGGACCACAGTCGTGAAAGTCTGGTGCCGTTTTTGATGGCCAAGCTGGTGATTTTCTGCAAGTTTTCGAGGCTGCGAGCTGTAAGAGCCGACCGGAAATGTTGCAGCTTTGGCGGAAGCCAGTCAAGGTTCTCTGCGTTCCACTCGTGGTCTAGATACGAGATTATATCTTGACAACGTGAGCTTTGTGCCGGCTGGTCGAAGCTGCCATCATTCGGCATCGCTCGACGCGCTTCCGGGACAGTGTTAGTCCCTGTCATAACATGGTCTTCGGAATCGTGAGCTGGTCCTGAAGCGGGTGAAACTGGGCGTGGGGTGGCGCCGGCTTGTTGGCCATTAGAAGCCTCGACATTCCGAGGTGTTCTCAGAGAGTGCTGCTTGTCAGTCTTGGGAAGCGCCGCTGCGATTGGGGACGCTGAAGCTGTCGATGAAGGTTCCTGCAGAGGAGCTGCAAGTGGTATCGCAGGTCGAGCAGGAGTCTTGCTGCAATTGCTGCTCTCTTTTGGCTGCTCTTCGGGGGTTGAACTAAATACGATCACTTTCATACCCTGACAGCGCCTCTTATTGGGAGCTTTCGCCTTCTCTTCGGGGCTCTTTACGTCACTATAAGTGGATGGAACCATGCTTCCCTGGCCACAAGGTGGACTTGTAACAGCCTGTGACGCCGTCGCCACGCGTGCGGCCATTCGATTGATAGGAGGCGTTGCTTCAACAAGGGCATCAGGGATGGCTGTTTCCAACTCGTCTTCCAGACCAGCGCTGCTTGACGGGAAAGCCTCCAACGGGCGACGTTTAGACCCAGCCAAGGGCGCTATGTGCCGCTCAGAGGCTGGCTGTATGGGCGGCGAAGACGCGATCTGAGGACTGCTCGGTCGGTCTGGCGGAGGAGATTGAGAAGCAACACTCGAAGGGCCAGACCGGCGTTCTGTCACAATCTGCGATTTGATGGACGGTGCCGGAGACAGTGTGAGGTGTTGTCTTGCAGTATGGGGAGATGGAGGGAGAGACTCTGGCCACGAGCTGACGGGAATTCCTGGGCTGGAGTTCAGGCTAGCTCCATCTTCTTTCTTTTGGGTTGGTGCTGATGGAGCTGCCGGCTCTGCTTCTGCTTCAAGCGGTCCACTAGGGCCTTCCACATTCGGCTTTTGAGCAGCAGACGGAAGTGTGCGGGAAGTGTGGAAGTATTTGACGGTCTCAAGGACATTTGGTGGAACATTGACTGCTCCCTTTCGAGAGTCTTGGTTCAGGGCTGCAATCCAAGAATCCTTACGTTCGAGGAGTGCGTTCTGGTTCTTTGGTATTACCGTGAACTTCTGGGGGATGGGGGCATCTTTGAGAATACCAAAGGGGTTCGAAGAGTCAGACGCATCTGAACTGCTTGTTGGACTAGCCATAACGGCCATGACAGGGGTCGCAGCGGTGAGGTGGTTTTGTGAAGTCCTGCATTCAAAGGTTGGTAGACGGTGTAACGGGAAATGGGAGTGGGTGGTGTGTTTGGATTGAGTGACCAGGTGTTGAAAGGGTCAAGAAATAAAGGTATGATGAGGAAAACCACGGCAGCACTAGGCGAGCTTTCCGGTCGGAGGTCAGGTAAGGTCGCAACAGAGTCGAGCAATCGCAATGTTTGCTGTGAATTTGAGAAATATCCAGATGTCGGAATGCCGATCGTAGCGACGCGGTCAGGTAGGTACGTACCTAGCTAGATACCGAGGGGCTCGGACGCGTTTTTTTTTTTTGTTGGTGCTGCCGGGGTTCCATCTGAGTAAACTGGCAGCAATTGCGGGGTTCTGTTCTCTCTCTTCAAGCCGAAAGTGAGTTTAGAGAGTGGGCTGGGGGGAGGGGGAGCGTCTTAATCTTAACTGGCTGGCTGATTGACTGACCGACTGGAGGGGAGAGCTGGTCCAAGCTTCGGCATCTGAGGTGGCGGACTGGTCTGCCGTCTGACTACCTACCTAGGTATGGCGTCGGGACGGAAACGGGTACCTGGTAAAGTACCTCAAATGCCTACCTAAACCTACCTGTACATCCACATGCATTGTAACAGCTGTAACAGAAAGGAGGATCAAGGTACCGACCGACATCGTTGTGACTTGCCCAGACTGCTGTCAACGGCTTCCGGGACTGTTTCCAGAACCAGCCGTTCCGAAAGGTTTCGTAGAGACACTAACGCAGCAGCAGCCATCCGCCCTGCAGAAAGTGTTGGAGACTTGTTGGAGCAAAGGCGGCCAGGGTTTGCCAACCGCCAACTCAGCCCAGCATCGCTGTCGCTGCGTCATCTCACCTTGTTTGACGACTGCACCAGCCTGCAAATCCCTAGGCCACGCGCGCCTAAACCTTCAAGGGATAGCGCTGCCCCTCGTAGTAGTCTGCGGATAGTCCACCTCTAAAAGGGCGTCCGGCGCCGTCTTGAAAGACACTAGCTCGCCCTGCAACAGCGCAGACAACGCGTGGGACCCCAAGACGACTACCACACACCCTTTCTCATCTTCGCCCAAACACCTCATACGCACACGCAGATACGCACATACGAACGCGCATACCCAACCAAGCCTGGCCTTTGCCACGTCGTTTCTCCTCTCCCGTCACCTGCACCTCTCTTGAACCCTTGAGCTTGCCTGTGTCCCTATCGAACACCCGCCGATATCCACATACGACGTCCGACCTCTCAAACCACTGCCGACGAAGAACCTCCCTCTCCGGCGATCCCATACCCCTCTCTGCTGCGAACCGCGAGATACACACATTAGACTGGATCCGACCATTGTGCAGGACCCGAGGAAGAGGAGAAGGGCTGACTCGGATGTGCCTAACGGAATCCTTGCAATTTACACACGCCATGTCATCCTAACACCATAAAATGTCACCGCTGTAACGATATAGGAACTTCACGAGCCTTTCCATCGCCTAGCCGTCGCATACACGCTTACGCAAGATGGCTAGCAACAACACATCAAAACCCAACTCGCCAGCAGTTCTCTCGACGCCCCCGAGCTTTAGGAGTCGCCATGACTCTATCAACTCTATATCCACGGCTTCCCAGGTCGACAAGGATCAGTTGGCCCATACCCTCAACAGGATCCATACATCAGCAAGCCAGTCGGATTGCTTGACGACATTTAATGACTTCGCTCCTCCACCTACATCCCTCCCAGCGACAGAAACAAAGGTCTTGACAGGGGATTTGGTTCAGAATGGGCTCAGCGGGCTCTACAGCCGCCTGAAGGAGGCTGTTGGCGCTGTTGGCACAAGGCAGCAGGACGTGGATGACGGCGACAGCTTCGACGCCGCCTCAAAGCGCAGCACCAGTACAGCGGCCACAGCCCCGAAAATACCCATCGCCTCGCTTGTTCGTGCCGAAACCGCAGCGACGAGCTCGTCCTTCAACTCGGGCGCGACTCACGACGGACCCATGGCAGCCACGTCCTCGTCGGGAATTAACACCGTCACTTCTGATAGCCAGTCGCATCTGCCCCAATCCTCCAAGGCGACTTCCATTTCCGCCATGACAGCTTCCAAGTCCAGTACCTCCAGCCGCCAAAGTTTGCCTAGTGTGGCGAAGGCCTCTGCGGTGACGGCTATCAACCCCGAGGTTGCCCCTGCTACGGCACCGAGAACTGCGGCGCGAATCGAGGATGGACCCGTCCGCTCATCTGGGAGGAGAAGCATCAGCAAGCAGCCTGATCCCCGGCCGCTAGTTATCGGTTCCGAGAGTTCACACAAGTTTGACGTGCTGGAGCCCAAACACGGCGGAAGCGCTGATCAGGGCCATACAAGTATCCGGACGAGGCGCGAAGAAGCCGCCGTCGATGGGCCCTCGGATAAGCCACTGAGCCCGATCAAGACCAATATACCTCAGTTGCCCAGCTTGCAAGCAGCAGACCCGCGTTCTCCGGCATCTTCGACCGCGTCTATGATGCTCGTACCTAAGAGACCGGCTGTTATTGACCGCATTAGTCGTTCCAGATCGCCAGGCTTCGCTCCGTCAAGGTCTTCCTCCATGGAGCATGTCACCGCTGAGCCAAGTCCCATCAGCACGACCGCCCACGACTCTGTCTATCATGATTCTTTCGCACATGATTCCCAGCCCAAGCATGGGAGAACCGGCGCTCTCCGAATACCAGGCACGACGACCAACGAGGGCGCGCCTGATCAAGTCAATGCCAGGCTTGACAGAATGCGCCGGCAAGTGCTGAGCAAAGAGTTTTGGATGGCTGATGAAACGTGCAAAGAATGTTTCATCTGTGGCCAGCCATTTTCCGCGTTCAGAAGAAAACATCATTGCCGAACCTGCGGCTGTATTTTCGACTCCAAATGCACTTCGATAATCCCGGCCTCGAAGTTCGGGATGACTGGGACTCTGAGGGTTTGCAAGACTTGCTTAAAGGTCATAAACCAGCGACTCTACGAAGGAAGCGCCTCTGATGACTCCGGAGACGACTCATTTCTACCTGCCATTTTTCGTCAGACCAAAGCAACCCCAAAGGTCACGCAGGTTGAGGCCGAACCCGAGGAGCCTAGCTTTGCTGACCGAATGGAGGACTTGGGCGACTCGAGGTCTGTTCAGACACCCATGATGGCGATCCCTGCAACCCGGAGGATCAACGATTCCAACAGAAATTCGGCCATTTTGGAGATCGACGCACCGCAACTCAGCCGTCCGAGCTCCTCTCGCTCCTTGAAATCTCTGACGTCCGCGAACCGCCCGCAGTCATCGGGGCACAGGCGGCATCATTCGAAACATCACAATAATTTCATGTCAAGGTTCAAGCCAATGCCGGATGACAGGGCCCCGTTCCGTAAGGGCATCACTGAGGAGATGGCTAAGAAACCAAAGTATCCTGCGTTTCACGACGACAATATTATTGACCCTGAGTTGGCTGCCTACATGTCAGACGAGTCCAGCGACGACGAGCAGATGAGCATATTCGCCACCATGTCAAATGCCGATCTGCAGCCGTCTAGCTACGATCACGAGAAGTCCAGTTTTGGTCCGTTCCTCAGCACAGGAAGAAGACATCGCCTTGGCCGTGGTGAAAAGAGCATCAGTGGTTTGAGTTTTACAAGCCGTGGAATCGACGACAATGCTGGTTCGGGAAGCCTTATTGGCCACGGCCGTCCAGGAAGAAGGCGCAACCTGAGCAACGTGAGCCATCAAATGCGTTCCCCGCGCCCCAAGTCCGGCATTTTCAAGGGCCCGTCAGCGTCAAACGAAAACATGTTCGCCACCGACAACCCTGTGATCGAGGCCACGAAGCTGACGAGAAGTGACTCGATGCAAGCCGACAAACAGCCACAGGTGGAGCTCAACTCATCGAGCATGCTGCATGTCAAGAGACTGTTGCATCAGCTCCTCGAGGATTCGGGCATACCAAACGTGCCTGCGTGGGAAAAGGCTTTGATTCCTATCTTGCTCCAGTGCACTGACGATGTTACCCCTGACATCAGGGCAGGAGACGACATGGATATACGGCACTACGTCAAGCTCAAGAAAATCCCGGGAGGCAAGCCGGGAGATACTAGCTACGTTTCGGGCGTTATTTTCACCAAGAATCTCGCCCTCAAGAGCATGCCTCGTCGCATCCTTAGCCCCCGCATAGTCATTGTCTCCTTCCCGATCGAATATCAGCGGCACCAGCAACACTTTATGAGCCTTCAGCCAGTTATCGAACAAGAGAAAGAGTTTTTACGGATCGTCGTAAACCGAATCATCAATTTGCGTCCCCAACTTCTGCTCTGCGAGAAGTCTGTTTCGGGAGTTGCGTTACAATATCTTTCAGAGGCCAATATTGCTGTTGCCTATAACGTCAAGCCTTCAGTAATCGAAGCAGTATCACGATGTGCTGAGACCGATATTATATCTTCTCTTGATATGTTGGCCCTCCAGGTTCAGGTTGGTAGGTCGGGAGGCTTTGAAGTCAAGACCTATGTAAACAAGAACTATCCTGGGAAGAAGAAGACATATATCTTCCTGTCTGGATGTTCCGAAAAACTTGGATGCACCATCGCTTTGCGTGGGGACTCGACTGAAGTCCTATCGAAGATGAAGAAGATCACGGAGTTCATGGTTTACGTTGTCTACAACTTGAAGTTGGAAACGTGCTTGATGAGGGATGAGTACATCCAGTTACCAGCCGAGCCCGAGGAATCCTCATTGCTGGGATCGTCTGTTCGCCAGACCCCAGAGGACGCGCCTCGTTCCCTTACCGCGTCGACTGAAATAGGGAAGAATGAGCCGCAAGTCACCAAAACCTCGCCCACCGACTCTGAGCTCCCTTCTCAAACAAGCGATGGTACATCTTTGGTCACGGCTGAAAGCACTCTGTCATCCGATCAAACCGAGGAACCGGCCATAGATGAACGGCCCCCTTTGGTATCTCTTCATGCGGCTCATGTTCATGTGCCGCCCACGTCTCCCGATTCGCAAGTGCCAGAAGATGTGCCAATGCCGACATACTACAGCGACATGGTGGCGAGATATGAGACGAAGATTTTGTCGGCGTCTCCATTCGTCAAGTTCGCTCAGCCCTACCTGCTTATGAAGGCACGGGAGCAGGAGCGGAGACTCGTTTACCTGAAGCGCCTACGAGATCAGGACGTGGTAGAAGAGCAAATCGACCCCGAAAAGTCCAAGTCGCAAAAGTTCCAGCTCATCAAGCCTGAAATGGTTCACGCCATCGGACAGAAGGCACCACGGCAGGTTATGGAAATCTTGCACGCCGTCCACGATGCCGAATACGACAAGGCTCTGTACAATTACCAGACGCAGACGAGGCAGTGGGAGAACTACATCCAGGGCAACCTCGACTTATTCGATCCCTATTCTCATCAGAACATTGTCGTCTTGTACTCGGTTATCTGCACCGAGACGAAGATTCCTTGTTCCGAGCCAGGGTTGATCGCAATCGCGTTCTACGACGAGCACGTTGACGAAAGCGGCAGTATGGACCCAGACTGTACTCTCGGCCAGTATATCGAAGATCTATGCATCAGTAAAGACTCCATATGTACTTCCAACGGATGCGACCGAAAGATGACGGAGCATCATCGCACCTACGTACACGACGAGTCACGAGTCACCATATTCGTTGAGCCAGCAGCCAAAAGGCGCAACTTGGACGGCATCACCATGTGGAGCTATTGTAAAACGTGCAAAAAGGACTCTCCCGAGATGGGCATGTCCGACAGCACCTGGAAATACTCTTTCGGCAAGTACCTTGAGCTGCTTTTTTGGAGCAGGGGCCTGCGGCTCCATGAGATTACTGGCTGCCCTCATGACCACCATCGTGACCACATCCGCTACTTTCACTATCGCGATACCTGGGTGAGGATACATTATGACCCTATCGATCTCCTCGAAATCATTGTCCCAAGAGCCCGGATCACGTGGAAGGTTGAGAACGACCTCAAGCTCAAGAATGAGATTTTCAACAAGATCGAGGAACGTTGGGCTCGTTTCATCAACTCTGTCAAGCTCAGGCTCAAGAGCATACGCATCGACAGCGTCTTGCCCGAAAAGGCCGATGCGTGTAAAGCCGAAGTTGACAGGCTTGCCAAAAAGGCACAAGACGATCAAGTTGCTTTGATACGCAGACTTCAGGAAACCTACGTCAACTCCAAGTATTATGAGGTCATTCCGTTCAATGCTATTGTCAGGGACATGTTGGAAAAGGCCGGCGACTGGGACACCTCGTTCACAAAGTTCGAGACCGACTTTCTTCCTGACAAGGACCTGCGCCAATTGACAATGATCCAACTCAAAAAGATTTTCACCGACAACGAATCGAGGGAGTCTCTTCCCTCAACAGATGGCAACTCAACCGTTGAGTCTGGGGAACCTCCTTCTCAAACCTTCTCCGATGTAGACGAGAAGGTTTCCACTCAACCCACGGACCCGACCGAACCGCATCAGGATGGGGTCGTGGGGTCAGTCGAGGACGAGCAAGAGAAACAGGAAGAGCTCGAACAGGAGGGACCGAAAGAAGAAGAGGAGGAGGAGGAGGAGTCTTCCACATCGTCAGAGCCTCAGAAGGAACCAGAACAAGCCGAAACAAAGGATGAGGTTGTTGGCCGAGAAGCTCCAGAGGAAGCTGGCAAGATTGATGCTCCAGCCGATACTGCACTTGAAAGAGTGGAATCCCTGGACTTAGCCACCCCGGGCTCGCCGAAAGCCAAAGGGCTCGTCTCGTTTGCTCCTATTGACGAAGCCGGGCAGATTTCAGCAATGCCTGGCAATGCCGAGTCGACATACCCCCTCGTGGCCAGGCCTCCGCTTACTACGACATCAACTAATATTTCCCTCTCTGAGAAGGTTGAACAGCTTCGTCGTGAACAACAGGTTATGGGTGCCGAAACATCACAAACTGGTGATGCATCTGAAGCACCCAAAACAAACCAGGAACGAGGCTTGGCTCGTAGGGCACCGATGGTTAGAACCCTGTCGCAGCCTGCCCAAACACTACCGAGGTCCCAGTCGGGCTTTGCCAAATCAATCGTGCCGAAGGACACCATGGGAGCCGAGACTCTGGGTGAGACATCATTTAAGGTGGAAAAGAAACCGTTCGATCGACTGGCGTTGGGAATGAAAAGCCATAGGAAAGCTGGTCCCTCTTCAATACCTCGGCTCATCACCAAGAAGAAAGATACTCATATGGCGTCCCAGGTTTCTAGAATTGCCCGGCACTTTGAACAGTTGAGCCGTGAGTTTGAGAAGGAAAGACAACGAGAAGACCGCAGGAAGCGCCTCGCCAAGGGCCATCAGCCTCGTGCAGGTTTGCCACGTTCTGCCACCAAGGCTATTGTGGAAGTCTACCACAACATTGACAATGCCGTACAAGAAGCTGGGCCATCGAACACAGAGCATAACGAGATCAAGATTCTTGAACCCAAGCCGGCGCCAGTCAATCCAGCACCTCACGGAACTGTGCAAACAGAACCCGACAGTCCACCGAGAGAAGAGTCCGATCTTGCACCAGAAGCTGCTCCCCCCACCGAAGAGCACCAAGTTGGTGGGGAGACGGACGACACTGCGACAGTTACAGCTAGCCACGGCGGATCCGACGACGAAGGGCAGAGCGACACTGAACAGTCCATACTGGACGATCTGCTGCCCGACGTTAAGGAACTGGCTGACTCTCTTGAACCCAGCACGGAGATTCCACTGGAACTGCCGAAGCATCAGAAAACTAGCCTTATGAAGATGCTCACTAACTTTTGGGCTGAACGATCTGCCAGTGGGTGGCCTCAACTGGACTATCCAGTCAACGCAAGCGATCATATATTCCTCGATTCCGATGTAATTGTGAGGGAGGACGAACCCAGTTCTGTTATTGCATTTGCCCTGAGTTCTGACGACTACCGCACAAAACTGGCTGATATTCGCCGCCAGGAGCGAATGGCGATACACAATGATTATGAAGCCAACTTTGATGCCAAGTCTTCAGGACTGTCTGATACAGGCGGCGAGTTGATGATGGAAGAGGGCGAGCTGGAGAAGAGTCTTCTCAGAGCAACGGGCACGCATCTGAAATATCAGTTCAAGGAGGGGTCTGCAACTATGCTCTGCAAAATTTTCTACGCTGAGCAGTTTGATGCGCTGCGTCGCAAATGCGGCGTTGCAGATCGCATCGTCGAGTCGCTCTCTCGCTGCTTGAAGTGGGACTCCAAGGGCGGCAAGACAAAGTCGGTCTTTCTCAAGACTCTCGACGACCGCTTGGTCTTAAAGGTGAGACGCGTTTGCTCTTTGCCTTGTTACTTGTTTGACGGCACCCATCTACTCTGTTCGAAACGAAATCGATGGCTGACAGTTGACACAGGGCCTATCACCCATTGAGACGTCGGCTTTCCTGCGATTTGCGCCAGCTTATTTTGGTATCATGGCCGAGGCTCTGTTCCATGACTTGCCTTCCGTCATCGCAAAGATGCTGGGGTTCTTCCAGCTGATCATCAAGAACCCGGTCACAGGCGTCGAGATCAAGTTAGACCTGCTGCTCATGGAGAATCTCTTTTACGATCGCAGTCCGACTCGGCTTTTCGACCTCAAGGGTTCCATGCGCAACCGCAAAATCCAGTCCACTGGCGAGCAGAACGAGGTTCTTCTGGACGAGAACATGGTGGAGTTCATTTACGAATCGCCGTTGTTTGCACGCGAGCACTCCAAGAAGCTTCTGAGAGCATCCGTAAGTTGACAGCATTAAATGTGAGAAAGCAAGACGCTGACACTTGTCCAGGTCTGGAACGATACTTTGTTCCTCGCAAGACAGAACGTGATGGATTACTCATTGATGATTGCCGTAGATGAAGCCAGAAAGGAGCTTGTTGTGGGCATCATTGACTGTATCCGGACGTACACATGGGACAAGAAACTCGAGAGTTGGATCAAGGATCGTGGTTTCGCGGGCGGTGGCAGAAACCGTCCCACCGTGACGAGTCCGAAGGAATACAAATCTCGTTTCCGGGAGGCGATGGCCAGGTAATTGCCCATGGATCCCCTCCTAGTTTTTTGGAATCTCATCAGTTGCTCACATGATGCCAGATACATCCTCCAGGCGCCAAATTGCTGGCATCAGTTCGGAGTGCCTCAAATCACAAACAGCATGAGGCCACGATTCGATTTCGATACCAAGCCCGAGTAACAATATCAACATATATCGGCATCAAATGGTACGACACACATTCAAGTCTGACGGGATCAGTTGTTGTGCTTAACAAAGGGGTGAGACTTGCATTGTATTGCCGGCGTTCCCCCCTCCCCAAAATGTGGACGGATTGACGGGTGGATGGAAGGGTAGATGAGCATGGAGTCGGTCCAGTTTTAGCAATGGTTGGCACCTTGAGCATCACCAGAACAAAGTATCTTAGCATTACAGCGTTGACGAGTAACGGCCTTGAATTTCAGATACCCGGTAATGAAATAGATGACCGCTGAAGAATTTAATGCACGTCGGGGAGATACCCATGACAGCACTTCTTGTGGAAGCTGTGCATGAGAGTTGGCTCGGGATGTTGTCGCAGCACCGACACCGGGTGAAGAAAGCGCAGCCACTGTACCGCTTAATACCCAGTGACTAATGGTCCACTGGAAACTGGGGTTTAGTACCTCTCAGGTCTTCGACACGGCCTTTAGCTAGGCATTAGAGCCCTCCGTCAGGTTGCAGACGGCAACCCTGTCTAACACCTTGGCTGTATCAACTGATACCATCTTCATCTCTCGCATTTCTTCACTCACAAACCACAGTTGTAATGTCAATAGACCTCAACTGGGAGACGCTCACAACGGGCCCCGACGGGGAGGCCCTAGCCCTCCGCATTCGCGACTTCATCCACACCAAATTTCAGGCCGTACCATTGCCGCGCTTCATCAAGTCGGTCAAAGTACACGACTTCGAGTTCGGCGCCATCGCCCCGGAGCTGGAGCTCAAGGACATCACCGACCCCTTGCCAGATTTTTACGAAGACAACCCGGAAATCGAGGATGACGAGGAGGAGGAGAAGGCCCTCGATGAACCGCCGCAGCTGCAGCACTTCCCCAAGAGCGAGCTGAGCGCTGGTGAGAGGAGGAGGCAGCGCGAGGAGGCGTCGATGCCGCCGAGGCTCAGCATGCACGCACTCAGGGGCCAGTCTGGAGACTTCCCAAGTCCATTCCTGGGCGTCTCGACGCCGGGGATCTTGGGCGGCACGTCCAACCTGCACTATTTCCAATCGCACTTGGGGAACGGGTGGTCGGGGACGCAGACGCCTCTCGCGGCGGTGGCCGGCGCGCACATGGGCAGCAGGCTCGACTCGTCGGCCATTCGGTCGTCCGTGGGTTCGCCTCGGATGGCCCACAGCCGTAACCCCTCGCAGAGCTCCATCTCTGTGAGCGACTTCAACCCGACGCTGGCGCAGCTGCGCGAGAAGTCAAGCGTGTCGACACTGGCGCCGACCTCGGCGGGGGCCTCGAGGCCGCCGACGCGAGATGCGCACCTGGCCGGGTCGGCGATCCAGGAAGAGGACGAGGAGGGGCCGGAGCAAGGCGGGGAAGGAGACGAGCCGCGGTTCAGGGAGCCGAGGCCAGAGGACTTGCAGGCCGTGTTTCGGATCCGGTACGCAGGCGATGTGAGGCTGCGGCTGACGGCGGAGATTCTTCTGGACTATCCGATGCCGAGCTTCGTGGGGATCCCGGTGCAGCTGAGCGTCACGGGGCTGACGTTTGACGGGGTCGGGGTGATGGCGCACATCCGCAAGAGGGTGCACTTCTGCTTCCTCAGTCCCGAGGACGCCGTCACGGCGGTGGGCGCGGACGACGCGGGCCCCAGCGAGCCCGGAAAGAGGTTTGGCGGGCTGCTGCAGGAGATCCAGGTCGAAAGCGAGATCGGGCTCCGCGACGGCGGGAAGCAGAGCCTGAAGAACGTGGGCAAGGTGGAGAGGTTCGTGCTGGAGCAGGTGAGGAGGATATTCGAGAACGAGTTTGTGTATCCCAGTTTCTGGACGTTCTTGATCTGAGGGGGCTTCTAGGTCCGCTGCTGTATTCTTTACGAGGACATGAAAAGCATAATTATTGGGGATTTCAGAGGCAGGCGAATACGCGAAATCTGCTATAGCTCCGTTCTTCATTGGTATCTATCTTCGAAAAGACTAAAACAACGCTACCTGCGTGATGGCTCTTTCTACGTCAGAGTACTCTTGAAGCCCTGGTAAGCCTGTTGGATGTCCATCTCGAGCTCGCGGGCCTGCTGCTCGCTCAGCTCGTCTGTGGCCTTCATCTGGTTCAGAGTGATAAGCCACTGCACAATCTTGCCCCTATTGTCGAAGTCGCGGTCCGTCACTTTGTTGACCGACTGGATGACGTCGGACAGCAGGGGATGCAGCTGGTCCTTGGAGAGCAGGCCCAGCTTGACAGCGTCCAGGAAGGTGATGAACTCCTGCGTCGCCTCCAGGATCAGCGTTCCGCTCGTGTTACCGGCGGCCGACGGCGCCGGGGCGGCGCTTGATGAGGCGGTCACAGTTGTCGAAGGCATGCCAACGCGAATGCGCTCCGTTGCGCGGGGGACCTCGAGCTGTTTGGGGCGATAGGGGTCAGCTTTAGAGCAGAAGGTGGGTGGTCACGATAAAAAAAGGGGGGGGACGGCTCACATCCCACTCCGCCTTGAACTCCTCCAGGCCCCGAAAGGCCTTAGACACGGTCTCGTCTGCCAGGATGGATTTGTACTGCTTCAGGGACCGCTCGCAGATCTCGGTATAGTCGGCTTCGGGAATCGCATCCTTAAGAAAGGCCTTTTCGAGCTCGTCAAGGGTGACAATGATGCTGAATATCTCAGCGAGCGAGTCCTGTAAATCGCGCTCGGCGCGTGTGTCGGCTAACTTGACCTCCTGTCGAGATGCATCGTTGGGTCAGCTGGGACCGGAGTCGTCTCTGCGGGGGCGGGGCAGCTGGAGGAGGGGGAGGGGGATATGCAGCGCCCTCTGGAAGGCTGAAGGTTGTGAAAGACGAACCTCATCTAGATTAATGGTAGCTGAGAGTGTTGTGTTTGGGATGTAGCTATGCGGTGTTGGTGCATAGGGCTGCCGGGGCATCATCTTCGCGGCTGTGTTGGGATCGCGGCCGGCTTCATAGTCGATCGATCAGCAGCTGGGGAGCTACTGAGCTGCCGTTACGTGTGTCACAGAGCCAAGGACGTCAGACACCAGGCGTGACATGGCCCATTTCTCAGAGGTTCAGACATTTAGACCGCTAAGACGTGGGGCAATGTCTCCAAACGCTATTCTAAAAGAGGGTTAGCGTGATACCGATAAGCCCCGATAAGCTCGAAAATTTTTGGGCAAGAGCGAACCGTTCTCTGCCATTGAGAGAAGAAGGTCTGAAGAAAGTTTCCCGCGTCCACCGTTCACGGTCCCTGCAGCCAAAACTTCCTTTACCATCATCCACCGCGAGAGACCCCCCTAGGCAGAACGGAATTTTCCCCTCCCTACCGTTCACCATGGGTTCTCAAAAGAAGAACCTCAAGGCGACGAAGAAGTTCGAAAAGAACCACCTCAAGGGTGTTCTGGACAAAAGGAAGGAATCCGCAAAGATCAAGCAGCGAGTCCAGGTCAAGGCCAAGAAGCAGACAAAGAAGACCAAGGACTCCGAATTCTTCAAGAATGATGAGGCTGCTGCCAAAGCCAAGGCTAATGGCCACCAGAAGGACGCCAAGGTCAGCGCCATGAGCGTTGACGACTTCTTCCAGGGCGGCTTCGAGGATATCATCGAAAAGAAGGACAAGAAGGCGTCGAAGAAGCTCGGCAAGCGGAAACGCGATGCGCCTGTGGAAGAGGGATCCGACTCGGACTCAGAAGAATTCTCCGCGGAGGAGCAGCCTGTCGCAAGCGATAGCGAGGACGCCGGCAGCGAGGACGATGACGAGAACCTTGGCATGACCAAAGAAGCCATGGAAAAGCTCGCCGAGAACGACCCCGAATTCTACAAGTTCCTCAAGGAGAACGACCCGGAAGCCCTCGACTTTGACGAGAACGCCGATCTTGCCGAGGTGGACGAGCTCAGTGCCGGCAGCGATCACTCAGACGACGACGAGCAACCGAAGAAGAAGCGCAAGAAGGACTCCAAGAAGAAGGCTGCCGCCGTCGAGGAGGAGGTCCTTGACGATAACGAGCTGACGCGCGAGATGGTGGCCAAGTGGAAGAAGTTGATCGAGGAGAAGCAGAGCTTGCGCGCCGCGAGACAGGTCGTACTGGCCTTCCGCTGTGCGGCCCACCTCAACGAGGACGACGCGGACGATGAGAAGACGCAGAGATATACCATCTCCAGCCCCGAGGTCTTCCACGACATCTTGATCGTCGCCCTGAAGCAGATTCCTGAAATCATTTCGCACCACCTGCCCATCAAGGAGTCTGCGTCCGGTAAGATATACGTGCCTACCGACTCGAAGAAGTTCCACACGCTCTCCATGATGATCAAGACTTTTACTGCGTCCATCATCCATCTTCTCAGCACCCTGTCCGACGATGCGACCCTAAAGCTCACCATTGGCTCATTGGAGCCCCTGGTTCCCTACCTCTTGTCCTTCAGAAAGCTTCTCAAGGCCCTCATCAAGACAGTCGTCAATTACTGGGCTAGACCGGCCAGCTCAGAAACCACCAAGATCACCTCTTTTCTCGTCCTGCGGAAGCTCGTTGTTATCGGCGACAAGGGTATCCGCGAGACAGTTCTCAAGGCTGTGTACCAGGGACTAGTTTCTGGCTGCAGAGCAACAAACATCAACACTATCCAGGGCATCAACCTGATGAAGAACTCGGCCGCAGAACTGTGGGGCATCGACCAAAACGTCGGCTATACGACCGCATTCACCTTCATCCGCCAACTCGCCATTCACCTGAGAAACAGCATCGTCAAGAAGGAGAAGGATGCCCACAAGATTGTCTACAACTGGCAGTACACCCACTCGCTCGACTTCTGGTCATGTGTACTTGCCGAGCACTGCAGTCCCCTGAAGGAGGCGGAGGCGGGTAAGGAAGGTCAGCTGAAGCTTCTGATCTACCCTCTCGTGCAAGTTACGTCTGGCGCAATGCGTCTCATCCCCTCGCCCACATTCTTCCCTCTCCGCTTCCACCTGATCCGCTCCATCCTCCGTCTGTCACGCGCAACCAACACCTACATCCCACTCGCATCTGCCCTTATTGAGGTTCTTGAGTCGGCCGACATGAGACGTTTCCCCAAGGCCTCGTCTATTAAGCCCCTTGACTTCAAAGTCGCGTACAAGGCGCCCAAGTCGTACCTCCGCACGCGCGTCTACCAGGATGGCGTTGGTGAGCAGGTCGTCGAGCTCCTCAGCGAGTACTTCACCATATGGGCCAAGAACATTGCGTTCCCCGAATTCACGCTGCCGGTCCTTATCCAGCTGAAGCGCTGGGTCAAACAGGCGCGCAAGACCAGCACGGGCAACAAGAACAACAAGGTCATCTCGCAGATCGTGCTGCTCGTGCAGAAGCTCGAGGCCAACGCCAAGTTCATCGAGGAGAAGCGTGCCAAGGTAGAGTTCGCTCCTAAGGACCGCGCGCAGGTGGATGCGTTCCTGCGCGACTTTGACTGGGAGAAGACGCCTCTCGGCGCCTTCGTCGTCGTGCAGCGCAAGATCAGGGACCAGAAGGCCAAGGCACTCGAGGACGCGAGGAAAGAGGATGAGAAGAAGCGCAAGGAGGAGGAGAAGGATGCTCTTGCCGCGAATGCGGAGGACGACTCTGAGGAGGAATACGCCGACGAGTTGATGGATGATGAGGCAGATGAGGTGGAGGAGGAAGACGATGATGAAGACGAGGAGGATATGGAAGACGACGAAGAGTAGACTTGTGCGGCTTTGGAGAGTCGAACAAGATATAAAAAAGTGTTTTATGGCGTCGCCCCCTAATACGTTGGTGTTCAGGTATATATCATGGTTGTTGAGACATAATCCTGAAGTCTTTTGCCCTCAATCCAAGCATCGTCCTACATGAGAACCGGAGTTTTGATAAGTAAGCATCTGTTGATTTTTATTTTTTTCTTCCCCCTTCAAGGCCTTTGCCAAGCCAGCGTCGTAGGTCAACTTGTCTTTGTGCGTGTAGATGGCCGCCTGTGTCAACCCGTTTGCAGACGAAAGACACGTTTACCCATTAATGATGCAATAGGAAGACAGACGTCGGCACAGACCGAGAACCAATTTAAGGGTGCTGCTTACACCAGCACCTAATTACAATTTGGCGAACGCGCTTACAAGGGGCAGCCAAGCATCCCTTCTTCGTACCTAACTAGTGTTCCTTCTGTTAAACGTCTGCCTGGACAACCCCTAACCAACACCTGACCAACACCCGTTTCAACTTGGCCTCACGTGTCCTCGTTTTCCAACATTTCGTTCCTTCCGCAACAACGCGGCGTTTCGGTATTGGCGCATCTTGACGACTCGATCGTACTACCTACAAGATCTCATTGGATGTGGTGAGCCATCGCAGCCATGGCCCCCCTTGCGGCAGATCCCCGCCAGCTCGCAGTGGTGCTCAACCACGCCCGCCGCAAAGCGTTTTATACCCTTTTATACGACATCACGAGCTATATGCGCTCCCTGCTCGAGCTCAAGGATGATGATCAAACCACCTCGTCAGCTACCAACCCGACCTCGCCTTCGCTGCAGGACCGCAATGCCCCACTCTCCGCCCCGGACGCCGGCCAGGGCGGTCGCAGCAGCAGCCCTAGCCACCCAGATCGCGGAGGCTCCGGCGTACACACCGCCCAGCTTCGTGTCCTAAGAAGAGCAGCGCTGAAACACTTTGACGAGTGGCGCAAGGACATCCTGGAGAAGGTCAAGGAGATCGCATCGGCTAGAGATGATGACAAGATCCTCGAGGCCCGGAAGAAGCGACTGGATGAGATGGAGAAGCTGAAGTATGAGTCGCCAGGAGTGGGCGAAGATCTGATTAATTTCGGAGACGTGCCGAAGGCTGCGTCGACCGAAGTTGACAAGGAGGTGGCCATCCTGCAGGAGCACTATCATCCGATTCCGAATCGATTTACGACCATTCCAGTGGAGGACAGAAAAGAGGTGCTCAGCTGCTTGTTGGTGCTCATCTTGTCTACCGGAAGCTACTCTGCACACTCAAGAGTCCTGGCTTTGTACCTCACCTCTGCTTTTGGACTCCCGCTGTCAACGCTCATTTCAGAGGAGACTGAGATCGCCAAGTCCCTGGTTGAATCCTCGACTTCGACTGAGAACCAAAAGGCTAGCATGTCAGCCGAGGCAGAAGCTGCGAAACGGCGCCAGGAGAATCAGAAGAGCCGTTTCTGGAAGGTTGGTCTGGCTTCGGTGGCCGGTGCTGCTGTGATCGGAATCACGGGTGGCCTGGCAGCCCCAGTCGTTGCAGGTGCGATCGGTGGCCTCATGGGAAGTGTCGGACTTGGTGGTGTCGCCAGTTTTCTCGGTGTCTTCTGGATGAACGGCGCCCTTGTCGGCACACTTTTTGGTGCCTTCGGTGCCAAGATGACAGGAGAAATGATGGATACCTACGCCAAGGAAGTCGAAGACTTCCGCTTCCTCCCGCTCAAGGACGAATGGGGCCAGGACTACAAACGAGCCGACGCCGAAGGCAAGCAAAGAGCGCGGCTTCGTGTGACGATTGGTATCAACGGGTGGCTGAATGAGGAGGGCGACGTGACGAAACCCTGGCGCAGCTTAGGTGACGAGTCAGAGGTCTTTGCCTTGCGGTATGAGATAAAGTCCCTCCTCGCTCTGGGCCGAGAACTGGACTCCCTTGTCTCATCGTACGCCTGGAGCTTTGTCAAGGTAGAAATCCTTAAGAGAACCGTACTGGCTTCTCTATGGGCTGCACTCTGGCCTGCCTACCTCATCAAAGCTGCTTCACAGATCGATAATCCCTTCAACCTAGCTCGCAACCGGTCCGACAAGGCTGGACGAGTGCTCGCCGATGCGCTCATTGCCAAGGTTCAGGGAGAGCGGCCCGTGACGTTGGTCGGCTATTCGCTTGGTGCACGCGTCATCTACTCATGCCTGCGCTCTCTGGCCGAACGTCAGGCATTCGGGTTAGTCGATACCGTGGTATTCATCGGTGCCCCTGTGCCGTCCAACAGAGAGCACTGGCAGGTTCTGAGATCTGTGGTATCCGACCGCATAGTGAATGTGTACTCGGAGACGGACTGCGTCCTCGGCTTCCTGTATCGCACTACCTCATTTCAGATGGGCATCGCGGGACTCCAGGAGGTCAAGGACATCGAGAGAGTTGAAAACTTGAACCTGAGCGCGGAAGTCAGCGGACATCTGCGCTATCCAAGCTTGATCGCCAAGATTCTGACGCGATGCGGCTTCCCCAACGTCAAGGGCGGCGAGGGCGCCATAGAGAAAGACGAAGACATCGACATCATCGACGAGGAGGCGGGCTCGCAGGTATGCGAGCTCATACAGCTGGATGCGCAGCCTGATCCAGAGGCAGAGCCGCAGCCGGTCAGGTCAAAGCAAACCGCGAGGTTCCCGAACGAACTGCGTCACCCATTGCATCCTGATCCGCCGCAGCGGAAGAAGGTGACGAATCGCAACAAGGTGTCTAGAGGTGGAGCGGCTTCCGTCTCGCAGGCTTTTGATCCTCTGGGTCCCAAGAGCAGCGACCCGTTGAACCTGGGTTCTATAGGTCAGGGCAAGCACAAGCCGACTTCGCCTCACCACGAAGACCTCCTAAGTCTGAGCTCTCAGCCTACAGAAAAGCAGGAGCCGAGCGGCTCTAATGCCGATGATCCCCTCGACCTAAGCTCTCTCGGCCAAAAGGACGAGGGTTATTTCCGCTCTGAAGTTATGCGTGAGGATGGGGACCACCAGAAGAACCCAAGACTTCCTCCACGTCCAGTCGCAGTTCATTCGTTCCAGAGTGAGGGCGCTCTTGACTCACACCAGCCTCGACCGGAATTACCGGTCAGACCCAAGACTTTCCCGGTACCATTACAGGAGGATGATTCTGACAGCGACGACGAGAGTTTCAAGGGGATCCAGCTGGTTGACAATGAAGACCCGGGGGGTATGACGAATTACTCGGAGCCTCTGAAGGCTGACAACTAAAGTAGAATATTGTTCAGAGACACGGAGTGAGGTTTGTTAAATGGGCACACAGAACCTTCTCGTATCAATTTATCGTAAACCTTGGACAGAATTAGTCAATTCTCGACGTTGTAGGAATGCCGGTCTGCAAGCCGACTTGAGGCGGGTCGCACAGAAGAGGCATTGTAGATTATCGTACCGTGTAGTTTTAGAGTCGTCGAGTACAGCATATTCCCATTAGGCACCCATTACAAGCCACCATTCTCCATCAACAAGAGAAACGAAGGCTGAAACGTTCATCCTCCTCCACGTTTTGTAGGGCGTGAATCATTCAAACATCGCCCCGTAACAGCCTGTTTGGCGAACCGATGCTTGACCCTGTCAAACATGGGACAGGGCCGGTTGCTGTAGAGTTGGAAGAGTGGCTCGCAGGCAAGTCCAGCCGATGATAGCCGAATGACAAACGCAACGGCGATGCCGAATGTTGGTTCTCGATTCAAGCACACGAATTGCCCTGCATCTGGTCGCGTCTGGGAGAAACCCGAGAGGGTCCCCAGTCATGGTAGGCACGTCAAGGTTCACCGACGGACTAGGTCCAGATACGCATACGCTCTAGGCTGCGCGAGAAGGGGGAGCAGTCAGCTCGTATAGCTGGGGCTTTTATCAATGCGTATTGCAACTCTGTTGCCGCGTTCGAGGCGATAGCCCGCCCATCTTCGCGATGTGACAAGAAGGCCCGAAAGCTTACGTGTGAAGAAACAAGTCACGGGTCCGCCGAACCGACCGGGTTGATACTCGCATAAACCCATGGAATACTCCAGCGAAACCGAGCTTGAATTCTTTTGTGCGTTGTCAAGTCGGGATAACCCACAGACAGTGGAAAGACACAGGGTTTCAAGCTCCATGAGAAAGGGGGAAAAAAAAACACCGAGCAGAATGTCTACACCGAGCAGAATGTCTACACCGAGCAGAATGTCTACACCGAGCAGAATGTCTACACCGGCGAACTATACTGCAATTACAATGGACATGAGCGGGTCCGGGAAAGCGCCCCCCTGGATCATCGATGTTGTGCTTCATCTCACCAGCGATACCGCCGTCCGTGATGCGGCGGCATGACTTCTCAGAACTCCGGCGTTTTCTCGGAGACGCGACTGTCACCGAGCCAAACGAACACACCACCAAGATTGCGCATGGACAGATGGAGAAAAAAAAATACATAAAGTGCAGCAGATACAGCGGCGTTCCCAATATGTTTGAGGCCGGTGTGACCGGGTGCTCTGGTCGGACCACTAAGCCGACCGTGATACGCAGCGTACAGCAAGCAAGTCAGGAACGGTTCAAGAGCCGGTATGGTTGTGTGTAGGCAAGCCCTATCATCGCGATGCCTTATCTGAGACGAAACTTGCATTGGGCGGTTTATGGTTTGCAGCGTGCGAAGTTAAGTTGGGCACGCAGGCACTCATGACAATCAACAGGCTTTCACAACGCGTGATTGGCTATCGACTCCCGGCGTTCCCTTCTGCTCACCCACAAACATCCGATGAAGCCACACAACAAAACATGTGGGTTGGAATCGAAGGAACTCTTCCTGGGTGAAGAGATCTGCCAAATGGCTTGGCATTGTGATCCTCTGCCCCCCAAAAGTCTGTGCTTGGGTTAAGCATTAGACTAACAAACTAACGACAGGGTGGAGGCTACTGAAAGCAACAATCGCACTGGGTCTGTGAGAAGTCTGCGGGTCGATTAGGTTGTTGCATTCATGTAATTGGCGAGGAGGCTTATATGAGATGTAGACTGTGCTGTACTGCGTGTTGTCAGAGCCGAAGCTAAGAATCTCCGCCGAGAAGCGGGAACCTGCTCGCAGATGTAGCGTCATGTATCCCTCGGGAGTGACGTGACATGCAGTGAAATTGAGACCGACTCCACGATGTGGGATCTGGCGGTTCTAGACTGACTCTGACATTGTCCAAATATAGCAGCACGGTGGTTATTTTGACTACACGGAACAGATCAAGGCCCGGGGCTCGGGAATGTTGAAGAATGGAACCTGTGAGATTGCCGATGGCCGCGAACGGAGCGGAGACGATTTTGGATCCGGTGCACGGAGCCAAAGTCAGGGAAGAGCGGGATGTCCGCAGGGATGGGCAGCTTTCGTGACCTGACTGGCTCCGAGGAAGCCATCCCTGTTTCTGAGACGGCAAGGAACGGGGGTGCAGGGCGGCTTAGGGTTGAACTGGCTGAGGCGGTCAGTCGAGGTCAGATGAGCCCATGGCCGGAGTGGATTGTGGGCGTGGAGTCAGCGGCTTTGCAAGGCGGCTTGTGCACGTCGCAAAGCGCCTTCACCTATTGAATGGCCATGTTTGCGACAGGGGAGTTTGGAGGCGCGCCGGTGATGGCCTGTCCGTCGTTGGGGTCGGTCATGTCGGGGTCGGTCATGTCGGGGTTAGCGAGAAGGTGCCACGACTGATGCCATAAGCCAAGTTTTGCCGTTGAAGCGTGTGATGGGACTGACTCGGGTTGCCCTTGCCTGGCGGGCCAATTTGCCTTGTTTTGACTCCCTCCTCGGTCTTTGACGAGAGCGACGCCGTGAAACTTGGGAGGCGCGGCTTTGGATGGGATGGGAAGAGGTGATGCACCGGAACTCGAGGGTTGTAATCGAGCTCGACGATCGCGTATTCCAGGTTCTTCTAGCTGGATAGGGCTCAACCCCTGTGAGGGTTGCAGTAATTGGTTGATTCTGGATTGGTGTAGTTTACTCCGGCCATTCGAGTCGGGATGAGAAAGCTGTCTTATCCAGCTGAAGGCACAAAGGGACTTTGGACTGGAAAGTACCTACCTAGGTACTTTAGGGGTCCAGGTACCGAGCACACTGCATTGAAGTGGGAGGACGGGAGTGTGGGGCTATCGTCGAGTCCGCGATGCTTCAACCCCCCGTCCGTGACCACAGCTTGCTTATCTAGGTAGGTAGGTAGGTAGGTAGGTAGGTAGGTACGCTGGAAAGTCAATCAAAGGAGCCGCCAGTCCAGCTAGGTAGGTACCATAGTACGTGCGTTTAGGTACCATCTTGAAGTACTAACTCAAGGTACCTCGATAGGTAGGTAGGTAGCAGGATGGATGGCCCCAGCCCAAGAGACGAGGCGGCGTAGCCGCTGAGGTAGGCACCATCCAGCTAATTAGTGCGGCCCAGTAATATCGAGAGGAAGAGAGATCTAATCCTTCGCAGAATGGAAGGTGCTGGCCGCTTGTTCTTTGCTGAACGAGGTGGGTGGGTGCCATTTTTATTTTTGTCAGCTAAAACATTCCCCCTTTTGCCCCAATCCTCCCTCATCCCAGTCCCCTTTCCAACGCGTGCCACACTCTCTCGCTCTCTCTCTCCACAGCCGTAAACACGAGTTCCCGATCCTCAGTCAATAAAGTACCTCCAAGTCTTGGGTAGGAGTACTTCCCGCTCCACCCAACCAACCTACAGGCCCCACCCACGATTCAATATCCACTCCCTCTGCCTGGATTCCCCGTCGCAATTCATCAACACCCACACAAGACGTTCCTTCCACCATCTCTTGCCGCTGGCTGCCGACTTCTCCCCAGCCTCGTTCTCATATTTCACGACTTCTCCCCTCCGACAACCCCCCTCACTCCTCTTCGAAGCATTCCTACACCACACAAACACGACCACGGTTAAGATCGAAAGAAAAGAAAAAGGGGGGGAAAGTGCAGACCGCCCTACCTTTCAAAGTCACCACTTCGGACGATACAGCGGCACGTCGGCCCCTAGCTCCTTCCCGAACCCCCTCTTCTCTTGAGCCTGACGCTTCACCGAAAGACCGATTGCAAAGGCATTCCACCCACCACTCTCTATCGACCCGGAAACGGCATTTCCTCATCTGCGCGGCTGACCTTGCGACTTCTTACAACCTGCACATCACAGACAGGAACTCAACGGACTAGCGGGCCCGTTGCAAAGGCTGTGCCACCAACAATCTACGTCTTTGTCGCAGGCAGCTACGAATCCCCACCCTCCCTGTGCACGACTTGCGCGTAGAGTCTAGCAACAGTCCCAAGAGCCTCTCTCTCCACGAGCCCTCAAATCTGACCGCGGTCTCGAAAATGAAGGGCCGTCCCATCGATCAGCTCGTTTACGAGCACATGTTCCCCAAGCCTCGCGCCAGCGACCCCCAGAATTTCCACGCCCTTTTGCAACGCAGCCTCATCCTGGAGGTCCGTCAAGAGGTCCACTCCTTCTATGGCCACCTCGACACACAAGAAGCCAAATATCCGGGATTGGATTATTGCAATCCTATTCATCGCATTCGCCTGAGCCGCTGGACTTGGCACCGTCGCCTTTTCCGAGCGTTTGACAACCTTCGTCTTACACCCAACGAGATTGCGGGCTTGACCAAATGGGAGGGCACGAAATGGGCCAAGGAGCGCTATGAGAAGGAGCAGGGCATCACCATCAGGGATACGGCGAACGACGGATTCCCGGACTGGGTTGAGCCCGAAGACCGCCCTATCCCCCCGGTCCGGAGCGCTCGATCACGATCTGTCGAGACGGACGACGCGACGGCATCTGGAGATGAAGACATGGACGGCGAAGAGAGCGAAGAGGAGCTAGAGAGCGTTGGAGTGGCCTTGAACCAGCGGCTGAGAGAAAGGGCAGCCCGGCGAGAGGCAGGAGATATGTCAACGGTTCTGGATGAGGAATGGGAGCAGTGGCTGAAGAACGTCATCGAGAGCGGTGAGCTGCCGTACATCTCGAACGGGATTCCGACATCAACAACCGACGCTGCAGATGCGGTTATACCGCAGGCCCTATTTCCTCCTCGCATGCTGATGGCTGCCCGCGCCGGCCAGTGGCAAGATATCCCCGATTTTCTCCATGACATCATTCGCCGTACTCTCGAAACCAGCTCCGGCCTGGAAGACGCCATCATGCCACCGGCTCGCCTGCCCACCCTTGCCAGTTCCAGTGCAGCACGAGAGCGAAGAGGCACCGACGAGCACCACATTGGCGGTGTCACAAACTGGCGGCGTACGTATTCGGATCTGCGCCTCCCTGTTGGCGATAGCGCGACTAGCCCGGCTTTGCAACGGACGGCACAAGCCCCTGGCGCCTAGGAGGTTCGGGCGCCTGAAGTCTCCTCTATCGTTGATCAATTTCTCCCGAATCCGCATGAGACGGAGGCTATGGCACTGAGCAGCATACTCGGTCCCAACGACATGATCTTCACCTACCCCCCCAGGTCTCTTCCTTGAAAATAACCGGGACAACAAATCATCGGTTTTCTGATGCACAGGCGACCACGGATGAGGCTTGTTCTAGCGCTCAACGTATGTGCTGACGTTACGTTTCCTCGGATTCGGGTTGATTTCTAAACTAGAATTCTTTTTTTTCTTGAGTCCGCTGGGTACGAGGAGGATCGCTCCTGAAATGCGTTGAACCTCTCACGCGTCGTCATCCCATTATTCCCCCACACACAAGGCGTCAGACGGGTTGTTTTTTTCTCATGTTTTTATTCCTTGGTAGGACTTGCAGGGACTGGATTAGCGAGCACAAGGGGTTACGAGGAAACGAGAACTCTACATTTCAGGGCTTGCATTCAATCAGCCCACCTATATCTAGTGGATAACCCTTCGTCATAAAAGTTCCAATTATGTATGCTTTACTATTTTGTCCAAGAGTATGTGGCTTGCATACACCTCTAACAGACTGATTAGTTCACACAAGTTCCAATATTTCAAAGTGGTGGAGCAATGTGCAAATTGTGAAGCATTTGTTAAAATTCTCAGCCGTTGGAGTATCATGCTAATAACAAGGAGCACGCCAATTCTCCTAAACGCCACGATGGGTCTTTGCTACCTGCGCACTCTTGTTCACCTTCCATAGCACCACCAAACAAACCCCAAAGGGAAATAGTCGCCAACCAACGCCAATCCCCACAAGCTTCGAAACCTATCCGACCCCGAATTTTCGTCAAAAGACTATGTGACCAAATAAGCCTACGACACCTCGCGCACTCTAGACGACCGCCGCCGTGGACCTCCCTTCGTGCTCTCCTTTTGTAATGCTTTCTTCGGCCCGCCCTCCTTGCCTTTCCTCTTGCCCTTCTACGGCTCGAGGTGAGACCACTCGGGGATGGCCTTGATCTGCTGCCACATGTACTTCTCCAGCTTGTTGGCGCTCTTCGCGTACGGTGTGGACTCGTTGTTGTACTTGCGACAGTTATCAAAGATGAGCTTGGCGTCGCGGATAAAGTCCTCGGGCGTGGCGTACTGATCCGCCTCGAGCTTGGTCTCCATAGTACTGAGATCCATGGGCTCCTTGATGACCTCGTAGTAATCGGCGACGTCGTCTTTATTGACAGGTACGAGAAAGGGCCACGCCGATTGGTGGTTCTGCAGGTCGTTGAGGAGATGGAGAAGTTGGTTGTAGTTGGGGCCGTGGCGAGGCTGCCGCGCGAGTTCGTCCATGTCCGGGGACCAACCGGATGCGCGGATGGCATCGATGCTGAGCGGGTCGATGGGCTTCGCTCCGGACTTCCACTCCTTCGGAGGGCTGTGTACAATGTGCGATTTGGAATACGCGCGAATCTTGGCCTGCACGCACTCCTTTTGCTTGAGCAGCATGCGGCCCATTTCGAGATACCGAATCCGCGGTAGCATTGAACATTGCATAATTGTACCGCCCTCGTAGTCCTTGATGTAACCCATCCACACGCTCTTATCAAGTGTGATTTCCTTGGTGAATCCTTGCTTCTTGAAGTATCCGATGGCGTAGTTGTCGGCGTAGGTGAGGAAGTGCATCACGTCGCTCGTGGCCTTGACGTAGTCCTTGAGATGGGACATGAGATGCGCGCCATAACCCTTGACCTGCTGGTCGGAGCTGATGGCACAGAAGACGATTTCGGCAAACTGGCGGCCCTTGAACGGGCGGTACGTGATGCCGCCGACGACTTCGAGGGGCTTCTTAACGATGGCGATTGATAAGTGGGTCCGATCGTAGACGAGACGCGCGATGTAGTCTTTCGGCATCTTGGGGAGCTGCTTCTGGAAGATGCATTTAAGGCCGGTGAGAATGATGAGGGACTCGCGCTCGTTGTCGTTGTTGACCACTCGGAACTCGATCTCGCCGGTTCGTTCTTCGATGACGGCAGGCTACCCGGATCGCGGTCAGCTTGCAGGGGCCATGTGGAGGACAGAGGGGTTACGGTTTATTGCGCGCGGTCTCTCAACAGAACTGCTAATGCGCAGACAAACTCACCTTC
The DNA here is from genome assembly GCF_030913465.1 of Colletotrichum navitas. Classification (NCBI taxonomy): domain Eukaryota; kingdom Fungi; phylum Ascomycota; class Sordariomycetes; order Glomerellales; family Glomerellaceae; genus Colletotrichum; species Colletotrichum navitas. The sequence continues at coordinate 583,218 of NW_026850560.1, forward strand.
TCGGGGAAAGGGATAGGCTTCATTGCTGGCTTCTTCTCTGGCTCGGCCGACTCATTGTGCTTGACCCGTTTTGTCGCGGTCGGCGAGGATGGCTCGTCCTCAGCCTTGCGCTTCGCAGCTGCTACATCGCATTAGGTTTAAATTTGATTCATCTGGACAATCGGTACCATGCGACTCACTCTCTTCCTTCATATTGCTCTTGATAGCGAGCCCTTGCAGGCCTGTTTTCAAGTCGATGGATGTTGTCGTGGTCTCGGGAGGGAAGTTGATGACATGCCGCGCTAGGCTCTGGCGTTTCTCCGTTGCCGGATGGCGCCAAGTGGGGCGGTGGGCAAGGGGAAAGCGGGATGGCGCTAGTCCGTCTTTGGCTCAGGCCACAGTTCCTGGTGGGCCCTTTGGAGCTCAGAACACGTTTGGGGAAGCTACAGTCTGGCGACCTTACACTTCGCGATCTTCCAAAGCAACCGCCCGCTAGCACCTACCGGAAACAATTGAGAATCTCACGATTCTGCACGCACACTTTCAACGGCTCTGTTCATTGATACGCAACCGAGACAAACGTCCTCCCCAAACGTCAAAGAACCAATCGCCTCCACTCAATTAGCAGATGGACTCCAAGTTGCTTGAGGTCTGGCAAGCTGCTGCTAGCACGCCGTTCAACCCTGCTGTCGGCAAGGACACTCAGTTTTTTGTCGCATTCCTTCTCCTTCTCATCGGCGTTGGAACTACCGGTGTATTCGCTCTGAGTAAGCTTGGATCAGTAATTCTTCCAGCAAGGCCCTTCGTCTAACCCTCAAAACAGACCGGTCTATTACCAACATTCTGGTGCTAGGTGTACCTGCCTCTGCCGCAATTGCGTAAGTCAACCCACTCCCCCCTCTTTACAGAAACCATTTTCTGATGAAGGATACAGATTCGGCACGGTTTATATGTTCTGCGCGGTCGGAGTCTACGTCTAAAGATACCCCAAGAAGTTTTTCAAGTCGGCGGCGACCTTGTACTTTAGAAGCAGCCAAGAAACCCATCAATATCACCTTTCTTGCAGTCTCGGGTGACCATTTCCAAGTACAGAACTGCCGCGTCACTATAAGTCATGTCAGGTCCCCTTCCACAGTCCGGAACGGTACCACAGCCGCTGTTCCGTGCCGTGGCCAACTCGACAAGACCGCTGTACCAGCTGCTGAGAACTATCAGCTTTTCCAACAAGGTCCATGTACAACTACAAGAAGATGGAATCAGGTTCGCAGCTGACCTGTCCAGAGTCATGCAAGGTACGTAAGGTTTTGGCCGGTCAGAGTCGGCAGGCTAATTGACAGTCAACCAGGTACTGCCTTCCTCGACAAGAAGCTCTTCACCTCGTACGCTTTGAACATCGGCCAAGACGACGATGTTCTTCCAAACTTTCAGATCACTCTCCCAGCTCTCCTCGAAACGCTCCAGATCTTCGGTGCAGTCGACGTTGCCACACGCACACAAAAGGCCGAGCATGACCCATACCGTAGCAACCTCCGCAACTACCGACCAGATGCGTTTAGTAACCAGACTCTGGGAATCGGAGGAACTTGCAGTCTTGTGTATATCGAGGAGGGTGGGCAGTTCAACATTGTGATTGAGGAAGGTGGGGTCAAAACCACTGCCAGCCTTACGACCTATCTGCCGGAAATCCCAGAGGAGATACCTTTTGACAGAGAAAATCTGTCTTTCAAAATCATCATGCAAGCGCGCTACCTTCTCGACGCCCTAGCGGAACTTGCCCCCATTGGCCCCAATCGTCTTACCATCACGGCCTCGAAAACACAGCCCTATCTAACTCTTTCCGGTGCTGGTGACCTCGGCTCGTCTAGTGTGGACTTTGCTAAAGGCCGCGAGCTGCTGGAGACCTTCTCGATCCAGGATCGGTGGACACAGACTTACAAGTTCGACCTGATCAAGTCTTCGAGCGAGGCGATGCGGATCGCTAGCAAAATTAGTTTCCGGGGCGACGCCCAGGGCGTTTTAAGCTTGCAGTTCATGGTGGAAGTGGAAGGCGGCGGAGTCAGCTTCTTGGACTTTCGGTTCGTGCCTTACATCAAGCACGAGGATGACGAGGACGAGCAGGACCAGGATGAGTATGAGTGAACAATGCCAAATGGTTCGAGAACCCATCTGGTACGTAGGAGAGCCTTTTCGAAACAATGATTCCTAATATCCCCTATCGATAGCGAGAAAGCTTTCCTGGCTCGACCCAGACCACACCCTGGTATGCCTTCCGCATGCGCCAAAAATTGACAATAAACGTACTGCATCCCCGAGGTTAGTGTGAACAATGTGTGCCACTAGCCTCTTTCGTGAAGGACTCCGGCGTGGGGCATGTACAGCGCCCTGAAGCGCCTCCCTTGGAATGACAGCTTGGCTGGCAACCTAGCCCGAGCTGGTAATACGTACGATAGGGTCAGCTGCGCGATCTTTTACAGTCCGGAGAAGGCAAGAGGCAGCCATCGGCGCAACGAGGCGTGGGGAACGACGCGACTGGCATCTAAGTGATGGCCTATTCCTCAAGCGACAGCCCAACGCCATCGGGCCAAGCCTCCGAGAGGGCTGGCTGGACCGGGCACTTCCCGGCTGGACGGGGCCGGGGCTTATCCGGAGAATCTTGAGAGGGAGGGCCCATTAGGAAGCTAACTTGGTTGCAAACGGCAAAGGCGTTGACGAGGCGCTAGGATGGGCTTGTTGATGTCTCGGTTGCGAAGAGAGAATGTGAGGAGATTGCGGGGCCACATCGGTTGGAATCTTTGTCGTCCCAGTTCCTGCCAGGCTCAGTTGACAGCCCCCCCCCCCCCTCGGGCCTGTCTACCCTCTTCCGTCGAGGGTACAAATGAGATCTGTTTCCGGAATCCCACGTCCTCTTGCGGACGTACCATAATGAACCGGTCCTAAACCAGGCTTTTCTATCTTTAAGCAGTGGGCTTCATAGCTCGAACTCTCTTTGAACGCTTGTGCTGCTTCCACCTTGATTCAACGCCTCCCAGAATCCCAACAACTCGGTCCGGTTCTGTGTCCATGGGCACGTGTTTACGATCTCGCGTGGTTTACTTTCTCTCTCTGTCTTGGACCTTCGAGGGTCTCTATCGTTTTACTCTGCTCGGCTGTCTTTAAAGACTCGTGGGTCGTCGCCTCCAGTTTCCGTTCCCAGCAACACAACGCTCTCGCAACACAAAGCACAACACAGCAAACAACACAACATAGCAAACAACAGTCTTTGAATTTTCTATATCACTTGATAAACACCTCTAGATCTCTCACGGAATCCTTTTAAACCCCCTTAACAATGTTCTCCTCCAAGAAGCGCGTCGGCTCGTGGGTTGGTACCCTCAACCCCCGCCGCTCCTCTACCACTTCTACGGCTTCCTCCTCCTCCCCATCCCCATCACCACGAAGCCCCACCTTCTCGATATTCTCGCGGTCGGGTACAAACAGCCGTAAAGGTTCGATGGCCTCCATGACTACGATGGGCAACATGGAGGAGAACGAGCACCTTATGGCTGGGCAACCGAAGAGGGCGGCCTATGTACCGCAGCACGCAGCCAAGTCTTTCATGTCGACGGCCACTTCGAAAGAAATTCGCAAGAACGGAGAGATTCTTTGAAGGGCCCATGAGATCCTTTGCAATGAGCTCATGAATTAGTAACGGAAAAAAAGGAGGAAGGAAAAGAAGAAAAAAAAGACCGATACCCAGCAACGTCTCTCATCTCGATAACGCCCAGACTGACACTTGTCGACCGATAAACATTTCAACCCGCGGAGTTGCGCGACTACGTCAGCTCATCAACAACCACCATACTCCGTCTTTAATCGAATCGAAAACTCCAGAACTCCATAAATACGCGGTACAAAAACACGTAAAAATTGTTGCCGGAGACCGTTGACGCATTTGTCATGCAGTCATCATCATGGCGCTTGCTCGCCCTCGTCACTTGACAAAGGGCCAGAAGTTGGAGCGGCAATAGAATTTTCAGGAATAGGCTATCAAGGGGTCGCATCTCTTTTGTAACGGATGGACTGATACACTCGTTCTGGAAAAGGGAACCGAGCCATAGAGTTGACGAAGATGGCAACGGGGGAGGTGGACTTCTTTTTGGAAGCGCAACTTCTACCTAAGACGACTCGGCCCGGCAGCCCGGACCAGTCGAACCATTCATAAATACCAGCACTTTTCAAAGCAACCTCAGTTCAATGCAACACCACTTCCAAGAATTGTAGGCCAGTGATTGCGTCATAACTGTCACCTTGAATACCCTATGTGGTCTGGATATAAGGCACGGCAGCTGACCAGCACTGGCATAGGTGAAGACAGACTTGGATATATCTATTGTAGGAGTGTGAACTGCAACATCAATTACGGCTCCACCACCAACACAATAATAATATCCTAACACAGTCGTAAAAACACCCAGTATAAGCGTCATGCCCGGTACCCAACACCATAGCAGAAGGTTTCTAGGTAGAAACACAGAGACCACCAACGTCATCTAGATTTTGCGCGTTCATCTGTAATAGTCCAGGTGCCTATTAATACTTAATATCATAGCATCCAGCTGCAGGCCTTCTTCTGCAAGATAGACACATTGCGTGATGCCAAGGTGGGGGCTATTGTGCTTTTTTTTTTTTTTTTTTGCTTTTTTTTTTGCTTTTTTTTTTTCATTTTATTTTACGTGCGCATGGCCCGAGTTTTACGACTACAGGCCACGCACTGGCCTAAAAGTAGCTCATGCGTAGTGACCGCAGCAACGAATGGTACGAGATCAACCACCGTTCTACTCTGTGCCAAGTGCGGATATATGCGAGAAATTGGTATATAGAAAAGCAAGGATCGGGTCCCCACGGCGTCTCAGTCACCTCTCCCCCCCTGGCAGGGGTGTAAACAGGCGGGCAAGGTGCATATCGCAGCTGCAGACCAAGTGGCATTTGCCAGGTCCGAAATAGAACGACCTACTTTATGAAAGTTATATTGGCTCGTCGGCGGCTCCCCAGCCGAGTAGACGGAGTGACGGTCACTCGGGTCTCCGAGAGGGTTGTCGGGTTGTGCAAGTCCAGCGGTAACAGCCCATGCTGGTTCAACGGTGATCGAGGGGAGGAGAAACAGCTCGGAGATCAAGGAAAGACACGGGCCCTCAGGGTACTTGAACGACACTGAACTGAGGAAAAAAGCAAGAGTGGTTGGGAGGAAGGCTCATCGCTCCTTTTGCCCACGATCTTGCTCTGGTTGGTTGGCTGATCTGATGGCTTGAATAGGCGGTGGCGTCGCCCGATGCATTCTCCTTTGTTCGAGCACCAAGTGCATGTCTACAATTACCACCAAAAAAGTTTGATATACTACCTTGTATGTGGTGCACCTTGGATGCGGGGTTCCCAGGCTTTTTGGTGATCACTGTAAGAGCAGTAGCAGTCAGACCACTAGCAACAAGAGCCAAAAGGACACTGCTTCTGGGCCGGCCAGCCTCCCGAACGAACACCACGTGTGCAGTGTCGAGGCACAAGGGGGTTTGTTCCTGCAGGGGCACACGAGGGGCCGCTGCTATCTGTGTGTGTGTGTGTGTCAGGGCTGCCAGGCCCCCCAGGTCTATGACAGGGCAAGCCTGACAGGGTTAAAAGTTGGCGTAGATGTACCTGTATCTGCAAATCTGTAATTGTACATATAGGTAACTGGGCCAGCGCCTAGGCGGCTGTGGGGGTTGACTGACAACGAGTGGCCGTTGAGCCCGGTCACCCAACTTACCTTACTCGCAACGCAGGCCGAATCCAGTCACAGTTGACTTCCTGGGCTGAGTAAGCTGAGACCACGAACCTGCCTTTCTTTGCTTCTTCTTCAACACTACACCACCAACTCGCTGAGCAGCCCTTGATCGGCACTTCCTTCATGTACCGTACATGGTGGACGTCACCGGCAGATCTGCTGTCCAGTCCAGTCCAGTCCTGTCCAGCCTTTCCCACAGCCGCCCGTAGAGTGGCACGCAGTCTCTTGCCGCCCTCCTCGCCTCGTCTCTCGTCAGCCATGACAACTTCGTAGCCTCACTACCTAGGTAGGTAGGTACCTACCTATCGGCTGAGAGACCTGCAGAATTGAGACTGCACGCTGGGTCTGAAACCGGCCCTCTCTCTGCCCTTCCAAATACCATGTCGCGCTCACGGGCACACTACCAAGAACGCCGCTGGATATCCACTTCCCTCTTCCCGAGCTGCATCTCCCTCTGCCTTGGCTCGACAGGAGCGAATGCTAACCTCTTCCACCCAGTCAGTCGTTCGATTGCACCTTGTTCGAGGATACCGCGCTACTCACTACGTATCATCAGCATGCTGTCGTTATCCCAACAGCGGTCAGGCAAGTGCTTCACCGCTCAGTGAGAATGGAATTCCTTGGCAGACGAGAGCTTTAATGCGAAGGCGCCTCTGTCTGCAATTATCTTGTTTACGTACCATCGGCAGACCATTGTCCTCGATACCGCGGCATCGTCGGTCAATGCCGAACAAGACAGGGTAGCGCCCTGCCCGGTGGTGGCTCCTTGATTGCTCTCACTAAGTGCAAAGGTCGCATTCTGGGCACCGCCTGTCTGTTTTCCTGGCCCGTGACCCAGCATGGGCCTCCCCTGTCCCCGGCTCTCGCGAGTGCTCGCTCATGGCCGGCGAGCGAATCCGGTGCCAGCGAGACGGACCGGATCGAATTCAACTGGTTGCTCGCCTCTCTGTACGTCGCCGCCTGCACCGTCGCACAACGAGCGCTCCTATCGAGTCGCATCTCACTCGCATCTGCAGCTGGCCGACCGTCTCTCGTTAATGTGCGACGCCCTGGTCCAATGGTCGGATGGAACGGATCCTGCCGCATCCATCATCCACGCCTTCATAGGGCTTCGACAGCTACGGCGCCTATCGATTCATAAGGCTGAACGCCCGATGCTACCTGCCTGCCTACGAGAACCGGGCGAGGTAAGTATCGACAAGGGATGATGGATTGACGGTGGGTTCCCAGAACCGAGGCAATATGCGTAAAGTTGTTGTGTGTGGATCTCATATGTCCGCAACGACTGTGTCTCATAATGGAAATGGAGGGCAAAGAACAGATGCAATGTCACCCTCCCTTTAGGGTCGCCTGCCGTCCCCCCTTCCGGACGACGCCTTAAGGAAACCATTCGAACGGCCAGTAATAGCACCCGGCGGGGGTGGCTCGCTGCCCCGGCTTCCGTTATTTTGGCATGCACCCATTGGCTGCCCTCCCCTGCCGGACTGACGAGACACACGACTCTGCGACCTCCGCTCTCACACAGTAGTTTGCCTGCACAACCGGCAGGGACCCCGGCTGTCTTTTTGCACCGCCGCAACATGCATACACGGCATCGCACCGCACGACCACAATCACACACGAATGCTTCTATTACCACCATTGTCTACGGATGCCCCCTCCCCGCTAATGATCTCCCACGGCTACCGCCCCCAACCTGACTCGACAGGCACTGTATTTCGTAAGGACATCATCGTCAGCCGGTCCAAAGCGGCCCCAACTCGCTTGCTCTTGTTTGTACCACCACATTCAGCCCCAGAACAATATACATACAGCCAGCTCTCACAGTCTGTGCCCATCGCCCCGAATGGCATCCATCCTTCCCCTTCTACTTTGTTCGTGTACTGTCTGCCCTTCCACCCCTCCAGGTCATGGACCTCCTTCGCAGTCACGTCACTCGCTAAGGGCCTCAGGAGATCCATCTCCCTTCGTGCCATCTTCCCCATATATGCCCTGTACCAGTCGTGTTGGACCATCCTGTCCTTGACTCTGCTATATGGTCCGCTTTGTACGACCAAGCTTCCACCAAGATGCCTCGGTCGAATTTTAACATACGGAGGCTCATCTCACCTCGCCCTTCCCCGACAGTAGAAGAGTATCGTCACTTGGAAGACTCTAATAAGACTGAGGACCTTGATCTACCCAGCTCGCGGCAGAGACAGCAGGAAGCCAATTCCTGGGCGCCGCCCAGACGCCCGTCCAATTCCCAACCGGTGAGGCCCTCGAGAGGGGGTGTCCCCGTCCGAGGCTCACAAAGCGTTCCTTGTCTCCAGGGATCGCCACATTCATCCTCGAGTTCTTTGTGTAGTTGCGAGTGTCCTAGGGACACAGCTCCGACTACCCCCGGATATGGCACCCTTTGTTGCTCTCCACCACAGGAGAGAAACTCTCGACTTTCGGCGCCGAAGCGTCTCGCGGAACGCAGACATCTCTGGATATCTCCCCTATCACCGCCATACGACAGCGTGCCTGGGCCCAGCTCGACAGAAGCTGACACCAAGGCTCGCGAGGCTGGCTTCGTAGACTTATCGTTACATCCCGCATTCAGAGGAACCTTGACCCCTCCAGCATCGCCAGAGGAGGAAGAATACGGGCTGGACCGGTGGCCTCCAAATGTTCAACACCTCATCCAAGAAACCGACGAGGCCTTCAAAGCCGTAGGAACAGCCATCGAAGAGGCGAAAATGGCTGTATCGAACTTCCCGTCGCCTACCGATATCGGTCGCACATCTACAGCATCAGCTCCCAGTCCGTTCCAGCAGGGCTCGCCAAATTTCCCACACAGAACGCTGCAAGGCCGAAATAGCACTCCGGCACTGTCCTCGGGGTTCGGCGCTCCGATGCCGTCAGCGCTCGAAGCGAGAGGGAAGAAACCAAAGGAGTCAAAGTGGCTCAGGGCAACGGCTAAGGAATCTCCCCGCTGGCAGCTGGGAGAGAACATAATAAGCGGGCAATTCTTCCGCAAGGTGGAAGTTGACGAGCTCCTGACACCAGACCGTCTTGAATCGTTGCGGATGGAGAGGGAGGCTCAATCACAGCCACGCCGATCGAGCGACACTCAAAGGACCATCAGTACTGATGACAGCGAGACGCCACTCGAGCCGTTCCACCTCCAGGACCTCCCTTCTCGGATAGGAGCAGCGGGAGTCAAGGTGACGGTGCCACCTGCTGCTGACGTGGTCGTACCACCAAGCCCTCTAAACCTAAGAGGGCGATTGGAACCCGCTCCTAAAGAGAAGTCGTCACGAAGGAAGAAGCCAGTAACTAAGGAAGAATACGAGGGCGAGGGCACCCTGACAAATGGCGAGGTCGGCGTGCCCCCTCCACCGGCGAAGAATCCGGCAAGGTTCCTGGCCCGGTCGCAAGCGCCTCTCTTGCCGACAATACCTGAAGTTATCGTCACGACACCGGGAACTGGGGGAACCCCAATCGACAGAAGCAACAAGATGGCAGCACGAAATTTCGCGCCGGTGGACAAAGACGGCTTTGTCTTCTTCCACTCCACATACTATACTCTGAATCATGCCATGTTCCGGCACGGACCGATACGGTTTCCTCGAACGGAAGTCGTCAAGGGAATGAAGATCGACCCTGACGACACACTGGACTGGACCGCCTTTCAGATGGCCATTCTCGGTGGCGCGGGATACCTCTCCTCCGACTCGACGGACTTCACACAACTACCGGAGAATGAAGAAGCTGCTGACCTGGCCTCCTGGTTTGATGGCTTCTGCTTCGACAGTCCCGGCACCCTAATCACCATTGACAAACAGGCACGCTCACCGAAGGAGTCACTGGCGGTGCCGGCAATGCTATCTCCCAGCCCATTTACCAGACTCACGGCAGATAGCGAACTGCCCATACCTGTGGGGTCCGAATACCCCACGGGCTTCTGGAACGAGAGCGCCGTCAGCGTGTCTGAAATCCCGAAGGCCGGGTGTGACAGCCGGCGGTGGACGATGGAGGGCCATCTCAAGCGGTTCAACCGCGAGAGCGTCGAGAGCTTGCCGCCCAGCCCGATGATGGACCTAGTCATGATGAGGGATTCAGGGGGGGAGTTGGAAGTGGTGCCGATGGGATATAATCTAGGACATGACCTCGAGGATTTCCTCAAGTGGGAGGCGGAGAACGTCTGTGTTCTGGGCATGTACTGAGAGGAATGCTTACATACACGGCCGGCATGAGTTCTGGTTTGGCACACAAGGTAGATGGGCAGCATGGACAGAATACAACGAAATGATAATGGCACTTACACTCGATTGCTGCTGCTCAACACCGACATGCCGATGGCCTGAAATCTCGTTTTAGTGCCAGCGACGCTCTAACCTGAAGCAACTGCAGACAGATCCAACCGCAGAGTACTGAGTAGTATGTATCCGCTGTATGCGTTGCGCATCCACTAGGGCTGACTGACTGTACAGTGCCACCGTTTCCCGGCGCGCACGGCCGACCAACGCCGCCCCCGATATGTAGGTTCCGCCATCCGGCGAAACCCCCCCCCCCCTCCAGCGAACCCCGCCACGGATCGCCCCGGCAAGACCCGCCCGCACCTTGTCCATGTGCGTTGTGGTTAATTTTCTCTTTTTTTCTGGATCGACTTTACGCGCTGAACCTCATCCCCGCCCGCCCCTTCTCTGACGAACGAACCAACAACAAACGAACGAGAAAGAAACCAAGCCAGCTAGCTGACTGACGTCCCGGGCTGATTCAACGACCTCACGGCAAAGGCAGACAGACGCACGCGCCCCCCCAAGATCACCGCCTGCAGAAGGGGAGGGAGGGTAGCACTCGCATCAACGTCGCCTGGGTGCCGCGGTCCTTTTTTTTTTTTTTTTTTTTTTTTTTTTATAAATTTATTTACCGGGTCCTCTTCGTCGGCTGCTGGTGTGCCTCGCGCCCGAAGACGACATCGACGCTCGCTCGAGCGGGGCCGACTCATCGCACCACTGTCGTTGCCTGCGACGGGGACCCTCTCCTAGACGACACCCGCATTCCTACACTCATCTCGTTCCCTTCAGCCTTGGCGCAAAGCAGAACGGACCCCTCGCCTGTCCAGGCTGCAGCTCACTCACACACACACACACCCCTCCTCGCCTCACTGTCACACTGCATCGCACCCGGTCTCATCAGGCTCGGATTCGGATCTCATTCCCAACCCGCTTGGGTCCATCTTCACCTCCATAATCCAACACCCCCCCATCCACCCATAAACACACACACACACACACACACACACACACACACACACACCTGGCAACCATGCTCCGCCGGCCCGCGACCACCCTCACCATTACGGCCGAGGACATCGCCGCCTACGAGGACCGCCGCGCGCGCGAGGACATGCTCCGCGAGCGGCAGGTCCTCGTGCAGGCCCAGCAGGCCCAGCAGCAGGCTCAGCAGCAGCGGATCCTCCAGCAGCAGTCTCAGTCCCAACAGCCCTTCTCTTCACCACAGCCACTGCAACAGCAACGAAACACGCAGGCGCAGCTCCAACAGATGCAACGCCTCAGGCAGCAGCAGCAGCTCGACGATGAGAGCATGGTCACGGCCGAGGGCGATGACGAGGACGAGAGCTTAGACGAGTACGAGCTGCTGAGGAGGCAGCAGGACATGATGAGGGCGCAGAGGGCGCAGCAGCAGCCCGGGAGAGCCGGCGCGGTGCAGACGACGCCTACCCCTGGGGATGGGGGCCGCGGGGGAAGGACGAGGGAAGACAGGATCGGGGTCGGGCGGCGCGGGAGGTGAGGGTCTTTTGGGGGGGGGGGGGCTTGTTAGTCCCATGCAACGGAAGGATGGATATCTGGGAGCAGCAATTGGCCCAACCCAGTTGAAGCTGGTACTGGGCCTTTCTTTCCATCTTACTTCTTTTTTATTTTCTCCTCCTCCCCCTCCCTCCACCCTTTTCGTAGTCACTCACGTGGGGTGTGAGGCTTATATTCGGTGGGGGGGGGGGGGGGGGGGGGTTATGTCCCCGTCTCGTTGGATGGCATGTTGGACAAGACTAGAGCCAGGAGTGCGGACGGCTTCCCAACCCCCTCTACCGTATGCCGGGCACAACTTTCAAGTAACAACAACAAAAAAAAAAAAAGAAAGAAAAGAAGAAGAAGCCAGGAACCTGTATTCTCCGAGAAGTTATCCGTTTCTAAACAGAGACAGTCCACTTTTGAGGCCCGTGTCCAATCATCGATGTCACGTCTTCCAGACCGCCGAGTAGCCCTGCCACCAGATATAGACAATGCAAAAGACGAAGAAACAGCTCCCAAAGGATAAACAAGAACGAATGTTCTCGCTGAAATCTAATATCAAACGGGGATCAGCCTCCAGAGGACGCTTCCACAAAAGCACACCACCAACCCCTCCCCCCCTTCTCTCTGTCCAGGTCGTAACTCGTTTAGAGACAAGAGAGCGTGTACATCGCAACCGATAAGTGTGGAGAGCCGCTAACGCCGAGCAATGCAAGACCGGCAAGAAGTATAGGGAGAAGAAGACGTGAAAGGCCGCTGTCGTCTGGAACTCGAAGGCATTGTTGGAGAGCCCAACGGTCGCAGACATCATCAGCAGGATGACGTTTGCACACTATCCGGGTCAGAATGGTGACTAGGCGCCCTGGTTTCGATCCCGTTCGATTTCTCTGGATGGTGATGACGCGTCTTGCATCTGGCCCCCCGGGTCAGCGCTCTCCAAAAGGGGGTGGGACTGTCTGCGAGCACTTACATTGTAGAAAACGCTGGCCTGCTTGATTCCGCCCACCTCGGACAGGTACTTGAGACGGCCTCGCAGGAAACGCTTCTGCCTCGGCGTCGCGAAATCGCTGTAGCATGCCGTGACCAGGGGCCAGATTATCATCAGGCCGGCCGCGCCCTTGAGTGGATCGTCGGCTTTGGTCTTGCCCACTGGGAACTGGGCCACGACGACCCCATAGCCGTTCCACTTGCAAAAAAAGGGCGTCGCTGCGATGATGTCCTCGACACGCAGCTGAGCTGAGCGTTTGAGCACCTCATAATCCTCACCCGCGCGGTAGTCGTCGGGAGAGACGAGCCAGGCCATGCATCGGAGGATCGTGGTCGTGAGCATGAGGTGGCAGCACCAAGTGGCCACGTGGAGGACAGCCAAGGGCAGGTTGAAGAAGCCGTATACCGGGCCGGTGAAGGCCCGCGCGGTGTCGAGCTCTTCATCGGACCCTTCGGGGACCCACTCGAGAGTGTCGACCTTCCACTGCGGGCTTGGGTCATTGTTGAGCTTGCGGAACTTGGCCTCGAGGGCTTGAGCACGCTTCAGGATGTCAAGGACCTTCTGGATCGTTCCGGGCTCGCGGTCCCCGGGGCCCAGAAGGCGGTCCATGTCCTGCCTGATCTGGCTGCTCTGGATGTCCATGTTGGCAATCGCGTGCTGCATGCGGCCGCGGCACTCGTGGTGCAGGAGCCAGGTGAACTCGGCCACCTCGGGGGAGTTGGGTAGGCAGTGGATGGAGAGGCACTGATTTCGCGTGATGGCAAACAATTCCTCGCCTTCGGGTGTTTCGAGTCCCTTTTGGCCCCTGAGCTTGACAATGATGGCGGCGCCCTTCATGTGGTCGGTGTACGCCGCGATGGAACCACGGGAAGCCGTCAATATCTAGATCCTGTTAGCATGGTCTCGCGGGAGGAGATTGGCAAAGGATCCTGCCTCGTAGAACGCCAGCATCAGCACGGCACCGAGAGTCTGGTCGTCCAGCACCTCTTGCGGGTCCATGATCGCTTTGTTGACGGCCCGGACAGCCCGGACGTAGTGCCCCTGGGCATGAAACAGGGCGGCGCTGGCATTGACGGTACGGCGGTTTGCCAGCGCGGCCAGCGAGACTGCCTTGTAAGTTTGGTAGAGGCACTTGGAGACCTTCTGTCCGCTCAGGAACCGGGGGAGGAAGCGATAGTAGCCACGGGCCGTCGGCGTCTGCGGTACAATAATGAATTCGGACAAGAAGTAGCAAGAGGCTTGTTCGTCTAGCGAGTCGAACATGGACTTGGGAATGTCCTCGTCCTCGTCGGTCGTGTCGTCGTTATTGTGCCACGGAAAGGTGACCGGGTTCGAGTAGTCAAACGTCTTGTACTTGGGACCGGCAACTGTCTTCAGGCATTGCTTGTTGCAAATCGGGGTTATGTCATTGTCTTCGTCCGAGCCCTCCTCCCCTCTTGACTTCTTGAACCTCTTGATCGTCGCCTTGGTCTCGTCGCGGATGTTTGCCTCGAAGGGATCGCGGTAGCCCGGACACTGCCGTCGTGATTTCTTGCATCTCATGCAGAATGGCTTGCCTTCGTCGCATTTGATCCTCCGAGCCCTGCACAGCTTGCAGCCGCCTGATGGCTTTCCGGTGTTGACCATGATTGCGGTGAGAATACGGGGTGTTGAAGGTTATACAGAAAGATGTCATCGAGTCGAACGCACGCTGGAGGAGGCTTTGAGAATGCGGGAGGGGTCGAGATCCTTTTCATGACTCTTCGGAGCGACAAGCAGTTGGATCCGAGATCAACTGGTGAATGGCGGCCACATATTGCAGCTATAACATAAGCGTGGGATAGTGGAGGGGTTCTCAATGTCAAAGCGACAAACTCCATGCGTTACGATGGCATTCCAACGTCCACGGCAGACTTGGCAAGCTCCATCCCTGGTCGGTGGCTGAAGGACGAAAAAGCTGGATCACCGATGGCACGCCTGCGAAACTGTGTAGTATTTGGATGCAGTGTTATCAGTAGTTCAGACGAAGTGCTATCTCCGAGTTGTCGAATGACGACCCCAGGGGAGCCCTAGCACCGGGCAGTATGAGGCCAACCATATCTGTTGAGCCGGAAGGATTGTTTCATGCGCTGCTAGGTCGTGACTGTACATCCCCGGCGGCGATTGAGGGTGGCTCTGTCGGCTCGTGCGCGGTGCGTTTGAGACGGCAAGGCGGGAGACAAACTACATACCAGATTAGAAGACCAATGTTGGACAACCTAACGGAACAATGAAAGGAACACGCCAGCTTGCCGGCTAGGCGGTCGATGAATGACAGTTTAGACAGGTACCAATGCTGTGGTTGTTCGTGTGCCATCTGCCGAGGCGATGACCATGAACCATATGCCATTTCGTTGACCGTTTAGAGAAAACCTTGCAAGCCGAGCTACCTGATTGAAGAACAAGTGTGCGACTTTCCTATCAAAACTTGCAAACTCAGGCGAACCCGTCAAGTCGAACCGTCTCTCTGTCTGACCGCAGGCGTGCCCATCGATCTTGTCGGCACGGGCTGCCTTGCAAGAACTCCAAACTCGAAAATTGTCTTCGGTTCCGATGCCGGCTCCGGGCTGGGGGAACGCCTCAAGAGATCATCCGTGTCCTGCAGAGGGCCATGCCAAGACATTACCAGGAGGTGCTTAACTGTACGAGCCGCTCGCGGGGTCGCATGCACGGAAGAGTCTGTTAACCAGCAGGGGCTGACATTATCGAGTTGAGCGGCAGACATAGATAATGTTTGCTGAATCTCCAATTCCAACGGTCTGGTGGATGGGCGCCGCTCATGCCTCATGCAACGCTTGACAACGTAGAGCAGCTCCGTGGATTGGTCATCACGGTTGATGCCCAACAGTCTCATCCCGTTGTTTCTCTAATCAATCGATATGCTACCGTTAGACCATGAGAAATGATTCGGGTAAACATTGTCAACTCGTTGTGTGCCAAGACCTATGTTTGGCGATGGCAGCTGACGTTCTTGATTCCTTGGACGCTGGGGCGTCTCTGCGTGGTCGTTGTTGAATCTATACCTTGGTACGCTTGGCAGGCCACACTTGTATCCGGGTGCAAAGGTGTTGGGAATGAGTATGGCGGACGGGAGGTCCTCCCACTCTAGGCCATCAAGCGTTATGGAAAGCCGAAGGTTTGAATTCTTCTATGTATGCGTGTAGGTGAAGAAACGACCAGCACGCACCTGCCGGCCCAGCGATCGCCGCTTACGTGATGGCTAACCTCCAGGTACCTCCTTGACCGAGCTTGTGCGGGGCGGGGGCCATCTGTCGATCAACAGCTAGGTAGGTAGACGGACCCACTTTGACATATTGAGCTGCAAGCTTAACTTTCACTCGACTTCAACAAAACAACAACAACAACGTCGACGTTCGCCTGTCCCACGGGCCATCATCCAAGCCACATTCCTGACAGGTTTACATGATGAAAAATCAAGGTTTTGCGCCAAGAAAAGTAATAGAGCTTGGCCTATCTCCGACCAAAAAAGTCACCAGTATTACCTACTTGCATTGTCGAACCCCGCCAGGCTGGTTGGATCATTACGCTCAGAGGCTGTTTCTCCACGTTATTTGAACGGAGAAGGGGGGGAGGTCGTGGCGCAGCCGAAACGAATGCCATAGGGCTGTGGGCTTTCTGAACGGCGCCTGCAAACCTACCGGTAGGCTGCCGTACCAGCCTGCAGTGACACGGGCAGCACGCTGCACATCTGAGGCAATGGCCAACAGGACGGCCACGACGGTTTTGGGGCCCGAGTTCTTCGTTCCGAGCATGCAATTCCAATTGGACTGACCCCGAATAGCCAATTTATCAGATGATGTCTAAGGCCGAGAAACAGTATTGTATGCAATGCTGAAGCAAAAACGGGCCACCAAGCTGCCTCATCGCTTCAAATTCTCCTCACCTTTGTCCGAGGTCTCCCATACACAGCTCAGTTTGCACTAGACGACTGATGGGCTAGACATTCAGCCCGATAACCTTAACCTTTCAAGCGGATCTGGAGCATCCCTCGACTAAACTTTCGGAACTTGCCTGGGCAGGTCTGCTCTGTAATTTACGAGGAATCCTCCATGAATCCCGAGCTAAGTTGTGTTGAGTTTGAACTTGCTTTTCTATTTGGCTCGGATCACCCAGTGGTAGGATTCGAAGGCGTCACAGAAATTATGCGGAAAAGATCAAACCGCTTCAGACTTGCAGAAACTGGTTTGGTGACTACAAGATCAATGGCCTATCGGCTTCACAAGCGGGAACAACAAAAAGCTGCGCTGCTAAGTTGGGACTATACCATCACCGTTCTTGCTAAACTCATCATCAGCTTACAATTTAACGATTGCAGAGGCTTCTTTTTTTATAATAAAAGAAAAAGGCAGCATGATGCACCCAGTAACTCACAAGCTACTGTTCCGAATGTCGAGAACCATTGTCCAGACAGCTCTTTGCGGATATGGTACCTCGTGGTTCCAATCAGTTGGCAGATGCTGCCCGGTATTGCAATTCGTTTTGCGACTGCAGTTGATACCCCCTGACCCGGGCCGCGTCCTCGGTCGACGTCGTCAAGGCTGACGTTTCCGTCTGACTGTAACTGCTACCCTGAGCTACCTAGCTTTTGAGGGGTCGGTCAAAACCCACACAGCATTGAGACCCGTTGAAGCCGCCCTCAAGTTCCGATCCCGGGTCTTCGATTTGCTGTGCCAAACACCCCACGCGAAAAGACCGGATCGGAGATAAACGACCTCGGTTGCTGAAGGGTCGTACGATATCCAGCAGCTAAATATGAAGCGCGGATTACTTCCAAGTATTTCTCTTCTTATTTTACACCGCCGTTGTTGGCTCATTTGCCTTTTGGGCGCGACATGTTTGTTGGATCGTCAGGTATGTGAGGTGGGGTAAGAAGAAAGAAAAGGTATCTGGTAGAAGTCCTTCCTCTGCAACTGATCGTGTTATAAGTGTAGCAATGCAAAGGGAAAATCGAAGGTAAGTATCTTCTCGGGCTGAAATACGTGGTAACCCGGGTGGTTCCGGATGCATAAAAGAAGCAGCTCTTACTGATACTGATCTCAGTTGGATCAAGCGACGAATCCCATGGAAATTTCCTCTCATTTAGTCGAATATAGGCTGTTGGCCGCTCACGAGAATCGACTCCTAAATGGCGGTTTCCCCCGGATGACCGCATATTCTTATCCCAATGAGCGGGCTATCCGCCACACCTTCCATCCAGTTGTCATGTCTTGGTTTTTTTCGTTGTTGTTTTTTTCGTTGTATCTGATGACACCACCACCCCCTTCATCCATGTCCCACCGGCGAGAGGGGCAGGCCATGTTCGCTCCCGCAGTAATCATATCAACCGCAGCTCACTTGTCGCATGTCAGCTGCGCTGCTTAGACGGACGCCTGCATGGGTCCCGATCCTCCGCGCCTGGTTAGGCAAAGATGTGGTTTAATGCGCCGGGGGGCTGGGTTAGGCTCCACAAGAGCCTGAGCCGCTGCCCGGTCAGCCCGGTCAGCTCGCATCCTTCGGCATGATATTTCATCCGACATGTCCACCGGATCTCAACTATCAATAGCCCGGGTAAGAAAGTCTTCTGGGCAAAGCCAACTTCCCAACCGGTGCTTGAACTGATCGCGCTGGCTTGCAAACCACACACCATTCACCCATGTCCATTCGGACTGCGACATTAGCCAACACCTCAACATGACAGCGGAGGAACCTGGTGACTGAGACTCCGTAGGGCTGATGACACTCCGAATTCAAAATCCCGCTCGGGTCGGAATTTACTATCCGCAGTGTCATTTATCGACAACCATGACGTGGCTCAAGAATGCTGAGCTGCGCTTCGGCGAGGGTAAGCAAGATTCGAATTCGCTTAACTCCAATGACAGTTAATCATTCCCGTCTGGCCATGCTGCCATTCACTCGTAATCCCCCCTTGACCCCTGGTACGGCTTGACGGTGATAGACAGCATGATAGGATACATCTCGCCAATCAGGCCGTGCTGGGTCGCTGAACTCCGTTTCAAGCTTCCTCTCTCCTTTGGATATATATAAAACTTGCGTAGCCCATCAGTATTGAACATGCTGGGTCAACACGGCCTACATTAATCAACCCAGGGAAATATGGATGCATAAAGAAACATTTGCTTTCTGTACTCGGCATATAAGCATACATCGCATCTTCAAAACAAGCAAAGCAATCTTGCTTTATGATGGCTACCGCGGAACCCGATCCACAAGGGGCACCTGTGGTCGCCCTCGAGAAACACACTACCCACGTCGACCAACATGGCAAAGTCGTATTCAAGCCCTCGCGCGAGTTCCTCCTCGCCTTCGGGGCCCTCTGCACCATCGCCCTGGTCGTCGCCCTCGACGCCACGACCCTATCCGTTGCCCTCCCAACCATGTCCCTGGCCCTTGGCGGCACCGCCCTTGAGGCCTTTTGGTCCGGCACCAGCTTCCTGCTAGCCAGCACCGTTCTGCAGCCCACTGTCGCCGGGCTCAGCGGCATCTTCGGACGCAAGCCCCTCGTCTTCGCCTCGGCGCTCCTGTTCGCCGTGGGCTCAGTCGTCGGCGCCGTCGCAAACGACTTCGCCGTCGTGATCGCGGGGCGGACGATCCAGGGCGTCGGTGGCGGCGGGATTATGGCCCTCATAGAGGTCATCATCACCGACCTCGTCCCGCTGGCCGTGCGGGGCCAGTGGTTCTCGCTGCTCTCGGCCGTGTGGTCCGTCGGCACCGTCACGGGCCCCCTGATCGGCGCCGGCTTCGCGCAGGACGTTACGTGGAGATGGATTTTCTGGATCAACTTACCCATCACCGCGCTGGGCGTCGTCATGATCTTCTTCTTCCTTAAGCAGGTAGGCATCCCGGGCGAGGTCAGCGCCAAGCTCAAGAGGTTCGACTGGCTCGGCAGCTTCCTCTTCACAGCGGGCTCGACGAGCTTCTTGTTCGGCATCTCGACGGGCGGGGTCATGTACGAGTGGTCTTCGTTTAGGTGCCTGCTGCCGCTGCTCCTGGGCGCCCTCACCATCGCCGGGTTTGGCTTCTGGGAGCTCAATTTCGCGAAGGAGCCACTTATCGACAAGGGCATTTTCAACAACTGGACCATGGTCGCTAACTATATCATGACCGTATTTCACGGCATGATTCTCTGGTCTATCCTCTATTTCCTCGGTAAACTATCCCTTAGCGCCTCCTTTCGAGTCCTCTGAGAACTGTCCGAGCTGACACATCCCCGCAGTACTTTACTATCAAGCCGTCAAGGACTACTCCGTGGTCATCTCCGCCGTCGCCGCCCTCCCCGAGTCCCTCACCGTTGCCCCCGCCGCCATGGTCGTCGGCCTCATCGCCGGAGTCACGGGCCGGTATCGCTGGTCCCTTTGGTCTGGCTGGGTCATGACGACTTTCGGTGCCGGACTCATGTGCCTCATGCGGCCCTCCACCACCATCCCCCAGTGGATTTGGCTCAACATACCTATAGGGATCGGCACGGGCATGCTGTTCCCCGCCATGGCGCTTTCGATCCAGGCGGCCTGCGCACCGGCTCTCAACGGGCAGGCCGCAGCCTTCTACTCGTTTCTTCGCACGTTCGGCCAGTCGGTCGGCGTCGCCGTCTCGGGCGTCATCTTCCAGAACGCGTTCCGGACAAGGTTGGAGCAGATCCCGACGCTCGCGGACGCGGCCGAGGAGTACTCGCGCGACGCAACCATTGTAGTGGAAGTTATCAAGAGAATGCCGAAAGGGGACCCCATACGCGCGGACCTGGTGGAGGCGTACTGCGACGCGCTGCGGGCGATCTGGATCAGCCTGATTGCGTTCGCGGGGTTCTGCATGCTCATCAGCGTTACGGTCAAGAAGTACAGCCTGGATCAGGAGCATGTCACCGAGCAAGGGCTCGTGACGAGTGACGACACGAGCAGGGAAGATGTGGAAAGGGGTGAGAAGGATGAGCGTTGAGGTGGACTGGCCTCGGGTTGGTGGGAGGTAGATAGATGACACCGTACATGTGTTTTATGATATCTGGCGTTTAGACTTACCTCTCCAATGCGTAGTTGTTAGCATGAGGCATAAGTTTAGGAAATAGCAAATGTTCTAAAAAGATTGAGTTATCAGGGGAGGGTTCAGTGTGGAATAGTATATCAGTATAAACACAAAGCATTCACCTCCTTCACATAGATATCCTGCCGTGAGACTTCTTCCGTACTTTCCTTCTTTGATCAAACAACAAAACCATACTTGTCACATTTCGCCTGGGTACCATCGGTTGCTCACATCCCACCCGCACCTTCCGTTTCTTTGGTGACGCACTGCTGCCGTCAAATCCTGCTCCACCTCGTGTCGCCTTTTCTTCTCTTCAGCCTACCTCTTAAACGACTGTAAAAATAAGTGCCACTGATCGAGCTTATTCACTACTTGCAAACCAGTTTTACGTTCACCTGCGCATCACTCTGCTTTTCATCTGCAACTTGCATCCCTACGAATAAAGTAACCTCCTTCTCCATTTGCAAAACTCATCATCTATCGTGAGTAGTTGCTGACTCTTCCTGTAAGTAGCTAGTACCACGCATATATCGACAGCTCCACATCAATTCTGGCCAGCCATACAACCAAACTGAATACCCTACGCAAGACTACTTCGTCTAAACAGAGCTTTAGGCGAACATCAAGTGGGAAACATTGTAAAGTCGAACACCCGAAAAGCCACCCAGCATACCCTCCGCCTACTGGGGACAGAATGTGCCTCCGACTCTACAGACATTACACGGAATGTGGTTGTCTCCTCGCAGCCAGCGGCTCCCTCCGCGAATGCCGCCACGGCCCGACCTCGCCCCTCTGCGGCCCACAACACACCATCGGCATCGTCACCCGCGAGGGCGACGAGTGTCTATACCACGCCTGCCTCACCAAGCAGCAGCGACACGCGCCCGAGCAGTCTCGCCAGCCGTGCTTCCGTAGACCCTCTGGTCCGGGTGTTACAGACAAGGAAGTCGCAGAGGCGAAAGTGGAGCACCTACGAAGCCTCGACATGAGGGAGCGTCTCGACCGCTTCAAGGCTAAAGGCCTCGAGGGGTCGTACCGAGGCGACCGTGAGCCCAAACCGAGAGGCGGCGCTTTGGTCTTCTCGAGGCAGTTCGACGGTACGGAGTATACGGGCCATCACCCCTATGAGCACACGGATTTCGAGGAGGAGGACGTGGCGCAGCAAAAGACGCGGTGCCATCTCCGCAATGTGTTCCTCGCCACCGTCCAAAGTGAAGGCCTCTTCGATCCGAGCGACCGGTTCCTGAGCTCCGCGTGGGATGATGATAGTGATTCCTCTGCGTGCAGCAGCGAGGTCGACCCCGATGCCTTGGATACGACCTCTTACAGCGAGGGCGCGAAGCCGATGGCGCCTTGGGAGGCAATGAACGGAGGAAGTGATATCGTGACTGGAGAGGACAACGCGATGGACGTGGATGAGACCGGCCTATGCAGGGTGTATCGGGAGGATACCTACTCGCCTGCCGAGCGGACTTTGAAGCTCAAGGACTTGACTGGCCCGCGTCCCAATCGAGCGTCGGCCTGACCGACGCAAACGGGTGAGCTGCCAAGGGGGCGATGACTGAAGTAGTCTCTTCTGTTTTTTTGGCGGTTATGGCGTTTGGGGATAAAGCCGATTCATTCTGGGAACCAGTCTTGATACCTCTCTATTTGATTCATGAGCGTTGGATTTCATGCAGCTATATGTTTCTCCTGCCTGGCTGTCCGTCCTAGATCATGTGCACGCACCTGGCTTCCAGCCTAGGGATGAGAAGTAAGCATGTTGTACAAAATTGGAAACGTAAAAGATGCCATCATGTCCAGCCATATATATGTCCAAGTCCAAGTCCAAATCCTTCCAAATCGCTCAAAGTCGCCCTCTATACCGGGTTCGCCGCCCCATGATAAGATTAGATCCGAGTCGGACCAGTTGGGTATTGCCGTCCCCCAACGCCAGAGATTACCGGGCTGACCCCATGTTCTTTCCACCGCTTCCGGTCGTCCCTGGGCTCGCGATCGCGAGGTTCCCAAGGGGGCTCGCCCCTTCCTCGCATCCGGTCCACGTCGGCATGGCTGCTTGTTCGGCGCTGGGTCTCGGGTCGCACCAGGTGTCGCTCCCTTCGTCTTCGTAATTCGTTGTCCTCTTCTCTCTCCCAGTTCACGACGCGATCTCGGTCCCGATCGCGCTCCAAGTCCCGATCCCTATCCCTGTCCCTATCTCGGTCGCGTCTGCGGTCGCGGTCTCGACCACGGTCTCTCTCGCGTACCCTCTCCCTCTCCCTCAGTTCTCTTTCTTCCATCTCTCGACGTTCTCGAGCTTTGAGACGACGACGTCGGCCTTCTTCCTCGGAGTCCGACGCTCCCGAGTCATCCGACCCGATGTCGGGCCAACTGCGGTTGAGCTTGGAAGATGGCAGGTACTCCCGACTGCGGCGCGAAGGCGGATCACTTCGGCGACCAGAAGTGCTCCGATGGCGTTCCGGCGACCGGCCGTTGGGAAGAATAGACGTCACCTTTTCGGCGATTTTGTCCCTCAGACCGTCTACAATTGGTATACTGCGACGGCGCGCGTCCTCTGGTCTCAAATCGGCACGGTGAATGCGGGCGCCTGGAGGCGGGCCATGCGGCGGCGGTGTCGGCAGAGGCGCTGACGGACCCATGCGCCGGAAGCCTGGCGGCGGCGGCTCGTTGGAGTGATGAGTGTGAGGCCTGCGCTTGGTTTGTGGACTCGCTGGTTCGTCAGAATCGGAAGCCGAGGATGACGAGTAGTGCCGTGGCTGACTGTGCCGACGAGGCTGCATAGGAGGTCTGTTGGGCTGCAGATGCTCAGAGGCAGCATGCACGGCCTCGTGTGGTGGGGATGGATAGTCGGAGAAGCTGCGGCGTCGACGGTCATCTGGCGAGGTATGACCCCGGAAACGCTCCCGCTCGGGAGACCGAGGTATGTGCAGGCGTGACGGGGGGTACCTGTTCGCAGCATGCCCTGGAACATGGCTGTAAGCTACAGAAGGCCGGGTCGACGGAGTAAAGTAGTCTGCCTGCGGGCCGCGAGGAGGAGGTGAGGTCTTGGGCGATGCCTTCGGATACGGGTTGCGGACGTGGACATAAGCCGCCTTGACTCTCGGTTCGTCTCTTTCCACTGGGCGGCTAGGAGCAGTCTTGGGAGATGCAGGCTCGTCCTTTGGCGTTGCGGCCTGCCTCAGCTTCTCGGCGCACTCCTTGTGCCATTTCTCTATCCCGACATCCGGTTTACTGGGAAGAGATTCCGCGGGTAGGTCGGGAGGGAAAGGCTCGCCCGTTTCGGGATGCTTCAGGTTCCAGTGCTTGACGGCTTGCTGAATAAAAGGCACATGTTCCTCGGGGCTCAGCAGTATCTCTATCGACTCCCACCGAACGAAACCACGCAAGGTCAGAGCCGGAATGGAAGGGGCGACGAAATCGTCGTCGGAGGGTTGCAGAGAGTGTTGACAGCCCGTAACCTGCCAAATGTAGGATATGGCGGGGTGGGGCATTTCGATGAAGAGGGCTAGGATGACACGATTGTCAGCACGGAATGGAATGCATGGCGCGGGGGCCGTCGATGTCTGCTTACAATCATAATCGCCACCTACAGCCTTATAAAAGGCGGCCAGTTTTTTAGGGGTCAGGGCCTGGACATGTTTATCGCCAATGTCGGTGATCTGTAAATTTTGGCGGGGTTGTCAGTGTTTGTCCAGCATCGGCGGAGGCGGGGTGGGTGGGCGAGGACAGGGACGTACAATGTGGAGGGCGATGGCGCGCAGCAGCGAGTCGAGGATGGGTGTCGGTGCCTTGTCTGGGCCGAACAGATAACCGTAAAAGCTAGGGGACTTCGGGTCGGAAGGCTGAGTCTGAGGTTGGGGTTGAGGTTGAGCAGAGGACTCTTTCGAGTCGGCCTCTGCGGTCGCCGTCGCCATTCGGGGCCGAAGTCTACATCAAACGGTGTGGTTTTGTGGACAGGAAGGTCCCGGGAAGAAAAGTGTGGAGATGGGACGGAATGGAGAAATAGTGTATAACGGCTGTGGCGCGTGCTGACTGGCAAAAGACGTATCGCGCGCAACCGGAGTCGGCTTGGGCGAGGAATGCGTCGAGCGCACGCGGTCGTCGAGAATGAGCTGTCGTACCTTTCGTTTGGCCGAAAGGTTCAATCAAAGTCGCTAGCGTGGGAATGCGAACAAGACGTTGTCGAGTTGGGGCGGGGCTTCAACTGCTACTAATAATCTAAGATATGATATTCTTGGGTGCGGGTCGCCGCCATAAACATCATGCGCACGCGAGAGGAGAGATGTAAGGCAGGAATAGGCTGAGGCCAAGCCGTGAGTCAAGACCGAACGGGTACATAAGAGATGAGGGAAGAAGATTGTGCCCAAGGAGACGGCGTGTGGGCGTGATATGTCTCTCTTTTTGTCTGGTGGGTGTGAAGTGCCGTCGGACGGGATGGATGATGGGTTGAATGAGTGAGAGGGAGATTGGTGAGCGTGAGGCGGGCGGGAGCTGATGATGTAACTAAAGTACTTGGACTGCAACTCCAGGCGGGGAGGGTACCTGCGCCTCGTTGCTTGGAGGTTGGAGGGGGTCGGGAGGTATGGACGTGGACGATGACTTGGGCGCACGATGGCCTTTTTCTCGTGTGGACGAGTCCCCGTTAGGCAGAACCGAGCAGCGGGAGAGCAGCAAGCAAGCCAGCAAGCAACTCCTACCCGGACCTGCAATGGCTCTACAGGATGCAGGGTGGGCAGGGCAGGCCCGACAGGGCAGTGGGAGGTAAGAATAGCGACCAAACAGGGAAAACGTTTGGATGTTGGGCTGACACGTGCACCCTGGCGCAGCTTCTCTCGCGGGAATAATTGGAATACCCAGACAAGGTACCTCAGCCGTCATTCTATCCGCATACAATCTGCAAGTACCCCGACTCGACATGTCTCTGTCACCTTCCATTCTACCCAGCCTTCCCCCCGCTATGCCAATCCTACTGATTGATTGTCCTTCCTTCAATCGCCATGAATAACACTGCTCCCCTCTGGCATGCGATAGGTTCACCGGCCTTCTCGGCCTGTCCGACATTCGACCACGATTGTCGTAGATTCTCGCTGTTATCTACCCATACTGTACCTCAACTTCATCCACCTTCGATCTTGACAGGAATCCCGGTTCGATCCCGGTCTACATCAACATGGACTTTTGACACTTTTGCTCTGCATGCCCCACGAGAACAGGCAGAGTGAGGCTGGACTGCAAATTAAACAACAGATCCAGGGATGCGGGTGATCAAGGATGCTCGTCGAAGGCGATGGATGCCCAGCCCAGCCCAGCCAACCCCTGGGATGCAGCCTGGAAGTCTGTCTGTCCAGGTGAGCCATCTGCCAGGGACGAACTGCCGCGAGGTGCCAGGTTGCGAAGGTTGGTGGCCGCTCAGCCGCCATGACGGAGACTGCCTGCGCACAACGATATTGGGAAAGTCGAGGGACCGGTCCCAACAATACATACTTTACTGAGGCAGCCAGCCTGACCATGCCGACAGACCCGTCTTGTCTGCGCACCACACCGCACTGGAAAAGCCAATTAGACCAACTTACAGGTGATTTGGAGAGATCAACGCTGGACACGAGGCTCAATTCTGCTCATGTCATTTCTTCCCGGAGACCCCCGGCCCTTCCAGAACAACGATCTCATCAATTCAAGACAGCGTTATCGTTGTCTGCAGGACCATGGCAGCTTTCGGTTCCGCGGTAGGCCACACAACCCGGTCAACATCAGCGAAAAATACCAAGAACGCGGCATTTCGCCCCATCATCTGGAGGACGCACTACTGAACCACAGCGACCTGCCGGGAGCCGACCCGCGGCGACGCCTCTCGCACATCCTGACATAGCACAGCACTAAGTTTATCACTGCGGTCTACTTGGGTAGCCCCGCGTTTTCGTCTCATCCTGACCGCTGTGAAAGCGTCTGGGTATGATGTAGTCGCAGCCAAGGTTTAGGGACAGGCTAATTTGGCGGTGAACAGATGAGCGCCGATTGACGAAAGAGGCCTGTAAGGAACCTGCTACTGTACCTGGTGTGTGTACCATTTTTAACCGCTTTGGTAACACTACCTGGGCGCGTTGCTGCACTGACCGTCTCGTTGCCTCGTCTCCAGCGCTATCTTTATTCTACATGAATCTCTCGCCGTGCCACCCGCCTTGGCCCCTCTTCCCCCTCGTCTATACGATAACCTGAATTGCCGAGTGTTTATTGGAAAGTCACACACCACAGACCAATGCCGGCACTGGCGAGCGAGATGAAGCTCCGTACTAAGTTGAGTGTCCGCCACCTTGTCAACAGCTCCGTCGTCTCGGACAAGGAAAGCGTTTCGACACCCTGCGCACCGGCCATGAGTGCGTTGTTCGTCGACGACATGACGACGAGGGTGAAGGGCATGATGGCGAGGCTCAGGACCGCGGCGGTGGCGTACGGCTTCCACACAGCCCCCCGGTTGTGGTGGTCATACGCCGTGTAAGCCAAGGACAAAAAGGTAACGAGCGCTACTTTGGGGCCGGTCGACGCGCCGTTCAAGAAAATATGCCGCCATAGCCTCAGTGCATGGGCTGGTTCGGAGCTGCCTTGGAGGATGGTAGGGACGCTGAACATGGACAATGATGCAGTTGCGCCTGAACTAAGGGTCGGCAACTGACGTCGGCCCCCAAGTGACACGAGCAACACTCGGTGGAGTGGGGAGGGGCTTCTGCTTACCAGCCCACCAGGCACAGCCAAGGATGCCGGTTGCAGTGGTAATTGCAGTGATCAACCCGAGTTGAAGCATCTTGGCAAGTTGTGTGTTTGGGGGTTCAGTGGCCAATACTCGTTTACAAGGTGGGGTTCCAAAGTTTGCTGATTATTTCTCTCCTGGATGACAGTTCTTTGACGAGATGCAGTCAAGTTTTGGTTTTGGGACGGCTTCTCTCTATTTAAGTTCCATAACTACTACTACGTGGTATTCCCCAGAAAACGGTGATAGCGTTCGCCGACCATGCGGGAGAAGAACGGCGGACGACACATAAATGTCCGAAAGCTGGTACTGTTTTGTTTGCCCCGAAAAAGGTCCGGGACCCGGGGCTGGTCGGGCAGGCAAAGCAAGCCCAAAAAGTCCGAATTGCACCGAACGGACCGGACCACCTATTGCTTCGGCCGTCCGATGCCATGGCCAACAAGTGTCGTCCCTTCTCTGACTTCTTCTTTCCACACCTTCAGCTTCTTGAAACCCCACTTGCTCAAGATCTTTTGGCTTGCAAAGTTGCCCGGCTCCGTGACGGCGGTGATGATCTCGTTCACCACGTCCCCAGCGAGGTGCCCTGGGACGGTCGCCTTGTCGACGTTGACCTCGCACTCGGAGCGGGGCAGAGACCACCAGGCGCCAAGGAAGGCCTCGACGAACTCGGTGGCGTACCCGCTGCCCCAATAGTCCTTCTGGAGCATGTACCCGATCTCGGGCCAGCCCAGCTCGCCGCCGGCGGCCCTCTTGCAGCCGCCGATGCCGATCCACTCGCCCGTCAATCGCAAACAGATGGAAAAGTCGTAGTTGTCGGCGTCATTGGGGGGTAGGTTCTGTGCCAACTTGGCCCGCGTCTCCTCCATGTCGGCGTCAACGCGGCCAGCGGCCGACCACTTCATGACCTCGGGCTGCGTGCGAAGGACGTGCAGCGGTTGCAGATCATCCAGGGAGAGCGGTCTCAGAATGAGACGTTCGGTGACCATGGGCAGCCGCGAGGCGTGAGGTGGTAGAGGAATTGTCGGGAGTGAGGTTCTCACCGTTACGAAGTCCAGAGGTTGGACGTCCATCTTCGTCTTTGCCGTCCTTGTTTCCCCTCTTCCTAAATTCCCAGAGAGAACTCGAATTGCTTATTTTTGCTGTTCTTCCGTACACCGGTGAGCCGGCTATATGAGGTGGTGGTTGCTGTTCCAGATGCAAATTTTTATATTCTTGCGCTATGGTATCGCACTGGGGTTCAAGTTTGAGTCATCCCCTCTCATTGCACAACCCCCATAATGTCCATGACTGCTCGGTGAAGGCCTTGGCGCTATCGCCAATTTAGTCTCACTGGATTCTCCAGAAAAGACGAAGCTCGATTCGAGGAAAGCTCCGCTGTTGAGTCATACAGAGAGGACTGCCGAGTGCCGATGGCAGTCGGTGCATATCTCGTTTTACTCCCATCCCCAAACATAAGGCTCAGCTGTCAGTCCTGTTGACCGGGCCAACAAGCGTCCTTGGATCAATCTGCCACCGAGGTCACGGACAGTCAGACATTGAGATGCGGATCCTCATCCTTGGCAACACAATAGATGAGGAAACAACGACTGGGCCCTCCGCTTTCCCCTTTGTGAATGTAGGGTGTTTCTTTTTCTTTTCTTCATTGTCTTCTTTAAGGTTTCCGGGCTGAAGTGGGGGTTTTCGCCGACGAGTCTTGCCTAGGAATTTTCACATCTGAAAACATCCCGCTCCATTCAACCCCATGCACTGACTGTATCCAGCCCCTTGGGGCTTAGGGCGGCCTCTGCAGCGCGCTTGCTACCCCCCTCCCGGCCTAGAACACCGGCACCACCCACACACACACACACACACACACACACACACACACACACACTCCGTACACTACACCCCCATGGATGATTCGTCCTGTCTTACCCTGTTCGTGCCAAGTGTTGTCCAGAACATCGAAAGTTAAGCCTCTGGGCTGCTTCTGAGCCTTCCTTAACCCCGGTCACGTTCTCTATCTCAAGTTCTTGACGAAAAGACGATTCCTTGCCTAACCAAGTTTGTCTCGATGCCCTGTGCCGACATCAGCGGGGCTTACCTGGCATGATTGCCCGTCGTCTGTCACTCGAGAAAAGCAAGAGACATCACTGTGAACTCGACCCGAGCTAGTGGTGACAAATCCACATTTGTCAACGTCACCACATGGCCGCACACTCACACTCACGCTCACCAAGCAAATAAACAATGACGCCCCCGCCATCTTCGGCTACCACAGCCCGGCAGCAATCGGACCCGGGCAGCAGCAAGCAGCAGCTAAGCTGCGTGAATTGCCGCCATCGTAAGATCAAATGCGACAAGCTCCAGCCGCGCTGCAAGCAGTGCGAGCGCTCTGACCTCGACTGTGTCTTCCCCTCGCGGAAGCGGAACCGTAAGCCTCGCCAAGGGAGACAGAGCGAGCTGCTCAACCGCATAACTCGCCTAGAGAGCATCGTCAGTAAGGTTGACTCGGGCAATCCCGATGGGGCTGGCAAGACCCCCTTCGCCGCCGCCGCCGTGCCCACTCCACTTTCTGGCGCGGCGCCGGCCATCGGAGGCAAGGCCGACGGGTCCGTTGTTGCAATGAGCAACGCGGCGCCCTCGCCGATGGCGGTGTGGGACGCCCAGCCCACCCTGCCGACCAACTATATGAGTGCCGAGTTCTGGGAGAATCTCTGCCAGGAGGTCGAAGGCATGAGGCAAGCCCTGGACCAGCCCTCGGAGAGCGACGGGTCCGAGGATGAGTACCCGACGACCACGACGAGCCCCGAGTCTCTCGCCGTCAGGGGACACGGCCCGGGCCACGACCAGACCCCGCCGGCAGTGTCGGGCTTGCTTTCCAGTATCGGCCGCCATAGCACCGAGGAGCTGAGGCACCCACCACGCGAGCACATCCTGTACATGTGTAGGACATTCTTCTCCAACATTGACCCAGCCTTTAAGGTCATCCACCGGCCCACTATCTCGGCTGAGCTGGAGGCCTTTGCGAACTCGCCGAACAAACGTATTGATAACGCCACGGAGGCATTGTTCTTCTCTATGTACTTCGGTGCCATCACCGGCTTATCTCATGAGGCATGTCTCGCCAACCTGGGCGAGGAGAGGAGTGTTCTCGCGCAGCGGTTCAGAGAAGGCGTCGAAACTGCGCTGCAGAAGGCAGACTTTCTCAACAGTACAGAAATCAGAACTCTCCAGGCCCTAACGTACTATGTCGTAAGTTTCTCACGCTCACCCCGCCTGTCTGTCGGCTTGTCGTTCATGACCTAATCGCAAACATAGTGCTTCCTCCGCAGCCACAACGCCAGCCGCGCCTCGTGGGCCCTCATCCCACTCGTCGTCCGCCTCGCTCAGGCCCTGCACCTCCACCGCGACGGCGTCTCGCCTCCGCTGCCGCCTTTCGAGGCCGAGATGCGCCGCCGCTTGTGGTGGATGATCGTCGTGCTCGACATCCGCGCCGCTGAGGACCGCGGCACGGATGCCGCCATCCCCCGGCAGTCGTACAACACCAGGCTGCCCTTCAATCTCAACGATGACGACTTTGGTCCGTCGACGACGACTCCGCTCGAAGACCGGACGGGGCCTACCGAGATGACCTTCTGCCTCTGCACGTCCATGTCCTCAGGCATCTTTGGGAACATGCGGCCGAAGCACCCGCAGCTCGCGCTGGGCCCTGACAGCTCCCCGGAGACGGCGACGTCGGAGGACGAAATCATGGCGCACGCGCAGCGCCTCGAGACGCTCTTCGGCACGGCGCCGCCTAAAGCGCCCGCCTCGCCATCGCAGCAGCAGGAGCAAGAAGATGCCCGCAACCTCCCCGCCAACCACGCCGCCGTCACGGTGCGCATCATCATTCTCAAGATGTGGCTCTCGGCCCAGTACCCCTTCACGCCGCGGGCGGCGTCGACGGCCAAGCCGCGCGTCGCGCGAGAGACGATGCTCCGCACGGCGGTGAACACAATCGAGCTCGTCGAGTTCAGCAGCGCAACGTACCGCGAGCGGTTCGGATGGTGGATCGACAGCTACGTACAGTGGCATCCGCTCGCTGTCGCTCTGGCGGAGCTGTGCGTGCAGACGCGCGGGGAGCTGGTGGACAGGGCGTGGGCGGTCGTCGACCGGAACTTCAACGGGATGAGAGACCGAATCGCCGACACGAGGAGGGGCACGCTGTGGAGACCCCTGAAGAAGCTGCTGAGGAAGGCGAGAGCGGCGAGGGCGGAGGCGCTGATGGGGGACATGAAGCTGACGGACACGAGACCGACGCCGGCTGTTAAGGAGGGGGACGTAGGAGGAAAGAATGCGGAGGAGGAGGACGAAGACGAGGAAGCTGACGTTGATGCCGATGCCGGAGGAGACGGGAACGAGGACGGGTATGAACGTACCGGTGCCGGGGCGAATGTCCAGCAGGGTCCGGGTGCGCCGGCGTTACATCCGGCTTTCAAGCTGGACCGTATCGGTAACGGAATCGATATCGGTAACGGAAGCGGCGTGACCGCACGCGCCCCTCCTGCGAGCACAACCGTCATGGGCGTGCCCACGCCCATGGCGATAGACACGCAGCCGCAGCTGCCGATGGCAGACGCCCAAAACATGACGAACGTGCCTTACGGGCTGGCGTCCGATGAGATGGACATATTCAACGGCCCGATGCCATTGTTCGGCCACCCGCAGTACATATTTGACCATTTCGGGATTCAGATGGACGCCAAGGACTTCGCGTGGGACGCGAGCACGTGGAACGAGTTTGTGAGCGACGCGAATCTCGAGAGGTCGCCTGGGGATGACTGACGCGCTCGGCGAGATGGGGGCGGGCAGCCAAGGACGGGATGGATGGGTGTACGACAATGATGTGTATATGATAGACCACCCCGATCAGTCTTGGATATGTCATTCTTCACTCTCGCCTTTGGTGTTTGTCTCGACGCATCCCATGTCTGCCGACGTGAGGTCTTCCGTGCTGCGGCCATCGACGAACCACATATCCCGAGGCAGGGATGCGCGGGAATTGCTGTATGGCAACTATCGACTCTCTCAACTTACTACTCTACCCGACTGCAAGCGCCTCCGCCCCTTGTTCTTCTAAACCTCGTCATTTATGCCTGGGCCATAGAGGGCAAAGGTATGTGCCGTACCCCTTTTCCTACGGCAGTGGTTTTATGCCAAGACAAATATGGCCCGTTCCCTGGAGATTGTAACCAAAGCAGGTTATATCTCTTGATATGTGCCTACCCTCTTCTAATCATAATCATGACTGATTAGTTACAGGAGGAAGGGGGGGGGGGGGGGAGGTTGACCCAGATCAGCCATGATCCCTCCAGCTCCTTCAGTCGGGTTCCTCCGGCTCCAGGCGGCCCGAACGCCTGCATGCCAGCACGACTGCTCACTCGGAAATCGGGTCCCCGAAAAGACGGAGCTGTTGGAAAGCAGCAAGCCGACGCCGAGACAAACTCCCCCATCCGTATACACATCTGGGGTGTACCGCACTCGTCATAGTCCGACGGATTCAACGGCCGTCCCCATGTGTTTCAAGCACACGATCGCGTCACAAAAGCAATAGGCTGAAGGGCTCGAACTCTGCCGACTGACGGAGGTGGGGGTTGGCATTTGGTCTACCTAGACGGCGCTGGACGTCATGACATCCCTCTTCTGGCCGAGCTTAGCTAAGGGGAAGGTTGTGCCGCGCATCGTCTCATCAAGAAGTCATAATTCACAGGCTTCGTACGCAGGTCATCATTCGCACCCCTCGTCTATCATGAAGGATCGGTTCCTTTTCCCCATGCTGGCCATGCTCAAAAGATGTTTTTGAATTGAATTCCATTTCTTTTTGGTTCGGCCCCCTGCCTTTCAGAGAGCAAATGCACGTGATAGTTCAATGAGACCTAATGAACACCTGCCAGTAGTAGTAGCCCGCCCCTCCATTTGTCGAAAACCAGAGAAACAACGCCGCGTCCAACAACCGCTTTATGCAAAGGTGCTGGGGCGCTTCGCGCTGAAGATCTTCTGGTTGTTGATCTTGGCGACGCGGTGAGGGAGAGGGAAGCTGAGGTCCTTGGTGATGAGCTGCTTGATGTAGGGACGCTTGACGTCGTCGCCCTTCTCGAGCTCGACGACCTTGAGAATCTGTTTCGGGTTGGTTAGTAGACCGGTCTGGGCGATATTTTCAAGGAGGCACGTACGTGGATGGACCTGAAGCGGGCACGGTGGCGGGCGGCCATGTCGGAGTAGAGAGCCTCGACGGCGTCGGTGCGGGACATCTCGCGGTACTCCTTGTACATGTTGTGGGTGCCGGAGCGAGAGTCGTAGCGGATCCAGATACCGAAGTTCTTGACCTTGAGGGGGTGCTTCTCGTGGATCTGCGGCGTACAGGGTCAGTTTCTCAACTCGCTCGAGGTTTCCGGACCGCGGGTGACGCACCTCCTTGACGCTGACGATCTCACCGGTGGCCTTCTTGACCTTCTTCAGGCCACGCAAGAAGTACCAGTAACGGGACTTCGCAACCGTGACATTGGGAGCAAAGATGGTCATGCGGTACAGGGCGGGAGTCGGGTTGGACTCGGTGGGCAAGTGACGCCCGATGACCTCGTATTCCGTGAGACGACCTGAGCAAAGTCTGTTAGTTATGCGTCGTCCCCATGCCATAAAATTGTCCAGTCCATAGATGCGAATTGTCGGTGTCGAGTCCGGTGTCTTTGTAGCAATAGAAACCGTGGCGACTGCCGTTCTTCTCCCCAGCATGAAGCTGCCTGCACAAGAGTGACCTGGCCGTCAAAACCCCCCACGAGAAAAATGCCCCTCGAGAACAATTCTAGTCGAGTTCTCCTAGCTACGAGGGCCAGCCGAAATGGAAAGTTCTAGTGACGGTGTCGTAGCCATAGTGTTCATTTGCCAACCTGCCTAGCCGGAGTCGCCATCGGTAGATCACACGTCATGATCGGGGGGAAAAAAAGTTTTGTCGTCGGGGTCGCAGGAATTTGTCGAAGTTGCCGTTTTCGCATCCTAGGTCCAGAGAAGGGGAAGGAGAAATTGTGCTTACCCATCTGAAAGACTGTTAGAACCAAATTGTATTGTCGTGGATTGCGTAAGGCTTTTGACTTACTGTGAAGAGCTGGCCGATGGTCGTCGAATATCCGATATCGTGGTGGTTGCGCGGTCGAAGAACTTGGAAGAATTTGGCGCGCCAGGAGCAAAAAGGATTCTGTGTGAGAGGAAGGAGCAGTTTCCAGGGCTGGGACCTGTGGGTGGGGCGTTTTGCTAAGCGCACCCGGTCGAGGCAATCGGGGTTGATGGGGCTGGTGCTGTGGCTGAGGCAAACCCCCACTTAAACTGGAAAACCAAGAAAGTTTTAATGCACTGATGCCTGAATATGAAGGCGAGAGATTCTTACTGCCTGACGGGATACGTCTTTGGCGGGTGGTGCACCTCGGCCAATCACGTTGTAGATCAACCTTCAGACAGAACCAGCATCACAAAGAAGACGACACATCCCAGAAGGAGACATAGAAGGAGAGTGGTTCACTCAACGTCTTCGACCAATTGGAAAATCCAACTACACCTACCTATCTTGACTGAAGGTTCGCTCGATTCGGTCACTAGGTACAACTGTCTACTCCGGACAGACATTTACAGTGGTGAATTCGTCGTCCGTTTTCGCCTCCATCATCTTTCATACTGTCATCCTGCACCTGGTGGCATACACGATGGAGGGCCTTTTTGAAGAGTTTCGCAATGCCTACAAGGCAAGATCCGGATATTCTCTTGCACAAACACTCCAGCCCTTCAGCCCAGTCAACAAGCCTGGCAAGCTTCGGTCCATCTATCTGAGCACAAACATTCAAGAAGTCAAAGCCGATGTCAAGTACATGCTCCAGAGTCGAAGTTCAGGATCTAAGAAATTCAAGCTTGACCACGAGGAGGCCAACGGCTGGGTGGAGGTCTACACGGCTTACTGGAAGGCCATCGGCGAGATTTTGAAAGTGGAAGGCGACTCCAGTACTGGAGGTAGGGTGAGCTCATGCACAATAGGCCTGGCTTTACATATGCATTGCTGCTTGGCACTAACGCTCGGTCTAGTCTTCTTCATGGACAAAGGTGTATGAGGCGTGGAAGGAATTGACCACTGCTCTCATTCGCGGTTACACGAACTATGGATTCGAGGCTTGGACTATTCCTTGCCTCTATACTGCAGGCAAGCACCTACGACTTTTCGCCATTAGCTCGGACGAGGAGCGCAACACCAGCGACGCTGCCGCCAACGCTATGGAGCTTGGCGATGACTTCGACCCCGACCTGGAGAAGCAGAAGCAGCTCCGTGACTGCGAACAGCAGCTCAAGCGCATTTTCACACTGTGCTTGAGTGACAGGTATTTCGTCTCCTCCTCCAGATAAACCCCCTAGCCTAACCATCACCAGAGCGCCCCTCGAGGACTCGAGGAAATGGGCTATCTACTTCGTCATCAATCTGCTCTTCAAGACTTACTTCAAACTCAACTCTGCCAGTCTTAGTCGGACAATCCTTAAGGCACTATCTACGAATCGTGGAGATATGCCTCCATTGGAAGCGTTCCCCAAATCACAGCGGGTAACGTTCAAGTTTTATGAAGGCGTGCTTTTCTTCCTTGAGGAGAACTACGTCGAGGTAGGTATACTGGCTGACCAAACTCTGAAGAGCATACATCTGACATCAAAACTAGGCCGAGAAGCATCTCACCGAAGCATGGTCTCTCTGTCACAAGGACGCCAAGAGCAACCAAGAGCAAGTCTTCCTGAAGGTTTCCGTATCACGCGGCAAATAACTAACACTCCCGTCCGCAGGAGAATCCTTACCTACTTGATTCCCTGCCATCTCCTTACCACCCACACCCTCCCGAGTAGCAAACTCCTTGAACCGTTTCCCCACCTGCAAAAGCTCTTCCTCCCGCTATCGCGCTGCATCCGCTCAGGCGACCTGCGCAACTTTGACCTGGCCCTCCAGGAGGGCGAGGAGGAGTTCGTACGCCGCAGAATCTATCTCACTCTAGAACGAGGCCGCGACATCGCGCTGCGTAACCTCTTGCGCAAGGTCTTCATCGCCGGCGGTTTCGAGGAAGCCAAGGAACCCGGTGTGGCGCCGGTCCGTCGTACAAGAATCCCCGTTGCCGAGTTTGCGGCCGCAATCAGTCTCGGCAGCCAGGAGAGCGTGGACCCAGACGAGGTTGAGTGCCTACTGGCTAACATGATTTACAAGGTACGTGGCACCATCCCTTTCATTGTCTTCGTGGCGGAGTTGCGTGCCCGAGTATTGGCAGCCTGCCGTATGCAGCCGAAACCTGGTTATTTCGCGCAGTCAGTTGTGGGGAAAATATCCTGCGATTCTCACGCGCGTCCATCTGCCTTCGATACCAATTTATATTCGTCGTCACTCCGGCTGCCTCTCAGGCAACATCGTCCCAAGGTCGACGAAGTGAACCCCAGGCAGCCAGACGTCGTCACCTCTCATAAAGCCCATTCTGATTGGCAGAGAGTCGTTCGCCTCGCTGACTGAAGACCGACTAATCTTATTTTCCCTGCTTATAGAATCTGATGAAGGGCTACATCGCCCGTGAGCGCGGGATTGTCGTTTTGTCCAAGAACGGGGCGTTCCCCGGAACGGGGGTGTGAAAGTTGGTGGTGTGGGGAAAGTCCATGACCAAAGACTGCACTGCATGAGATAGTCACCAGCCTAAAAATGAGATACGAGCTTAATACCACAGAAGAAGGAGCGCAAAACGGCGATGGGTCTCCCAATGAGGCATCGGTCACATATCTTACACGAATGGCGAGGGGCTCGACAGAGGGAACGTCGTGCTTGGCGTTATCAGGCTCATAAAGTCTATCTCGACGCCGTTTGTCGAACTGCTGGGTGAATACACTTAGACGCCTCGCATCTTTTCATGATTCCCCCACCTGCCTTTGGGTAGGATCATGACTCTGAGCCTCGTCGCTGGCGTCGCGTATTGAGAACCAAAACTTGCTGGTCGTGTCAATCACCTGGGTCATCGTTTGGGTGTACGGTGCACTTGGTGTAGCACGCGTTCTCTGTCCCCACTATCACTGCACGTCCACGTAACCACAGCTTGCTTGATAAGTGCAGGCTGTCCCGCGACTGAATGATCAGTCTCCATTCCTAGTAAAGCAGTTCCTAATCGACTGCATTTCTTATTCAAAAAAAAAAAAAAAAAAACCCCATTCCCAGTAATGCCGTTGCATTCACGAGTACAAACAAAAAAAAAGCAACGCCTTAGGACTAGCTCCTTTCCCTTCCTCTGATATCCGCCCTCCGCGGCCCAACCGTTCAGCCGGCGCACATGTGCACCAGGTGACTAACGTTTCACCATGCCGGCTCTCTCCCAAGGTAGAAATATTTGCAGGGGTAGAGCTAAAGTGCTTGCAGCCGTAGCGTCCGGTCAGAACAGAGGGGGGGGGGCACCGAGTGTGTGAACAGGTGGTTATGATTCGGACTCAGTGATGCTATCATATGACTCACATTGCTCGAGGTAAGGGGCGGATTGCCTGCTATCAAAACTTGGCGGACCCTTTCCAGCAAAGCTACCTACTTTTACGGCCGCACCACTAGGCGAGCTCTTGGTGCGGTGGTGTTCCAGGATCCGGGAGGCTGTTCCGCGGGTGGGGATGATGGTGAATGACTGAGCTATGG
This sequence comes from Colletotrichum navitas, assembly GCF_030913465.1. Lineage (NCBI taxonomy): Eukaryota > Fungi > Ascomycota > Sordariomycetes > Glomerellales > Glomerellaceae > Colletotrichum > Colletotrichum navitas. The sequence continues at coordinate 621,249 of NW_026850560.1, forward strand.
GCAGGGATGGTTCGCCGGCTAAAGCGATCGGGGTGCCTTGGGCATTCACGTTCGTTCACGTAGGACTGCTTCCGGGTTATCCAATGTTTTGGGCTTACGGGTTCGTTTCAAGTGGTAGCAAGTAAAGCCGCCGGGGAAGCCGGTGGCGAACATCATTTCGTGAAAGTGAGCAGAATCTACGACGTGCGGGTAGCTTTATATCACCGGAATTGCAAAAATCAGCAATCACAACATCAACTCCTGTAGATTACAGAGCGGCAGAGCGAGTGTATAGAATGGTAGTTTTACAGCGGCGATTTGCTCTCGCAAGACGGAATGAAAAATAAAATAAACAGACGCAAACTCCTCCGTTTACTTCGTTCTAACATGATTGGAAACGACTCTGCGATCTCCATATGAGCCGTCCTCGGGAGTTGAGAAGGAAACAACCGCGATAAAGAGCCCCCAGGGCCTCTTCTTCAGAGAGACGATGACGATCTCAAGGAGATGTAAATGTAATGATACAAGGGTTTCTGGTGAGAATGTCAAGAAATCGAACCAACGAAAAATAAACCGGGCGAAAACGCGGCGTCGACGACAGAAATGATACATGTGTTCCCTAAACGCCGAGACCATCCCCTTCCTGGGAGGGTGCAAAACGCCCAATGTTTATGGTATTTTGCGAATTTTCTGCAAACCCAAAGTAAAGCCCGCCTTGTCTGACTGTAGAGTGGAAATTGAAGTGGCCAAAAGAAATAGAAACAAGGTTATACGTGTGAACATCAAGTCATTAAGTGTGAGCCGGGTATTTGTTCATCCTTGGCTGAGATGGGAAGTGATGACGATCGAGAAAAGGGGGAGCCTAGTAGGGTCCTAGAATGGACGACCACTGCGAGGAGTGCGAGGAGTGTTTCTGCTGGTGATTAGCTTCGAGAACGGCCTGCGGCAGCGTCTGGGCGTGCGACTTACACGGTCGAGATATCGTCGACATGGTTGCAGAGCGCGACGAACAGGTCGAAAAAGAGCTGGGTGCCGCCGTTGTACATCTCCAGCTGCATGGTTCCGCTGCGCTTGAAGGTGCTCCGGCTACGGATGATGAGGGCGAGATAGTGAGCCCGCAACTTGGAGTCGCTGTCGGGGGTGTTGGCGTACGCGTACCGAGCCGACGCCAGGATCGTGCTGCACTGGATCCCGGATTCTGTTTGCAGCTGTTAGCAGAGCCGAATAAAGGTTTCGGCAGATTAGAGGGTGCACTCACGTAGGCCCTGCTTCCGCAGAGAAACCCGCTTCAACTCCTCGAGCCCGTACTTCTGCGCGGCGCAGTAGATGACCGTGTCCTTGAGCAGGTCACCGTCGACGCCGTGGTGGTAGACGGTCGACTCAACGCCGTTGCGGCCGTCATCTGCGTTGAGAGCCTCGATCTCCCACGAGTTGCGGCGCTTGTTGTGCACGAGGCGCGGGTAGTAGTCGCCCTTATAGAGGTACTCGAGAACGGAGGAGAAGATCTCGGGCTCCTCATCGGGGAGGGCGACGCGCTTAGCCCCAGTACCGGCGTCGGCGCAGTAGGGGCTGCAGAGGAGGTTCTGGAAGAAGGGCGAGGCACAGAGAATGTCCTCGTGAGCGGCGAAGAGGCGCTGTTCGGTGCCGATGACGAGGGTTACGATGGCGGAGGTGAGGTTGCTGAGAGGAAGTGTATTAGCAACTACGGTTGAGATGGAATCATTCGGCGAATAATTGAACGGGTTGTAATATTGAAGCGCGGTAATACTTACTTGCCCATCGCGGTGTCCTCGGTCGCAGTGCTCGATGTGGTGGCGGTCGTCGGTCGGCGGCTGTGGCGGGACTCATGGCGATGTTTTGAAACGCCGCTGGACTTGGTGAATGAGGAGCTAGATTTAGATGCTTTGTGGCTTTTAGAGAAGCTCTTGTTCACGGGCTGCGGGGGTTCGAAGCGTCTGGTGAACATTGTGGCGGGAGGTTGGCTGAGTTTTGGGGGGGGGGGGGGGGTAGAAAAAAAAAAAAAGGCCAGATAAAACAAAATATCACAACTTAGGCTGCCTTGTGGTCGAGGACGTGGTTTCAAATAATGAGAAGAAATGGATGAAAAGAATGATCGGTTTTCGTTGCGATGGATGAACAACCGAGTTTTATTGAGACGTGTTTGACCTACCTAGGCACTGTCCCGAGATGCATGAATACAGAGGGGGGAGAGAAAGAAGAATTCATCGTTGGGATGGGGAGTCAGAATCAATATATACAGCCTGATTAACCTTGCACGGCCCCCTCCCCTGAGGAGAGATTCCATCTCCCATGCTACAGTGATTGCCTCGGGCCTGGCTGCTTTTGAACAAGATTGAGACTGTGCCTAGGGGAAAAAAAAGTGGTGAGAGCGTCGTTAATTGGACGCGTCAAGGTACTTAGACCGCGCCGACCCACTCGGAGATGATACGCGACTTCACGTGACATTGTGACAGGGGCTTAGGGAGGCGAGAGAGTTGGTGCACCGTGTGGCACTTGTGGTTGCCTATGCCCTTTGGCTTTGGGCAGGCCTACCAGACACTGGCGGGCACTGGGTGCCAGGTGGGACCCGGTCCGAGACCAAGCCACCCCTGCGGATGGATGGATTACGGCCGAGTCAGGATTTGGTGCGAGAGCGTCAGTGTCGATGGGTGAAGTTTGCCTGGCCCCATAGTGCCGAATCCAGGGGGTGGGAGTCGCCTCACTCCGATTAGCATGTATCTTTACAGTGGTTCAACGTCACAGAAGTACCTGTAACTAAGAGCTTGCTGACAGCCAGGCCATAGATTGGTGCTCCGACAATTCACAGAGCTGCCTGATAATAAAAGAAAAAAAACTAAAGGTAGCACGTTAAGGCGGCGTGGCCGCGTCTAAGCTCTGTCATCGCCGTGCCGGAAGAAGAAACTTCAGGAGCAATCCCTTTTAACCAGACTTGGATGCTGTCACACGCGAGGGGCGAGATTCTTTCAGAGGAGCTTCCGGGGCAATTGTAGGGTTTCAAGGGATCAATTGATGGTATCTCCAGATTCGTCGAAGACAATAGGCCTCTACCTTGAAAGCCCAACTTTTGTGGCCGTGGGAGAGCTCTAGAAGTGAAATACTAACCCCCCTGCACATGGCAATGGTCCGCAACGGATGACACATCCAGCAAGCAGGTTTGGTTCCAACAATGAAAACGTCACAGCAATTTCATAGAGGCCCCTAAATGTTACCTATCTCTGCAAGCCTAGTCCCGATATGCCAGGGACGTTCCTAGCTCCCAGGGACGACCCTGGAACTGGATGCAAACTCGAACGCTGAAGCAGTTCCTCGGTAGACCTCACGCTTCTTCCCAATTCGCCAATCAGGAATGCCTTTCGTTTGGCATGGCTACGTTCTCAATTTTGGAGGGCCAACAAGGCTGGATGCTTGTGTTATCAAAAGAACTCACTTTATGTCATGTCTACAATCATATTTCAGCTGCGACCTGCTCAATAGCGTCGACGACAGCTCTGCGTCCATCCAGCTTGAAGATGGCATCGTTGTGAAATGCGTTACGCACCGTCTTCTTCTCGACCGTTAACCCGACCTCCTCACAGCGCTGGACTAGCTTCGCGCCGTGTTCGGCCGGCACTAGCTCGTCTCTGCCTGCTTCCACAATTGTAATGCGAGGCTTTCCGCGCTTTCCTGACCGGTTCCTTGCAATTGCTGCCAAATTCGTCCAGCTGTCCAGGTGGTTTCGGAGGAACGGCCAGAGGTGACGGTACGGCACCCATTTCTGGGGGTACAGCGTCACCAGCATGTCCTTTACCGACGTGAAGGGCGTCTCGAGAATCAGCGACCGAAGCCGCACCGTGGGCGGGAAAGCCTCCCAAGCCGCAAGGTTCGTGGCCACTCCAGCGCCGATGCTCTGACCCCAGAGGATCACCTCCGGTTGTGGCTGGTGCCCGTGAGCATCATGCTCCCTGTGCATCCGGCCAATCCAGTGCAAAGCCGCCTGCGCGTCCAAATTGATGCCCTTCTCGGAGGGCCGGCCCCTCGATGTCCAGTAACCGCGATAGCTCAGGCACACCATGGTGTATCGCGCGGGCCGCTTGCTCTGCTGCAGCTCCCGCAGGACCCATGATAGGTCGGGCAATCGTGGGGGGATAGAAGAGGCATTTCCTGTTCTCCCTGGTGTGAGCTTTTGTGCGTCGGATTGGCCATGGAAGAAGCTATGCGTCTACGAGAGCGGGGGGATGGGGCGGACCCTGAAAGTAGAGGATGTAGATCGACGGCACCGATAGAGTGTCGCCGTGCGACGTGGGCTCATTGTCACCAGTCGATGTCGCCGAGGCCACGCAGAGGGCCAGATCCGTCCCATCGGCTGCCTGAACCCTTTTCTCCTCCCACAGCACGCCCCAGCACTGCTTCGTGTAGTCTTGGATGCGTTCTCTGCGCGCGTTGGGCGGCAAGCCGGGCATGTAGATGATCTTGTTCTGGAAGACGACCATTGCAATACATTTCTGTGTCCATAGGGCGACCAGAAGACCGGCGAAGACTAGCGGCGGGAGATACAGCGCCTCGGCTTGGAACTGCCTCTTGTGGGTGAGGCCGAGATGCGGCGGAAAGGGCAGCCGCGGAGACGTGGCTCGCCATGCTGGTACGACGGGCAGCGCTTGCAGACGGCGAGTACGACAAAGGGTCTGCCCAATCGAGGATGCGCGGATAGCATGCATCACAACCGCTTGCCAGACATGGAGGCGTGTGTCGGGCCTTGGGGGGGTGGTGGGAGTGGTGTTAGGTTACCAAAGGGTCTTGCGACGCGGGCGAGGGGACCGCCACGAGGAGTTGTAATACGGATGTCATCTGGCTGGGTCCGGGCAGGAAGAGAGGGGTTGCAAATCGGCTCTCTCCTCGTGGACTGAGGGTCATGGCACGGCAAGTATGTGTTCGAACGCGACTGGGCTCATTGTGGCCGGCATGCAGCCGGACCTATTCCGTCCAAAGAATCTTCGGAAGCAGGGTTCTAATCCGGTATGAGCAGCAAACGAAGACGGATTTTTATTATTATTTCCCAATTGCGCAGGATTCCAGCCCGATCGCGGGGATTCTGCATTCGTTCATGGCGGCGCCGTTTTCTAGAGGTTGGGAGGAGGAGTGTGCTCTGAAAGCCCAAATTTTACAGTGCCATGTTGCAGCCCATGGTGGGGAGAAAAGCCAGTCAACTGAGACAAGATTACTCGTTGACACTAGGGACCTAGAGAGCGCTGAGCCTCTTTGACGGCGCCGAAGTCTGTCTGCGACAATAGGGTTCTAGCGGCACAATGACTACAGGCCTCCAAAGGCCTGGAAGCCAGTGGCAATACTCCGGTTTGGACGCTTCTGTTCATCTGGATGGAAAACCTGCCAATGCCTCCCCAAGGACCACTGGTGAGATGGGAAAGAGACCTGTCTGATACCTACCTAGGTAGATAGGTACTGGTTAGTGGACGGGCGTCTGGCCAGCCCATTGGGACGTCATACTCTAGCGCCAAACGGTCCTCCCTGGGTTCTGGAGCCAATCCACCAATCCTATGCCTTCAAATCCTGTCCAGCTCCACCAGTTCAGAGGGAACAGGGCAGCCTAGCCATCCTATCACTTCTCACCTTACCGTAGCTACCTCAATCACATTGCAGTTTGCAGGCACTGCTCCGGGGAACATGTGCCACATGTGTGCGTTGTTGTTCCCTTCTGATCCGATCCCCTCTCCCCGCAGCGCAGGACAGACGGCAAAGTATTAAGTGTAAGCCACCGTAATAAATAAATAATCAGATGCCCAAAGAATCCCAAGCATGTGCAACACGGTATCTTGATCATCTCGCCAAACAACCCCTCCAACTCTCGAGCTCCAAGTTCCTTTCCTCCCTTTGACATCCCACATTGCCGATTAACCTGCCCCGCAATCCTGCTGAAAAACAACCACCACCACCACCATCACCACCTTCAAATCCCACTGACCGCCTTCACTACTTGTTTCTCGCCCCGCCATCTACAACCAAGCAATCGAGATCGCCTACAGCCCGCGAAACCAATCAACCAACCAACCAACCAACACCACCCATATCCCCGCGACAAGGCCAACAACAGCCCGTCATGCCCGGCTCAGTAGACCCAAAAACCCCGACCGAATCTTCGCCGAGGCACTCCCCGCGCATCGAACTCCCCGAGGAAGACGGCTCCCTACGAACGGACGGCCAGACCAGCCCCGGGCTGAGGAATAGCAAAGGATGGGACGGGAAGCTCAGGGTACAGCGCACCGCCGTCCTCGCCAACCCCGAAGTCCTTTCGGACCCTGAATCGGACGATGAAAACGTCATCCCCGGCGAGGAACTCCCCGCCGACGAAGGCAAGCAGGCTAGCCCACAGCGTCAACCTTTTTCAGTGCAAAACAAGACTAACACGCTATTGCTCTAGACCTCCTTGACGGCGAAGACCCAGACACCGACGAGCTTATCGTCTCCCATGCCCGCGTCTCCTCCATACCGGCCCTCCGCCTCGAGCGCTTCCAAAAGGTCGTCCGCCTCTGCCTCCGTCAGAACTCGATACAGTCCGTTGAAGGTCTCTCACCCATCGCCTCAACTCTCGAGGACCTCGACTTCTACGACAACCTCATTTCCCATATCCGCGGCCTAGACGACCTCGTCAACCTCACCTCGCTCGACCTCAGCTTCAACAAGATCAAGCATATCAAGCGTGTCAACCACCTCACAAAACTCAAGGAGCTCTTCCTTGTCGCCAACAAGATCAGCACCATTGAGAACCTCGAGGGCCTTGACAACCTGACCTCCCTCGAGCTGGGCTCCAATCGCATCCGCGTCCTGCAGAACCTCGACTCCCTTAAAAACCTCGAGGAGCTCTGGGTCGCCAAGAATAAAATCACCGAGCTCACCGGCCTTGGGGGCCTGTCGAACCTGCGTCTCCTCAGCATCCAGTCCAACCGCATCCGTGATCTGGCCCCCCTCTCCGACGTCCCCAGCCTTGAGGAGCTGTACATCTCCCACAACGCTCTCACCTCTCTCGCCGGCATCGAGCACAATGAGAAGCTGCGTGTCGTCGACATCTCCAACAACGCCGTCACCAGCGTCAAGGGTCTCGGCCCCCTCAAGAACTTGGAGGAGCTCTGGGCGAGCTACAACCAGATTGCCGACTTCAACGAGGTCGAGAAGGAGTTGCGCGACAAGGAGCACCTCACGACAGTTTATTTCGAGGGTAACCCGCTGCAGCTCAGGGGCCCCGCAGTCTACCGCAACAAAGTCCGTCTGGCTCTCCCTCAACTATCCCAGATCGACGCAAGTGAGTGCATCAACTCCCAGTGCTACAGCAGACAAACACGGTTACTAATCAATCTCACAGCTTACGTCAAGACATCATGACCTTGAAGCTCAGCACTCTGGCATGATACTTACGAGACTGGCATGGCGTTACAGGCGTTTGGTTAGAGCCTGGCGGCGGAGCAGCAATCAGTGGACAACATATATGGATTTTTTATTCTTCTTCTTTTTCTCTAGTACGAGATACCTCTCTGCCACACGCGTGGTCACGCTTGTCTGTAGAGCAAGGAGCGTGACGGGAAAGCTTTTGTTCAATGGACGGGCGGCTGTTCTGACTTTGCAAGGAAAACACACTGCATGTTTGTGGGAGGGGCTCAACAACCTGTCTCGGTCTTTGATCATGATACTTGGTTGTATTTTAGCGGCAGACAATGGTCTGGCCGAGAGAAGGGGGTATCTAGATACAACCGACATACGTCGCACGTTGTTCGGCACACGTCGCATATTGCTCCCTTGCACACCGCCCCTCTTATGGTTTACTACCCAAATAGGCCAACTCCAAATGGGAGCGCAATGCTGTTGCAGGTACGGTGAATGATGCGAAATGAAAACAACATGGCATGGGCGAACCATCTAACCAAAGATCCAAAGCTTCTCAGTGGGGAAGTACTGGTGGATGTGTTAGCTTCCAAATGCATTCAAAAAGAGAGGTAACGAGATGGAACTTACGTTGGCGGGCTGGTTGAAGCGGGTCTTCCTGTCCAGGGCGCTGATCTTGTCGATGTCCGCCTGCTCGAGGTCGAAGTCGGTGACGGCCAGGTTCTGGGCCAGGACGTTCTTGCGGCTGGTCTTGGGGATGACGGCAAGGCCGCGCTGGGTGGCCCAGCGGAGGAGGACCTGGGAGGGCTCCTTGCCGTGCTTCTTGGCGATCTCGGTGATTGTGGGCTCCTCGAAGAGAGGGACGAAGTCGGTGGCGTGCTCCATGTTGAACTCCTTGAAGGAGGCGGGGCCGAAGGAGGAGTAGGCAGTTACGGCGATGCCCTCGTTGGCGGCCAGCTTGATGAGGTCAGGCTGGACGAGGTAGGGGTGGTGCTCGATCTGGAGGGTGGCGGGGGGGGTCTTGGCGTAGCGGAGGAGGTCGTAGAGGAGCTGGCCCTGGAAGTTGGAGACGCCGATGCTCTTGGAGAGGCCCTTCTCGACGAGGCTCTCCATGGCGGTCCAGGTCTCCTGGATGGAGGCCTTGGAGGGGCGGACCTCGGACTTGCCGTCGTAGTGCCAGCCGGGGGGGTATCTGACCGAGGGGTCGACGTACTCGAGGGCGACGGGGAAGTGGATGAGGTAGAGGTCGAAGTAGTCGATGCCCCAGTCGGCGAGCTGCTTCTTGACGATGGGCTCCACGCGGTCGCCGTCGTGGAATGTGTTCCAGAGCTTGGAGACGAGGAAGAGCTCCTCGCGCTTCACAATGCCCTCTTTGATGGCGCGGGCGACGCCCTCGCCGCACTCGACTTCATTGCCGTAGTCTGGAGAAAAGATGCAACGTCAGTGTCGAGCCTGTGGAACAAACGCAAGTAGAGAAGCTTGCTTGTGCGGCGTGCGCAGCAGATGTCATTGTGTGGTATTAGGGAGATCGGGGGTGTGGCCCCCAGTGTAAGTGAGCGAGCGAGTGACCTGGGGAGATGGTGGGGGGAGGGTGTGTGAAGTCCGGTTGAATGGGTTGGGGGGGTGGGGTTTTGCGGAGAGCTTTCCGGGTGAAATTATAACGCATGGGGAAAATCGATGCCCTGCAGAAATTCGCACCCATCATCATCCATGGTGGGGTGAAGGAGGGGTAGTTCAGGTGTCCGTCCGATAGTTTTCGAAGGAAAGCAGACCGAAGGAACAACCACCAACTGTGGTGCAAACGACGCCAGGAAACCATGGTCCCAATGGGGTTTTCATGGTCGCATGACTGCCTGCTGCCATCGTCGCCGTAGTGGGGGTTTTACACCATGTCTCTTCCCTCGCACCTCGCAGGCTTCGCCAATGTGCACACTCTGGGTGGTTGCGGACTGCTCACTTACCGCATGCGCCGTCGAAGAGACGGTAGCCGGCCTTGATGGCCTCGTAGACGGTGTCGGCGGCGATGGCGTTGTCGACCTTCCACAAGCCGAAGCCCACTTGGGGCATGTCGAAGCCGCTGTTCAGCTTGATGTTGGGGACAGCCATGATGACACCTAATTTGCGGTTTCTCTGTAGGATATGGGGGATGTCTGGAAGAGAAGACAGAGGGAATAAGGAGAGGGAGAGGGAGGAAGGGAAGAGGCAAGTGGCGCTCGGAAACAAAACTACAGACGATGTAGGTATTTATAACCCTCATATCCTAGGCGTGTTTTGCTCCTGACGTTTCCCTCGCCCGGCGCGCCATTGGCCTCCACCTGTCCCCCTCTCGGCTGACTGAGCGGCTGAATCTACAGATTTAGACAGTCCATGATGCCGTCACCATACAGTTCTGGCGCGGGTATCAAGAGCAGGAGGGGCTGGAGGTAGGCAGCGGGGTGAAAGGGGCCGATAGGCAAAAGTGCACATAGATCGTTCAGCCCCTCCCTTCTGAGGCCGACCAACCGGTCAGGGGTGATCGTTGAAGTATGGAGTTTTATCTTTGAAGGGAGCCCGACATTGGATGGCATGGGAAACCTATTGGTCCATCGACATGACGACCGGGTAAAATAGTTTCCACCACGGGCAAAAGCGAAGGATAGGCTGTGTAAAAAGCAGCAGCCAGCTACCCTCGAATGGTGTGTATAACAGGGGGGGGAGGGGGGTGGTCGTCGTACAACGGGACACACCCATTTGTGCGTTTAAATCAGCCTGAGAGTCTGGAAGACGACTCGCCGCTGGCTATCATGACTTGCTCTGTCAGGGAAACCAATGGATGATGAAGTATCCGTAACTCAAGGCAAATACGCATGGCTAAGCATCAAGAAAGGGGGGTTTTCTTCGCAGTAACATGGCGGCGTACATACGTCACAGCATCAGATCGTACTACCATAGTATCTATGCATTTTAGGCTGGCTCAGGGCGGTTTTCGTGCTCTGCGACTGGCTCTTTTCGTACCGGGAAGGGTCTTCTAAGAGCCGTCCACCTCCTAAAGAATAGGAAACTTCAGGAACGGCGTCCATATGATGCTATTTAACTCTGTCGACAAAAGACTGTCGAGTTGCATTGCCTTTTCCCTTCGTTCTTCTTTCCATCTCAGACTGGTGTTTTTCTGTATTCTCGTTCTCGTGACAATCGTGCTGGAAGTAACGGTACGTGCCCATGGTACGTACCGTAGATACAGAGTGGATCTTGTCGATGACCCGCTTTTTCGAATTTAGCCTAAAGACCATCAGACGCGGCTAATTGGCTTCTTTTCTTCCATCGTCAACGCTTCTCTCATCTCTGCAGACTTCATCCACTTAGAGCGGCACCAAGAGCGTCTCTCCTTTTTGCTATACGATGTCGCTTCCGTTTCTCAATCAATCGATTCAGAGAGGCATGCACAGTGTTTGAGCCACTAATGCATTGACGCCTCCCATAAATACCGCTTCACAAATACCGCTTCACGAATACCCAAGCACCGGATCTTTGGTTCGCCTACGACCGTTAGATAACACTAACCGGGACTCGGTTCACACGCGTCATGTCTTGCACCCTGTTCGTCGACTCGTTGACACATTTGCCAGTGCAACTTACTCCATGTGGACCGGCTCGTGGAGTCACTGCCGGCCGCCTTGGACACCCCCTTTGCACTTCATCCGGGTGGAACCGACCGACTTTCTCACTTGTTGTACCTGCCGCATTCCTTCTTCCACCAGACGGCCCTTGGCGACTCTTCTAATAGTCGCCTCCCCACGTCCTCTTGTCTTGCGGACCAATGGCTGGGTTGTTGTCTTTTGAGTCCTTGGACGCTTTATGGCCCAGACAATTAAGAACATTGATCCTTTGTACGGCACGGACTCGATCGACTATTCGTAGTCGTATTCGACACTCAGGACAGAGTGACATTTGTCAACAAGAAATGTGTCTATGCTCAACTCAAGAAGCCCCCTTTGTCAAGATGTTGTCGAGGACAAACGTCATATACACGAGTTGGAGCACCGCCATGTCAAGTGACAATGTGACAATGGAGTCACTATTCCATGTTCGTGCGCTTCCAAAATCATCACTTCTCGATGAGGTACTCTGCTTTGTTTTAAGGATTTTATCTTCCCGAATTAGACACTTCCTACTTTTCTTCCTTGTCGCTTTGGGAAATTCATTGTGTCTTCAAGATCAATACCCGTTGGTCATGTGCACAAATATACCTGGATTCCCTCCGTAGTTCTCAATAACTGAAATGATCCCCAGACAATATTCGAGAAAACATAGTAACAACTACACAATCAACTTCGACACGTTCCGACTGACCAAATCTTCCCCAGCGTCGTGAGAATCTTAGACGTCCTAGAGACTGGCACAGGGCTCTGAGAGTACGATTCGTCATAATGCCACGAGGCGCCTTCCAACAACAACAGCAGTTTGAAAATGGGCCCCACCAGCCTGATTGTCCGTGTCGGGGTCCTGGAGAAAGCCTGCAAACATATAGGCAGCGGCTGAGAAATGAGAGCACAGCCAGAATGGCTACCGTGAGAGGAGAGAAATACAACAAATACAAAGATAACGGCACACTGACCAAAAAACGTTACGGACACGCTGTGTTCGACACAGAGCCCCTAGGACTGTCTCAACCGTATGCAACGCGGGAGTTCAGCACGGCGGATGTTGATGAAGCCGTGGCAAAATATGGTCAATGGGGTCAAAACGATCACAAGGGCTACGGCGTCTCAGTGAAGAAGATAATCGGCGCGGGTCGCTTTGGAATCGTCGCACTTGTGCATTGCATCGACGAAAAGGGGGATACGCTCGCTTGTGTGTTGAAGCTGGAGAGATACCGGCATCATGTCCATGGAACGCTTGCAAGGGAGGAAAAGGCCCTGACGGTAAGTGGACCCCGTCCGGTACGGATATGGCGCCTTGGTATGTCCTCTAACAATCCCAGAAATTCAAAGGTGCAAAGCACATTCTGCAACTCTTAGACGTCACACAGCTCATCAAGTCGGAGAGAGACACAAGCTATGGCTTGTACGCAGCAGGCCACGCAGCCCCGGATCCGTTACCGCAGCTCTGTAACGAAGGGCTAGACCGTGCATGGAGCTTAGATGACTTTGCTCGTCAGCCAATACGTAACTTCGTTTTTGTCGAGCATGCGGCTCAAGGAGATCTCAATGTGTGGCTCAGCAAAGCCAGCCGTAGCAGGACCCCCTGGCCGGTGCGAGCAATTTGGATGCTCTTCAGGAGCCGTAAGTTACTGAACGACTCTTGGAATGCTACAGCTGACATGTTCTTTGCTAACATTGACACCATACAGTTACACAGGGCCTCATCGGTATGGGCTACCCTCCAAAGGAGGTTTTCGGCGGTGCGGATCGACCAGAATGGAATCCCAACGAACCCATCGATGAGCACCTCCCGGATGACTACCCCATGAGCGAGCACTATCCCCCCCAGCAGACGACTCACTTTGACCTTGAGCCGAGCAATGGTAGGTCAAGCTGCGAGAGGCTTTTTGTATACGTCGAAGATGGCTGACTAGTACAACAGTTCTAGCAAGCAGCAGCGTGGATAATGGCAACATGCCCATATTCAAGGTATGACGGATGCTCCTCCCTCCATAAACTGTAAGCATCGTTTGAGCTAACCAGCCCAGATTGCCGACTTTGGGTCCGTCCAGTTCTTCAGCGAGTGTGCTACCAACCCAGCCTACTTTGAGTGAGTTTTCCACCCCGCCTTCCGTATTAGACTGCAAAGCTGACCGATGTCCTCTTTATAGCAAGGACCTCTTCTGGAAGTGTCGATTCAGCGGAAAGGGTAACTATTTTACACCGGTAAGCAACCCAAAAGGATGGCATCACCCGACCACTGGTCTAACAGCTGACATTGTTGTGCAGGAACAATTCACTAGACAATGGGACCACCTGGACTTACAAACCTACTTGGCTGACGACAATCTCCCTAACTACTTCGTGGCAGCAGATGGCACCAAGCCTCCAGTTGCTGGCAACTACGGAATGCACTCCAACATCTTCCAGGTCGGCGTCATTGTAAGTGTATTGCCCTGGCTCACTTATATGCTATAGATTAACCTTTGTTTATAGATATGGTGCGCCATTACTCTCTGTGCTTTCCAGCCGCTCACGGCCATGAAATACAGGCTCCCCGACGGCCAGGACATTGTTACATGGGGAGGCGCCCTCCAAAATGAGCGGTTCAACGGCGTCGACGAGGAGCTCAGGGGCCTCGTTCAGCGTTGTATGGCAGAGGACCCCGTCCAACGGCCTTCCCTCGGCCTACTCATGCGCATCATTGAGGATCGGCTCGGCGCCAACGACCTCGAGCCAGAAGAGGTCGTGGCCACCTGGGCGCAGGAGTTCTTCTCCTCGCCACGCAACCCGGGAGACAACGGGCGCAAGAGGAGGCTTCCTGGCGGCGACGACAACGACAACGATGACGAGGAAGGGGATGCCCAGCGCCACGCGCCCCGTCGGAGGACCGAAGCCGAGCCCGTAATCCACGCCGCGTTCCAGCAGCCCAGGCGTGTGTCAAACGCGCTCAACCAGCGTCCCAGATTTCAACACAGCGCGCTAGCCTTGCGGCCCGCGCCGGGTCCCAACCAGGGCGTGGGCGGTTGGAACGAAGCCCCAGCCGTTGACCCCAGGGTCTTCCAGGTGCCGCAGGTGCCGCAGATGCCGGTGTGGCAAGGAATTCCGGCGTTCGGTGCACAGCCGAACGTCTTCGACTTCAACTTCGGGGTTCAGATGCCGCAGATGCCGCAAATGCCACAGGTGCCACAGGTGCCCCAGGTGCCCCAGCAATGGCAAGGGATTCCGCTGTTCTGCGCACAGCCGGACGCCTTCGATTTTGGCGGTCAACAGATGCAGCAGAACGTAAGTGCGGCAAATTTTCAGCCGGGCGGGTACTTTAACGTACATGCCCAGTACGGAGAAAATCCTTTCCAGCCGCCACCGCAGCAGCAGCAGCAACATCAACATCAACAGCAGCGGCAGCAACCGTATGCAGCGCCGCAAGGCCAAGCGAGGCTCGAAGATTGGCCTTGGTGGCAGCAGTAGTTGGAAACGACCGCATTGGTGCTCGCGGCAACCGGCCAAGGGCTGCTGAGGACGGCGGCGAGGTGCGTGACCCCTGATGGAGAGCGGCGTCGGCTGGTTCCGCGCCCAAGTCACGACGGTACGGCTTAGGACGGGTATCCAAGATGATGATGTTTTATGATACATTGTATGGCTGGCGCTATAGCGGGACGGTTCTTTGGCCCGAGCTTTGTTAGGTGTTACAATATGTTTCTGGAAAATTAGTGGCTTTATGTAGGGTATCTTGCATCCAGGTCTAGAATGTGATCATGTGTCACCGCCTCCTATCTCCTATCACATGCCCGCCGCCTCCTCCGCTTCTCCTGGACGACAAAGTCGAAGTTAGCATACAGGCAATTACACTGACCATTCCCCGCCGCAACTCTGACCGCTTTTCCCGCGGGGTCCTTGCAATCCGGCCCTCCCGTCTTGACCTGCTCGATCTCTATCTGGCCAGGCCACACCCTCCACCTGGCATTGCCGTCGGCGCTGTCCGCCGTCGCCGTCGTCCCCCCGGACTGCGCGAGTGCCGTCGTAGCGTTCCGCCTCGTCCACAACGTCGCGCGGAACGCCGTGTCCGGGAAAGCACACATCGCTGCGTGGCCGCCTTGCGCGAGAGCGTCCGTGAGGGCCACGGTCTTGGGGAGGGAGAAGTTGAAGACAAGACGCTCGTCGAGCGAGTCGCCCCCCACCAGCGTCATCGTCTCCCCCGAAAACTGAGGGGAATAGGGATTCGACGACGGTGATGACGAGATTTGGTAGGTGTACGAGTTCGGCCGGGATATCGTCCAGAAGAAGGTCGCGACGGAGGCGTTGGGGGATTGCGAGTAGGTCCGGTCGGGGAAGCAGCGCCAGGTCGAAGAGTCAGAGGTGCAGCCCGTCTCGGCGTCCAGGAGGGCAGTGTTGAAGGCGAAGGAGCCAGCGGGGAAGAGATTTGTGTCGTTTGACGCGCCAGCGGTCACTACGGGTTGTCTGCTTGTCTTAAGGTGTTAGTCGTGCCGAGTGGGATCCGACTGTCAAATGGATACCTACGACTGGCGATTCCAAAGTGTGAGACCGACTGATAAGCCCACAGTGAGGCCAATGACAATGACGGCGAGGATGATCAGCCGGTACCAGCTTCTACGGCGGGCAACCCACTTCGAGCCTCTTCTCTTTTCTCCGAGCGCGTCTTGGCCCGCCCGCGTCGTGCTGGGCAGAAGCCCGGCGTTCTCGTTGTAGGAGCTTTTGGGAGTCGACATGCCCGAGTTCAAGATGCTTCCATTGCTATCGATACTGCTGACGCTGCGTAGGCTGTTTGTACTGCGTGTGCTGAGGCTGCTACGTGTGCCGAGGGCGTTCCGGATACTATCTCGACATGGGCTGCGGGAGTAGGCCGGAGGGGGGTAAGACGGATGCGGGTAGATGGGTCGTCCTGTGGGAGAGCGGCCGTAGGATCTCGGTGCTGTGCTCCGAAATGGCGGAGGAGGAGCGAGTGCCGTGGGCGATGGGCGTGTGACGGCCGTGGTAGATCCGTCTTCCGAGATGACTGGCATGCGGCCAACCGTCTTCGTGGTGCGGCCAAAGGTTGAGGGTTTGGGCATCGTGTCGAGTTGTGGATGCGGAAAAGAAGGTTGAAAAGTCCTTGTATGCGGTAGACTCCTTGAAAACAATGCTAACAAGAGTGGCCGTCTATGACCCGACTTATCAACCTGGCTTATTGCGGATGTCGTCTTCCCTGGAAGAGGAACAGAACCGAAGAGATTAAGATGCCGTCGCCTCTCGCTTAGCTACTTTGCCGTTACAAGGCGCGGACGACTTCCAAATCCAAAGATATACAGCAGGCGTAGGTGGACTGAGTTGCGATACCCGGCTCTTGACTATCGAGGTTGGCGGGAGGGACTTGTGAGCATTAAGGCGAATGGCGTTGACTGAACCGAGTCGAGCGCTTTGGGTTTGTGGGAGTATCGGATTTTAAAACCGCATCAACGCTGAACAAGTCTCAGACATCAAGCTTGATATAAGTCCGCGAAACCCCCTCAGGTCGACGGGCGCCGGAAAAAAAAACACTACGCGCCGGTGATCGTTGTTTATTCTCCCTCGGGCTGACAACTCTGCCAACGTTGGCGAACAAAGGACGCCAGATGGTTTACGAGGGGATGGCCAGCCACTTTCAACCGGCTCAGAGAGACAAAGGAGTAGTGTGAAGTAGGCATGGAAATAGCAAAGGAAACCTGCGTTTGAGATTTTGTGCCCTGAGGAAAGCTTGTCATAGAAATCAAGCAATACCACAGTAGTGAGGCCACGGCCATAGTGGCAGCCACCTCAGCTGCGGTAGATGGACCATCTGGCCTGGAACACTCCGAGAGACGGATCATGTCAAGCCTTGATATGGCAAGTCCGAATATCGAGCGCTGCTGAGCCTTTGAGATCGGCGATGCGTGGCGTCTCCACGTGTGGTCTCTTCAGCTGAGTCCTAGCTCTCTACGGGCAACCGGTCTGTAACATTCAGTAGACTGGCATTTAGCACGTAATTATAACGGCGTTCCAAAACCAATGAACAGTAAGAGCGTTCCTCTGAGCAGTGAGGAGGTGAGGCTACAGGCGCGGTGCAACAAGACATTTTGAAATGGAATGTGTTGGCGGCTCCCAAAGACGAAGGTTGCACGGAAGGGTTCGAGGTGTCAAAGACCGTCCGGCGCTAGGGCCAAAATGGGCAGATACCTGCAGAACTGCATGTACAGGCCAGCCGGTGGAAGGATCGTAAAGCAAGGCGGTAGACAACGATAGCATGGAGGGGACACGTCGTCATCGAAGACCCTCGCAGGATGTCGACGTCGCGGCTGCTTAGAAGATAGTCTTAACGATAGCGTCAGTTTGGCCAGGGCCGCCATTGGTCGACAGATCGAGAGCAAGATATCGCTAGCCGCTTCAAGACGTGAACAACAAGGGATCTCCTGAGGAATGAGTCGTTTAGTGGCGCGGGGCCTTCGAATCTTAGCTCAGGGGGGGGGGGGGGGGGGTGGCGGTTGGCTTGCAGGAGATCGCATGTTTCGACGGCACGAAACTACTAGCAAAGTGCCATTTTCGAGAGGCCAGGTCTACGCGGCATCAACTTGAAGGTGGCGCAAATTGGATTATCTGTTTACAGCAGGGCGTTCGCCGCACAATCCCAGCGACGAAGTGAACTATAGTCGGAGGTTGGAGGGGGCTTCTTGTGAGGCTCAGAGATCACGAAGCTAGAATGGCAATGTTAACGACGAGCAGACGGGTGGATTGCATCGTGAAGACATGGGCCGTTCGTAGCCTAAAACTATGGAAATATACTTAGTGAGGAAGCCATATGTTTCGCGCGGTTCTATGAGCCAAACTGTTGATACACGGCTCTTTCTCTCGTTGAACACGGTGAAAATCACCCTCCTTTCCAGATAACCAGATAACCGTATATGAATGAGGTATATGATGGTCGTGCAGATGCAGGATCAGCTGAGCGTTTCCTCTTAAGCATCACCCTGCACCTCCTGCAGCGACTCATTACCCTTGCCCTTGCTCTTCGCCGATTCGCTCTCACTCGCGGCATATGACGGAGGGTCCAACTCGTCACCACCAGCCACCCACACACGCGAGAGCTCTTCCTCGATCTCCTGCCGTCTCGCCTTCCATGTCTCCACTTGCTCAAGGCGTTCCCGGAGATCCTGGAGCTCTTTCTCGACTTGCATCTTCTCCCGCTCCGTTCCGATTCTTTCGAATTCCCATTCGTCGCCGCGCTCTCCTCCTCCAAGTATAAGGTTGTAGGTGTGGTACTTCTTGAGGGAAGCGCGAGTTGAGATGGTGATGAGAGCTGCTCGCTGTTAGCATATTTTTAATGGTATGCGCAATGGCTCTACTCACTGATTCCCTTCTCCTTGCACACCTCGTAGAGAAGTCCCTCGACGTCTTGGGACACAGCGCTGGTTCCTTCGTCGAGGATTGCAAACTGAGGCTCGTGGTACAAGACACGAGCGAAACCCATGCGCTGCTTCTCACCACCACTGAGAACGTCCTTCCACTCTTTACGGGTGTCCCAGCCACCTTCACGGTCGGGAAGGTAACCGAGACGAGCATCCTCTAGGATACGCTTTAGGTCGTCTTCGGACTTTCTTTTCTCACGCATATCGTGATGGCCATCGGGGTAGATGACCTGATCACGGAGCGTGCCGATGCTGAGATATGGCCTCTGCGGCAAAAACATGATGCCATCCTGGCCAATATCCTTGGGTCGACTAACAAGACCCCGATACACTGGCCAAAGACCCGCAAGAATGCGAGCAATCGCCGTCTTTCCCACACCGTTGGGTCCCGAGATCTAGAAACGTTAGCTTGCGCGGTAATTTTCTACCAGTCAAAGTGGGCTTACGAGAAGGTGCTCTCCTCTCCTAACGACCATGGAGAGCGATTCCATCAGCTCGTCGCCGCCATTGGGCCACAGTGACGGTGCAACAATAGGCACGTTCTCAAATCTGACTCCATCGAATCCCTTCTGGATGGTTCCCTGGACATCCGAAAGCGAGTACAGCTCGTTTTGTTGTCCGCGAAGGAAGTAGGCATCGGCATGGACTCTGTGGAGCGTTGAGATGAGCGTGTAAACTCGGCTAGTGTATCCAGCGAGCTCCGACAGGTCCTTGATAGAATACATCATTCTGCCGCCAGCGTCTGCCAGCGATAACATGAGACGTTTGTTGGTAATGAACTCCTTCATACGACCACGCTCCCTGCTGCCTTTCGGGGCATTCTGGTCCAGCTCGGCAGCGCCGCCCAGGCCACCCCACGCTGGGAGGAATACTGGTAGCGATGACAGGAGGTAGCCGTAGGCACTCCAGCTATACTTGAGAATAAAATCCTCAAGCATGTTGTAACGAATCTTGAGCATGTAGATGCCTTCCATCCAATTCTTGAGCGACTTGAACTCTTTGTTGAGGAACTGCTTCTCCATATCGGCGCCGCCGTAGAAGGCGATTTCTTCGGCATTGGCGATCAGGCGCGCGTGCAGACTCCTGAAGTCGCCCTCCTTGCGGCCCTCAACCGCCTTGAGCTTGCCAAAGGGCGGCGAAAGTCGGCGCAAAATGCTTGCTGTCAAGAAGTAGTTGCTCAGGAGCCCCGTGAGAGCTAGCGGACCCAGAGACCGGAAGAGCTGGTAGTTGAAGACGCAAAGGTCGACAAAAGGCTTGCCAAGCGACGAGTACAGGTTCGCCGCGGCGGCGCAGAATAATGTCAGATCTTGTGTGATAAACTGGTCCGCACCCTGGCCTACGCCTCCATCCAAATTGGAGAGTTTGTAATAGTTTAGGTTGTTGTTCAAGTAGAGGTCGTGGATATACCGAGTAAGACGGGTCCTGAAAGCGATGGACACCTTGGACTCAAGAAATTTGATCATCGCATTGGTATACGATGCAAAACCTCCAAGACCGCACCACTACGTTTCCTATTAGCACGAAAAAAGAGTTGGGATATCCCCGCGGTCACTCACCTTCACGAGTCCCCAGAGAAAGGCCTTGCCCTGCCCTGCGACGAGATCGCGCACGATCTCACCGTCAAGTCGGGCGACGACAAGGGACAGGTATGTGCGAAGCATCAAGAATACGCTGTGACTTAGGAGCAAGCCGGCTTCTTTGCTCGACCATCTCGGAATCATGATGCTCATCAGACTCAGAAACTGGTGCAGAAAAGCCAAGTTCAGCCCGGGTTTGGTCTGCGCCGCGGGTACGGTACCGTCGCCGAGGCCGGACACCCGTGGCGGGTTGAGGAAGAGCCGGCGATGGGCCTCGAATGTCAGCGGCTTGGTCGTCTGGATGACGACCTTGGAGGTGCCATCCTTGTAAGGGACATAAATTGTGCGGGAGCCATCCTTATTGTGCAGCCACGAGTTTGTGCGGACGAGCTTGCGGCCCTGTTCCCTTTCCTCGCGGCGCTGTCTCCACCAGCGCCTGCCTCCTGCGGCGCCCAGGATGATGGATGCAGCGAGGGCAAGTGTTCCGAGCAGGCGAGTTGTGCGAGATGTGCTTTGGAGGCGGGAGCGGATGAGGGTTGTGTATTTCTCGAAGAAGGCGGCGATGGCCTCTTCTGCGGCCGATTGGCGGAGGGTTGATTGTTCGGCCATGGCGGCGACGATGACGGGGATTACGGTACGTAGTGGTTATGGTGGGATCGAGTCGGGCAGGCTCGCCGCGGGTATGATGCTGCTACGAATGCACAGCCATCACCGGATGGAAACTCAACTCTGCAAGATGTGCGACGCTATTGCCGACGGATGGAGGAGCGCAGAATGCGTCGCAATTGAGGTTCTGTTTGTTCGATGGCGACGGACGGTCTCAGCTTCGTGTGTGTACGCTTGGGAAATTCCAGCTAAGCACGTGGTCGCATTGGAGGCATGAGTCGTTTGCTGTTGGAGAAAGGAACGCTTTGGGGGACGCTGGCTCGTGATCGCATTACGACATGTGAATGCCGGCGGGCAGTGGAGTTCCGAGGCAGTGCCAGCAGCACCCGAACCGGTGGATAACTTGGGGAAAGCGGTCGCTCTGGGTACCCCACTGGAGGGGGTCCTAGCCAGCCGCTGAGAGCCGAAAGTTCCCGGGCTTGTGAGTGGCTGTTTGCGGTAGGGATGACACTAATTCCGCCAGAATCTCCCGGGGGGACGCTTTGGGCGAATAACATTCAAGACGACAATGCCCCAAGAATGTGGGGGAACCTCAGCACTCGGTGCGCGTGGTTACCTGGGTACCTAGGTACCTAGTTAGTCACATGATGACATCTTGGAACTAAACTTCATCGGACCGGGGTACGCTCTCCCCCGGATTGAAGGTGTGTGGTAGTTGATAACTCCCGATGTTTAATGGTTGCTCTGATGCACCATGTCATGATTGTTGTCTGGCGCATATTCTGATGCCTATCTTCCTACACGCAATAATGGAGACTAAGTAGCTCGCTGTGACGGCTGCGGACGGCATTCATAAGACTACTGTTAGCTTCATGGTGGGTGGCCATTGGCTATGGCGAAGGTTGCAAGATGATCTGGTTGAGCACAATTCTTCATGTTCAAGAGATCACTCATTCAAATGTATTATTGGGAGCGCCAAGACATGCCAGTGCGGGTCTCAATAGTCTGTCAAAACTGGGAGCCACTTCCTCAGAACAATGAAATGACGTTCCGTTCTCACTCTATCTATCGTAAGCCATGTTACTCGTTGTTTCCAAGGTATTGCCATAGTGGGTTGAAAGTTAGATTGGGCCGAGAAGCGAAACTCACTTAATTGGGGATGGGGGTGGGGGCGAGGGGTGGGGGCTCGACATCGGATCCGTTGTTGGTAGCATCATGGTTGGTGATGGAGCAACTTGAGATGGTGTACTGCTGCATGTCCTGTCAGGAAACAGAGCCCCTAGCTTCAATCGACATCTGTGAGAGGAGCAAGAACGGAAGATAAGACCTGCTTCCAAACCTTGAGATGCCTTTTCTGACAAGCAAGAACGGTAGAGCGACATCCGTTGCAGCCTTATTCCGGGATGCTGCGAGCTGCGAGGAAAGAAGCGTTCCTTCGGCTGTGGCCCAGAGGGAAAGGCCAAGCAGGCTTTGCTAGAACGAAACAAGCAGAGCTTCGGTCCAACAGGGCTACAACCATCTTCTTTCAATCATCCGCTAAACATCCATCTATCAGTTAACCCGTCCAACAACGATATCGCAGGGACCTTGCAGTATATCGCAGTTGATTAGCATCACTGACATTCAACACAGGGTTATCCGAACAGGAAAGCACATTAGCAACACGGAGACCCAAAGAACCCAACAGCACTATGGAGAACGATGACGCCGCTCACAAGGAGCAAATAGAGGAGTCAGATAGCTTTGCTTGGCGACAAGAGCGTCTTGAGCTCTCGAGAAAGCTTCAGAAGCGCTACGATGCCGGCCAGCCACTCTTTACCAAGAGTCAACTGGCCAGTCTTGCGGAGCAAATAGCCCACAAGAGCCGTCTTTTCCAGATCGAGGGCATGGATGGGAAAATGAACTGGGATCCTATCGGATGGGATCACTTTGAGGAAGAGTGGGTGACAGCAGACCCTTGATGCGATTTGAGGACTAACAGGAATGTTGACAGCGAAACACTCTCAATCAACTACAGACCCATTCAGCGCCTGGTCATCCCGTCGCCATCGGATCAGCCAGACGAACTTCCAAAACCTTGTTGCTCTGTAGACGTGGAGCGCACCACCCTGCCCTCCCAAATGACTACAGACCAAATCGCCTTAGCCGTTGGTAAGATAGGCACGGCGTTCGAGGAACACGAGAAGACGTGGAAGAAGAGCCCGCAATGTCGAGAGCTCAAAGACATCCTATCCCTAGTCTTGACCCCCAATGTAATCAACAAAATCATCTGCTTCGGTCTAGGCGACTTGACCCCTGATTCCGACGATGATGAATACCATATATGTAGCGGACACTCCGCGCCTCGATGTCATATTCAGCACGCGGTCGCCTTGACTTTGGCACAAATACTAGGCGACCGCACCGGGCGGGAGATTCGATGCTACTCGCAAGATCCAGCGTACACCCAAGCCTCCATCGAATTTCTCAAGAGCCGCAACATCGTGGTGCTTAATGATCCTCAGGGATTCCTCGACGTCGACGAACACACGCTGGTCTTCAGCGTCGCTCCGACTGTACCTGTCAAGCAGATCGTAACGGACCTGGCCAGGCCAGCCGTCATCATCTGGGATAACGAAACACCCGCTGAAATGGATAAGATGGCCTGGGAACATATAAGGTTCCCCGACGGCAGTGAGACGTGGATCAGGTTTGCCTAACCCTGCTCAAAGACTAGAGCCGTAATAAAAGCTGATATATCCGCAGTCCCTGGATTTCCGATCCTGACTCTGCGCGTACAAGGAAGATGGAAAAGGAGGAGTACACATCCTACCCCTTTCCCGAGGACGAGGTCGCCATGTTCGAGACTCAGATTCTTGTCAAAAAGGCATCGAGAGGGAACAAAGACGCGGCGCAGTGCTTGTGAGGCTGCTTCCTATGCTTAGGACAGGTCACATATGAAGGACATTGAATCATCAACTATAAACCAACCCTTCTGATGTCTCTACTAGACTGGCAGTGTCTTCGGAAGCCTCGACCTTCTATGTCCGCCACAATGGAAGTGGACCAGACCAGGGACTTGGGCAGAGGCATAAACGGTGAAAGCTGTGGGTAGACAGGCAGCTTAGGACAGACTAGCCTTGTCAAATTGCATTCTTACACTGCTCCGTGTTTTCCAAGGTACCAATGCCATGGCTAAGGGGTAAAGAAGGGCAAACAGCACTCGCTTCAACTACGTGTCCTCGTTTGCACTTGCTGAGACTGCCGGGGGGTTAGTGATACGTCGAGTTGACGGCCGGGCCTGACGGCTGGGGGGGATCTTGCTCACGAATATTGAGCGATCCAATAGTAAGTAAAGAAATATTGTCCTGATACTCTCTTTGGAGTGTACCAGTATGAAGGAGGTGGGAAACTAAGAGACCGAACCTGGGCTGGCCCCGCGAAATAGCCTTTGCATGCACTGCACGGCACGACTGCCTATGAATCTCTCTCTCTCTTCCCCGTGTGTGGGTTGAGCAGAGTGTTAACGGAGTTTGCCGCCGCGGTGTTAGCGTTTGTGGTTGAAACTTATAGGGAGCTTTCTGGACCACCCAACAGCCTCAACACCCATTGTGTGTCTTTTTGTCTTTGGGGTATGAGGGTCTTTCGTCGGATGTTGCGGCCGTGGCCCGTTGGGGGGGGGGGGACACAGTCCGAGAGAGTTTTCCGTCAAAACCAATATGCACTAACCATGGTCTGGCTGAGTTTTCCGGGGTGAGTTTCCAACGTTTTTTGGACCTGGCCATCGTGTGGACAGACGACGGGGAGCTGTGCCACGGCAAGGGAAGAGAGACACCGTAAGGCAGCAAGGGATGGGAAGAAGAAGGCTGTTCCGTCCGCGGTACGGATAACGTGCACTATCCGTACATTAACTAGGTAGGTAGAGGGGGGACAAAAAGGAAAAAACCCTGGTGGGACGCAGAAACAGGAACCGGCGCAAGACATCCACGTTGGGAAACGTGCTTGGGAAATTCGCCCGGGGGATCAACACCCTGGACGATTCCTGGAAGAGTCGTAGTGGGTGCGCAATCGGGAAGGCCTTACCGCACGGTGGTATTTCCCTTTTGCATGGCGGTTGAACCTCTTCCCCCCCTGTTGTGGGATGCGTGCACCCGAGTGGCTCTCTTCATTTGGCTTCCTATGGCATGTGAATGAGATGGAGTGTTGCATGAGGGAGTGTGAGTGTGAAGGTAAGAGTGAGGTAGAGAGAGAGAGAGAGAGTGTGTGTGTGTGTGCGTGTGTGAGAGTGAGTGGGTTACCCAACCAGAGATCCGTCACTCGACCGGGCGGTAACATAGCCAATGAGAAGCGATGGGAAATATGGCCAAGGGTGGACTGGATCTCCACCAGTTATGAGAGCTTGTCGCATCTATCCACTAGTTGGCTGGGGGGGAGGGAGGGATGTTCTCTTTCCTTGCGGCTTTCGAGGCTTGTGGAATCCTTGGGGACTGGACTTGGGGTGGCGGGCTGCAAGTGGTTGCTCGATTGCAAGGCTGTCGAGGCTTGGCGGAATTGTCGACAAACTCACTGACTCTGCCTGATGCGTACAGAGGTTGGTACACAAGCAAACAAGCCGAGTGAGAGTGATAACGAGAAACTGCGAATATCAGACCGACAGGAGACACAATGGACATGGAAGAGGCAAACCCGAACCGCCCAATATCCTCATGCGCTAAGCACCGGGTAGCGAGCATCGGCCAAGCAGTGGTGGTTGCAGGCAATGCGCTGCAGCTCTTTTTCCACCCTGCTCTCGACTCTCGACCACTCATCTAGCTTAGCACGTAGGGTCCCCTTCATCTGTTACGCGCCCGAGTCGTCAACCCAATTAAAGAACAAAAAAAGAGGAAAAGAAAGGGGGGGAAAATAGGAAAAGGGTAAGCTGACCGGGGGGTTGTCAAATGGTGCCGCGGCTCCCGGGTCAAATCTCTTGCTACGGGGGGTCCGGCACGCATTGAATGAGAAAGCGCCCGGTTGAGTTTACCCTGTCTCTGATCCGGCGTTGGACCAGCCAGCGCCCTCACGCAGAGGCGGCGGTGGAAGCATCCGCTACCACGCTTTCCGAAGGCTCAAAGCTAACCAGGGCACCAAGAATTGAATCGGGACGGGTAAGGAGTGCATCATCGGATGCGACGACCGGCGCCCTCATTCATTGCAGGCAGCACAGTCAGCACCATACCCAGGCAGGTCGGTCGGTTGTCGGAAGCAGAGTCAGACAAGTCACCCTCAGAATGTCTCTCTTTCTCTCTATCTGGACAGGGTTGTGGGCTCTCTGGTTTGTGTTGCTCTCGTGGCTGGAATTATCTGTGACAGCGGGGCCGCCTTGAAGAATAGGAAAGTCCAAGGAAAACGAAATGACGGAACCGGGATGCCGAGCGATAGGGTCAATAAAGAGCTAGGACACGATGCAATCTCACCCCTCGGGAGACACAGGCGCGCAGTTCTTTGAACAGCTTGGATGTTCCCAGCAACGGCTACCGCGCCTCGTCGCCTCAAGTATTTAACGAAACATCAAACCCGCGATATGCCTGCCTGCCTTGCCGCTTATTATCAGCTCGACTCAGTCCGTTGGCTCGAGCTGAAAAAGGTGTTAAAAAAAAGAAGGCTTCTACTGCTAGGTCAGCCCCCCCCATTGCTCTAAAGTCCAAGTAGGCATCGTCGTCTCCCATCGTACTTTTAGCACCTGGAGCGGTTTGGGGGGGAGAAGGGGGGGGGGGGGGGGCTAGCTCCCTCCTGCACCGGGATGGAGCCTTTCTTGTGTTCCCACCATGGATATTTCTCTAATATGAGCTCGGCGGGCATAAGGCCATGATATTGAGAAATGGGAGATGAGACATGGCGTCTGATGCAGCGCGATAGTCGTCTGGTGTCGAGCACAGTGTGCGGCCGTGTCCGCGTGGCCCGTGCTGCGATGCCCCCACATTGAATGTCGATGGTTGCACCT
Source organism: Colletotrichum navitas (assembly GCF_030913465.1). Classification (NCBI taxonomy): domain Eukaryota; kingdom Fungi; phylum Ascomycota; class Sordariomycetes; order Glomerellales; family Glomerellaceae; genus Colletotrichum; species Colletotrichum navitas. The sequence continues at coordinate 647,794 of NW_026850560.1, forward strand.
GCCTGGGGACGTCACTCTTGCCAGTGATTCCCTGCCGAAAACTGCATTATTTGCACTATCCACTGCACAAGATTAGACAGTACGGAAAACTTGGCGACGACTGTGGTCATCGAAGGCCCCCTATCGCGCCCCATCTCATAAGCCCGGCCTTTTGCTTAACCAAGACGGGACGGGCTAATCTCACCAGAAAATCCACCCACACACCCTTTCCAGGTCAATTCGCACGCTCTCGCAGCTTGCTTGCTTGCTTGCTTGCTTGCTTGCTTGCTTTGCGCTCTGGTGTCCCCTCTCCCAGTCCTCTGTTCTGCCTTCCCCCCGGTTCCTCGACTCGGCCGCGAACACCCCAGCTTCCATGCCATGTACGAATATCCATAGTAGTATGCATCTGTCTGGATACACGGACCAGCACCTGGCCCCTAAATGCTCCCCAACCCATCCATGTGTTGCTGTGAAAAGGCAAATCATCTCGCTTGTGCCTTTCGTGGTCTTTCAGCCTCTGATACGTCCTCTCTACCTACCTACCTAGCCTAGTTATTCTCCCCCCCTTGGGTCTCTCCCATTTCTCTTACCGTTACTCTCTTGCGCTCACTCGTGCCTTGTCTTTCACTGGCCATGCTTTAATTGCTTTGCTCTTTGAACTAACGCCCCTCCCCCCCTCTTGTACTCCGCTCCCCCAATTTCCAGTCTTGTTGCACGCCCGTCGTTGCTCCATTTCTTCCTTTCTCGCATCATCAACGCGCTCCCCAGAAGCCTCGACTTCGACGTTTCCCGCTTCAGCCGCGGCCTCGACCAGAGCCCTCGAGCGATATTCGATAACTGTTGAAAAAACAAACCAAACCAGTCCATTCACTTGTCGCTGTTGCGAACCCTTATTTCTATCCCCGTCGACGCTTATAGTTGTTATTCCCTGCAACCGCTCGCCCTTTCACTACCCACTTTTCTTCCCATCTGATTCGACCGCCACTACTACCAAGCACAACTGACCCGGGGGGAACTGACTTGACTGACTCTAACTGACATTGGCCGCCGTAACCATCCATCCCTCCCCCCCCCTAAAAAAGGCCCAGCCACTTTCGCCTCGCCCACCTAGTCATTCCATTGGCGCCTCTTCCTGCGCGACCGAGAGCCCAAACCATCTTCCATTCTCCGCCTTCGACCGACTACCTCAACGGACCGTCGTCGCCTTTTCCCTTCCTTCCCTCCCATTCCATTCATCGTTCACCCCGTCGATCGTTCAGTCCCTGACAATTACTTTCACTCTGGACCGCGCCCGCGAGCACTGCGAATCGGCCTTTAACGGCCGACATCAGCTGCTGAGCTCAGGGGTTGAGGACTCTGGGAAGGCTCGCCGGACCCAAGAAGAAAGGAGGTAAGTGACGACAGTTTTTTCTATTCCGTACTTTGCATTCGACGACGCAGCATATGCAATGTCTATCCACCGCTGCCTTTGCGCAATGCTGCCATGCTGGAGGAGAGGCATGCTTGGCCGCCCGGCCGCTTCATTTGCACGCGCATCGTTTGTATCCGCGTCGAGTACCCACAGGACCGCCAGCACGACCTCGGCCTTGTCTCAGACCTTGGAATGAGAGCGAGAGAGGATGGTGTCATGGATGATCTAGAGGTGCCTAATGGGGCTTGTGCCAGCCCCTCGTGAGAATCGTCGTTCAATGTCTGCATTCATCTGCTTCGCCAGGGCGTCTTCGCTAACGGGCCCGACCTAGTTCGATAACATTATGCCCGAGAAGCCACAATCACATAACCCAGCCGACGACATCACACTAGAAATTCGACAGAACGGCCAGTCAAGTCAAGACATGTCCAAAGAAAAGGTGCTTGTGGCACCAGAGGAGGGTGGAAATTCAAAGAAGGGTAGGAGCTTGCTGCATGTACCGTCTCGGTCTTCCTCGCAGCGCAATCAATCCTCTCCCACGTCGACGGGGCTGAGCGGAGCAACAGTCAGCGACTCGAGAAATAGCATCGGCGGACGCTCCAAGGAGTCCAAGGGCAGCATTTTGGGACGGCATCGAAATGGCAGTGTTGGAAGCCACCGATCCGGCGTCGAAACCGAACCGACCAACACCCCCGGCAATACCCTACCGAACTCTCCCGTGAACCCCCCGCAGAAGAAGAAGAAGGGCGGACTGTTTGCCCTTTTTGGATGCTGCGGAGTCCCCGATAATGCAAACGCGATCGAGAACGGTGACGACGCTGTCCACAAGCTCGACAAGCTGCCCGCAAGGCCGACAACCGCCAAGTCCCGGCAGCCGACCCCACAGGAGCAACAGCAGCCGTCATCATCCATCAGACCCCAAATCCAGGAGAAGCAACCTCAGCCCGAGCAACCAATGTCGATGAACGAGGCAAAGGGCAAGCGTGTCTCCGGCGCGACCACGGCCGATGATACTATCGTTGGCGGCGACGCCGGAGATTCTAAACAAACCGCTGCTGCCACCAGCAGTGGTGCTGCGCCGGCCATCACAGTCGAGTCTACCACTGGCCAGAGGATGGAGGAGGAGACGTCCAAGAATGATGCTGAGGAAGATGAGGCGATGCCGGATGCGACGCCCGTAGCCGAAGTGAAGCATGAAATCCCGCCGCCGGTAGAAGATGCGCCGACGAGCCAACAATTGCCACCACCTCCACCTGGACCAGCTCCGAATGCATCGGCACACGTCGATACCGCTTTCGAATCCGAGCAGAAGTTTCTGCTGCCCCCCATTGCGCCAGAGTTTAAGGGCAGGAAATGCCTTGTTCTCGATCTGGACGAGACGCTCGTACACAGCTCCTTCAAGGTAATTCATGCTTCCCCACGAGAGATCACGTACAATGTTGCTGACTGGCCTGCAGATTCTTCACCAAGCCGATTTCACCATTCCCGTAGAGATCGAGGGCAACTATCATAATGTTTACGTTATCAAGAGACCAGGCGTCGATCAGTTCATGAAGCGCGTAGGAGAGCTTTATGAAGTCGTTGTCTTCACTGCGTCTGTCTCCAAGGTATTTATCCGACGCAACCCATTCCGAACAACTGCTGACCGTGTATAGTATGGCGACCCCCTTTTGGATCAGCTGGACATCCACAAAGTCGTGCACCATAGACTCTTCCGCGAGAGCTGCTACAACCACCAAGGGAACTACGTCAAGGATCTTTCCCAGGTGGGAAGAGACCTGAAGGACACCATCATTATCGACAACTCACCCACCTCGTACATCTTTCACCCCCAACACGCCGTTCCCATCAGCAGTTGGTTCTCGGACGCGCACGACAACGAGTTGCTGGACTTGATTCCCGTTCTAGAAGACCTTGCAAAGTCGGACGTCCAGGACGTCAGCCTGGTCCTCGACGTTACACTTTGAAGCTAAAGATACCAATTTCTTTTCTTCGTTCATCACCTCCGAAGAAATTTGCAGGACCGCGGTCCCATCATAGCGGAAGGCGTTTGGGTTGCGATGATTGGTTTCCAGCAGGTGTAGATGTATCACTGTCTAATCATACCTTATAATGAGCACGCACTAGCGGAGGTAGCAGACCGTCGAGCCAGCTAACAGCGGCTTTTACGCAGCAAGCTCCAGGGCCACACTCAACGGGCCACAAGGATGACAACTCCATCGAGGCACCTGGGACCGGGAAGGTGGACAAAAGTATGGTACTTTGGAGCTTGGTATGGCCTGGACGGGGAGCATTGGCGCTCGTCCGTCATTCCGGTGATTCTTTGACGGCAGCGCTTCGGACATGCGCTCGAGGAATCCACAACGAAAGATACCAGTCTGTCAAAGACCAGTCATCACGAAAAAAAGGCGGCTAGGGATACCATTTGGTCCATGTGTTGGAATTGGAAGGGGTCGCCCTCTACGTGGCAGGCTGTTGATTTTCTCTTTGTTCAATTCTCTATGTTGTTTGAATCGTACACCACCACCATCACCCATTCCCCGGAGTCTGCAAGCAGACGTTCTATTTCACTGCCAGTATAGTCGGCACCAGTCCAGCGGAAGAGAGCGCGAGACAGAGGCAGACAGAGAGAGAGACACACAGAGAGAGGAAGAGAGAGGAGAGAGAGCAGGAAAGAACATAGTAGTTGTGAGATAGCTTTGCGTCGTGTGTTGTATTTCACAAAGTGCTGCAGAAGCTGGCGCAACCAGTTACAAGGGGTTTCTACTGCGAAGAGCAGCTGCTTCCTAAACATACAGTACCCTCAAATTCAATTCAAATCGTTCAAAAAACACGAGAAAGAAAAAGGCTGCTGTTCAAGCGATGGTCGAAATGCATGTGTTGCATGATTACAAGACGGGATAACCATGTCTGCCATGCAATAAACCTGAATGGTCGCGTCAGGACTGGGGTGGAAGGCCTTGTGGAGTCTTTTTTTTAGAGGGGGGGAAAGAGGGTGACAAACCCCATTCAGGCAGGTTCGCCGCCCCCTTGCTAGGTAGGTACTCCGTACGCTGTAGTTAGTCTATCTACGTACCCTGGGGTCTGGACGTCGGGACGGAAAATCCCACTGGCCACCGCGGCTCCGCGGCGTGGTCCCCTTTCCAAAACTGTGGCCTCAACTCTGCCACTTTTGAGCGCATGTGCATCACCCCTAGGAGCTTGAATTTCCCATCATCACGCCCTCCGACATCCACCCCCCGAAAGCCGATTCTTCCCTTCACGCCGTCTTTCTTTCCGTTTATACTGCCATTTCCCAAAGTAATCCTGCAGCGATTCTTGGATCTGTTTCTCGTCACACTCCTTCATAATGGTTAGTAAATACTCTTGCACTCCCCTGGGATAGCTTGAGCTCCGGTCGTCAATGACTTCCTGTCGCACGCGCTTGTCAATTGATGCGGTTTTAGCCCGCCGTCTGCTAGGCAGCGATGCTTGTGTTGTCGCTTTGAAGCACCGGGCAACAGACGTGAACAATGGCTGACGATGGGTTTTTAATGGCAGTCTTCCCCTCGCCCTTCCTCGCCCGTTAACGCGCCCGGCGCCGCCGCCTCTGGCGCAAGCGTCGCGCGCCCTTCGTCCCCTACCCCCCCCGGTGGTCCTCGCACCGCCATTCGTCGCCGTGCGGCTGCCGACCAGAAGGAGAAGATTGCCAATGCGCGGCCGAACAGCACGAGGGCTGCCGGTGCCGGTGGCAGCAGCAGCACCATGCTGAGTATGTCTCCCCGTAATGCTCCACGTGGAAGCGAAGATGAGGAGAACGGACAGCTCGTGGAGATTACTGGTACCAGTTGAAGCGGATGCTAACGTGTTGGCAATGCAGGACTCTACACTGACGAGTCTCCCGGCCTCAAGGTCGACCCCGTCGTTGTCCTGGTTCTTTCCCTTGTTTTCATTTTCAGCGTTGTTGCTCTTCACAGTAAGCTGCCACTTTTTGCCTCGGCACTTTACGCCCGCAAATGGAGCCCAGCCAGCTGACGTATTCTCTCCAGTCATTGCTAAGATTACCCGCAAATTCTCCTCTTAAGGAGTGAATCGAGAGGGCCGAGAGAGGTGGCTACGGAACCCAGCTTTGGGGCTGAAAGCTCGCGAGCCTTGAGAGAGATGGGGACACGCGAAATGTGACCGTACTCCAGCGACGTCGTGACGGAGACAATGCGTGTCTACGGGCACCGGTTCGCCCTAGGACGCATGGGGAGTGACATCTGACGTCGAAAACAACATAAAAGCAACTTTTCACGATAATGTACAGTGGGCGCGTGCTTAAGCTCAAGGGATAAGGGCATTCGGTTCGAGGAGCGGGTGGCAGGGAGAAGAGCATGACTGATGCGCGCCGCTGTATTATACCTCCTTTTTCTTTTCCATTACATCTCTAGTCTAGGCCGTCGAATGCGACTTCTGGAACCCAAGATGCTGTCTGCTTTGTCTTCGGTAATTCGACAATGCCGACAAATAAGAAGTTAGGTTCTGAAGTAGAGGACAGAACCCAGGGATGGGAGTTCTGAGACAGCGCAACCATCGTAATCACACCTGTATCTCTTGAGGTCCCTGTAAGAAGAGCGTGTAGAGCTACTCGCATCTCAGCCTGGACTCCGTGACAGCCTATCATCCCTGTGGCGACCTCGATCTTCTGGGGATGGTAGCTTCCCGGCTCGAGGAAAACTGGACCAGCGTCCCACAGTGGTCGCACCATCTAACAGTGTGGAGTTTATGGATAGCCCACTATCCTTCAAAGCTCCGAGCGGAGGCTCAATGAGTCGGGCCATCTTGAGTGAAACGAGAAGACATCAATCTTTCAATGACATTGTTTACGGTACTCCACAGGCACCAGTGATTTAGGTTGGGTGACCCATACGAAAAGACAATTGAGTTGAAAGGTTAACCCATAGCTGCCAAGCCCTTACTTCTGCACGGCAAAACTCTATTGGCGGAACTATTGCTGCCATTTACTCAACTCTTCTCCACGCTTCCGCCATCCTCGACCAATCATTGTCTAAGGGACGGAGGACCTAATCAAACCCACTCCAGTACACCAGCCACGAAGGTGTATCCTTGATAAGTATTATGCTTTAGGAAATTTGCAACGATCCACCAAGAGCAGCTTAGCTGTCTCCTCCCCTTGGTGTAGTTGGTTCATCACGTTCGACTGTAATGGTTTCATTGTCATCGAAAGGTCTCTAGTTCGATTCTGGAAGGGGAGAACCTCAACTTTTGCATTTTTGTGTTTAAGTAAAAACCCTTGTGAGTGCTCCACATTGGCTCTCTTCGTGTTGTCGTTTGCTTTTCTTTTGGGCTCATTTCTCTGTTGATGCATTTTGTTCCTAGGGAAAATTCGACAGTTGTATTCAGCCTTCTCGTTAGCACTTCCACCACCTCTCCGCCCCTTTTTCTCATTCTGCAAGAGGGCTCCGATACCCGAAGCGACTAGTGGCACGTCGTGATGTTTTATCCGTGTACGCCGCTGTTGAAGGTCGTAGCTGTAACCATGTCATAACCGCTCACATGTTGATGTGGGCTATAGCTCAGCGGCGGATTTCGGCCATTACTGCAAAACTCCGTTGGCTCGCAGTCATCCTTTCCTTTATCGCTTGCCGCGATGTGGTAAACCAATAAAAATGTCCATTAAGGAGCAGATACGGCCTCCACGTGTCCCTACGCGTAAAGAGAACCGACAATACGAGCATCAAGGCGCAGTTTATCGCTGCCTAGAAGCATGTTCTCAAAATCCGCATCATTAAGAGCCTGAGACGCGTACCTATGTAGTACTGATAGGGGCCCCAATCTCCCCTCCCGTCTCTTCCTCTGTGGCTGTGCGGGGTTCCATGCGACGAACCTTGCTTGAATCGTCCCATCAAGATCCCGTCATTGGCTCAGCAGGGCCTTGGAGTTCCTTCCCCCCAGTCCAATTGGACGGAGGCAGACGTCATGGCTGTCGCTCCCCCGGGGAGAAGAGCAGAGGCGCCCTGTGAATGCCCAGCCTGCGCGTCGCCATCCTTTTTTTACTCCCTAGGGTAGTTACTCAATGCTATTGCGTGAGGCGGTGCATTGGATTCGGAGGGGATTTCCCCTACACTGGCCTTGGAAACCGAGAGGGGAACTTGCTTGTGGCTCCCTCTCCGGCGGTAACACCCCACCACTGCCCATTCCCGCCCTCCACTGAAGCTCCGGGGTCTCGCCGTAAGCTTGACCATCTTCCGATGAAGAAACGGGACTGAACACTTGGGATGGGTGTTCTCGCTCGTGCCTCCCATCGTTGCTGCCAATTTTTTTCTTCGAATTGATACACACCCTAAGCCACGTCACTGAAGAAACGCACGCTTTGCTTCGCCATTCTGGTTTGCTTGCCGCATTACTCGGTCGCGGATTCTATTGGACTTGGATGGTGCCCTTTCCGTCCACCAGCTTCCTTTCGCTACTACAACTACAAGCCTGCGGCACCTTCACCGCCTACAGCGGCCTATCGTGATGATCTGATCTTTCTGCGTATACCAGAAAACTTGCTGATATCGTCGCTGGTCCTTCCACCTCTTGTTGACTGGTTGACAAGCTGACGTTCCCCGCAATGACGGTCGTCCACAAGACAGAAGCGGGCGCGAGCTACTCTGCCCCTCCCCCGCCCCTGCGACATAGCGATCTGAACCTCGACATAACCGACAGCCAGGAAGTGCCCGATGCCCTCGTCTCTGATGGCTTCAGTTTGCCCTCCCTAGAGACAGACAACCAGGCTCCTCCCGCTTATGGCGACCTTCACAACCAGCTGCAGTTCAGCCAGGCGGGCTTCGAAGCCGGCGCAAATGTCACTGGTACAGAAACTCCCATCTGTCCTCACTCAGACCTCGAGGCTCGCTAACAGTTGATACCAGGGGACGGTCGAGTAAATATCAACATCAACCAGAGCGGCAACCGCCTTGCAGAGATCCTCGCCCCGACGTTACGAAGCCAGCTCCTCGCTGACAAGCGCCCCCAGGGTCCCCAGGGCCCCCTCCCGCCCGCCTACATCCCCCCGAGCCTCGGAGGTCAACCGGGCCAGACCCCCCCGCCGCAACTCAACCTCGTCATACAAATCGTCGGCTCCCGCGGCGACGTTCAGCCCTTCGTCGCCCTCGGCAAGGTCCTCAAGGACACGTACGGCCATCGCGTGCGCATAGCCACGCACGCAACGTTCCAAAAGTTTGTTGAAGAGAATGGACTCGAATTCTTCTGCATCGGCGGCGACCCCGCCGAGCTCATGGCTTTCATGGTCAAAAACCCCGGGCTGATGCCCGGCTTTGACACGCTCAAGAGTGGTGAGGTCAGCAAGCGCCGGAGGGGCATTCAAGAGATCCTTCTCGGGTGCTGGCGGTCATGTATCGAGGCTGGCGACGGGCTGGGGCCACCGCCCAAGCCGCATGCCAGGAATCAGCCGTTGGACGAGAATTACGGGATACCCGGAGAACCGAACCAGAAGCCGTTCGTGGCGGATGCGATCATTGCGAATCCTCCGAGTTTTGCGCACATCCACATTGCCGAGAAGATGGGCATTCCGCTGCATCTGATGTTTACTATGCCGTGGACGCCAACCCGGGCTTTCCCACACCCTTTGGCCAACATCCAGTCGACAAATACCGATGCCGTCATGACCAACTACGTTTCGTACGCGTTGGTCGAGATGATGACCTGGCAGGGTCTAGGCGACGTCATCAATCGCTTCAGAGAGAAGGCGCTGGACTTGGAGCCCATGTCGTTGATATGGGCTCCTGGTGTGTTGACGAGGCTTAGGATCCCTTATACGTACTGCTGGTCGCCGGCTTTGATTCCGAAGCCGAACGACTGGGGCCGTGAGATTGATATCTCCGGGTTCTACTTCCTGAATTTGGCATCGGCATTTACCCCCGAGCCTGAACTGGCTGCCTTTTTGGCCGCTGGACCTCCTCCCGTTTACATTGGTTTCGGTTCCATTGTAGTTGACGACCCCAATGCCCTAACCAGGATGATTTTCGATGCCGTTCATCGGACCGGCGTTCGAGCGCTGGTTTCCAAGGGCTGGGGTGGTCTCGGTGCCGAGGATGTAGGACTCCCTCCAGGTGTCTTCATGCTGGGTAACGTACCGCACGACTGGCTGTTCAAGCATGTGTCGGCTGTTTGTCATCACGGTGGCGCTGGTACGACTGCTGCTGGTATCCAAGCCGGCAAGCCTACCATCATCGTACCGTTTTTTGGTGATCAGCCGTTTTGGGGAGCCATGGTTTCGAAGGCCGGTGCTGGGCCGGATCCGATTCCTTACAAGGAACTTAGCGGAGACAAGCTCGCTGAAGCCATCAACTTCGCCATCAGGCCCGAGACTCAAGCCAGGGCACAAGAGCTTGGACAGAAGATCCGCGAGGAGAAGGGAACTGATTTGGGCGGGAAGAGCTTCCACGACCATTTGAATACTGATGAGCTCAGATGTTCCATTGTGCCCAGCCGAACCGCCGCCTGGCGTGTAAGGCGGACAAAGGTCAGACTAAGTCCCATGGCTGCTGCCGTTCTCGTGGATAATGGCCTCATAAAGTACTCTGACCTCAAGCTGTAAGTTCTCCTGCCGATGAATCGTGTGCCGATAACTGACAATTCGCAGCTACCGACCCAAGGAGTACATAACAGAAGGTCAACCGTGGGATCCTGTTTCCGCGGTGGCAACCTCGCTCGTGGCGGACCTTAGCAACATCGGCATGGCTGTTGCCGACTTCCCCCGGGAGTTGTTCAAAGCCAGAAGCAAAGGAGACAAGACCCCGGACCCCCCCACGACGCCGTCTTTCCCGGGGGGCGCACCTGAAAATAAATCCTTCCAAGGAAGCGATAGCGGGTCTCTCGCGCTGAGCACGCGCGCTTCAGAATCGTCTACACAATTAGGCCTCATGGAAGCGGGCGGCTCTACGCCGACGCTTCCGCTCTCTCGGCAGCCTGATACAGAGTCCTTGGCACAATCGTATAAAACGTCGGCGGCACCGTCCATGGTATTTAGTCCAGCAGAGACTGCGTCGATTACCCGGAGCGAGACAGCACCGTCGGAGAACCTGTCGACGGCTCAGCCCACTAGACCACCCAATAGCCCCGGGAAGCAGTCTGTCAGCGAGTCCTCGCCTGTGGCTGTGGGCGTTGACGCAGCTGTGGCAGCTGGCACCAGCGTTGGTCGCATTGTCACCACCGGTGTGAAAACGCCAATGAACGTCTGTCTCGGCCTCGCCAGAGGTTTCCGAAACGCCCCCCGCTTGTACAACGACGACACCGTCCGCCCCCCCGAGAAGGTGACAGACTTTTCTAGCGGCGTCAAGGTCGCGGCAAAGGAATTCGGATACGGCATGTTTGATGGTATTGGCGGGTTGGTGACGCAGCCCCTGAAGGGCGCCGAGAAGGAAGGTGTCCCTGGCCTTATCAAAGGCTTCGGCAAGGGTATTGGCGGCTTGATCTTCAAGCCCGCCTCCGGTGAGTGCTGCAACACTTGACGGTTGACTAAAATGGTCTTTAACCTTTACAGCTATATGGTCGGTTCCGGCATATACCATGCAAGGTGTTCACGCAACACTTCGCAATGCATTCTCCACCAGCGTCCAGAACTACATCATTGCATCCCGCATGAAACAGGGGCAGATGGACATGGAAGCTGCTGGTATTGCGGAGCGCGAAGATGTCATTGCCCGGTGGAACAGCGTCAAATTTGACTTGAAGAATTTCCAAGCCATGAAGATCAAGGAGCAGCGCGAGAAGCAAAGGACAGACGGAGGCCCTTATGTGAAAAGCCAGCCCGAGAAAAGTCTCACACCTCCGGTCACAGGCTGGTCGCATACTCGGAAATTGTCATTCGAGGAGAGAAAACAGCTGCACGCCCGTAAAGAGGCGTGGAAAAAGGGACACGTCGAGGCCATCGTACCTCCATCGAGATCTGATTCATCGTTAGCAGAGAGCAGCACGGCCAGTGTTGTCGAAGATGAAGAGTTTGAGCGGGCTATTCGAGCATCTGTCGCAGAGACCTCTCGTGGCAACTCGGAAGAAGACGCGGCTGTTGAGCAAGCGATCAGAGCAAGCATCAACCACTTCCGCAGCAGCGGTACTGGGATCCCGGATGTGGTACCCGAGAAGCCCATGTCGTACGACAGAGACGCGAAGCACTTGGACCAGGACCCGTTCTCAAGCGCCGAGCTGCAAATCACGGATGAAGAGTACCAACGGCTCATCGAGCAGGCGATCCAGCAGAGCATGTCTTTGCAAGCTGCCGGCGTGCACCCGGAACAAGGCTCGCACGGAGACGACGAGGAGTTCCAACGCGCCCTCGAGCAGTCCAGGATCGCTCAACATTCGGGATACGAGGACGATGAGGAGCTAAAGCGCATACTGGAAGAATCGAAGCGTCACCAGACCGAGGGCACGACAGATGACGAAGAGGAACTGAGAAGGGCGATCGAGGCCTCTGAAGCCGAGCACCGGGAGCAGCTGAGCAAGGCTGCGGCGGCGAAGTCGGAGGAAGAGGTTGTGATGGAGTATGTGAAGAAGCAGAGCCTGGCCGAGGAGGAGTACCGGAGGAACGCGTTGAAGGGAAAGGCGCGCGAGGTCGCGGACGATGAAGACGACGACGAAGACCTCAAGAGGGCGATGGAGGAGAGCCTGAAGCTGAGCGGGAGGCCGGGACAGTCGAGCTCTTTTCAGTGATATAAGCAAAGAAGACCGAGGGATAGATGGCACATCCGAGATACCATTTTTTTTTCTTTTTTTTCTTTTCGAGGTTTTGTTTTCTTCATATTTCTTTCTCTCCAGTGACAAGCAATATGACTATATGCGACGATTCTTTATTTTCTCATGAGAAGTCTCGTGGTGGTCAAGCATCAGACGAGCGAGTACAAAACATCCTTTGCCACCCCTCGTTCTCCCGCTTGTGAATGGCCGGGAGCGGACGGGGGATGCTTACGAGCTTGCTGATGGGCGTCGCGGATGTTGGCCCCTGTCGAACAGGTATGTTTTGACGTCGAACGTCATGATTGATTGGGTGGAGAGGTGGACGGTTGTTGTGATGATGCGCTACGCCTATGATATCGATGACCTCTCTCTCTCTCTCTCTCTCTCTCTGTGTGTGTGTGCGTGCGTGCGTGCGTGCGTGCGTGTGTGTGTGTGTGCTGTGTCCCCGGGCCATTTGCCGCCATGCAAAGAACGCACCGCGAGAGACCACCGGCCCTCGATGGGCACGACGTCACCCGATCGGGAACTTGACCCTGCCCAAGGGCCAGCCAATGTGATTAATTCGTGGGTCCGAGGAAAGCGACTACCTACCTATGTTGACTCAAGCCATGGTCATTCTCTCATCACGGTAGCTACGACAATTTGTTGCGGACAGTGGCAGTAAAATAACTAATGGATGTATTGTTTCTCAGGTCAGTCTTCATCCATGGAGCTGGCTGGTATGGAATCACCCTATTACACATATTTGTACACAGTCCTGCCGTGCAAGAAGCACTATCACCCTTTCCTATCGTACAAACTCCCTTCGTTTCTATTGTTTCACTGGGCTCAACAGAAGCCCAAAAGCCAAAACGCAAAGAACCGAGTCAACTTAATAACCCGCGGTAGTAACCACCCATCCCGAACCTCTGCATTGCTTCGTGTTTCGTTTCCTCTTTTGCCTAGTGCAGCTTCTCCTTGAGGTAGATGACTGCCGCATATCCTGCGCAGCATTGAGTCGTCATTCCGTGAGAGCACCATGGGCACTTTACCGTTGTCGTAATGACGCCGCTGACCCCAAGTTTCCGGTCTTCGACCTTACCCTCAGGATTCGCCATGCACTCGTAGACTTTGCTGGGCAAGTCGTGCAAGAACTTACAGCTGCAGCATTCCACCAACATCTTGGCGACCGGTTCCGGGGTGCCGCTGGAAGGTAAAATGGATGCCCGAGATGCACGGTTGGATCGCGGGGGTCCAGCCGGGGGAGGCGGGCCTTGCATGGACATGCGAGCCTCCTCGAGGTAACCCGATGGGTTAGCAGACTTCTTGAGAGGCACGATCGATTTCCTCCACGCCGCATCCGATAACGGCGAAGCTTGGGCCGTTGTATTGATGCCCGACATACTAACAGATGCGCGCTTGGGTGATCGCGGTGGCGGATGCGGAGCAAGTGCCCGAGGAACCAGAGGCTGATGCTTGAGCTTGGGAAGGAAACTTGTATCTAGGACAAGGTTAGGGCTCGAGCGACTCTTGGTCAAGCTCGGGTGACGTTGAACCGAACATGTTGGCTCATTCTGCATCAGCGGAGCGACGTCCTCGGTCTGCCTCCGCTCCGCTTGCCTGTACTCCTGAGGACTCATCAGAGGTGTAGAAGTCACCGGTGTTGCCAAGGTTGAAGACTTTGAGCTTTCTGTGTGCGTAGGGGTCGGATAGTCCTGGGACGAGTCGCTGTCATCGGCATCGGCGACACTGGCATTCCTGCGAAACGTCTCCGTCACAAGAGCCTCAAGCTCGTCCAGATGAGCCTCGTGGGTTTGGGCTGGGATCTGCGGAGGGAGACTGATCCTTGGGTTCGAAACCGTTGGTGAAGACGTCAGGATGGCTGCATGAGAGATTCTGTGCGATCTCGTGTCGTTGGAAACCAATACAGTCTCGGTGTACACTGTTCCTACTTCTTCATCCGCCTGCGGCAGACCCTTCTCGGACTGGGGTCTTGAGGAATCCGGGGTCGTGGCTGGCGATGAAGAAGGCATGCCTTCGTCACACGAGGACATGGATGACCTATCGGTCGGGCGAGCAGATGAATCCCTCGATGGCATGGTCAACCCAGAAAGTTGAGCAAACGGCCGAGCAGGTGCAGCTTGGCTTGGCGAAGCCTCATCAGTCGAATACCGGGAGCTTGTTGGCGAGTCGGGTGTCATGGTGGTATCCTTTGCGGCACGCGTGAAGTAACTGGACGCAGGAGGCTTGGAAGATACTGGACTAGAGACTTTTTGTAAAGCTGCTCTGGCCGCATCCCTGAAGCTCCTGACTGTGGCCCCTTTTGTGGGCTGAAGCCTCTCCCTCGGCATCGTCCTGGAAAGGGGGGGGCCTTGCGAGGTTGAACGATCGAACGACCCTTGATTGGGGCTGACCTGGACTGGGGGGGTATAGGGGAGACGGAAAGTGAGCGTGAAGTCTTCGGTTTGGGGCGACCGATCACTGCGAACGTTGAGACTGGTCACAGAGCCATTACGCGGCGTGAAATTGCCGGCCAGGGGGCTGCTTCCGGAAGACGACGGGTGCGCCCGAGGTTGATGTTGTCGATTGGCCGGAGGAGGATACTGAGACTTGGCAGACGACACACGAACCTCATCTTTGGAGCCAGTGACGGATGATTCCCGGCTTTGCTGGCGGGACTGGTGGACATAGCTCTCCCTCCTTCGACCTCGCTCTTGTTCGAGCACAAATTCACCGAGTGCGCTGGGAGGCTCCAGCTCGGCGTCGTCATTGTCGACGGCAAGATCTTGAAGTTTTGCTTGTGCCGCCTGGGGTTTCCACTGCTGGAGGTTGCCCAGATCCGGTACAGGCGGTGCCGAAGGAGATACTAGAGGCTGGCACCAAGAGGGAATATGCATTGAAGAAACGCGTGCTGATTTTGAAGAGAAGTCGTCATCCCCTTGATGCTTGTTTGTCTCGGTCTGAGGTCCGTATGAGGATGACCGTGGGAGACCAGGGGCCGTGAAGGCCGGTGGCGTTACCTTTACCTCGGGGCCAAACGAATTGGCTCTCTGGTGCGTCAGAGAAGCCAAAGGAACAGGTTTTCTAAGAGGCATTGCAGTTTCAGCCGCCTTTAGCTTCTGATCAAGCTTCAAGCCGCCGATGAAAGCGTGGTTCTCGTGAGGTTGGGACTGAACTGGTAACTTGTGACCAGTCAACGCAGCCTTGATCTGCATCGCCACCGAGTCGGACCGCTGCCTGGTATGCTGAGGACGATTTGGTGGAGGCGGGTCGTAGAACGCATGAGCGCTTGCTGAGCGAAGCTGGTCGTCGGCAGACGTGATCGGGCTTGTGATGGACCTCGAGGCATTGGGAGGCCTCGACGGAGGAGCCTTGCTTAGCTTGGCGGCTAGCATCTTCTTGACAGATTTGGCCTCCTTTTCGGTCTGTTCCTTTTCCTTCCTGCGCATCTTGGCCTCGTTCTTCTTCTCCTTCTTCTTGTTCTGGCCGAAGGATTCCCAGCTTGGGGAGTGGCAGATGGAGGATGCGTCGTCAGCGGTGGGCTCTTCGGGGGCGTCAACGTCCAGAAAGGTGACTGTCTTGTGCTTATGCTCGACAGACTCCTTGGAGTTCGCTTCGCGGGAGTTCGCTTCGCGATCGATTTGCGTCTTGGTGTTTGAGGGGGGAGGCGGCACCGAGATGGACAAAGAAGGCAGGGCGGTGACTCGGCGGGAAGCTTTCATAGCCGAGGGCAGTAAGTCTGTCTTGTGGGCAGGAAGCTGCACAGATGACTCCCTCCGACGAGACTGCAATGGGACGAGAGGCTTCACGGGCGGCGGAGCATTGATGACGGGAAAGGGACTCAGTTTCGGCGGAGACTGTGGAGGGTGACCTTCGTTTACATGCTGCCGTAAAACTTGCTGAAACGCTAGGTGAGAAGGATGGAAGTAGGCGGGCATGGACTGGTGGGCCTTAAGACGCTCGAGCTGCGAGATGAGGCATGTTAGTGGGTGGGAGCTAAGATAGCCAAATTGAGGTGGGTGCCACGGGGTTGGAGGCTTCAGGTCAGGGTTGGATCGGCGTACCTTTCGGGCATGTTCCAAATCCAGCATCTGCTGGAGGCTGTCAGGCTTGGGTCTGCTACGTCGAGGTGTGGTCGACCCGCGTGTAGTAGCATTCGCAGTCATTGTCGGGTATCGTGACCTCGTGGCGGGTGTACTTGGTGGTGGATGGAGTTGTGGCGTCAAAAATGGGGAATAGATAGTGGCTGAGGGTTGGCGCAAAGAGGATGAGACGATAGCGAGGGAGGCGTTCCTAGCTTGTCATAATTCTCGTGGAGTTTCGTGAGGCGTTTGCTAAAACAGACCGGCGAAGAGGCTGCCGAATAAACTGTCTGTGACGTGGGCAAAAAAGTAGGAATACGAATCGCGGTGGTGAATTAGTGGGTGTTACGAGGCTGGTCTGGTGGCGATGCTGAAGGAGCGGCCGAGGAAGACGGTGAATGAGCGGTCAAAAAGGGACGAGGGGCGAAGAGACGGACGATCGAATAAGCTACTGACGGGGCAAGCAAGGGACAAGGAAGGAAAGCACGACAAAGTCACGTTGCCGTAAAACAGAATGAGATGTTCAACGAGGGACAGTCTTGGTGACGGAAAGGGAATTTCGAAGAGGAAGAGCAAGTAGGTCGCGGGCTGGGAAGAGACCGGGGGGGTTCCAGTGAGACTAATAGTAACAAGACTTCGCGAAAAGGCAGGATGCTAGAAGCGAGGGGTCGAGAGGTTGGAGCCACGGATCGGAGAATAAGTGCTGCTGCTGCTGCTATTACTACCGCTGACCCCGGCCCTCCCGAATGCATCGGCCTCATGCAGACTGCAGAGCTTGTTTACATGCATGGTAAGGCGAGACTACCTAACGTTCTCCACGACAACGCGGTAAACTGGCTGGCAACCAACTCAGGTCAGCATTAGGGGGGGAACAGTCGAGTTACCTCACGGTCAATGCCACCATGCACCGTTCTATACGACCACCGGGTACCCATATGGAAAAGCCACGACCATGGCCACGGCCGTTGGGCGGGATATAAGACTGTGCGGGCGAATAGGCTATTGCAGGAAAGGCCCGTCCCCTTTGGTGACGACCAGACGGGCAGCTTGTCCCATGGAGGTCTGGGCTATGGTGAGATGGGATTCACCGTCTCCGAGCATGTCTGAGGTGAGGGGCCGTTTTCAAGAACAGGTGCAGCAGGCCGGAGGTCCAGTTGGTGCAGTTTCCGCTAGCATTAGAAGGAAGGAAGGAAAACCGCTGGGCAGGAAGCGTCTGAGCGTGTGGTCTTTCCAGCGCGACCTGTCGTTTCGGAAGGGATAGCTACAGCAGCGAATATTGATGTTCCTTGCCGTGCCATGTCATCATGGGGACCAAGTAAACTAGGTAGATCGGCTGATACGAAGGAGGGCAGGCCATCGGCGCGTTGCCTGTCGTCCATCCCGCTCCGTCATGGCTGGTGGTGTCACCTAGACGGAAAGAGCAGCGAAGTAAGATGCAGGGTGCGACACAGGAGGGAGCCGCTCAATGAATGGAGCGATTTGCGTGTCGGCAGTGAATGCGTGGGCGGATGGCTGATGCCGCTTGCCATATGAAGCCGAGTGAGTTCTCAAGCACTGATGCTGTCCAGTCAGATGCAGATGCGCATACACATACTCGCAGACGTGGTTGCAACCCGCTCGACAATACGACAGACAATACGAGCTTGGAGGTGCGCTGGGAAGAGCTCCAGCTTGGCAAGGGATCGCTGCAGGCGCCACCCCTCTCTCCCTGACCCTCCTCACCTTAGCGAAGCACGGGAAGACCCCTCTCTTGGCCGATTGGGAGTGGGGATTATCCAGGCACGCTTTCCTTTCTCTTAGGACGGTTTTGTTTGCCAGCAGGAAAGAAAGCATGCACACACCAAGCACAGCTCGTTTCCCCCTTCCCTCTGCCACGCAGGGATCCACCACGTGTTTCCGGTCGTTGGCCTAGATATGTTTCAAGCACACCTACGCTACCTTGGTAGGTACTCTAGCTTTACGTACCTAGGTAGACCGGAAATAGATAGGTAGGTGGGTGGGTGGGTATGGATAGGTAGTGTCTGGGAAGCAAGTGCCGTTCTTTTGCTATGGCTTCTTCTTCATGGCCGATGCCTGAACCAGATCATTCCTTCGCTTCACCTGAAGTTGAAGCTGTGGACGACATGGGAGGACTTGGCGACTTAGTGACACGACGACGTGGCAGGCGTCGTAGCTGCCGACTCCTCTCTCTCTCTCTCCAATCAAGGGTATGCTTCTCTTCCTCCAAGAGATCTCCAGCATATTACCGACATACCGGGAGGTATCAAACCTTCGTCCTAGGCAAACACAGATCGTATTCTCATCATCCCATCAACTGACAGCTGCATACCGTCCACTCACATCCCTTACCCCACCACCACCACCACCACCTCACTGACCTGCATCCCACCATCGACGACCTCCCTGTCAACCCCTCTCTGTCTTGGCACCACCGCTGCGCACACACCAGATCTCCATCCGAAAAAGACAATGCAAGCAAGCGAAACTTGAATGCCAGGAATAGCACATTCGAGCCGTTTGGCCTGCAGGTGGAACAAGCCACCTCGTTGGCCGCCGCCGCCACCAGCTTAGGAACGGACAAACAGCAAGACTCCTGGCCCAATCGATCGCAATGTCTGCGCCAAGACTCCCAGTTCGCGTCCTTGAGGCCAGGTTTTCTCTGGGCCGTGAGCCCGAGCCCCCCTTTAGCGCCATACTTCAAACCAAAGCCATCGTCTTTTCACGACGAAGCGTACCACGCACAAGCAAGCCTCTGCTCGGGGCCAGCGTCAGAACGCTCTCCCAGAAGTACATGGCAATTATTACTCACTCAGATAGGTGGCTAGTTGTCTTGCATTCCCCGTCGCCCGTCCGTCCAGCCATCTGATAGCTCGGAGAAATAGTCGATCAATCGTCGGTTTTCCAGGGCCCATAGCTTTGGGAATCAACCCAGCGCATCTGCGCAGCATAGACGTCTCCAATTGGGTCAGTGGACCGGAATTCATGTTTGTCTATCATACAGAGTACACTTCCATGCCACAAGTGTCCCAAACTCGTGGATGTGGTACGCCTGTCCAGAACCCTCTTTAACGCCAACATCTGAAATCACCGCCAAGTCTAACCAGCTCACAAGTTGCGACTTTACGGAGCACATTAATCAACAACCTACGCACAAAGACAGCTAGGACTGGTTTTCGCTCGTCCTCTGCTCTTTTTGCCGCATATGCTTCTCCACGGACTCACGTCTCGGACTCACGTGCATCCAGACTTCGTTGCCCTCACCCCAGTTGATCAGCCCCGAAGGCATCCCCGATCCTTGGCCCTTCCTGAGCAGCACGCGCCGCTTGTGCCGTACCCAGCTCTTCAGCCGCAGCGTCGCCTCATTGTTCACCTTGAGGCGGACGGCAATCCATCGATCGTCGGGGCGGTGGTCATGCGTCACCACACTAAGTGGTTCAGAGGGCGACTCAGTCGTTTTGAGAATCTTCTCGTCAACCCACGTGTTGTACTTTGTCTGCTCCGGCGGCAGGGCGATCTTGAGGAACTCGAGTGACGGCGATATCGTAAGATAAATGGCTCTCAGGGGGTTGACCAGAGTCTTCATCAGCAAGTCCATCCAGGTCGAATACAGAATGGCGAAGTCGGTCTGGGAGAGATGGGTCGATCCACGGATCGTCATCATCCATGTGAGCGCATCCTCTGCCCGCGCCTCCTTGCAGATTTCGACGAGCCTATCGAAGTTTTCCTGCCAGTGCATAAAGGCCTCGGATCCTATTGACAGGAGCGGCTTTTTGATGCGATGTCGAGCGTCGTCTCCCGCCTGGGGCGTGGCCGGCCCCCATGCGTCGAGGATGATGCCCTGCCCGACCCAGGTGAGCGACTCCGTCCGCAAGGTTTCAACAGTGGTTGCCCCGCCGAATGAGTGGCCCATGATGGTCACGTTGTCAAGGAACATCCTGTCCTTCCAGTCCTCCCACATAACCCCCGTCAAGCCTTTGGAACTAGAAGCGACGTTGCCCTTTCTTCTCAGGTTCATGGCCTCGACCTCGTGTCCCCGGCCGCTGTTGATGTACTCAAGAATGCGGTACGCCTCCTCCATTTCCGTCACCCTCATCTCGATTTGGGCGGTCCTCAGTTCGGTGTCGACTCCGCGGGCGTTGTGCGGCGCCGTGTCTTGAGCGTTGTCCTTGGGGAAGAGGTAGTCGACGCAGTAGTGCTGATCGCTCTGCGCGCCCTTGTTCTTCTTGTTCTTAATTTTCTTGGCGCTCACGCTCTTGATGTATGCCTGGGCCACCGAGGAGTCGCTGTCGGACACCTCTCGACTCTCGGTGAGGTTCACGTAGGTCCTGGCACCGCTCCCATCCCGGTGCTCCACGGCAACGACGATGAACCCGTAGCTTGCCAGCTCTCCACATATGGAGCTGTAGCTCATCCGGGAACCCCCGAGGCCGTGGCTGAAGATGATGACGGGGAATGTCGGCTTGGTGCTGGAACTCGACTCCTCATTACGCGCCGCTCGCCCGGCCGGCCCTTCGTCGCCCAGCATATCTTCCGGCCAGTGTTCCGCAAGCCTTGCATTGCGCAACGCCGGGAGCTTGGTGAACATGGACGTGGAGGCGATGTAGGCAGTTACCGGCAGGTGGGGAACGCTGAAGAACTTTGCATAGCCCTTGCATGTGAGGACCCGTGGGCGCGGGAGCCAACCGACCCGTGAGAGCTTCGGCCCCTTTTCTCCGGCCTTCTTCTTCTTCTTGCCCTTTCCCCCATGGCCGTGCTCAGGGGCGATGTGGTCGTCCGGCTCGGTCTTGAGAGCGCACGGGTAGTAGACGGCGAACAGGACGGTGTCGAGCCTGAGTAACGGCACATTGTCGCGCCTGAGCTCGGAAAAAACACGTGGATGCCGGACTGGCGCCTCGATCTCGATAAAACCCACACCGTAAGGCCCTGTGTAGTAGGGCAGCGAGTGGAGGAAGCGTTCCCTGAACGTCTTGGGCGGGTGCGTCGCCGACCGTTCTTTCCTGTCCTCGGTTGAGGCCTTCTCCTCTGATACCATCGTGAGGTAGGCCGATGTTGCTTTGACCCCGAAGCCAGTTCAGAAGACGGCACAATGGGGAAACCGTCGTGACCGCAATGGAAGTCCTGGTGTTGATATCGTCGATAGGGAGGGGGGGATAGTCGGACGAGAGGGCGCAGAATGGAGCTGAATATAGATGTCGCACCAGGGGCCATGGCGGCAACGCAGGAATGTGCTGAAGGGAGAAATCGGGATCGAGGAGGGGCGTATGTGTAAGAGGTCGGGGTCTGTCAATTCCAGAAAGAGGAAAAACAGACGTGCGCAAGGATTTTGGCCTAAAGCCTTGTTGACGAGATTGGTCTTTGTAGGGGAGCAGAGGAGAGGAAGACCAAGGCGAAGAAGTGCCGGCGTCGGTCGCACTTGCCGGTTTCTGTCGTTCGGGTTCCGAGGAAACTCTGGTGGTCAAAGGGTGGAAAACGTGAAACCGACAAGCCCGGCAGGAGAGGGCTGACGTCACGATTGCTTGTTTACCCCGGACTTTGTTTCTCCCACTATCGATAGGGGGTGCATTTCCACGGAGGTGCGGATTACTCCAAGGGGCAGAGGAACGCTTACAATTTCGTAGAGAAGGAATTAAAAGAGAAAAGAGGGAAAAGAAGAAAATAAAGCCTGCCTCTCTAGCTCTGGTCCAACAACTGCGGGTTATTCTACATTTTGGTTGGGAAACTGGTTAGTCAAAACACTGTCATACTGCCACAGCTCCGGCTGGAAATCCATGGGCAGCCGCCAGTCGGCAGCCATGTTTACGAAACCTGGAAAGAACTGGCTCTCGTTAGGTTGCATCGGCTCCCCCGCGATGCCCATGAAGCCCTGGTGCTGCGTGTCAGACATGGAAAGAGTCGTCATGGAGCGCAACATGTCGGCAGTGCCACCACTACTGATACCGCCACTGCCGACCGGTCCAGCTCCTCCCATCAGGGACGAGAAGGCACCCACGGGTACCCCCGCCGTCGACGGAGCGGCTTGTGGGGACTGTTCGGGAATGGGCGAGGGCCCGAGGGGGGCGGGGAGCATGTGCGGCGGCAGCGTTGGGGTGTTTGCCAGGACGGAGGCGGCGACGTCGGCCATGACTTTGATGGTGTGGTACGACACCACCGACTGGTGCAGCGGGTCGTACTTCTCGAAGAAGCCGATGAGGTTGCGGATGAGTTCAAGGTCGCGATGCGCGCGGGGGTTCGTCCTGTTCTGGATGATGTTGACAAAGAGGATGTCTACGCTCCAGGCAACTTGATACAGCAGGAACCTGGACGGCGGTGTCAGCGAGTTGCGACGTGAGCCTGTCATGATGTAGATTGTCTACTCACGGTGTGAAGATACGGCCAACCTGATGGTAATTCAGGAGCGAGATGGAGGCGCGCGACGCACCCACGCATAGAGCGAGACTCGGGCCTATGTCGATGGTTTCTGTGCCCTCCTGATCCCCCAGCGAAGGCAACCTGAAAGCGGCCGAGTGGATGGCCACGACGAGCTGGAAATATGTGAAGTGGAGCACCGTCAGGTGCGCCATCCTGCGATAGTCGCCGTCTAGCAGCGCTTCGGCGTTTTCGGCGCGGAACATGGGGGGGATACTCTCGCGCCACTCCTGCAACTCGGCATCGAGGCGGCGGATCTCGGCCTCGAGCTCGGCGAGCGGCGTGTCGATGCGGGAGTACAGCGCAGCGGCAATGTGGCCCTGGATCTGGGCGAGGCGGACCTGCTGGCGGAAAAAGTTGAGCGTCACGCCGTCAGGGTAGCAGTATATGCCGTAGCCGTCTGCCGGGTGCTCCTCGGGCAGGTCGAGGAGGAAGTCGTTGCTGATGAGCGGGGGCTTACCCATCCGTAGCATGAGGTCGTGGTCGAGGATGTACGCTCGCCAGAAGAGGCGGCGACGGTGGAGGCGGTTCACGGGGTCGATCTGCGGGTCCGGGTGGGGTGAGTGTTCCTCGAGGCGGTGATAGCCCGCCATCATAAGGAGCTGTACAGTGAGGCCCATGAGACTCATGGCGATGTGATTCTCGGACGTGAAGTTGAAGTAATCGACCTGCGGGGACGGTCAGTCGCATTGAACAAGTGACCAAGAGGCGATTCTCTTGAAAGGTCACTTGGGCTCACAGTCAACAAAAGTGCCCCTATCGTCATGGGCGTCGGCGTGCGTAGGATGATGTTGGGAACCATCCCGAGGGCATTGTAGATGTATTTCTGGTACTCCTCCTTGTTCCGCATACAATTCCTGTCGCGGATGATATGTGCCAGGATGGCATTGAGGGCCATCAGCCAACCTGGGTCGGCAGAAGGCTGGCCTTGGGTGTAGGACCGTAGCGCGTCTCGCAACTCGTGCTCCTGGAAGATCCGCACGACCTCGTTCCACATCGTGAGATACTCTGGTATCCGAGTTCAGCGGCATTTTCTACATTTGGGACGGCACCGCCTGTCACGGATGGGGCATGCAGCATTGATTGGTGCAGTGACTTACCGTTGACGCAGTCTATGATGACATGGTTAGGAGGTAAGGGGTTGTTTAGATCGGCAGGGCTCAAGAATGGTTGTTGGTGTAGATCCATAACCTTTGTCCGTAAACTATACAGAGCATTGGTGAATCTAGCGTCTCCAATGAGAAGCTCAATCTGGGCCACGCCTTGCGCTGAAAGCAGAGAAGAGGTGCCTGGTGAAGAACGACCGTCAGCTAAGATGATTGTGCATAGGGTGTATACCTGAAGGGACGCAAGGTCATGTTCAGTACCTGCTGCGACGACCGAACTGTCATCAGGGCCTCCGATATAGTACGGCCTCGACTTTGTCGACGATGTGACCGACGGCGGCGAGGGATGAAAGTCCGGGTTACCCGACGAAGGGCTCGCACTGCTGGCCTTTCGCCTCGGCAAGGGAGACTGCTGTATCGACGACGACGTTGGCGCCGGTCGGGGTGACACGGTTGCTGGTGCCTCCTGCTCTGGCTTTGAGGATTGGAGCTCCTCCACCAGCTTCTCCATCTGAGCCAGTCTCGAGACTACATCTTCGTAGAGTCTGTTGGACCCAGCGACATGGCGAGTGTGTCAGCAGCCATCAGGTAAGCTAAGCATCGTCGGAGATAAGGGTCACATGAACCAAACCCCTCCCCCTCTCTCTTACCCTCTCACTCTCGCTCCATGGTATGTGAGATTGAAGGTGAAGGAAGGATGGTAATTAGCGACTTACGGTCTCTGGCGGCGTCCTGATGAGCGACGGCCTTCGGGCCAGGCGCATTCCAAGCCGTACCTGACGCAGTTGGAACAGACTGGTGTCTTGTGATCACATCTAATCTGTCGTTTCAGTGACGAGTCATCTCATCAGTTAGCTGCTCATCAATCCCGCCAGCTAGTCGGGCATGTCCCCTACTCCTGTTTCTCTCTCTCTCTCTCTCTCTCTCTCGCTCGCTTTATTCCGAAGACTGAGAATCCAGGGCATGCTACCGACATCCTGTGAAGGGGGGCAGGGGGGAGAAAGGTCAACCTCTTACCTTACGGCGCCGGCATGGAGTGCATGCCAAGGGGCGCGGCCTCGGAAGTGCGTCGGACCCGTGGTTGGCCGTTTGTCCGTCTGGTGATGAGTGCTGCTGCGCTTCGGGGCTCTGCTCCATACTTTTTTTGGGGGGGGGGTAGGTGGGAAAGATACGGAGCCTTTTTTTTTCCCTCCCCTTTTCTTCTTTTTGATGTGCTACGACAATCGGGCGCCGCTGCAACCACAGATGCAGCCGAGTATTCTAAGCGAAGCGTGATGGTGTTTACGAGAAACTATGGGAAGATGAACTGCAGATTTCAGTTGGACTCGCGGGTTGGCAGGGTTGTCATTAGTGTAGAGAGGAAAACCTAAGGAAAAGGAGTTGGTTGGAGCACGGTGCGCTGTCTGCTTCGGCGACCATCGCCGACGGCGGTCCTCAGTAGGGCGGGAAGGCGGTTAGGGCGGAATGAAAGGGACGTGAGGTGAGAGCGAGAGGGATAGTGAGACAAGACTCAGAGTGGGAGTGTGAGTAGGTAGGTAGGTAATTAGCTCTCCATCCTCTTCAACCCGGGCTTTTTTGCGTGTCCCGTGTCAGTGTCAAACAGTCAACCGTACGGTGTAAGCTTTCTAGCCTTCTTCGTCTTTGAGCCTTCCTTTCCCCCCCTTGACTACTCCATCCATCCCCTTATTTGTGCCCGCCTGTCTGCCCGTCATCTTTCTTCTCCTCATATGCCGCCATCTATTCTATCGCTGTTCAAAATCTGCTCTGCTCTGCTCTACCCCAGGTACCCTACTCTATTCAGCTTCTCTCTGCCAAGATCTTCGACGCGAGCTAAGCGGGCGGACTGCCAAGCGACACGCGCGCGCGGGATTAACTGCAGCACACTGTACATAGAGTCAGCGGCCCGCCGGAGTTTGCGGGAGAAATGCGCACGTGATTGAAGACTAGCGACTATTTTGGCAAGTTGGATTACATTTGCGACACGTTCGACTCCGTTGATGCTTGTCTGGTGTTTTAGGGGCAAAGCTTAAACCCCCAACCCTAAAATCTAACCCACGACCCTCCCCTTGGGGCCATCCCACCGGAGAATGTGGGCCCGACGCCCCCGAGTGTGGTGGCATCGCAGATTATCAGCAGGACGACACGCACGCATCGACGATTGCCCCCATACAAGCCTGACAACGGAATGGACGTCACACAACCAACCCTTTTCAGACTTTGCAATGGCCAGAGAGTTACATTTGGGATTTCATCTATTCTCCATTACAGCTGGTTATTTATACAAGTGAGATGAGCTTGGTGGACTATTAGTCCACCCTACGAGTACCAAGCTGCCCGCAACTCTATTACTATAGCCATCCCCACTGTCATCTCTGCGCGAGTCAGTCGCGCAATGTTCCTTTCACCGTACCGGACTGTACGGATGACTGGACTCCCAATCCGCAGCATTTGGTCCGGCAAGAATTAAACAGTCTTTCAAGTGATCAGTTGCGACTTCGATAGGTCCGCAAGTGCCGTCGATTCAGATATGTACTCATATGTATTCTCAAGCGTGTGCGTCCACCCTTCCCCGGGCAAGCATGACCACCCAGCGTGAATTGTTCACCGAAGCTGCATCGGAAGAGTCTACTCATCGAGGGGGGACAAGGGAGGGCTTCTCAGCAGGCATCGGTTAATGTATACATGCCATGGCAGAAGCCCATTCGCTGCCGCGGTTTGATTGCTCTACAAACAGAATACGCATACTTGGCTTTCAATCGAAGCTTTTTTTTTTTTTTTTAACCTACAGTTGGTAAATCTTATTATGGCCAAGTCTTTGCGTCAGCGAGACATGACCGCCGTTCATGAACGTTGTCCAGTCAGAAGAAATACAGTGTAATATCCATACGCGACAGTGATTGGTTACTCCAACAACTTGTACATGCAGCACAAAAGTTAATGTTGGTTTTTCACTGGTTAATTGATGGGGATCCTGTATCTCGTGATATCACGAAGGTTAGGAAAAGGTAGTCAATTTGTAGTTATTAATAGTTGACTAGTTAACAAGGTAAAGTAGGAGCACAAGTGTAGTAGCACCCTTGCGTATAGGCAAGGGTAAAGGATTCTACTAGTAGGCAGTGTATTATATAACCTACTGCCTCTAGCTATATTACCTATATACTAACACTAGTAACTTTCTTATATAGTAAAAGTTACTAGTGCTCTTATTCTTCCTAAAAAGCCTAAAAATATAATAAAAATAAAAAAAGCAAAAGTATTATACTTTTTATAGTTATATACTACTATAAATTTATTTATTTATTTACTTAGTAAAAGTAAGCTTATACTATCTTATTTAGGTATATTTCTTTTTAGCTATAGCTATTAAAAGTATATACTTATATTAAATAGATTTAACTACTATTAATCTATATAGTTTATATAAGCTATTTTCTTTTTTAAGTACTTATTATCTTATATTTTATTATTTTTATTATTTTTTATTATATTTATATAACTTATTCTTTTATTTATATTTTTACTTTATTATAAAAGATAAGACTCTTAAGTACTTAGTTTAAAGAGGACTTTATAAACCTATTAGTAAAGTTATTATTACTATAGATCTATTATACCTTAAAGAGCTTATATTACTTATATAATTATTATAGTACTATAATATTAATTATTAAGTACTTTTTATAAGTAGTACTTAACTTTACTAGGCACTTATATAGTAAGTATAAGTTAGTATAAGTAATAGTAAAGATTAATAAGTTACTAAGCTTATTTACTACTATTATAATAGTTATAAAAAAAGTATATACTATATTAATACTTATAACTATACTATAAACTTTTAATATAAGAATACTTTATATTACTTATTTAGATTTAGTTAATAAAAAATAAAAGATATTACTATAAAAAGTAAACTTACTTTACTTATTATTAACTTTTTTATTAGTAAAAAAAATAATAAATCTTAACTATAAAGTTAAGTTATAATTATTAGTAAAAGATTTATTAATAAATATAAAGAGCTTTATATTAAGTAAGTTAAAGAGAATAAAGGTAAAGCTATAGTTAAGTATATTTATTTATTACTAAATTCTTTAGTTAAGTTACTAAATAGCTTTACTATTAGGCTTTTTATACTAGGCTATAGTAAATAAGTTAAAGTATACTTTAGGCTAGTAAATAAAAGTAATATATACTCCTTAAGTGTACTACTAGATATAGTTTTACTAGGCTATAGGTAATTTCTTATTAATAAGTCTTAGCTTTACGCCTTAGCCCTTTTAGTAAAGTATAATAAAGGTGTTTTTAGCTAAAATTAATAAAATAATCTTTTTATTAAATACTAAAGGTTTATTCTTTATAAGTAAAACTTTTTTTTTATAAAAAGCTTTACTTTAGTAAGCTTATTATCCTTATAGTTAAAGAAATTAATATTAGTTAGGCTAATTATATTATCTATTTATATCTTAATTATTATAAAGTTAAGGTTCTTTATAAATAAAAAAGTAAGTATAGGTTATATAAAGTAGTAACTATATTAAGCTTTTTTTAGTAGTAGTAGTTATATATTACTTACTAATAAGTACTTACTTTAGTAAAGCTATATAATAGTTTTTATTATAAGATAAATACCTTATATAGTAGATAAATAAGTAGAATATAAGATTACCTTATTAGTATATATCTAGGTATATACCTAGGGGTATATATCCTATTACCTATTTCCTCCTATAAGGAAAGGTAACCTTAATAGATAACCTACACTTATATCTAGCTCTTATCTTATATTATTTATTTAGCTTTTTATTATTATTTACCTTGTTTTACTACTTTACTATTACACTTTACCTTTATACTATATTACTTTATATTACTTATTATAGCCTTACTTCTCTTGTTAGATCTATAATAGCTAGTAAGAAAGCTATATTAAGTAGTAGTATAACTACCTTAATCTATACCTTTAAAATTTTTTTTTACTAGGATATAGTAAAGATACCCCTTTACTTTAATAAGAACTAGCTTATAGAAATAGTATACTAAGGCTAGTATAACTAGGCTAAATTACTAATATATAGTATATATATATATAGCTTTAGTAAAATCTAAACTATAAAGTTACTTGTTCTTTACTATAAAGCCTTTATAATAATATATATACCTTTATATTTATAGAATTTAATAGTAATAGGCTATTCTATAGGATAATAAACTAATAAAAAGGTTTAAACTAGATAGTAGTAATATAGTTAATCTATATTAAATAAAATTAAATATCTAGATAGTAAAAAGAATTATTAAGAATATAAGAGAGTATTTAGACCTATATATATAGCTTTATATAAAAGCTATAAATATTTTACTATTTTATACTAACTTATAAATCTCTTAGTTATTAAAAACCTAGTTATACTAAAAAAATATATAACTAAGTAAATACTAAATACCCTTTAAAAAATCCCTCCTTAATAAACTAACTTAAATAAAGATATTATAATAGGTAAGGCCTTTACTTAAAGTAAAAATATCTTACTAGATAGTATATTACTAAAGTAAATAAAAAGTATAGTAATATTATAGTAATTACTAAAAGCAAAGGACTAGAAATTATAAGCCTACTAGGCTTTTATATTAGCCTACTAGTAGATCCTACTAAGAAAAGTAGACTACTAGTTTATCCTTAATAACACTTATACTCTATACTAAGTTAATTCCTAGCTAGCATAAGTAACTACTTATATAGCCTAGACCTACTAAGGTTTTAGCCTATATAGGCCTAGATAGTATAAGCCTTTTACTTATCTTATAAAGTATATTAATAACTTTACTATTAAGGTAAATAATATATATACTACCTATAGCCTAAGGACTACTAGTAGTATACTATTCCTCTAAGGGAACTACTTAAGTAGACTACTAAGTACTACTTACTCTCTTATATACTTAACACTATTAGACTTAATAGTTAAGTAAGCTTAAGCCCTATAAGGACTACTATCTCTAAGTTAACTAGTAATTAATCTTATATAGTAAAATAAGCGTTAGCCTTAATAATACCCTTTACTATAGGCCTAATACTACTAATAGATATAAATAAGTTTATAGTAGTTTTTTTTATACTATAGTAGTCTAGATATAGTAGGCTAAGACCTTATTAGGTTTTATAATTAGCCTAGGTTATATACTAGCCTAGATATACTTAATAATAATAGTTAAGATATTTTAGCTAAATATAGATACTAAATATTACTTACTTAACTTATTTTTATAACTACTATATAATATATTACTATAAGGTAAAGTTATAGATCTAAGTAATTAAGGTAGTATATTTAGATAAACTATTCTTATAGTGTTTTAGTTAAATAGTTTAATAATATTTTTATAGTTAAGTATATAACTAGTAAGAATTTTAACTTATAACTAAAGAATAACACTAGCTAAAGGAATAAAGTAGTTATATATATCTAGATGTCTTAAGGAACACTTTAGCTTATCCTTTATTAATATAGAGAAGTAATTTAAGGAGAACTACTTTACTATTAAGAAAGTTAATAGGTAGAATAATATTTATACCTTTACCTAATCTTACTTTAAATATACTAAGGTATAAGGTAACTAAACTTAATGCTAATAGCTAATAAGGTTCTATAATAACTTTACCTTTAACTTTAGTAATTTCTTTATAAACCTAGGGAATATAACTCCTAGATATATATATTACACTTATAAAGAATAACGCTAAGTACTATAAGATATAGCACTTAGATTATATTATAACCTAGTGTATATTAATAATATAGCTAACTAGAATAATATAGTTAGTAATATAGTATATAAGAAGTATACTAAGATATATAGATATAATATAGATACTTATAGAGACCCTATAAGTAGACTCTTTAATATAAAGAGAAAAATACTACTTTATAAGGTTCTATAATAATAATAATAGGCGCTTAAGAACTACTACCTATATAATAATAGTCTTAAGGAAACTATAGAGGATACTAGAACTATAATAACTATTAATAAGACACTAAGACTAATATAACTACTAAATAACTTAGACTATTATATATATAACTAGTAGCCTTAGTAAGAAAATAAATAAAGAGGTAGTTAAAGATAATAACAAAATATACTTATAATCTAATAAAAAAATAAAGTTTAATTTATCTAGAACATAATAAGATATAGATACCTATATTAATAAGCTTATTAAGGATAAGTATATACTTAAAGAAATAAAGGAATTTCCTTTAATTTAGGTAGTAATATAAACTTTATCTTAATACTAAAGGACTAGGACTATAAGTAACAGAGAAGCTAGAGATATACTAAAGATCCTAAAGACCTTAAAGACCTATACCCTTAATAGAATAAAGTTAAAAAGTACCTTAAGTAAGCTATTAAGTATATAAAAAAAAAACCTAAGGAGGTCTTAAATAAAAGCTAACTACTAATAACACTATAAACTTTACTTTTTAAACTAGTAAAGTTATTAAGGCTATTATAAAGCCTAATAAGAAAAAAGTTACTATAAGTATATTTACTCTAAATTAAAGCCTAGGTAAACAAGGACTTAAAGGACTACTAGTATATATTAACACTAGTGTATTAGTAATCTTTACTAAATATAACTAGGTAAAAAGATTTATAAAGAACCTAAGATTTTCTTTACTAAGCTATATAAAGTAAAAGCTATAGGATTATTATTTATATTAATAGAGGATATTACCTTTAATATATACTTTATTAAATAGTAAAAGGCACTAAGATAAAGTCTATATAATAATTATAGTAAAGTAGTTAAAAAACTCTTAGCTTACTTACTACTTAGTATACCTTTCTATAATAACTATAGTATAGTAGTAGATTTTAATAAAAATAGGTAAAGCTTAGGTTAGCCTATAATATAATAATCCTAGTAATAGTAAAGAATTACTTTTTATTATAAGAAGAGTTATAGCCTAATATATAGTAATAATATTACTAGATTTAGTCTACTACCTCCTTATTAACTTTATTAACCTCTTAAGAAATATAATAAAGAAGGTAACTTATATAAATATTAAGTGTACTTAACTAATAGATTTACCTTTAATATAATATTAGATTTATTAACCCCTAAGGTAATACTAGTCTATAATAATATAAGTAGACTAATTACTATTAGGAAAGGCGTAAAGGTAGTATAAATCTCCTTAGTATATAAAGGAAGTCTATATAGCTTATTATAGAGGAAGCACTAGATATAATTACTTATAGTAATATAGTAAACTTCTTTAATATTACTAATAATTCTTAATAGTAAAAGTAAGACTACTATAATAGTAACCTAGTAATAAATTAATAAACCTACTATTACTAGCTAAAAAGGTACTTAGATATAAGATAATAAAACCTAACTTTTACCTTATAATAACTAACTACTATAAGTAAAGATCTATATAATAATCTAAGTATATAGAGAAGCTAAAGACTATACTAGATAAATATTATATTACTATAACTATAGTTAATACCTATACTAGATAAAGATAAGATAAGGATTAAGCTACTTAATAAATAGTAAAACTAGAAATAGAATATTATATATTTCCCTTTAGTCTTAAGGATATAAAGCTCTTTAATAAATAGAATAATAGTAATATAAGATTAGTAAAATTAGTTAGTAATAAGCCTAGTAGCACTAGCTTACCTCTTTTTATAGTATAAAAACACTATAAGGATAAATAAAATATAAAAGGTATATAGTTACTAATATAAGGCCCTTAATAAGTAGGCTACACTAGATATTTATCTTTTACCTAACTAGGAGAACATTATATAAGACTTTAAGTAAAAAAGGATAATAATATTTAATACCTTAGGGTTCTTTTACTAGCTAGAAGTATATTTACCCTATAAAGACTATATAGTAATAATAAGCCTATAAAGGCTTAAATACTTTAATATAGTACTTATAGGCTTTAAGAACTTACTAGTGTACACTTAGTGCTTTATAGACTATATCTTCTTTAAATATTACTACTTTATAAAGGTATATATTAATAATATTATAGTTTTTAGTAACTTTAATAAGGACTACCTCTAGTACCTAAGATAGTCTTATAAATTCTTAATAAATACTATATTATATTATATAAGAAATTATTTATTAGCTTTTATCTATAAAGCTTTTAGCTATATAGTTAATAGTAATAGTATATATAAAATAGATAACTATATCTAAGCTTTTAAGTAACTAGCTTTCTTATATAGCCTTTAGACCTTAAATATATCTTAGTATAAGTAGCTAGTTATAAATAAGATACTATAGTTTAATATAATTATAGATCTACTTTACTAAAAGAAAGTAAAACTTAATAAATAATTATAAAAAGAATAACTAAAACCTAGAATAACTTATTAGTATAAAGTAAAAATTATTACTAAGGAGACCTTTAACCTTATAGCTAAAGAACTTAATATAAAAGACCTTATAAGAGAAACTCTATAATTAGGCTATACGTTATTACTATAACCCTAAGAAGCTACTCTTCTTTAAGATTAATATATATATTAATAGCTTTAGGCTTATAGTTTCTAACTTAACTATAACTAAGATAAAGAGAAAATACTAGAATTAATATATTAAATAACTATATTAACCTTATTCTTTTTTTTATAGACTATAACCTAGGTAAAAAAACGTTTTAGTATAACTAAGGCTAAAGTAGTAGCTATTATATAGGCTATTAAGAAGCTCTAGAAACTTATCTAGTTAAATAAATATAAGGTTAATATTCTTATAGACTATATAGCTATAAAGGTATTATTACTTATATATTATTATAATAATAGACCTTAATAAGGCTAACCTATGTCTTACTAACGCTACTAACTACTTCTCTTAATTTTAGCTTTAAATCTTCTATATCCTAGGTAAGCTTAATATAGTACTAAATACACTATCCTAACTCCTAGTTACTTAACTTAACCTTATAAAGTATTTTCTATATAAGGATAAGCTTATAATATTAATAATAAAGACAAGGTTAAAGATATAGTAATAGTATAGTATATAAGTAATAAACCTCTAAGCCTAGAGAAGGCTACTATAATAATAGTGTAAATTAATAATAAGTTTATAAAGAGTATTATTATAGGCTACTAGAATAATAAAAATTTAAGACTTAAGGTATAGATTATATAGATATAAAAGATAATTATAAATATATTACCCTAGATAAAGTAAAAAAAATTAATAACTTCCTTATAAATAATAGACTAGCCTTATATAGCTATACTACTATAGAGATTAACTCTAGGGATTAATCTTTTATATAGCCTTAGATAGTATATATAGACTTTATATCTTAAAACCTTTTATAAAAAGGTATTTACTTTACTTATAATAAGAAGTTTTACTTTAGGTGTAATAAAATACTTACTAAGCTTTAAAGCTTTATATCCCTAGAAAAGTAAAGTTAGTAAAAGCTTATATTACCTACTGCCTAGTATACTAAGGCAACTAGATAGATTACTAGAAGGCTATAGGATCCTTTAACTTATTATAATACCTAGTGTACTTACTATACTATCTTTATAGACTTTATTATAGATATACTAGAAGTCTTAACCTAAGGTAGCTTTTAGGCTATACTTAACTTTATATATTTAATAGCCTTTATACTATAACCTATAAGTTTAGTAAAAAAATCTTACTTATCCTAGGATATATAAGGTATAAGGCTTACTACTAGGCCTAGGTATTACTTTAAATACTTATAATATATAACTAAGGACTACTAATAGTAATTATTAGTAACTATAACCTTAAGTTTATTTTATAATATAGGTAAAGATATTTAATACCTTAAAGTATAACTACTTATATCTATAGTGTATTACCTTAGACTAATAGTTAAAGTAAAAGAACTAACTAAATAGTTAAAATTACTATATACTTTTATATATATACTAACCTTAATATCTATAGACTAATATTCTTATAGCTTTATAGTACTTACTTAATAACTTATTAGTAGTTATAGTAGGTTATTTACTAAATAAGGTTATTCTTAGATTTTACCCTAGGATAGTACTAAAGTATATTAGTAAAAATAGACTCTATTAGAGTCTTTAATATCTTACCTAATATACTAGGTAAAGCACTAGCTTTATTAATATAGTAGAAGTAATAAGAAAAGAATAATATAATTATTACTATTACCTATAAAACTTAATATTAAAGATAAGGTTTTCTTTTAACTTAGTAAAGGCTATTTATTACTAAGTAACTTAAGTAAAATAGTCTCCTTAGTGCACTAGACCTTTCTATATTACCTATATAGTTAGGCTAAAGCCTATAAACTTAACTACTACTACACTAGAAGGTCTACTAGTAGTATTAACTATATAGCTATAAAAAGCACTAACTAGTAATAACCTTTTAAAAGGAAGTAATTACCTTAAGCTAGTAAAGGTAGATAGTATAAAGGAATTTAAAGTTAAGAGAATTATAGACTATAAAGTTAACTAGTAAAAGAACTACTTATTAGTTAAGTATCTTATTAAGTAAAAGAGTATTTACTAGTATTTAATATATAGAACTTATAAAACCTTATACTTAACGCTAGTAATATTATAACTAACTTTAAGAAGGCTAACCTTATTAATTAGGTAGTAGAGTATATAAAAAACAAGGCTAAAAGCCTACGTTAGTAGACTTCTATAGACACTACTATAGTTAGTACTAAAATAGTTATAATATTTATAATAATATAGAGAAAAACTTAGCCTTATACCTTTATTCTTAATAATAACCTTGTTTTTAATTTTCTTTTAATAAGAATAATAATAACTTAAAGATAACTAATACTTTCTTTTATTAAAATATATAGTTATATAGTAGATAATAAGAATATTTATATAGTTAATATCCTAAAAATAATAGAAGAAGCTTTTCCTAAAATAACTAACTATACCTTCTTTACCTATAGTTACTAATAATAATAATAAGATAAATTAACCTACTTACCTATAACTATAGTTTTCTTATTTTTAACTTACTAAACCTACTACTTTCTATTACTATTACTAACTTTACTATATTACTACTATTATTAACTATAACTATTAATATTCTTATAGTAATAATATATCTTTTTCTTATATTCTTTTTCCTTTTCTCCTTATAAACTTTACCCTTAAAAGAAAAAAAACAAGCTACTATAAGCCCCTAATTTAATTTAGCCTTATCCTAGGTAATAATAATCCCTTAAACCTAGACATATTAACCTTAACTAGTACCTTAATAAAGATAACCCTCTTATATTACTAGCCCTAAGGTAGATTAGCCTAATAAGTAAACTACTAGCCTAATAAGGTTACTACTGCCTTAGCTAATAAGCCTAGATCTATTCTTAAGCTATCTTTTATAGCTATTAACTAACTAGCCCCTTAGTCCTAGATAAAGAAAAGGCTACTAAGAATAATAATAATATTAATAAAAATAATAATAATAATAATAAAGGTATAAACTTTAATATCTTTATATTAAAAGTAATAATATTTCTTTACTTAATAATATAATAGAGGACACTAATAAGGCTATAGAATATATTAAACAGTAAAAGCCTTTACTTAAGAACTATAAGTAATAAAGATAGCTTATTTTTAATAAGATCTAGTAGTAACTCTAAGATAAAGCTACTACTATAGAAAACCCTTTAACACTATAAAAGTAGCTATAAAGCTTACTAAGGAAATAAGAAAGTATAATAATATAGGAGAATTAAAGAAGCCTACTACTATATATAAGAAGTTAGTAGTAATTACTACCCTAGAGAAGATTAATAACTATATAGTAGAAATAACTAAGCTATTTAGTTATAAACCTACTAGTAAGTAAGTCCTTAAATAAATCTAAGCCTATAAGGCTAATACTAAAGCTACTACTATTAAGAAAGCTAATAACACTAATAACTAGGTATATAAACCTTATACTACTATAAAGTAGAAAGACTATAGCTTAAAGCTAGCTATTTTTACTTATAAAGAGGCCCTTTATTACCTAAAGGACACCTTTTATAAAAGTAATAATAAATAGCTTATAAAGAGACTATAGCTTAGGTTAAAGTTTTTATACTTAGTAATAAGGTAACTCTATAGTATTATAGTAATTATTATTTACCTTAGATATATATTTCTACTATAAAATTACTACTTTAATAAATATTATCCTAGCTAAGTATAAAAAAGGTAAGCTATATATAAGTAATATTCTTAGCTATACTATACTTATTAGCTTTACCTTTTTTTATTAACCTAGCTAATCTAATTTAAAGGTTATAAGTATACTTCTTTTAATCTAATGTCTTAATAAGATCTTTATCCTAGAGATTTATTACTTTAACTAGCTAAGAAAGTAGCTATATACTATTACTAAGCTTAAGGAGGATATTACTAAGCTAGCTAATATAGTTAATAGCTATAAAGGTAATATTAATAAATATAACACTAAGGCTAATATAGCTACTAAACTTACTAAGAATATTATAAGAAAAACTAACACCTTTAATATAAATATTAATAATATTATAGAGAACCTTTATAAGAAGGCTAATAAAGTATATAAGTAAAAGAAGTACCTTAAGGAACTTAAGGAGTAGTAGACTAGATAAACACTAAAGTTATACTTTTAATAAAAGTTTAATAACTTAATATACTAACTACTTTTAAGGGTAGCCTATTTAAGAAGTTAATAAATAAGTTAACTAAATAGCTACTAAGCTTAATAAATAAAAGCTATAGTTAACCTTTAGGTCTTAGCTACTTAGCCTAAGGTTACTGCCTTAATAACCTAGGGTAGCTAAGCTAATAAACCTACTATAATACTAATAATAATAACTTAGCCTAGGCACTACTAAAGGCTAAATAATCTTAATAAACTTTAGAGATAATAAGTAATAGGGTTATTATATAGGAAAAGGGTAATTTTTATACTTTATATTTATATATACTACTATTTAGTATATTTTCTTAGTAAAGAGGACAAAGTCCTTTAGGGAGAAGGCACTTATTATAGATAAGTCCTTATATAGTAATAAATAAGTAGAATAAGATTACCTTATTAGTATATATCTAGGTATATACCTAGGGTATATATCTATTACTATTTCCTCTTATAAGAAAGTAACCTTAATAAATAACTATACTTATACCTAGCTTTATCCTATATTATTATTTAGCTTTTTTATTATTACTTGTTTTATTACTTTACTATTATACTTTACCTTTACTATATTACTTTATATGCCTATTATAGCTTTCTTCTTATTAGATCTATATAGCTAGTAGAAGGCTTACTTTACTACTATATAGTATTAATTATGATCTAGTTATATAGCTAGTATTAAATTAGGCTATATT